>NW_022987222.1:147994-878045 GCF_010094035.1 Trematosphaeria pertusa | reverse complement strand
AAAGAGTACTTTAAGAAGACGTTAGTAACGCTAGCGTTAACTATAGTAGAGTACCTTCTACTTATATAGGTATTATTATATAAATTTAATAAAGATAGATATCTACTTAAGTGTAAAGCTTGTCTAGTAGTTTAAAAAGACCTCTAAATATAATAGAGTAATACCTATACTACTACCTTAGTAGCAAGAACCTTTTAAGCTCTAGTAGCTATAGTAACTACCTTTAGATTACTAATATATTAGTACAACGCTATAAACGTCTTTCTAAACGCAAAGCTTCTATAGAAGCTCTACTACTACACTCTAGAAGGTTTTACTAGTTAGTTTAGCAAGCTCTTAGAGCTGTATTAAGCTCTATATAGGCTAAAGAAAGTACCTCTACTATAGTATAAGAACCTTATAGAGACTCTTAAGAAGTTAGAACTTATTAAAATAAGTATTATACTATACCTATAGGCTAGTAATAAGCTTATAGTTTTCTTCTTTATTAATAATATTATTATACTTATCTACCTAGATAATATAGACGTTTACGTAGAGTTTAAACGTTGCCTGCTTAAAAAGTATAAGATTAGAAAGATAGGTTAACTTAATTAGTTTTTAGGTATATAAGTTGTAAGAGATATAGAAGTAGCGTTAACCTAGCTAATCTAGAATTTCTTTATTAATAAGGTTGCTAATAAGTTTAACCTACTTCTAAAACTAGGTACTAAGTATCTATAATTCTCTATAAGAGAGAATAACCTCGCGAAATCTATAGAAGCACCTAATAAAGAATAGACAAAGCTTTTCTAGTAGCTAGTTAGCTTACTAGTATATATTTTCTACTTTATACGTCTAGATATATTAAGAGCTTACTTAGTATTAGCTTAATACTTAATTAACCTAGGTTAATAACATCTCTATACCGCTATACACGTATAGCAATATCTTATAGAGTTAAAAACTCTTACACTTAAAGCGTTATAATATGCTATAAAGAAGAAACACTTCTAGAAGGTAGATTTTAAAGAGCCTATCTTCTATAGAGCCTTAGATACTTTATTTAGTAATAACCTAGATACTAGAGTAAGCTCTAAAGGCTATATCTTTAAGCTATATAGATTACCTGTAGATTAAAAAGCTACAAAATAATAGATAGTAACTAAATTAATAACTAAGGTAGAGCTTCTAGCGCTTTTAAAGATAGCTTTAGAAATAGAGTAGTAGAACCTACTTTTCTACTACCTAAAGCTAAACCTTAATATTAAACTAAAGCTTTAATGTAATAATTAGTAGACTATAGATATAGTAACTAAGGCTATAGAGAAGCTTTAGATAAAGCTTAAATACGTTAACGTATACTAAATATAGCTCTGCTAGAAAGTTAAGAACTAAAGAATTAACGTTAAATAGATCTCTATAGGCTAAATACTAGCTAATAGACTTATAAAGATTCTATTACCTTAAAAACACGCCTACTTTATTTAACAGCTAGAGCTTAAGAATATTTCTAGCAAGTTAAAGCTTTTACTATTCTTAGTAGAGTAGTAGAAGCTACCTAAGAACCTCTTATACTAGTACTAGATTAGATAGCAAACCTAACCTAAGCAACACATGCCTAATTCGCTAGTATTTTAGGACCTTTAAGGCAACTATTTACTCTTATTTTACTTCTAGCTCTACTACAGAAGCGTCTACTACACTTATTTAACTATTTTCTATTAATTTTAACGTATATATATACTAGTTTTATACGCAATTCTATTATATCTTAACTAGCTACGTTTATTATAATCTATTAGATTAACTATAAAATTAACAGGCTACGTTTATTATAACGAGCCTAGTCTTAATAAAATACGTAGCAACGTGTTAACGTCTACTTAACAAAGTTACTATAAGCTATAGAGGAGCTACGGCAACTATAAAAATACTCTAAAAGCTGTTAAATAAGGTGTTCTTTCTTTTTACTCTCTACTCTTAAGTTTAATTCACGCCTTTACTATTACTCTGTCCCTCTTTTTACCTACGTAGAAGCTATAGAGGTTAGTAGTGTAAGAGTGTTACACTATTACTTAAACACTTAAACGCTCTACTATTTAAACCTAACCTCTAGAACCTATATTAGACTTTCTAATTAGGAATAGGCACAGCCTTATGCACAGATCTCTTATCTCTCTACTTTCTACACTTCTCTTTTAACTCTACAGGGTCCTCTTACAAGGAGGGTGGCCCTTATAGAACTCTACAGCACTAAGGGGTGTATTTATAGGAGACAATTATTAATTACCTTTTTAGGTATAGTTAAAAGCCTTACCTTCTTAGACAGCTTTCCGTATACACTCTAAGCTGGGGGGGTGTGTTGCCAGATATGGTTACTACTTCACGTAACCTGGTTATGTATATATATAGCCATATTTCTCGTATTCTCAATCAATTAACTCATGTCTCAATACTCTGCAATTCATCCAATACTACTCTACCACCCAATCCTCGAGCAGAGCGCGTCATGGTTCTTCCTGCTCATCGCCTTCTTGCGCCTCGACTTCCTGAATATCCATTACGATATGACACTCCATGTGGCCACCCTCAACCGGAGCGTCAAACACATTAATCTTTCTTACGAGCCTATGCCCCAGCTATCGTTTGTGCTGAGCCAACAAGCACGCCACATCCTAATAGCTGGGTGTCCTTAGGAGTGCCAGCCACTTTCCTGAATTGACGCCAAACAACTCTGCTGGCCATTGCGGCGAAGCTTCACTCCGAGACGCTACAAATTGCGCGATGACTTCCTTCGCCTCGAAACTGGAGATATTAGTGCAGCAGACGTAGCGTAGGGAAGCGGGAGGCTCTGGTGAAGAAGTGGAGAGGTACAACAGATACGCGATATCAGGCCAGTACCTAAGCTCGAGGTACCTCTCGAGCGGCGAATTGGTGCCTTCCTTCGCCGCGGGGGCGTAGCTATAAGCCCCGATAATGACGCCTTCGTCGCTATTTACGATTTACCAGAATTCAATTCGGGTATGTGACTCCATCCAACGACACAGTCTGACGTGTGGAAGCAAGCTTTCAGCTTTCTCTTGCCGCCATTATTGATGAGAGTATGGTTGGGGCATATGCCTTCGAGGACGTGTTGTAGCTATATGAGAGCGGCTGCGTTGCCTTCGGAAACGCTGATGTATCCCCAGCTTTAGGGAAGGTTGCTGTGGAGGAACTTGCTCTCGGCATGAACTCGTGGGGGTTTGAACGTTTGACCTACAGCCCTGCCATCCTCGGCTAATTGTCATAACTTAAAGCTGGACGCGCTCACAGTTACGGAAAAGTCTGGCGAAGAGAGCACGTGGTCACCATTTCACCGCCAAGTCATTAGCGCGGCACTAGGCGTTCGGCTAATTGCTAACCGAAGTGTGCACAGCAACTTCTACGCCAGCGCTCAGCAACTTCTACACCCACGACCACTCAAACCTCGCTTTCGGAAATCCAACTATCTCTTCCGGCACTGGAGGCCTGCAGGCATGGCGAAGCGCAAGCTCAAGCTCAAGCTCAAGCTCGCGACCTCGCCGCTCACCCAACCCAGGAAGAAGGCACGATCGAAAGCCTCCGGAGACCTTACCCCGAAAAGCACCAAGCCGCTACCCTTCTTCGAGTACCTGAACTACGATGTGCGCATGTTGATATACATGCATATGCGCCTACCCCCCTGGTCCAATGGAAGCCATTGGAAAGGCTTCATTCTCTCTTGCCGTCAAGCTCACCTCGAAGCATCTGAAAGTGCGGGCCGTCGGCTGAAGGCTGCCCTGATCGCCTTCACGAACAACTTGGAAGGCGTCCAGGTTCCGAACATCCCAATCGGCGAGGGATTCAAGGCTTTGAAGGAGCTCACCTTACAGAGTTCCGTCAACTATATGCCACTATCGGAGTTTGAGAGACTGAGCCCGTTGCTTAATCTGTACCTCGACAAGATTACCTATGTTTTCAAGGGCGATGAAGTCGCTGCTCGAAAAGTGATAGAACCTCCACGACTACAGCATGAGGTTACCGCAGCTCTCACCGACTCAATTTACGGCGGTCTGGCTTCTCGGCGCATGCCATGGCTTCGCAGCATGGCTCTAGATTTGAGAACTGTGGCAGTGTGGATATCAACCGACGCTGAAAAGGCTATCCACACAAAGCAGATCGCCATTGCTTGGGATTTACTGCCTGAGGACTCTGAGAGGATGACGAGATTAAGGAGACCCACTCTCCAGGGCTCCGAGCGGACCTATCCTATATGGGACTTCGATCAATGGGGAGTAAGTGAAGAAAACCTTCAGGAGGAGCTGCGGAAGGTGAAGAAATATGAGCTCTCAGGGAAGGATGGGCTGTTGGGCGAGTGTGGGCTCCGAAGCGATTATCGATGGGTATTGCGTCCAGGCGAGAACGTGCGAAGTCTGTGGCTGTATACACCGACTAGGAAGATCTCGAGCCAGGGTATTGGCCAGGATATAGTGGAAGGCTAGTACGTATGCCGCATTATACGCCGCGCAGAATGTTAGTCTGAGATCTGGGAAGCCACTTTTTAAAGGCCCTCGACCGTAAGAGAACTCGAGCATGCTTAGGTAGTTGATCTCTCGAAATCAAAAAGTTGCCGATTACGCGCAAAGACGAGAATATTTGCTATATAGTTAACAAGGAACAATTTATTGTATCAATGTAACAAATGCAAAATAACCCAAGAAGAAGAGTCCGAATTCTCTATGCACAAGAAATAAAGCGGCGAGGCAACTCGTAGGGGGTCTTAGCGAGGTTGTTGGCTGACTAATCGAAGACTGATCCTCCGGTGTCATTATCATAGTCCGAACGCACTGCCATCACCCCAGTTCCGCTCATCTCGTCAATGCATCAGAATTTCGAGATTTACTATTGGGAATCTTCTGCATGTTTGCTAGCTATGGCGAGCGCATGCTCACAGTCGCACTATATTCACCTAGAGCTGCTCAGATTTCGACCCCTGATTGATTGATTTTTCTCGTTTTGAGTCACCAACCTATAGAGGTTATGCTGACTACGCCCGAGCGGAACGTCTCAATGCTGTCGTCTTCTGAGTCTACCTATTCGCAAAATCCTCTTAAGACTGGTTCCAAACCGTCCAAAATTTGCCTCACTCTCCTCTCCTCGATCCAATGCAGCATATATTCCACCCGCAAGTCGAGCCCCTGATGACCAGCCGTCGCCCATCCCTCGATTAACACCGGAAATTTCGCCCCTCGCGCTTCGATACCATCTATATACTCGACTGTACAGCCCGGAAGTTCGAGCGCCGGAACATTGGGGTAAGAATGATACGAGAACATGACTTCCGAAAGGTAGTACGGAGGGAGATGGGGCTGTTGAATGTGCTGCAAGATTGCAGAAAAGGATTCTACATGTTCAAGAGCGCCCTGTATGCTTTGTTTCACCTTCTTCAGAAACATGCGGGAAGACCTTGGTGGGACGGAGTCGACCGAAACGCGGACGGGGATTCGGTCCAGCAAATTCCCCTGCATCGACTCGGTTCCAGGTTCATCGCGGTGAGCATACGGTATGCAGACCACGATATCTCGTGCGTGGAATGCTCGGCTAAGAGAGACCAAGAGTGCGGAAAGTAGCATTTGGTGTATGGTGATATTGTGTTCCGCGGCGGCGACAAGAATGGAATGTAGCAGGTCGGACGGTATGTGATGAGTCAGGTTACCGCCCGCATTATTGAGACGGCACCGTTCGCGAGGCTGGAGAAGTGGAGAGGGTGGCGATGCAAGGTACTCTCGCCAGAAGACAGCATGCGAGTCGTCTAAGGGCATAGCCAACTTCCAGTTCATTAAGTCGATGTAATCGGGCCGAGAACTTGCGTCGTGTTTCTCGTCCGGTCGATCGACGTCAAATTGGGCGTAGCAAGCCTGAATAAGTCCTAGGAAAGTTCGCAAAGAGGTGGCATCCATGATGGTATGATGAGCGACGATGAGCAAATGATAAACATCATCATCCACTCCGCCGTAGAGTACGGCCTTCAAGAGCGGGTCTTTCGAGAAGTCGAAGGGTTGATTTAATACATCATCCACAGACACGCTTTCACCGATATGTCCTACACGGACCGAGCAGAAGAGAGAGTCCTGAAAACCTCGTCGGAGCCGGTCGCCATCGAATATGTACTTGGTTCTCAGGACTCTTGCAGAAATTACGCAGCGGCGTATTGCAGAAGCGAGCCGATGGACGTTCAACTTCCCGGTTACCTTGAAGAGACAGGGCATGTTGAAAGCAGTTCGAAAAAGAGTGTTGGAAGAAAGGGATACTATCTCTTCCTCAGCGGGAGAGACAATCGCAGTAGAGACATTAGCATCTCTCATCCATTCCAAGAACGATTCTCCGCGTTTTTTGGAGTTATACCTCGGCTCCAGGTCCCGTACTGCCAAAACTTGCTGTGCAAGGAGGTTATTACGCGATGCGAAATCTAGGGGTACCTTGCAGCTATAGAGACTGGACAACCTCTGAATGAGACGTAGCTGTAGGATCGAGCTTCCTCCTAGGGCTATGAAGTCATCGTCTGCCTTGACAGATAGATTGGGAATCTGCAGGATGTCCTCCCAGACTTTAGCAACGTCTCGCATGGGACCAAGTGGAAGGACCATGGTCGTAGCCTTCTGAATCCGCGACAAATTTTCGAGCTCACGGTAATCGATTTTCTGGTTTGTCGTCAAAGGAATAGTATCCTGGACGAGTATCCTGGAAGGGACGCAATATATCGGGAGGCGGGAGCGAATCCGATCGCGAATAATGTCTATATCCACACTCTTCGGAGTTATGAAGGCTACCAGACCGTCATTCTTCACCACCACTCCGACCTGGTCTATGTCCGCGGAGGTCTGTCGAATGACGATTTCTATCTCTTCTAGATTAACTCTATACCCGCGCACTTTCACCAGTCGGTCCCGTCGGCCCAAGAACTCGATATCCATGTTTTCGGTCCAACGTCCGAAGTCACCGGTGCGAAACATAGTCAGCCCTAGATTCCAAGGGTCCGGGAGGAAACGATCCTTGTCGTACGCCTCGCAGGCAAAATACCCATTCGCTACTTGCGCGCCGCTCAAACATATTTCTCCAGTGACGCCAACAGGTGCCAGAGTCCGGCCTTCATGTGTGATATACGCTCTCATGCCGGGGATCGGGCGGCCTATCGTTACGGGCAAGCGGGGTGAAAGTTGACGGAAAATACTCCCCACCGTACACTCGCACGGGCCGTATCCGTTGTAAAGACGCCGGCCTTCCGCCCAAGTATTAGCAAGCTTCTCCGGAACAGCCTCGCCTCCAAGTACAATGGCCTCCAAGTTGGCAAAATTACTTGGATCGCAAGCAGAGAGCAGTGAAGGAGTCATCATGGCTGCATCGACAGAGTGGAGCGACTTGAGAATATCTCCTGGATGTTTCAGAACAAGTGTAGCTCCATAGCATAGTGTCCCGAAAATTTCCGCGGCGCAGGCATCGAACCCTACGGAGAACATCTGCGCGATCCGCCGACCCAGTGCAGCGTGTAACCGTGCAGGCGGATAGGAGATGTAGGAGAGTAGCCCTTGATGGGTGGCGAGGACACCTTTCGGAGTTCCTGTAGTGCCGGAAGTGAATATCAGGTATGCTGGATCTTGTAAGGCGATATCTGTTTGCAGAGCTTCATAATGGCCAGGTTCAGACAGGATATCGCTCACGAAGATGACGCGCACGGGTTCCAGCTGAGAGATTAAGTGCTCGGAGTCTCGTCTTGGAACCAGAGCGGTCTTCGCCCCACTCGTGCGGATGATCGTCTGCGCGCGCTCCGCCGGTAACTCGACGTCGATTGGGCAATAAACGGCACCCACTTTCACGGCTGCCAGCGTTGCTATGATCCAGTCCAGGCTTCCGTCTGCGAGAATCGCCACTGGAGTGCCTTTATCTGCATACGATGATAGATCCCATGCCACCTTGTTCGCTGCTGCGTCAAGCTCTTCATACGTTAAGGAAGCCGCAGAGCCCTCTACCGCCACTGCATCGGGATATACCCTGGCAACCATCTCAAACGCTACTTTGAGACTGGAATGACCCGGTGGTATAAAAGCCGGAGGCTGCTCTCTTTGGATTAAAGCGTCGAACTCACATTGGCTGAGCGGCGGCCTGATTGAGCGACCCGACTCTTCCTGGATTAACGCATCAAGTAGGTTGAGGAACATATCCCTGAATTGCCTCAGAACCTTAATCGTCGTGTGCGAGGTGACTTTCGTCGGCGCGAACAGCAACCGAAACTTGAGCTCCTCCCGTTCCGATTCCACAAGAAGCGTCCACGTGAACTCGGAAAGTTGGGTCTGCCTTATTTTCCAAGGTTCTGGAATGGATTTGCTGCTCATACGAGCCTCCAGCATATCATACTGCAAGGATACGAGAGTATCGAAAGCCGTATGATCCATTGGGACCGTCCACTGGTAATCGGCCATCGCAAGAATTTGAGAGTGTATATCCTGTATCCAATATTTGGCAGACTGGTCTCCCTGCATGTCGTTCATAGCAAAAGGGCAAACGTTGATCAAGGGTCCGATGATAACATCTGCTTCGTTCAAGCGGAGGTTCCGACCGGAAAATACAACTCCGAAGGATGCGGCTTTGGAACCAGTATACCACATCATAAGCTTCGCCCATGCACCGTAGATCAGCGAGCTTACGGAGATACCACGGCTTCTACATACACTCGCGATGGATGTCAAAGGAATTCCTGACGTGATGACTGCTTGATACTCGCTAGAGAATCCCAGTTCACACGCTGGGGTCGTTTCCCTCGGAAGCTGGAGTGCTTTCGCGTCCGCTTGAAGCCGAGTTATGCTATTCCAGAAAGTGTGAGCTTCTGGAGAAGCCGCAGCCCGAAGAGAGCGTTGAACACACAGCACAGCATGAAACTCCGGAGGGTTTGGGAGCACGTTTCCATCTAAAATGGCCCGCAGCTCATCCAAAAGGACCGCAACAGAGTGTCCGTCGATGCGAGAGTGGTGAATGCACCAGAGAATATGTGGCGAAGAATCGGTGGCTGTGATCATCCGAAATGCGTTCAGTGGATTCGACGCGTCGCACGACCTGACGCGCTGGAATAGTACTTTTTTTTGTCGGGCAATTTCAGACGCGCGGTTTGACTTGGAGATGGAAACGGACATCCAGTCCATCTCCCACGCCTCTGACGGGACGCATTCCTGTTCTTTTAGGTCGAAAGTGCAGGTGAGAATAACATGTCGCCGGTACAACATCTCCCAGGCGCTTCGAAATTGGCTCTCTTGCAAATCTGAAAGTGAGGCAGCTAAGTCGATTTCCACCAGCAGATAATACTGCACTGGGTTGGTCGCCATTGTACACAGCATTTTCTCTTGCATCGTTGTAAGGGGGAACGACTCTCCATAGGGCAATCGGCGGATACAGGGTTTGGCCAGAGAAGTGAGACCTGAACATATGGAACGAAGAGGGAGGTCACCCATGAGCGGAGCCATGTAGACCATCAAGTGTTTCTCTCGTAGCTTCGTTAGCAGCCTTAGTGCCAGTAGCGAGTTACCGCCCAGCGACACGAACGTCGCGTCGTCATTCACCGCGTCAAAAGGGAGGCACAAAACATCCGCTACGGAGGATCGTAGAAAGTCGAGCATTGTTCCTGGAGCAACAGATGCGTCCCCATTCTTGTGGGCATTGTGCAGCACCATTTGCTGAAGTGGCCTGCCGTCAATCTTCCCATTTTGATTGAGCACCAGTGAATTCAAGGCATAGATTCGATCCGGAACGAGGAATGCGTCGTGTTCTTCCAACATATTCCGCCGGAGCTCTTTTACTGGGCATGTGCTTGGTGTGACAAATCCGTAAAGACTTCCATCAATGTGGAGCGCTGTCGCCGACTCCACACCATATTGGGCCAGCAAAGCTGGTATGACTTCCGATTCGAGATTGACAAGAAACCCCCGGTTCTTGATCATACTATCGCCGCGACCAAGGAAGTAGAGTTTTCCATCTTGGCGTCGAGCGAAATCTCCCGTGCGGTAAAAGCGTTTCCCCTCGAAGAAGACAAATTTCGAAGCAGTCAACGCTGGCTTGTTGAGATAGCCGATCGCGAGTCCTGGGCCTGAGATCCAAATTTCTCCTTCGTCACTCCTCACGCCGTTTGTTACGAGTGAGACATCGCTTCCTTTCATTGGTCTTCCGAGGTCGATCGGGGAACCAGGGCTCAGCTCAGATAGCAGTGAAGCACATGTTGTTTCGCTAGGACCATAACAGTTGTAAATGGCTCGGCCCGGAACCGTCCATGAGGATATGAGCTTCTGTGTGGTCGCCTCGCCTCCAAGAAAGATCGCACGCAGCTTCTCGTGTGTTCTGGCCGCACTAAGGGAACGAAGAATGGACGGCGTGCAGGGCAGTATGGTACAGTCCTCCAGACATGATTCTAAAGTCTCAGGTTGCGCGATCATCAATGTCCCGCCGTTGTATAAAGTGGAGAATATGACTCCCGTGCATGCTACTCTCCGTCAGCATAGATCAAAAAAGAATGGTTGATCGTACCGTCAAATGCGGGAGAGAATATGCACAGAACCATATCCGGCGGACGTACGCTTATGTTGAAAGGTGGGTCATCTTGTCGCACATAGTTGAGCAGTGCGCTCCTTGGTACCATCACCCCTTTGGGGGCAGACGTCGTTCCTGAAGTGAAGGCGATGTATGCCAGATCTTCGACTGAAGTGAGGTCTTCTTCGGCTACCATGATGCTGGGTACAGCTGTTGACGCATGAGTAGAACCGATGAGGTCGTTGTATAAGAGAACTTTTCGACCCAGGTTGTCGACTGGCTCACTGCTTGCGATGACCGCCGGTTTCACGGTGTCAATTACATGCGAAATCCGATCCGAACTAAAGCCCTCAAGATCGAGGGGGATGTAACAGGCGCCAACTTCCAAGACAGCGTGGAACAGGACGACCATTCCGATGCATCGCGAAGTTAGGATAACCACCCTATTGCCACGCCGCACACCATTTGCATGCAGTGCAAACGCAATCTTCGTACTTAAGGATCGGAGCTTCTCGTACGTAATTATTTTGTCGCCACAGATTACTGCAATTGCACCGCTTCGTTCTCCGAGGTAGTTGAGGTGTAGTGATGGCAGTGACATTGTGTTTCCGAAAGTGGCGCTCCAAAAGTATCAACGAAGACAATCAAAAAGAAAGCAGTACTGTATCACTGGGAAGCCTTAGACTGCAGAATTAGCGAGTCTGGCACTCGCTCACTCCACGTCCGGAAGGTGTATGGCGTGCGGCTCGGCGTTTACTGTGCCACTTGGGCACCGCTCGCGCCGGGCGCCGAGCGGATATTAGCACCTTCATATCAGGGAGCCACGGCAACGCTCTTTACTGCACTAGATCTATATTTTCAAATCGACAGCTGGGCTCATCTGTTGTTCACAATTCCTTTTACACTTCTTCTCATCGCAACCGCCGTACTCATCATGCCCGAGCTCGACGTTCTCATCATTGGAGGCGGCCCAGCTGGGCTTTCGGCAGCCCTTTGTCTATCCCGTGCTTGCTACAAGACGGCCATCTTCGACTCTGGTGCCTATCGGAACGCCGAAGCGCTGCACATGCACATGTTCCCAACGTGGGACCACAAAGACCCGAAGGAGTATCGTACTGCGGCAAAGGCAGAGCTACTGGACCGCTATGGGGACTTCGTGGCCTTTGTGGATCGCCGGGTTACGTCGGCGACTAAGGATACGGACAATGGAACGTTCGAGGTGGTAGATGAGATGGGGGAGGAGTGGAGTGGAAAGAAACTGCTTTTGGCAACTGGGGTGAAGGACATATTACCGGATATCCCTGGCTATGAAGAATGCTGGGTTAAGGGAATGTAAGTTCTGTTCACCTTCTCTTCCAACGCAACTTTGCTTTCCCTGACCGAGTGTAGATTTCACTGTCTCTTCTGCCATGGACACGAAGATCGCGGTCAAAAGTCTGTCGGTGTCCTCGCGATCGAACTGATGGCTCAAGCACCTATGATCACGAATAGCTATGTGCGCAACGCGCTGCAGTTCTCGGAGAGCGTCACGATCTACACGGATGGCTCCGAATCCGTTGCTACGACCATCTCGGGAATGGTTGCCGGCATTGGAGAGCGGGTGAAAATAGACAATGGGTCAATAGCTCGCCTAATCAAGGAGCCTACTGGTGCAACCGTCACGATAGAGTTCACCGATGGGACCAAGGTCACTCAGAGCTTTCTGGTCCATGGACCTCGCAACGAAATGGATCTTGGGTTCGCGAAGGACTTGATGTTGGACAAAATGCCATCAGGTGGAGAGCTCAAGGTCACGTCTCCGTTCAACGAGACGACTGAACCCGGCTGCTTTGCGGCTGGGGATTGCGGTTCGATGGGCAAAATTGTTGTAGCTGGCGTCGCATATGGCGCTTTCGCCGCGATGGGTATCGTAAAACAATTGCAGGGGTACTGAATGGTCACCCCGCAAAGCCAGCTCTTTCCCCAAAATCCACTCGCTCCTGTAACTAGCTTCAAGCATGCTTTTGGTCTCTCGCGGGATCATTGTCTTCCCCTTCAACTCCTCTGTAAAATGTTGACTATGTCGAATCGGCCTGCGAGTTGGGCCGCGCCCATAAGACTCAGCTATCTATGGTGGCCAATGGCTCGGGGGCCGGGTTGGCCTGGGTGACTCCGATCTCCAAGGTCCGTCGCACAAGTGCTTATATAGGGTTAAAGGTAGACCTATTCCCAATAGTACACTCACCAAGCTTGAACATAATCATGGAGTCAATTTTCGATGTGCAAGCGCTTCCATTCAGAATGGGGAGCCTTATTGCTGGGGCGTTACTTCTGCTTTCGATTCTGCGCCAGCTCGCTTTTCCTCCTCAGCGACACAATCGCGCCAAAGTTCTCCGCATCGGCAAGACAGGAGTTCAATCATGGATTACCTGGGACAGCGCGCCACAGCTTTCGCTTGGAAAATACGTAAAGGAAGGGTATTACAAAGTACGTCGTGCTCATCCTACTCCGCTCCAGTCTGCTAATCTGCTACGCAGATGAACAAGGCGCTTGACAAGCCTTTCGCGATTCCCATGTGCGGTATGGAAAATACGATTCTGCAGCCGAAATACCTCTCCGTGCTGAAGCGAGAGGACCGCAACGAGCTGAGCCTGTGTCAAGCCTTTGAGGATGTACGGAGCGATCCCTGTTTGGATTATACCTAGGTACCTGCTCATCTTGCCCAGATGTTCAACATGACCACCACTTCAGGGAAGGAAGGGCGACATGATCATGTGGAAATTGACGTGGTTGGGAAGTACATCAACGCTCGTCTAAGTAAGTCACTCCATGAAACCTGCGTAGCTCGACAGCTCACGTTGATGGGACGTTTAGCACAATTTCATCCTTTCATGGTGTCCCAGACTGATTACGCATTTGAGCTTATTGTTGGCCCTGAGCCTAGTAAGTTCGTCCTGCCGTATACTTGAGCCAGGCACTTATACCCATTCAGGGTGGAAGAAGTTCAACACCGCGGATCTCTGCTTCGATCTGGTCTTTGCTGAAACCGCCCGTGTCCTCTCTGGTGAGGAGCTTTGCCAGAATCCCGAATACATCGAAGCCATCGTCGATTACTCGAAGTCGTTCTTAATGAGTGGCTTCATGTGGCCGATACGACCGCCAAACTGGGGACCCATCCGTAACTGGCTGTATTGGTTGTGTACTTGGCGTCTTCGCCGGGACATCAAGCGTGCCTTCAGATTCATCATTCCGCTTATCAATAGCCGCTTGAAAGAATTAGAGGCCACTGGAAACAACGTAGAGGGCGCAGACCTTCACCTGGACATGATCCAAGGGCTGCTCACCATGAACATCCCCCAGCCCGAAGAGCGGACACCAGTTCGACACGCTCACCGTGTCCTTCACATGTCCTTTGCGGCTTCCGCAGTGAGCAGCGCGCTGATGATGCATACCATTCATCAGACTTTGATGACTCCGGAATACGTCCCGGAACTCCGACAGGAAATCACAAATGCGCTTAAGGAGCACGGCGGATGGACTGAAAAGGCTCTGTTGGAGATGCATCTCTTGGATAGCTTCATCCGGGAGCTCTTGAGAATGAACCCACCGAGTGTTTGTGAGTCAATTTCTCGATGCAGTATCCACGAGGCTAACCAAGAATAGTCGCCGGTCAACGCACCATCCTTTCTCCAACTTACCGCTTCGACAACACTCTAACGCTTCCTAAAATGACGCGCATCGCGTTTCCCGTGATGGAAATCCATACTGATCCGGATAACTATCCTGACCCATTGAAATTCAATCCCTACCGATTCATGGGGTCGGAGCCTGGATCGGAGAGGATGTCAGCTTTCCGGATCACTGATAAATACCTCGCGTAAGTAACGGGTGCATGCCAGCGCCGCCGGCTTCAGTGTTATCTCCGCGCCAGCTTCTTCAAACTTTCGCTGACGCTATTCCAGGTTCGGGTACGGGAAACAGGCTTGCCCGGGGCGGTTCCTCGCTATTCGTCAGCTCAAGCTGATTCTTGCGAAACTATTCCTTGGTTACGAGTTTCAGTGGGCTGGGGGACCATCGAAGGGACCAAAAAAGCTCTCAAGGCAAGTGGTTGAGGGCCAGATTTTCCCAGACCTTTCGACTGAGGTCGAGATCAGGAAGCGAGTTGTCTGAGAAGAGGGTCTTCCTCAACTTGGACACGGAAGTGGGACTATATGAAGTACGCGGCAATTGAATTTGGGTGATCTGTATACAGACCTGCCGTATCTATATGATGATGTTAGCGGATATATAAGGAATCATAACTAAAGAGCAGAAGGATTACGATCATTTTGCTCCCAAAAGATAAAGTCTTGATTAAAGCTTAAAAGATAGCTGGCATAGAAATCAAATATGACATCGCTTGCACGACGCCTTGTACATCAGTGCGCTGAGTGTAAAGAAATATCCTTCCTAATCAAACGCAGAGCCATCTTAGCGGAGTGGTCGATACATCCGGCCTGTTCCTGACAAGTCCCGGATTCAGATACGTGGTGATGTTAATCTTGCCAGCAGCATTGATAGCCCATGAGATGTACGTATGTAAGCCCAACCCTTTCTCTAGGGAACGTCGTGGACTTCAAACATTAGCAGGCATAACGAGACCTCAAGCCTATACACTTACTGTAGTTGCTGTAGAGCCTCCAGGTACGTTTTCTCCTGTAGCCTCATGGATCTCGATGTGAGAAAATGGGACATCCTCGACGCGATCAACTGATCATTGATGCCGTAGTGTCGCACCGGGATGTACACCTTCGACTTGATTGCTGACGTTCGAGGCTTGAATTCGCAGTAATAGAGTATGCCAGCAGTGCGGTGCTTCTTCACCTGAAGGGGATCTTCGAGCGACCTATGAGAGTCCAACCCCAAGACAGAATGCCAAAGGTCCTTCAGGGAGCCCATATCGCCCTTGGTCGTGCAGCTATGCATTTGCCCCCAAGACATAATGCTTCTGACTCGCGAAAAAGACGTGATTCTCGAACGAAAATAGATCTTGATGCGGGATCGGTCTGGATCGATGCAGTCAAAGCTGAGAATCTCGACTTCGGTGTCTGCCCCTGAAGCTCTAATAAATGTGAAGAAATTTTCGAGTGCAGTGGCCATGCTTTCGTCGACAGAAAGCTTCGATACAGCCCTCTCAACAAGGCTCAGCTTAGAGCACGAAAGCCCTTGCGCCCGAGCGTTCAGAACATAGTAAACCTTGAGAAGTCTGTGGCCGCCATCCAAATCGAAGGCCCAAAAGATCTGCGACTCATGCTCTCCCGTCTTGGATCCAATGGGACACCGGTCATATTGTAGAAGAATATTGTTTACCCGATTGAACCAGGTCATATCGGGCGCGGTGAACCATCCGGATGCGTCTTGCAGGAATGCGTTACTCCCATGCAGGTTAAGCCATTTTTCATCCTTAGGAAGGGTCATCGCTAGTGGTTCGATTGAGTACCGAACGACCGGCATCGTGTCTATGTCGCCTTCAGTCCAACTCCAGCTCATCTCAATTGGAGTGCCATCGTCCGTCATGAAGCTGTGGTGGGCGTGCCGACCAATCCTGCGAGGTCGTTTTCCGAGATGTGGCGTGACAATGCTCTCCAGAAACCGGAGCTGGCTGGAAACATCCTGATCACAGTATCCTGCAAGGAAGAGCATACGCTCCAGCATGTGTCGAAGGTGCCGATTCCAGAAGCGTTGATCGTGACCGCCTAGGTACCTTGACAATACAATCGACATTGTTGAACGTCCAGAACTCATTGGAGGAGCTTTCTTCCCGTTGGGTTCCGTTAGATCGTGAACAAAAGGGTGCTTGAATACAGTTAAGTGCGGCATCTCCACTCCCAAGCTATTTCCCTTCTCCAATGCGCACCAAGGTAACGGGGCGCCGCAGCCAGTGGGAAAGCCTTAATATTCGGCGTCCGAACTCTAAAAATGCCAGAAGTCCGAGGAGACCGAAGGGCTAAGTTACCCTATGAGCAGTCACATCCATGATGTGATCCGAAACGTCATAATGCGTTTCGTGGACGAGATTGAAGGGGCATTGCGGCATGAACGCCAAGCCAGAATTCATAGATTATCTCATTAGAATGCTGTATGGGCATGCATATTCGAAATATTCCATTTTTCAATCTAGCATTACTTGAATATGTGAACGTCTTACTCTTCCGAAATGCATCCTCTCCGATTCACCTCTTCGGGCAACATAGGACCCCTCCTGAAGTTCCATCGCGAAATACATCAGCCCCCCTACTTCACCTCAGCTTGCTCTACTAGCATTTTGTTATTCTGGACGCTAACTTGGACCTTCGCATCCCTCTGCCCACGCTCGCCGTCGCCCGCCGGCTCGTTCTTATTTTCCCCATCCTTCTTGATTGGAATCCATTCAGTGCCGAGGGATCCGATCATACTAAGTGCACCCAACGCAATACCAATATAGTAGGTCTGGGTGACGGACCTGCTATAAGCCTCAAGAAAGTCTGTGTGCAAATTTGACGGAACCTTGGAGATGACCGTCGTGACGCCTCCACCATTGAGCAAAATGCGTATGTCGAGGTCCGGCAACACCGCTGACACGTTTCTTTTCAGTTGGTTCTTGAAGACGTTTTGCGCAATCGCGATGAAGACGGCGCCAAAAAGGTTTTGGACCAGGGTGATCAAAGCAGTTCCAATCGGCACCTCATCCTCAATGAGGATGTTCTGGATGACTACCAATGGACACTGGATGCCCAAGCCAATACCGAAGCCGAGCAACGCCTGGTATCCAATCCATTCCGAAGATGGAGTATCTGGTCGGAAGGTGCTTAGCAGTCCGATTGCAATTGGTATGATGATCGATGAGCCATCCATGAGGGGAGTATAGTAGCCGGTGATTTCGGTTAACATTCCGGAGATGATGGCAAAGATGATGAATCCCAGTATCAGTGGAATAACTCTAACACCAGACTGGAAAGCCGAAACTTGCTGAATGCCCTGAAACCAAATGGGAAGGTAATAAACCATTACCACAAAAACGGAGAATGTGCAGACAGCGTACCAGGTCGTGAATGCGATACTTCGCGAGCGGAAAATCGATCCTGGGACCGTGCAAGTCTTAGGCGTGAAGTGTTGAACGGCGACGAAAGCGGCGGAGAAAAGGCCGGATAAGATCAGCAGTACAATGATCCTTGGGCTCGACCAAGTATAGGTAGATCCTCCCCATTGCAAGGCGAGGAGTAGCGTGATAATCGCAGGTACGAGAGTAAGTACCCCCGGGAAGTCAAGTTGCTTGAGGAGCTCTACCCCACGCATTGCCTTGTACTTCGGGTCTTGCGGCAAATCGATGAAAATTGTGACGATGGCGAACGTGACCACACCGAGGGGTAGGTTGATATAGAAGCACCACCTCCACGTAACCTTGTCACTGTGCGCCGTTAGTGAGGTTCGCGTAAGTATTACCGTTTCCTTACGAGAATACTCCACCAACGAAAGGCCCAGCAATGGCTGCCACGCCCATCGCTGCACCTAACATTCCTATGTAGCGTGGACGTGTCTCTAGGGGAGCGGAACGAGCGAGGATAATGACGGCCCCAGAATATAGGCCAGCCGCGCCCACACCGGCAATGGCACGGCCAGCTATGAATGCGCCTGAGTTAGGTGCAGTGGCACAAATCAAAGATCCCAGCTCAAAGATAGCAACTGCACAGAGATAGACGATTTTGATGGAGAAAATGGTGAACAT
The DNA here is from genome assembly GCF_010094035.1 of Trematosphaeria pertusa. Taxonomy (NCBI): domain Eukaryota; kingdom Fungi; phylum Ascomycota; class Dothideomycetes; order Pleosporales; family Trematosphaeriaceae; genus Trematosphaeria; species Trematosphaeria pertusa. The sequence continues at coordinate 859,774 of NW_022987222.1, read as the reverse complement.
CTTTCCAAAGAGTAGCTGGAACGCGCTCGACGTGAATAGGTAGGCTGCGACATACCAACCCACGTCTCCAAGGCTATTGAAGTTGTCCGTGATCTTTGGTATGGCAGTCGCGATGATTGTCTGATCCAGTCCGTAGAGGAAGACGGCGAGCGCTAGGCTAAAGACGATGCATATAAGTCTAAATGAAGTAGGATACTGCATCATCCTCATGGAGTCGAGCTCTTGGTTGGACATTGTTTTCTGTGTAAGCGGAGTGTAGCTCAAAGCGACTTCGCGGAACAGGAAAATGGAGTGCGTCAGGAAAGTGTTGAGGAGGCGTTTGAGCGGCATCCAAGAATGGGATCTATGGTCACGTGAGCGGAGGGATTCCGGAGAGATTGAAGAGTTCCGTTCTCGTTTGGGATTTCATCCACTCAGCCGGTGCAGACGTGCTGCTGTGCCGCAAAGGCATTCGGCCGGTCACCGGTCGGTTGCCAGCGTATATGAAGCTCGCGTCGAAGGCAACAGCACCGCTAGAACCTTGGAACCGAACAGGCCGATTTGCGTGCGAACGAAGGAGCTCAAGCGATCTCTTACCATGGGCCTGTCAGTAATTCTCGGCGCTGTATTGGGCGTCATTCTCGTGTTGATACTGTACCGGCTATGCTTGCACCCTCTCGCAGGCATTCCGGGTCCGAAGTTGGCCGCCGTGTCAGTACTGTATGAGATGTACTATGACCTTGTGAAAGGCGGACGTCTGCCTTGGAAGCTAAGAGAGCTACACGATGCATACGGTATGTCTAAGCAAATTTGTATCTTTAACTTATCTTCCGCTAACGCCTTTGTTAGGACCAATTGTCCGCATCGGACCAAACGAGGTCCATATTCGCGATTCCGGCTTCACACCGCGCTTCTTTTCTTCGGCGAGTTCCAACCGACTGGACAAATATGCACCCCACCGACGGCAGCTGGGCATCACCAAATCCACGATCAGCACCGTGCAATCTGACCTACACCAGCGACGGCGCGAAGCCCTTGCGCCGTTCCTGTCTAGCGCCCGGATCGGATCATATACCTCCGTTATTTTATGCAAGATCGAAAACATCGCATCGCGATTTGAGAAATGTCGTCTCTTAGGCGAGGTTGCCGAGTTACGATTGTTCTTTTTGTACATGGTTACGGACATCATCACAGAAATCGCATTCCCTGAAGGGACGAATCTATTAGCACATGAAGAGCTGGACAAGGGATACTATACTTTCCAGAAGGCTGGACAGGCAAAGCTCCTCTGGTTCAAGCATTTCCCCATCATATGGACCCTACTCAAAAACATGCCACCATCTTGGCTTTTGAGGATGGCACCACAGGCATCCGTTGCGGTACACTGGGAAATAGCAAACAAACGGCTTGTCATGGACATATTATCAGGCAACCGCAACGTCGATAGGCGAACTGTTATTCATCACCTAGCTGCGAGCTCGCTTCCTTCGTCTGAGAAGGGCTTCGACCGCATCTGGGAGGAATCAACATCATTCCTGGGTGCCGGAGGTGAGACGGTTGTGAATGCTCTCTGCACCACGATATTCCACGTACTTAAAGACGATAAGATTACCCAGAGACTTGCCGAGGAGGTGAAAGCTGCTGTTCCAGATCCGTCGCGAATACCATCAGCGCAAGTTCTCGCATCTCTGCCCTATCTCTCGGCCGTTATCCAGGAAGGCCAGAGGAAGGCCCTCGGAATTACCTCTCGAATTATCCGCGTGGACAATAAGTCGTCAATCTCCTATGGCTCATATGTGCTCCCGCAAGGCACGGCCGTCTCCCTTAGCTCGCTATTGGAAAACAATGATCCTACCATGTTTCCGAATCCTGAAGAGTTCATACCCGAGCGTTGGCTGGAAGGGAGAGCAGATAGCTCTCTAAAAGAGATGAAGAAGCAAGTGATTACATTTGGCGGTGGTCCGAGGAAGTGCTTAGGCGAGCATTTAGCCCAGGCAGAGATACTTTTGGTGCTTACAGTGCTATTCAGGCGGTTTCGGCTTAGACTATATAGGACGAGTGACATGGACGTGGCTCCTATGTATGACTCGCTTCTACCCAAACAGTGGGAAGGAAGCAAAGGACTTCGTGTAACGGTCCCATAGATAGAAGGAACGATAGCAGCGATTCTCTTCGGGTCTTTCAAGCCCTTCTATGCGGCCCATACGTCACTGTACTCTATTCCTTGGTTTAGCCTCGGCCTGATGGTAATCTTAGGTGCCACCTCGTCTTGAAAGCCCTACAGCGAGCATCAGAGCTTATACTCAAAGTAAAGACGCTGGCAGGTCTTGGAGGGAGGGAGCCTCATCACATAGATACTTTGCCTCAAAATCAAGAGAAGTGCTTTGCGGATCTCGAGAGTAGAGTGGAGTGCTTGACTGATAGAGTCAGTAGCGCGAGGTAGGTTCGAGCAGCTTATATATAGCCTTTCACGAGAGCTAGGGCGGCCCGCAATAAACAGCTGAAGCATTGAAGTAAGCGTTAGAATAAGGACAGTCAGTCTCTCTATTTGCAAGCTTACAAAACCCTTGCTGGCTTATCGCCTGACAGGCCCTTAAAGTTTTGTCATACGCTTTCATTTATTATAGGAAGAGCATTGGCTTATTCCATGCCTTGTCATAGGGCTAAACCCTGGGGTCCTGTTCATAAGCTGGCCACCCAATCAGTGGCATCCGAAGACCGCATATCCATCGCAACCACCTTGTATCCCTTTCTCGAATCAACCCTCAACCCACTCCTGTCCAATTCCATCGCTTGAAATGGGCTTCGTCTTAACGGTCTGCAAGAGTTGCAGAGGATGATACGGCTCATTGTGAGCCCAGCGGGACTTGCTTACTATCCCCGCCTCCCCCATCAGCCCACCCATACCCATAAGGTCGTACCGATACGAGAACTCATAATCTCGGCCCAACTTGTAATGCGACCGCGCCTTATTTTTCGTGTTCTCGGCATATTCATACTTGCGTCCCTGCATAAGCCGGCGCCGCCCTCGAGCCCTCTCCTCGAGCTCCTTTGCCTTATCGCCGCGGAAATCCCAAGCAATGACAACGGTTTTGACGCGGATAGGCCGTAGTTGGCAAGTCCGTCCTACATAAAGTCTGAATTTCTCATCAGAATGATGGAGGATGTTGAGATACAGCTTCATCAGGGCATCTGCCACATAGCGCAGCCAAGGCATTGAGCGGTTGGTGATGGCAGTCATCGACGAGTATATATTTTCGAATTCGGGAAAGACGTAGGAGCGCAGAGATTTGCGGGCGGTTGCTATGTCGCTTTTAGATAGGACCGTTAGCTTGTCGAGATAGAGGCTCAGGAGGGGGTGTAGGTGCTCGAAGCGTTCCCGGCCCAGAGCCGCAGGCGGTAGCAGGATGGTAACTGCTGTCAGGGCATTCCACTCCGGAAGTAGAGGGACAACCGAAATCTCCATCGTGTAGTTCGCGGCTAGGCGCTTTGGTAGCCCGGCCTTGTATTTCTCAGGAAACAAGGCGAGGAACTTCTTCAGCCGTTTCGCAGCCACCTCGTTCATCTCTTCACTTGCGTCCTTGCAAGACAGCAGAAGGCCCTTCCATTCTTCCCCACCCGCGAGCGGCATCAGATCCATGTACTCATAGATCATGACACGGATGTCGTAGTTGAGGAAGCCGGCATAAGCTTGGGGCGGCTTGGATTCGACATTGTTCAATGCGACGTCAACGCGCGACTTCTTAGGCATGGGTTGGGGGGCAATTGAGGTGCGTGCTTTGCGTTTGGCCATGGTTGCGGAAGTTGCATGTTCTGTGAGGGCGTTGTGGAGAAGAACCTGCAACTGGCAAGAAGATCGCGCGTTTTATAGTTGAGCAAGCAGTAGGTCAGTGCACACTCAATGCATCGCCGGACGTCATTTCGCGCACCGGGAGATCTTCAAACTCTAGGAGCAAGAGAACGCCTCCGGGAAAGCGACGCAGATCTTTGAATACGACTCGACCTCGTCACAAAGCAGATGCGAGCATTATACATCTGTAAGCCCCACAAAGGTCTCTGGAGTGTTAAAATGTGAAACCGGAATATGATCGAGCCATAGCTTATGTTTTATGGAGCTGTTATTGAAGGCCTCGTGCTCGAGGAAGAACTCTCGTCCCGTACTTCGAGTCTTTACGTAAGCCATTCGCTCTGCTCTGTTTCGACTCTCCTATTCTCGGCATCACATCGTATTCTTCCTCTCCTCCCACCAAATATTAGTAAACCCTCAACAACACAAAGATAGATACGTACCGGAAACCACTGCTTCCTCCCTGCAGGTTCATCCTCGACGAACTGCTGCCAAACGCTATCGCTCGTAAACGCCGTCAACTTGTTGTTCACATACATCATCTTCCGTAACGCTAAGTACGCCCCCCACCTACCCCGACGAGCTCACAAAGCTACACTCGCCTTGGAGTCCTCGCCCAGCCGCCATCTTGTACCTAATTATACTCACCCTGTGTCTCTCATACGTCGGTGCATGGATCTCGCTGTAATGAATTATAAAGTTTAGGAAGGGGATGTAAAACGAAACCAGATTCGTGAACGAGAGAAGAGCAATCATCATTTGAGAGGAGTTGTAAGCCTACCTAGTAGATGAGCAAGAGGGAGAGCGACCCAGAACTCCAACGTATTCCACGAGCATATACCTATCACACCTAGATACCAACCCAATGAAATCCTCGTACGCCAAACGATATGATCATACATACATCGTTCCTCAGCTGGACCAAAACCAGCCTTTCTTCTTCTCGCCGTCTTTCTTCGGCGCGGACGGGAACTGTGCCTCCTGCATAGCCTTCCAAGGGTCTTGTTGCTGCTTATCGGCATCTTGGCCGCGCTGCGTGTGCAATGTTTCTGAGCTTTCTTCTCGGCCATCGGCGAAGCGCTTTTTTAGCACGACCTTGGTCGTTACTGTTCCGTCAGGGGCTACCGTACGCTCCGTCGTTGTGAGAGTAGATAAGATCGAGGAGCGGCCATCCTTCGCAAACTCTGCCGGCGCAGACACTGGACCGAGCAAGCGCTCGTAGGCATCCAGTTCTGTCTCCGGCATGCCCTCCGACCACTTCTCTTGCTCGACCTTGGGAGAAGGAGGTTCGTCGTGCTGATCCTCATGGTCGTGGCTGTACTCATAACTAGGCTCCTCACTCATCTCTTCGCCTTCCCAAGGTACTCTCTTCGGATACACTGGTCCACTGTGCCGTGGACCACCCTCAGGGCGTGCGAACTTGGGGTCCCAGAAGCGGCGCGCCCACTGACTGTAACTCATATTGCTTGACTGGCCAAGCTCCTTTGGCGAAATGAGCGGTGCTCCTCTTTCGGCGCGGACGAGGTCCTCGTATGCGTCTCTCCACTGTACACCGGCTCCCTTGAGATCCTCGCTATTTTCTAAAGCGGCCGGGGAATACGAGCGCTCGTTGAACGTAAAGGACCTGGGAAACATCATGCGGTTGACCTCGTCTGCTATCATGTCTGTGAGCTCGTCGAATATTGTGACTGATCGATCGTTTGCCGGGGCTGTTTGACTGGGTGCATCGGCTGGCGGCGGCCAGTTGAATGACCACCTCCATACTTTGGGCTCCCCTTCCTCGCTCCGAGGCAACTCTTCGTTCATGCGCTTCTTGATCTCCTCCCACTTGGCGTGGATCTGCTGCCACTCGTCTTCCGCCTGTTTCGCATCCTCTTCGTTCCTGCGGCGCCATCGCCGACACACCCGCCTATGATGCGATCTTTCTTCCGAAGAGTGGTCCTCCTCGTCGAAAGGCCTTGGAAACCCCCAGCTCCACGACCAGCCCCATTGCTGGCCTTTCTCGTTGCCGACCTTCTCCACCAGCTCGGCGTGCTTCCGTGAGTCCGCCTTCTCTCCCGTGGTCCTCCTGGCTCTTTCAACTATTTCCTTCCTGAGCGCATCCGCCTGGCGATCAAGCTGCATAAGCTCTTCTCCCTTCTCCAGCACCGCCTGTAGGTCGCCGACCCGGTAGAGCTCGCGCCCTTCGGATCGCAGCTTTGCCATCTCCTCTTCGAGCTTGAACAGTTTGTTGCATTGTCCCTTGTGCGCACGGCCGAACAGACACTGTTCGCGGGCGTGGTGTGCGTTGTTGAAGTTCGCGATAGTCGCCGGTAGTGTGAATACCGTGTTCAGCAGGGAGGAGGCTTGAGAGTCTGCGAAGCGGCGGAAGGCGATAAAGGGATTGTCTTCGGGGCGATTTTCGTCGCGGCGCGGGTCATCATTGTTGGGAGGCATTTTGTATGCGCGTGAAGGATGATGGTGGTTGATGAGTGACGGTTGACGTCTGATGGCGGGGCGGAGCTCTCAATGGTGGAGTGAATGATGTCTACGCGTTAACGTGGCCTGTGCGCATCGGCGTCGGAGGGCATCTAAGCGCCGGCCCGAACCGACTAAACCAACCGTTCATGTCCAGCCATCTCTCCTCCACGCTCCCATCTCAAAACTCGCTGCCATGACTTACCCAGTACACTATGGCGGACAAGTCCCGAGGCTGGCATCTCAGTTTGCCGAGATGAAAAGAGTGCGGCAGCTCAAGCGATACACGAGCCGGTGCTCAAGCCCCCTTCACGTCCTGACATTACACACCGATCACTCCCCTCAGCTACACCGAAGCGGCTCGGTCTAGACCCATCGGCCCAGTCGTCCCGCATGGTCGGTATCAATTCTCAAGGCCTATTGGACTTGGCCTGCAGTTGATGGGCTTGCCGGCAGGGCTGAAGCCACCTCCCTTGAGTTCTTTCAACCATGCCATTCCACACTGATGTGCATCGTATTCCGGTTTATGAAGCTTCGGATTGACCTTCCATTCCTTAACGACCTCACTCCTCTACACTCCGTAACGCATATCTCCCCCTTGCGTCAAACCTACGTCCGCTTATGCAATGAATCCCGCGGACCGAATGCTCTTCACCATGGCACATCTCAAGAGCCGCGAACCAGGCTGCGCCGTAAGGCGCCACAAGATGTCGTTGGCCCCGCGCTCCTATGTGTAGTTGGTAGATGCGGTTGATTGGCTGGTTATACGCCACTCAGAAGTGAGGGGTGAACTCCGTCGCTAACTAAATCAATTGGTTGCAGGAGCGGGAAGGCATGCCCTACACAAACTGGTGAACATGGCGGCAGAAGAGACTGAAAAGCCTGTCCCCTTCGAATTGCATATAACGCCCGATGCTTCTTTGCATTCGATACTACTGAACAGACAAAGCCGATGCGATGACGATTCTAACTCTAGCTCAGTTCATCGAGCTTGCTGGACTATCTAGTATCCTTTACATCATTTCACTTGCCATTTATCGTCTCTACTTTCATCCTCTCGCAGGATTTCCAGGACCAAAGCTCGCTGCTGCCACTCAGCTGTACGAGCTCTATTTCGATCTCTTCAAACGCGGACAGTTCATCTGGGAACTTCAACGTATGCACAAGCAGTACGGTATGTCTTTCAGCTCGCCATGGCTCTCCAGCAGTTTCCTCAACGGAATTTCTCTCGAGCAAAACTATTTGTATTTCCACTAACATTTTTTCCAGGCCCAATCATCCGTATCAATCCAGATGAACTCCACATCAATGATCCCGAATACTACGATACCATTTACTCGGGTGCCAGCCACAAACGCGACAGATACGAAAAGTGGCAGACGGTGTCCGGTACAACGCAGAGCGTGTTTGGAACCACGGAACACGACCTTCATCGGCCAAGGCGCGCCGCCTTGAACCCATTCTTCGCGAAACGATCTGTTGTCCGCCTTGAGCCCCGCATCACCAACAAGGTTTCCGTGCTATGTGAAAGGCTTGCTCAAGCACTAAATGAAGGCACGATCCTTGAGCTTTGTGCTGTGTTCGTGGCGCTGACAACCGATGTGATTTCTGACTACTGCTTCGGAGAAAGCTACGAGTATCTACTCCAACGAGACTTCAAGAAGGATTGGAAGGAGACCATGGAAACGCTAGCCGAGGGTGGTGTCTTCCGACGTACAGTACCCTGGCTGGTCCGTTTAATGCAGCGTCTGCCGCACGCCTCCGTCCTTAGGCTCATGCCAACCATGAAGCTGCTGATCGACTTGGAGAAGGACATCTCCAGGAAAGTCGAGGCCATTATGTCAAGAACCTGCAGTGCAGAAGACAAAGAAACCGTGGAGGAGAAAGACAGCATCTTCAAAGAGTTGAGAGACAACGCGGACCTTCCCCCAGTAGAGAAGAGCGTATAGCGGCTAACAGAGGAAGGCATCATACTGATTGGTGCCGGGAGCGAGACGACGGGGAAGGCGCTGGCGTACACGACGTTTTACATTCTCGATACTCCAGGCGTCCTCCAAAAGCTGAGAGATGAGCTTACGAATGCGACACCGCACAGCACGGACATTCCAACTTGGACTGAGCTAGAAAAGCTTCCATATCTGACCGGAGTGGTCATGGAAGGGTTGCGGTTGTCGTTCGGCCTTACTACCCGGCTGCCAAGAGTCCCTCATGAAGCCCTTATTTACGGCGACTGGGTCATTCCTCCTCGGGTAAGTAATCATGTGCACGAATAGAGCCACACCTACTAACGATGATAGACTGTTGTCAGCTCAACCACGTTCTTCATCTCCACGAACCCTGACATCTTCCCCAAACCCTTCGCGTTTAAGCCTGAGCGGTGGGTGCGGAAGGATGAGCGACATAGGCTGAATAAGTACATCACGAACTTTAGTAAAGGAACAAGAGCTTGTTTAGGGATCAAGTAGGTCGTGCGATCACGCATCTAAGGAACGGGAAACTGATTGGAGGGCAGTCTGTCCTATGCGGAATTGTACCTGACGATCGCAGCGGTGTTTAGAAGGTTCGACTTTGAGTTGTATGAGACGACTGTGGACGATGTGCGGATGGTGAGAGATGCGACGTTCCCAGCGCCCAAGGCCGACTCGCAGGGTGTTAGGGTCATAGTCAAGCGCGAGGTCGAGGTTTAAGGCGCTATAGAATTCAGGTCCTTTATGCTGCAAGCGGTGAGAGTTACAATTCTTCCTATTTCCTTTCCAGCATGGACTCCCCTGCATGTAATATGTTTTCTTTAGCGTTCCAACATTCCTGCACATCAATATATGTTTCCTCAGCGCATAATCTTGGTTTCCTTGGCCGCTCTTCCTCGCCGCATCCCGTGACCCATCCAAAACCTATCCAAGCCAGTCCTCCGCTCGACAAAACCCTCAGCCCAGCCCAATTGCATGATCAACATCGCCCCTGTCCCACCGACGTCACCATGCGAGCCAAGCCGCCAAGCGATCCAAGCCGCAATACGAAACATCAAACAACGCGCTCCGCCACCGCTTCCGCCTCTGTTTAAAGGCCCAAGGAGCGGAGAGTGCGGAAGACAAGGCTTGGGCACAGTGCTGGTACGACCCAAGCTGTCACAGCAAAACAACTGTATGCGAATCTTAGAGTCTGGTTGGGGTACGGCGCCTCGACCGTTCCTTGGGACGTTGTTTCGGGAGCGTCAGCGCCGTCTTTGTGCGTTCTTGGGTTGTTTAGTTGATGGCTCGGCTTTGCTTGCTGACCGTGGATCCATATAGTGTGCTTGGAGCTAGATTGGGCCGCGATCGGTACCACGATAATCCCCGCGGTACTATATAAACTGCTTGAGCCGCTCTTTACTCTCTGAGCCGCTGCGTCGATCCTCCACAACAAACAAATACAGCATCCCATCTCTCTCAATCCTCCTCTTCCGTACACCAAATCGGACTATTTCTAACATGCGCCTCACCGTCGTCATCACGACACTGATCGTCGCCCTTACTTCCGCCCTTCCCGACCCCACGCCCCAGGGCTACACGGGGCCTTGCTCGGTGACAGACTGCGGGGTTAGTCATTTGGATTGCAGGAACAAGGGCAACTTGTGTGTGCCATGGCCGAGCACGGATCCGGCGCTCAGAAAGGGATGCACGTGTAGTCTGGGGTAGAGAGGATGCAGACGGCTGAAGGGGAGAAGGTGAGTAGAGAATAAGTGGGAAGGGGTTTCGTGGCTGCGCTTATGTGTATTTAGGGAAAACAACGGCGAGATGGAAAAGAGACACTTGAGCGTTACAAAGGACGAATGATACCAGCATATTACAATCGCTGTATCTTGCATTACTCCAGTCAAAAGTTCTCTATGGCTAGTACTTTTCTGCTCCCATTATCTTTGTCCCCGTTCTTCGACCATCTTCAGCCCCTCTATCTTATGGCGGCACTATCCCCAGCTTGCAACCTCGCAGATCCTCCCCCTCTCCATTTTCCTCGTCCAGGTCCTTAAGCCAAAACACCAAACTCGGCCACCTCCAAACATCCTTCCCATTCTCCGCGTAAAACACACTCACCTTATCCACCGTCTTCCGCCCCAGCTGCCTCCTATGCTGAGCTAGCAACCACGCCGTCCCACCGCCATTCGGCGTTCCCAAGATCGCTTGTCCCTCCTCACTCTCCATCCCCAACGTGATCCCAGGCCAGATGTCCAGCTTTTCTATGCCCTGCTTGGCCAGGACGTGCTTGAGGACCGATATAGTGGCCATGTTCTGGATCGCATAACGAATGATGTAGTGGAGATTCGGTGGGACGTAGACAGCTGGCTTTAGGAGCTGCAGAAAAGCGATATCGGACCAGTGATGTAGCGGTGGGTAAGTCGTCACAGGTGGATCGTGCAGGACGCCCGTGTACGCGGGCGCGTGGTTCGAATACGCGATGAGGACCCCCTGTTCGCTGCTCACGAGCTGGTGGAAGTGTGCTTCCGTTGCGGGATACTGGGTCTCATCTACCACGCAGTCCTCGGCATGCACATGTTGCATTGAGACGTTCTTCCCGTCTTCGTGGGCTAGCTTGTCGTCTACACCGAGGCTGCGCAGACATTTCTGAAGAGGGGCGATGGTGGGGCGTGGGGTGGAGGATGCGAGCTGGTCGACGTATCCGTGATTTTCTAGGTCTGGGTAGGTTGTGAATGGGCTTTGGGTTGGGGGTTGGGGTGAGGTGAGGAGGTGGAGGAGGTGCTGGCCTTTAAGCACTGCTTCTGTGTATTCGAGAGCGGCCATGGATTGGAGGGCGGGCGCTGGGTTGAGGAGATGGAGAAGAGGAGTTAGCCTTTGCACGGTGGTCAGGCATTGAGAAGTAAGGCCCGTTGGTTTGCGCGAAGGCAAACGCCGCTCGCTTTACATGGTTGTGAAGACCTCTCACTTTAGCAGACGGTGGGTGCACACCGCGGAGTGAATGCTAGAAAATGACATTTAGCAGCGATGTTTTCCTTCTGCCACTTCCTTCATCTTCTCTTTTCACTACATCTGTCGGCGCTGTAAGCTAAGATTTGGAAGAGTGGAGCCTGTGTAGAGAAAATGGATCCACTTTAACTAATTTCTAGCATATCTAAACCCCAGAACTCTTTCTGAGGCGTTAGCCATCTACAATGAGTCCGGTTCGCGAAGGGCCTTTCACAGAGTTCTGTGACCTGTCCCCAAGCTAAGTCATTCAGCACAACCTAGCTCGCGCTCACCTCGCTCTTCCAACCCAATTGCAAGTTAAGTTGAATGACTTCTCCACAAGGCCACACTCTCAATGCTTTTTGAGGGCCAAATGTATTGCGAAAGGAAAGAAACTGCTCCAATTGACGCTTGCCGAGGTGCGGGACTTTGGTCCAGAGCCTCGTTACAGCGACGCCTTATTCGCTACTCTCACCCAAACAAGGAAGTGAAAGAGCCGCCCGGCTAGCTGCGCAGATGCGCCTAGTGTCCCGCCCATTAAATTGCTCCCGCCGGAGCTCGACAACGCACCACCTCACTCGACGTACCAGCAAAGCAACCACGCCCGCGCGGGAGCTAATCGAACCGCAAAACCTCCATTCAGGCCAGATGTCGTTCTTCGAGCGCCTGAATTACGATGTGCGTGTCCTCGTCTACGAGCACATGGACGATATCCCGCCTCTGGGTCCGGGAGCCATTTACTCGGGCTTCATTCTTGCGTGCCACCAAGCCAAACGAGAAGTGGAAGAAGCCGCGGCAAAGGCGGTCAGCAAGCTCTTGAAACATTGCAAAGACGAATGCGCCGCCGGGCGCGAGGACGGGCAGGTATTCTCCTGGCCGTGTATCGACATTGGGATTCCGACAATCACGGCAGCCAGCAACTTTACTCAGCTTCGCACGATCACAATCACCCTTCCATTCTCGGCCCTACAGGGGTTCGGCGGTTCCTACGACGTTCAGGGGTTTCACGGAGTGTTTTGGCCACTCTATCCCATATTCAGCAAATACTTCCAGAAGGTGTCCGTCCAGCTCATTGACCTTCCAAGTCACCTTCCAAGTCGTAAGCCTTTGGATCGTGAATATTTCCGTGACTGGGTGAGAGAGTTGCTCAGCGACATAGCTGCTGAGATCCCCTTCTCTCGGTCTCGCGGCTTTGGCTTTCTTGCCAATGACAAAGCAAGAAAAGCTGCGAAATATGCGGCGCCCATCAAAACCAAGCATATCTCCTTCTACTGGGATACCCGTGACGGGGCAGATAGGGCCGAAGACGTGGAGTTGCGGGGCGTGCGCTATCGATACGATGCCGACGAGAGGAAGAAGTTGGGTAAGGAGCTGAATTCGCAACTGCCCATGCAGTACAGGGTCAGCGACGAAAAGGGGAAGGTGGAAGAATGGGGGCTAGTCAGCACCAATTGGTGGTCGCTTTCTAAACGTGAGAACCCGCGCGTCTTACTTGGCCAGGAAGAGGGCTTCACGCACACGGAGTGGCAGTTCTGTTATAGTAGCGGAATTGGAGGCAAGATCAAGCCAGACATTGAGAAGATGCAAGAGACGATTGGGGACGACTGGGCTTGAAACGATTCGGGCGACTCCGAGAATGAGACTGAAGATAAAGAAGAGGGAGACGGAAGACGAAGGAGCCTTGGAACAGACGTGGTCTGCGGGGCGCAAGAAGACGACGGAATGACAGTGGGTGAGTAGGAACCTGCGGCTGCGCAGTGTAGAGCAAGCTGGAGTGGTCTAATCACCCTAGATTCTGGGGCGATTCTGATAAGGATAGTGAGGCATTACATGTCTAAACCAGAATTTAATAGTCCTAAATTCAGCGCGGCGACTGTGACTTCGAAGTCGTGTATGTGAAAAGGAGACAGTGAAAAGGAGACAGTGAAAGGTGAAAAGAAGACAGGTACTGACCTTCTCAGACCCGTGTTCCCTTCTCGCTCTCTTAAAATCCTCGATAAAAGCAGCTCCGTAGCCTCTTTGGCAACCGCAAAAGCAACCGCGATGTCTACATCGACCTCAATCACAACGCCCCCCCAAGAGGGACCCTTCTTCTCCCACCTGAACTACGACGTGCGCATCACCACCTACGAGCACATCGACGACCTCCCGCCATTCGCCCGACAAACCGAGTTCGCCGGCTTCTTCCTCTCCTGCCGGCAGGCAAAGCAGGAACTAGAGGAAGCCGCAACCTTGCGTCTCACGAAGTACTTGAACCAATTCAAAGCCGAGTTCGAGCAAAAGACCGGATTCACAGTCGGCATCCCTACAATCTCTACATTCTACGACCTCCGCGTTCTCAAGATCAATCTCCCCTTCGCTGCCATCCAGGACAAAAACTGCTCGTCGTTCTCTCCAGGCGTCCTCGGTGCTCTCCTTCCACTCTCCACCAAGTTCTTCGACAAACTGTACATGCAGTTTGTCTACGATCCTGAGCCGATCCCACACCGTCGAGCGCGCATATCTTAGTATTAGAGTAGAGATAGCGCTCCATAAAATCGCCGCAGTGATTCAACGCTGCAATTGCGGCGTCGAGAACGTCGTTGTCGTCCTCGGCGACGATGACCTCGCGGAACTGTTTGCCTTCTCCCCACACACAACCCGTAGGAGGATCCCCGACAAGCTCATGCAGCGCATCAACACGAAGCAGATATCCATTGCGTGGGACTTGCGCTATAAGCAAGAAGGCGCAGGCATCGATGTCCCGCTGAATGGTCGCCGATTCGGGTGTGACGAGCTTCCTTCTTTCTATTATATTCACGACGGTGCGAAGGAGGTTGGAGAGACGGGATTGGTTAGCAAGGCCCGATGGCCGCTGAGCGAGCGAGAGCAGGTGTCGAAGCTGTTCTGGTCTAATGAAGTCGTGCATTACTGTTCCAGCCTTGGGCTGGGTGGGGAGATTGAGGAGGCGTTGGAGATTTGAAGAAGCGCTGGACATTCCGTCCATCTTCCTCAAAAAAGAGTGACGCTCACGAGCTACGATGCCTTGGTAGGGATCAAGGGACGGAATGGGTAAGGAATAGGCTCGAGTCCACATACTCCGAGCATAGCAAAGAGATATGCATCGGACCGCTTGAAATAAGCTTGTCCACACGCCCTCACACAGAACGACAACCCATCGTGACCAAGTTTGTTTGCGTCCTTGGCGAGGACTAGTGAATTCCGATCTTTCACATTCCTACGTGAATAGACATCTCTCCCGTGCCCATCCCGACGGCAGTGAAGTGGTGTGGATCGCCTTCGGATCTATCCTAGTACATCAATACCACCGTCGCTTACGTCATTTCGAAGACATTGATGCCCACGAATTGAGGGTGGGCCAACGTGGAGCAGGGTTCTGCGCGGGGGCCTTCTTGCGGCTAGCCACTCAATCCCGATTCCGATTGGGAGACCACCTTCTAAACACGAATTCCCTAACCGAGTAGCTCTTCAAGATTTTGCCGACGTCTAGCTTCGAGACCGGCTTTTCGCGGCCCTCATCCCAGGGTGGCGGTATTTCCACATACACCAGCATCAGGGTCTTGTGTACCTGACTTTGCACCCTGTTTAGGCGGTGAAACCACCACCAATCCTTCTTCTCCTTCTTTTTGCACTCTGCTACCCGCTCAGGACTCTCAGACCAGTAAGGATGCGAATAAGATGGAACGATCATGATGGCAAATTCGGCGTGGTGGAAGGCTGGGCCGCGGAGATAGAGGAGATAATCGCAGGCGAACTTTATGCCCGGACGGACAACCCAGCCCAGAGAGCGGAAGTGGTGAAAGACGACGTACTTTAGTAGGAATGGGTTGTCGGGAGGGATGGGTGAACCTGCTGACCGGTCAAGAAGTTCGGGGCAACTGAGTGCTCCAACGCGCCATGAATATAAGCTTTGTAGATGTGCCTCGGCGTGGGACGGAAGAGGAAATTCGGAGTAGGTACAGAAGAGGTGTAGAAGGTATGACGAATTATTTGGTGGATCGGCGTCCTGGCAGATGTCAAGAACCCCCAGGACGTAGTTCAAGAAGAACGCTTCTTCGAACGTAAGTTGAAGATGTTCTTGATCCCCAATCTCTGCACCGAAGGACGGCATCTCCTCAGCGATAACTCTATTAACTTCTTCGATGATGGAAGGGTTCTCGACTGCGGCAACGTCTCCTAAGGGAACACCAGCATCCGCAGGGTACAGCGTCCCTCTCGGCGATTCGGTCACACTGCCGTTCTCCACTAACTCTTCAAGATCTGTCTCGGCATCGAGCTTTCCCTCTTCACGCATTTGCTGTTCGATAGCTTCCCGCTGGGCTTTTGCCCTCTCTAGCTTGAATTGTCGACGCTCTTCCCGCCTGGCTCGAGTGACTTCTTCGCTGGTGGTCGCGGCCTCAATGCCCCGCTTTCGCTTCTCTTGATCGAGCCATCGAGGCTCACTTCGACTGAGCGAGCCAGAGCCCCAGAAGCCTTGCTCCCACAGTGCGCGGATCGATTTTGGGTCGGTGACATGGATGGATTGCGTTTCCGGTGAGAAATAGGCTTTGTGGACGACTGAGTGAGACCTTGGAGGCCAGAGGGAATGAGAGAGCAAAGTGATTGCAATCCTTACAATCGAGATTGGATTGTGCGGAATGAATACGGGAAGCGGATAGACTTCAAGAGGAAGAGGTTTCGAATGAACCTCATTGTAGTTAGGGCGCTTTGGCCGTGGCTTCCTCACTTCAGTATTTGATCGACTCTGAGGCGATGAGTTGCCTTTCAACGGCTGCGCATCCGACGCTTGAATCTGAACGCTCGCCGCCATATCCGGCTCAGCCCCGCTGTGCTGGTATGAATCTGCTTTGGAAGTGAGTACGAGGATCGTGAGGGTAGAGCGAGGTGCAGCGAGTTTTATGAAGCTCTCAGATACCGTTGTAGTCTATTAAATTCGAGACAGCATAGAACACAGGATCAGGCAAGTGAATGACTGGTCCGGCGTCTGATATGGAAATCTAAGTTCATCATGAAATGAGCGTAGAAGGAGAAATTTGCACTTACAGAGCTATGTAGCGTTGCCACCTTAGTTGTTGATGGTAGAGCACATGTTTGCGAAGGGAGATAGTGAGGTTGTGGAGTGCAAAGCTGGCAGAGTCAGAACCTTCATGGTTCTCGCGGAGCGCCAAGCCTTTCTGAATTCTGATTGGTTTGCCCATACCTCTTTCTCGGGGCACCCATTGACACCCTCAAAGCGCAACATCGGTCTGAGCCATAGCACCTTCTTCCATGACACTGCTGTAGAAATTGCCAGTAAGACGAGCTTTCCCAGGAGCTCGTGGATCTCGATGATGTAATCATGAACGAGCTTAGCTCAGGCTCCGGACGAAAATGCTGCATATCTCATCAACGCCACTCAAGGGATCGCGCACAGACGGTCTCTCACTTCTTCATAGAGCACTTATTCAGACAACATTTACATCCTGGCAAGTAATAATGCTATCCACCGCTCGGTGGTCGTTGCGACTACCACGACAGTGCAATCGAGCTATCTCCACTCGAAACAAGGCTCCACTTCTCGGGCCCCGTGGCTCTCTTCGTCGAACCCCTCCTCCGCAGAGAACAATACCCGGAAATCCGTGGTACTCGTCCAGGCAACCACAGCAGCCGCCGTCCTCGAATAAGCCTGAGAATCGGGCGCCCAACAAGCCTTCGCAATCTCCCCCGAACGAGCCGTCCAAAGTCGAAGCCGTATCTCACGCTCTCGCACAAACGCCCGACGCCGACAACAACCTCGTCACGCCCGTGCACATACCCGAAGATGCCAATGGCGTCCTCAAGGAGACCCACCCCGCGATGCGGATATTGGAGAATTCGGCGATTGTGGTGCAACGGCAACTGGAGATGATGAACGTGTTGATGGGATTCGAGCAAGCGAACCGATATGTGATAATGGATCCGCATGGGAATCATATTGGATACCTAGCGGAGCAAGAGCATGGATTGGGTAATGCTATGGCGCGGCAGATGTTTAGGACGCATCGGAGCTTCACGACGCATGTCTTTGACCGGGAAGAGAAGGAGGTGCTGAGGTTCCATAGGCCATTCAGCTGGATAAGCTCGCGGATACGCGTGTATGATGCCATAGGGAAGGATATGAGCGCATACACCTCGTCGGTCGCGCTGCAGGGCACGAGCGCGAAGAGTGTGGTCAATCAGACAAACGCCAGCGTATCAAGCCTGCCGTTGTCTGAGATGAGAGTCATCGGTTCCGCAGAGCAAGAATGGGCGCCCTTACGACGGAAATACAACCTTTTCCTTGCTCGCCATCTCGAAGACATGTCTACTGAACCTGGAACTCCGCAGCTGACATCTGGCGATCTACCGTTGTCAAAATCCAAATCCCTCACGGTTGCAGAAGGTGACAACCGCGAGATTGGCATGATACAGTTCGCACGCGTCGATGAGCCCTTCCTTTCCTGGGACTTCAGCTTGATGTCAGAAGACGGGCGTCTAATAGGCTCGGTCAACCGCAACTTTGCAGGTTTTGCCCGAGAATTATTCACAGACACTGGCGTATATGCGCTCAGAATGGATGCCGCGGGACTGGCTGGCGAGCCGTCGCATCTCATCTCCCGTACTGGAGAGAAAGGAAAGCCGTCGCTAGAGGGAGATCCTGGTATGACGCTCGATCAGCGCGCTGTCATGCTCGCGACAGCTGTCAGCGTGGATTTCGACTACTTCAGCCGGCATAGCGGATCAGGCGGTATGTGGCCCATGTGGATACCGTGGTGGGGCGGAGAAGCGGCTGGTGGTGCTGCTGCCGGCGAGGCGGCCGGCGCTGGTGCTGCGGGGGCCGGTGCTGTTGGTGCCGCTAGCGAAACAGGTATTGCGAGCGAAGCTGGAGCCGCCGCACGAGGCTTGGGATCCGCTGAGGGATGGGCAGCTGGCGCGGGCACGATGGCAGGCTATGAAGCAATGCAGAGGTCGAGAGAGGCAAGACAGCAGCAACAAGAGGAAGCCGATCCTCAGTCGCCACAAGCGGGAGAACAACCGCCCTACCCTCCAGAGCAACAAGGCGCTCAGTCGGAAGAGGATATATGGAACCACGATGATGACCCTTGGGGCAGTGGAGGCTCAGGCGGGGGCGGAGGGGATGGTGGAACTGGAGGTGGAGGAGGAGGCGGATCTGACTGGAGCGACTGGTTCTAAACACGTATCATGACTCATGCACTGTACAATTATCATGTCAAGATAACAGAGGCCTCAGACGCCAGACGGCCTGGTTAGAAGTAATCATTGGAAACCAACTTAAATTTCTAATCCGTTGCAAGCATAATTCCAGCGAATCCCTATCCGCCTGCCCCTCGATAGCTTAACCCAAAATAGAATCATTCCACGAAGACAAAGGACCCGGGACCGCGGGATGCTTAAGATCGCCACACTCATGAATGCACCATCACGTGGACTAGCGCGCGGGCCATCAGATTCCCGCTAGTGAGATCGGCGCCATGACCGAACACCGACCATCTACATTTCCGTTCACTTTCCGCAGCGCTCACCAGACCCAGAACCACGATTTCGAATCCCACAAAGCAGCTCCTGGGCATACCGCTCGCAAGATTCTTCCGTCCTCTCCCAACTAACGTTTCCTCCCCGCCGAGTCCTCCCAGAATCCCGCCGAGCTCCCACCGTGACAAACCCCCAGCACTCCACTCCACCGCTCTCCCCCGTCAACCATGAACTCCTGGGGCTCGAAACGCCTCTTCAAAGAATACAGAGGCCTCTCGTCGGACCCGCCGGACGGCATAACCGCAGGCCCTGTCTCAGAAGACGACATGTTCGTCTGGGAAGCGCTGATCCAAGGACCCGAGGGCACGCCGTTCGAAGGCGGCGTCTTCCCCGCGGAGTTGAAGTTCCCGAAGGATTATCCACTCGCGCCGCCGAAGATGCGGTTTTTGGTCGAGATGTGGCATCCGAACGGTATGTATACGATCTCGACCCCCACCCGGCGCTCGCTCGAGCTCGGAATATAGCATTGTTCTTGTGCTAACAAAGTGTGGTAGTATACCCTAATGGCGAAGTATGCATATCGATCCTACATCCTCCCGGCGATGACCCGCACCACTACGAGCAAGCCTCCGAGCGCTGGTCGCCCATACAAAGCGTGGAGAAGATATTGATCAGCGTGATGAGCATGCTGGCGGAGCCGAACGATGAGAGCCCTGCGAACGTGGATGCGGCACGCATGTGGAGGGATAAGAGGGCGGATTATGAGAAGATTGTTAGGGACAATGTGAGGAAGAGTCTGGGGCTGTGAGGAAGCAGTACATGGATGGGTTTCGGGCGGTTTGATTCAGACATTGCATGGCATGCGCGGAGTTGGTGGTCTTGGATTCTGGGAGCAATACAGAGGCTTGGGTAGATCTGTTGTGGTGGGCTCATTTTGCGTTCATAGATGGATGTGCTTGTGCTGTTCATATTGGTTCTCATTCAGTGAGTGGGCACCCGATGCGTCGCTAATCAAGAATATACGGCATCCCCCAAAACGCCACAGACCGCATAACCAAGGGCTAGTTTATGCAACAAATCTGCATCAACTCCTTTCCGCGCCGTCGAAGCTACAGGCGTCCCGTGAGCTTCTCTACGACTTCAAGCTCCGTCACCTCCCCGTAGCCATTGTACGCCACGCCCCTGAAATTCCACTGCGGACATCGCTCCTGCGTGTTCCCGCTCTTATCAGTCGCTCGGCTCAGGATCATCTTGTCCTTGCCCTTGTCAATCCGTACACGCGCCCGCCACAAGCACCATGCCCACTTCAGCTCTCCCTGATCGGCGTCATGGCTCCCGAGCAACTCAGCATCTCGCCAGCTATTGCCGCCGTCGACGCTGACTTCCACTCTCGTGATGGGTCCGTCCGAGCCAGAGGGCAGTGCGTAGCCCTTCACCTCGATTGATCCATCCTCCTCGAGCTGCACCGTGGAGTTGGATTTCGGGACCCCGATTACAGAGTTGATGGGCATGTCCTGGATCGCGGGCACTCTGTCCCACCACTTCTCCGCCTCCTCTTTCGTATCTGCCTCCGGGGGCAGGATCTTGTAATCGTGTCGCTGGTAGTAATTATTGCATTCAGTCATCTGCACCGTAATCCGATCGAGCCACTTCACACTGCGCGCGCCCGCGATGCCCGGCGTGACGATCCTGACCGGTGCCCCGTGATTCGGCGGGAGCGGCTTGCCGTTCATCTCCAGCGCGACCAAGATGGCGGACTCAGCGTCCATCGCCCTCGTCAGCGGAATACTCGCGCCATACCACTCGTCGTCCTGCACGGGCGTCTGGAAGCAAGCAAACGCCACATGCGCGTCCTTCCACTTCTCCTTTTCCACCCTGACGCCCGCTTTTTCCAGCACGTCTTTGAGCAGCGGACCGCTCCACTGGCAGTTCATGACGGCGCCGTCGAACCAGTCGACGCCGCAGACTTCCTTGAGCTTCGTGCGCATCGTGTGGCGGCGGTTGCCGGCGCATTGCAGGGCGCAGATGAGCGAGTGCTGTGGGAGCGCTTTGAGGTCTTGTATGGAGAGGGAGAGTTCGCGGTGGACGAGGCCGTAGACGGAGACGCGGTGGCTGTCGGCGTCGAGATGCGGGATTGGGCCGTGGTTTCTGTCATAGCCGCCGGACTCGGTTATGAAACTGCTATTTGTTAATCCCCTGGCCTCTTCCAGGGTTCTTTTCTTTGATAAATGAACGAATTCGGAGTGGATTACCTTGAAACTAGCTTCTCCAGCTCCGGCTCGCGGTTCAGCGGCTTCTCGACTGAATACTCCAGCTAGCCAATGACGTCAGCGCGTCTGCACAAACACACTACCGCATTCGGACAATTGTATAGCACGTACTTGGGCCATTGCTGTGGTTGCGCTGCTGCTTTGGTGCTGGCGGCGATTGCGTGATTGCTGGGGTGAAGGATTAGACGACGGATGATTGTGGGGTGGGGTAGCTTTTAGCGGGGTCGCTGCCGATGATGTAACGGGCGATATACCTAGGTAGTCGGCGACGAGCCGATGCTGATGGTCGGCGAGGGAGCGCTTAGGTGCGGGTCCGCATGGGCATCGACGACTGTGTAAGGAGAGCAGGAGGCTGGGGTTGCTGTCGGAGAGGGGAAGAATAGTGCTGAGGAGAGGAGTTTGCGACATTCCGAGGTGTTCTGACGCGATTTTGCTTCGTTGAGCTGGCGTTGCACGTCACGGTTTTCATCGTGTACATATCCTCAAGCTTAGATATGAACCCCTATTATACTTTGCAGCGTATTGGTGTTCAATGCTCTAGGGCAATTCAGAAGCCGCGTGGTATCTCTGTCGCAAACAATCGACGGGGCAAACTCGGCATGCTTCGATTATTGGTTCAAATGATATCCAATCCTGATGGTAGCCTTTCTTCTTGATCTTCATTTGTTTGCTTTGGCCTCCTGTGTAGTGTACAACCTGCACAGACGAACCCAAAAGACAGTGCAGCCCCCTCAGCATGATTTATGTATCCGCTACCATAAAGCCACCCTGGGTTCCGCCAGGGCAGTAATATAGAGATATAAGTCAGGGCTATAGTAGCTCAGGCGTGAATAATGCTGGTTAAAATGTGGAGCGAAGAAAAGAATGGTCAAGAGGTGAATGCGATGCCAGTCCACGGGTGGGGCTACGCTCGGACTACAAATTATGCCTTCTCTGGTTAGTGGTTCCTTTGCTCCAGGGCTTTCCAAGGTTCTGTCCCGTCTTGCATCAAACTAGCCGCGTACAAGTACTGGAATGCTATAACTAGAGCTGGAAGCATGTGGAAACATTGCATTGCATGTGAGAAGGGTATCTACTGAAAAAAATCTTCGGCATTGGTCTACCCCAATGCACAACATCTACCGGCCATCGCCGCCTTCTCTAGGGAGGAAACTATAAGACCGTGATAGAGCCGATAGCCTATACATCCTTGAGGATACTTACGATCCATGCGAAGGCTTCCCTAGCTTCTAGCAGCCCATATGGCAATGTGAGGCTGAAACAGTGCATCTGTTTCTCCCAGTGCAGCCATTCTCCCTGCACACCCTCTTCCGCCAGCTTATCCCGAAAAATGATCGCATCAGGGCTGAGTATGTCGTATCCACTTGTGATTCCATGCACCTTGATCCCGCTCCTGCCGAGCAACGAGATGTCCGCATTATTCGGCGAGACCCGTCTGTCTGCAGGATCCCAGTCCGCATGCCACGCGCGTGCTGTTTGTCTGACAAATGTGGGTGTGAGAAGCGGATCGAATTTTGCGAGTTTCTCGATATCGGGGTTGTTGCGCGTGAGATCGGTCGAGGGGCAGAGGGCCAGGACGGCGGCCGGGTGTGGTATCCGCTTTTGCTCAGTCTCGCTCGTCGCGGCCTTCTCGTCTTCTCGCAGCGCTTCTAACACCAGCGAGAGCACGATGTTGCCCCCTGAGGAGTCGCCTGCTAGTATCACCTTTTCTCCTAATTCGTTGGCCTTCTCCATAACGATCCGATAGAGCCGCATCAACATGGGAAATGCACTCGGTGCGGGATTATTGGGCGCAAGCGGATACGAAACGAGAGTTACTATCGTGCCAGGTATTTCCATCGCGTATTTGGCGCACACCTGCCAATGCTGAGGCGAGGGCGGGCTTTGCCATCCTCCGCCGCCAAAATAGTATATCCGTCTCGATGTACGAGCCGGCTTTTTAGGGACGATGTCGTAAACGTTGATGTCGCAAACCGTTCGATGTGTGGCGGTACATGTTGCTAGGACGCTCTTGGGGGTTTCTAGCTCTATGGAGCCCTTGGGGTGGTACTTTTTAGGGCGGCCGAGGTGGTTGCGGAAGGGACGCGTGAGAAGTTGGATGAGAAGCATGTACGAGGAGCGGTCGTCTCGCTTCGTTACATGGATTGAGGATCTGGTTGGCGATGAGGCGGACTCGGTGCTCATCGTGGTTATGGTTCCTGTGCGGTGCAGTAGTTCCAGGAAGCAATGTTAGGGTAGGCATAGAGTCTAGAAAGGACAATGAGTCCTTTCAATACCACCTTTAGCTGCAGCCACATTTTCCACACTCCCTAGAGTTTCGCTGAGAGCGGCACGCACAAGCACGCATCGCGGAAGAGCGCGTCACTGTGTCTTTCTCCGATCTCAATGACGTCGCTAGCGCGGCTTAGCGACTCGAGGCGTGCTGTGGCTGATACTGTGGTAGGCTGCAACAAAGTTCAGAGCGGTCGACTACTCTGCAATCTGTGACTTCGCTTGTTGTGTCCGCTTTTGAGATAAACTGTCAAGGATTCGCGATGATGTATGGTGTTGATGTGCGGTTTGGGTTGATCCGCGTCCAGGTCTAGGCCTTGTCAAATCTCGGTCTTGGCACCATCTGGGATCTGATGACGTGCCGTCCATCCACAACCTCTTCGCTAGTCTACCCCTTCATATAGCGAGGTTCACTGCTCCTTCTCCTCAATCTTGGCGGTAAGACTAACGCGCGGCTTCTTACGCCAGCCTTGCGAGACGTGCTCAACGAAGACTCACTCTCCCAACGCCCTCAAACAGCGACAAGCTGCATTCAGCATCATTAAAGCTCAAGTCCAGATCGCGCAAATTCAGCACTCCCCGGCTGGCAGTAATCCTAGGCGGGTAACGTGGGAGGTGGGCCCACAGCGCTGACCCAATTTATTTGCGAGATGAGCGTCGTCACTAGATGTGACCGACAAGTCGAGCAGCGAGGACGGATGGAGCGGAGCCTTGCCAAGAAGCCCATGTTCCGCTCCGCCAACACAGCAAACAGGTTGCTCCGCCTACAAGTCTTGGGGCTTAGGTTCTTGTCTTCTTGGCTCCCCCTCCAAGACCTTGTACTTGGGAGTTCCAACCTATGGAAATGTACACCAAGAAGTCGTCTAGCTCAACCGCTACCGTAGGTCTAACAACCCCCCTTCTCTGCTGCTAATGATAGGTCCGGACAATGACATCTATCTTGGCGCACGTAGTTGTCACAGATGCAGAGGAGAATACTTCTCTGAGGGTGAAGATTAAGAGCGCCCCGTCCCCAACTATCGAGCCTCCACTCAACCTCGGAACAATTCGCCTTTCAGGATTACGATGCCACAGGAGCAGTACCTCACAGATGACGAGATCAGCCGTTTCATGGATGACCTGGACAAAGACGACGATGGAAATATCGACTACTGGGAACTCGAACGAAAGCTCGACCAGGTCCACAAGCAAATAGCCCCGAAAGCCCAACCACACAACCTTCATCACAAATCACGCGGAGACGAAGCACGTCATCAATTTCTTCGGAGCGTCATCGGCACTCGCGAAGACCACATCCCACGCAATGAATTCAAACAATGTGTTCGACGATGGAAGATACCATCCCTGGAGCAGGATCGCAAGGAGGCGAAGGACGAGGATGAATACGTCAGACATATGTCTATTTGGAGACGCATACGAGCGTACTGGGCAGTCCAGGGGCCCGGGATAGCCTTTCTGGCGCTGGTCGTGGCTTTTATGCTCGCTTTTGGCATATGGCAGCTAGTCAAGTACCTCACGTACGACGAATACCGGCCAGCATTCGGATGGGGTGTTGTTGTCTCCAAGACTTCCGCTGGAGTCCTGTATCCCACCTTCTTCTTCCTCATTCTATCCATGTCCCGATGGTTCTCGACCTTCCTTCGACGCTTTTACTTCATCTCGCGGTTCATCAACTGGGATCTTTCTCAGTCGTTCCACATCAAGATGTCCATCGTCGCGTTGTTCTTCGCGACATTGCACGCCATCGGACATCTAACCGGCTCATTCGTCTTCGGAAGCATGGCGAGCCGGCAGCAGAACGTCGCCCTGGTTCTTGGCCAAGACGCTGTGCCTCGCTCATATCACGACTATGTCCTATCCCTACCTGGCTGGACTGGGTTAACTACTCTGGGATGTTTCTATTTGCTTGCCATTCTCAGTATGCCCCAGGTTCGGAAGTGGAACTACGAGGTCTTTCAACTGGGCCATTTGCTCATGTTTCCTATCATCGGCCTCATGATGGCACACGGCACCGCCGGTCTCATGCAGTGGCCCATGTTCGGCTATTGGCTCGCCTTTCCGACCCTCCTTGTTATCGTGGAACGCTCATGGCGCCTCATTGTGGGCTTCTTCCCACTGATCGCTGACCTTGAGCTTCTCGACGACGAAACCGTGGCCATAACGGCGAACATCCCTAAAGCCCGCCTCTGGCGGTACAAAGCTGGCCAGTACGTCTTTGTGCAGGTCCCGAAAATCTCTTGGGTCCAATGGCATCCGTTCACTGTGTCGACTTGCATAGGTAATACTATGAAAGTTCATATCAAAGCAGATGGAGACTGGACCGACGCGCTACGTGGTCTCGCCAAGGGTGAGACACGCACGCCAATCAAAATCGGCCTCGACGGACCATTTGGCGCACCAGCTCAGCGCTTCTACAATTTTGAATACAGCATGGTCTTTGGCGCCGGCATCGGCGTGACGCCGTTCTCCGGTATCCTGACCGATCTCCAACAGCATGAGCTTGAACGAGTCAAGTCCGGCCAGGGCGCGCCTGATCCGTCATCGTCCCCATATTCGGACCATCGCCGTATTGATTTCCATTGGATGGTGCGCGACAAGAACAACCTTCTCTGGTTCTCCGATCTCCTCAACGAAGTCTCCCGTGCCCAAATGCTCGACCGCACATACCTCGACATCCGCATCCAGACCTACGTCACGCAGAAACGCAAAGAGATCTCCACGCATGTCTTCCGCTGGCTTCTCGAGAAGCACCGCACCGACCAGCATCCACGATCCCCTCTCACAGGCCTAATAAATCCT
This sequence comes from Trematosphaeria pertusa, assembly GCF_010094035.1. Classification (NCBI taxonomy): domain Eukaryota; kingdom Fungi; phylum Ascomycota; class Dothideomycetes; order Pleosporales; family Trematosphaeriaceae; genus Trematosphaeria; species Trematosphaeria pertusa. The sequence continues at coordinate 833,723 of NW_022987222.1, read as the reverse complement.
ACGCATTTCGGACGCCCGGACCCTAGAAGTATCATGGAGGAGCATTATCAAGATATGTGTAAGGTATTTGCGGAGAAAGCGACTGACAAGGAGGGAAGGGCGAGGGAACAGGAAGAGGAAATAAAGGTGGGCGTTTTCTTCTGTGGGCCTCCAGTTATTGGCGTGCAGCTTGCGGATCGGTGTAGTATGCTAACCGCGAGGGGGAGGCAAGAGGGCAGGAAGGTCGAGTATCATTTCATAATGGAGGTGTTCGGTTGAGATCGTGTTCGTCAATCAAACAAGAAGGCGAACGTGTGTGGTAGTTGGTTCGCTTATCTTTATTAGATTTTATTCACCTAGTCCACCACGGATTTCCTCCCTCGTACCGTCAGGGCTCTTCCTTTCTCCCACTACGCCCTCGTGGTTATCCCCTCTTTCGAATGGGCCAAACCACGTCGATTCGCCTAGCAATGCACACGGCATTTCTTGCAAGTCCCCGGAACAATCGGGTTCAGCTGGCACTATGCTTGCTGTTAGCGTTCACTTTCCGGAGCGGGGATGCTGCAGTAGCCAGCGTACGAAGTGTCGGCCATTCGGACAACGGCGGTTCGGGTGCGAGCCGCATTTGGCGGCTGCGAGAGTGGCCAGCAGGGCGGTGATAATGATGGTGAGAGAGACGCGCATTGTAAATGCGAGGGCTTGTTCGTGCTGAGAGGCTGGTTTTGAGTGGGAGAGGTGATGGGACTGAGGCGATGGTGGATAGTTGGGATGGGGAAGGGTATTTATATCTGAGGAGAGAAGAATGGGGGCTTTTGGGAGGGTTCGGGGAGCTTGGAATGAGGCGCCTAGCTATGCAGACGCTGTTGAAATTAGTATGGCTAGTTAGTATTTCTCTTGTGTCCGTCCAGCTCCGTTTTCCCATCGGCTCTAGCTAACTTCCTGACCTGTCTGCAAGATGCGTTCCGATGCCCACCCGCGTCGAATCCGAGCATGACTACTCGAACGGATAGCGACGAGATCTGCAAAGCCTCGTATTCTTCTAACTATGCGGCGAAGAAGCGCGTTGGGTCCCTAGTGTTTGCTACTGAGTATACTTTAGGGCCCCCCACCTTGTGCGAACATGCAAGGTGTTGATGTTGGGTAAGGCGCCCGAGGCGTGCTAAGCTGTATAAGATGTACCTTGCTGTTCCTGCGTAAGATTGTGGGGAAGATGGATGGGCGGAAAGCTTGCGGATGGGGTATGTGCTCTTTCTGTGATGTATTCTGGGGTTTCGGGAATGATTTGGATAGGGGTTCTAAGGGGTCTGCGATCGACACGGTTTTAGTAATGGCCATGAAGCAATTCTCATCCCAGCCACTCTTGTGGTGTCTTTTGAAAACCTTTCTATCTCGGAATGTTTCTTCATATTGTGCAGCTTGGAAAATGCCTTTATGACTTGTATGGAGAGCTAGAAAACGCGCGCCGCGTCTTGCTCGATTCCCTGCCTTGGCTTGCGCGCATGGGAATAATAAGCCTACGTAGTCTGAACTGGCAGGAAAGAGAAAGAGGATAAAGTAGTGTTGAATGCGACCTTCTGTTTGTGTGTCGCTGATCATGCTGTAAAATTAAGGAGAGTCGTCTGACTCGAAGGCCTTCACGAGCAGCTATCCTCTATCGCTTACGGCAACCAACAATGCGTCATTTTCCTCCTGGTTTCGCGTAACAGCGGAGACGTAGTGGCAACATACTCAGGATGTGAAAGAGCATGGAAATAGGTTCAACTAAGTGGGCCAGCAAGCAGACCTTTCAGAATCGTTTACCTTTCACTAGCGTTGTTAAGGCACCAAGCTTGAGATGAAGTGAAGATCGTGAACTATGTTCGTCATTACAACACCAACATAAATACGAACAAATATACATCCTCAAACTTCTACACAGATCAGACGCGAGCCCTATTAGCAACCTCGACCATGGCCACCGTCAGCTCTGGCACCAGCGTGGAGTTCCTGTCTCTGCCAGCCGAGATTCGACTTCAAATCTACCGATACCTGACTCCAGTCCATGGCTATATGAGCGACTATCAAGGGATAATAAGCTGCAGGCAGATCAAAGCCGAACTCGAGAAAGAAGTGATGAGACTTATGTCTACTGTCCTCGATAATGTCGCGAGGGAATGGTTCGAGTCCTCCGATATATCCATGCAAATCTCGAAACCATCATCTCTCCCGGAACTTTCCGAAATCACTCTGTCCATTCCCTTAGCCGACTTCGACTCCAGGACCGGCGTTCCATACCCAAAAGCCCACTTATCTAAAGCCCACATATCTCTCAAAGATTTCCACGTCCAGCGACTGACCATTTATCTTTACGGAGATAACAGGGATCAAAGACTTGAACGATGGGGGAGACAACCTCGTGTTCTTCACTATGTATTTTGCGGAGGAATACAGGCATAAAAAGCAACCCCTAGCTAGAGAATTTACCCTCGATTGGAGCAACTATCATGGCGGTGACGACGACGAAGCGGAACGGAAGACAACGGGTGCGGGTAGCATCGTCCTTTACGGAATATTCCGGTGTTGGAACTGTGTGTTCGTCTGTGGGGACGGGTCCTACGTCCTCCAGCCAATGCACCTTCGGCCCGAGAGGATGGGGATGGTCAACGCACCATATTGCGCTATATGGAGTAGGGGAGAGATTCGTGGCATTCACGGGCAACATAATGTTGGTTGGCTTTCGTCATAAGTATGGCGAATTATCTGACTGGCTGATCTGGGTAAACTCATTGAGGGGCGGAATGGCTCATGTAGTGGGAGCTTCATGTCCTTGCGGGACTCCGTTTCTTGGCTTGTATACATAGTATGCGTCCCTGCATGTCATATGAAATAGATGTCTGAATTCATAGCTCGAGTGAATTGACACTCAGCTTGTAATACCTAGTGCGAATATCTCTACTTTAACTTCCTCTTGATGTTAGCATATTTCATGGACTTGCTGCTTCACGGCTCTTTCGTTGGCAAAGCTTTCTTTTTGCTCCAGTTCTTAACAACATCTCTCACTGTGCCGTCAAATGTCTTGCCAACGTCATACTTCTCGTACGCTTTACTTAGCAAAATCGCTTTGTTCTTGTACTTCCCATCCTCCAGCAACTTCTTTATGGCACCTGAAATCTTGTGTGCGCCTGGCTGTCGCACTTTAAGATCGATACCCACTCCGGTGAAGTCGACAAGCGCGTTCGTGGTGGCTTTGTCCTGACCCTCGCCCGCCACAACCATCGGAATACCGAGACGAAGGGCATGCTGCACAGCACCATAACCGCCGTTGGATACGAGAACATCAACCTGAACTCAGTTAGCTGATGGAGTGGAAGCAGAAGTTCGCTCAGTCACTACTTACTAAAGGGAGGAGTTTGTCATACGGTACGAACTTTGCTACTCGCGCGTTCTTGGGGACTACTAAGCCAGGAACGTCTTCCGGTTCCTGGACCACGAATGTTGCGATGACCAACACATCGTCACGATCCTTGAGACCGTCCAGTGTAGGTAGAACCAGGTCTTCCGGCCTCACTTCAACCGTGCCCTGGCTCACGGCAATAATCTTCTTCCCCTCATTTTTCGCGTGAGCAATGTTATCCCACCAACTTGGAAGCTTCAGCTCCTTGTCCCCTCCCTGTTTGCCGACCTTCTTGAGGGCGCCAAAGTACCGCACATTCGGCCTAATATCGCTGCGGGGGAACTCAAATTCAGGGATCCCGAGTGTAAGAAGATGGTCAGGAAGAGCATCCATGGCATGGAGAATATGTGGGTATGAATCGTGGATTGCGCCCATGTCCTTGAGCTTCGCCCACCAGTATTCGTTTAACTCTCGATTCAACTTATCATCGAAGAATTTTTCGTAGGCCTCTCGGTGAACGGCTGTTGCGTTTGAACCGGTATGTGGTGGTTTCCCGGTACGAAAAGGAAACGTATCGTTTGAATCCAGAGTTAAAGGGGCAATCGAGACACCGATACTAGTGTCGGGTCTAATCCCAGGGCTGCCGAGTAGAATAGGGTGATGGCCAGTGACCGTGACGTCGTACAGCGATATTAGCGGTTTGTCCTTTCCATACTTCTCGCGGAATTCCTTGAATTGAACTTGGAGCGTTTCGTGACCATTCGGCATATTATCCACGAGAACTTTCTTCATGATCCAGACCTCTTGCTCGACCCCCGAAGGGAGGGACAAATAATACGCCATATCCTCATCGCTCAACTTGTCGTCTAGACCAATTGTGGGTATGAATTTGATGTTGGGATGCAAGTTAGAGATGTGTTCTTCGAAAACGCGCCCCGTGATGAAATGTACTGGGTAACCGAAATCCGCCAGTTCTACTGCGACTGCGGCGATCTTTTCCACATGCGACCAGTGGGTCGTGCTCGTTACGAAGAGTGGTATTTCTGAGCGATGTGGGAGAGGGTAGGGCAAGAAATGAGAGAGCGGCGTGTTCGAAACGTAGGGTTGGACGGCATCTTGGAAGGCATGAAATGTGTCTGGCGAGTAGAATTGCAGCGCGAAAAGTGCTAGAATCGGGACGAAGCCGAACGACAACAAGCGTTGAACGATGCCCATGGTGAGGAAAGAACGTGAAAAGTCAAACACTCGAAGCGAGAGAAAGAGTTTAGTTGTGAGAGTCAATGCTATGATATAGTAAGTCCCTGAACCGCGCCTTAACTGTCCAAGATATGAGGTTCGCCTGATGACCGGCTGAAGGCTTTCGCGCGACCTGATTGGAGCACTGACTTTCTCAGACAGGCTAAGAGTGTTAGTGCTGACATAAGTGGGAATACCTCAAACCCGACGTGATCAAAGTGCATGCGATTGTAATCGGAGATAAGGGAAAATGATGTAATCCTAATGTTTTGCTGGTTGCGGAATAAGCGAGGGTTTTGCGCATTTAAGCTTATCGCGCGGTCCCGTACTTCTTGCGGTAGGGAGGTCTCTAGATTTAAGGGCTTGCCGTAGGATAAAATTGCTCGTATAGCGAGATAACTATTATGCGTGCTTGTGTACGCACCTGCGAAGACCTCTGGGGCAGCTCTTACGCGCGTCGTTATATCTAGAGAATTCCACACAGTGAGAGCATGCCTCGCCGGTCAAGCTCGGCCGATGTTTCGCTCTCTTGCTTGAGAGAGTGAGCGAATTTCCCCATCTGGACTGAGTTTAGTGAGATTTAAGTGGGCATGTCTGATCGGTGAATGGCATTACACGTGATGCTACGAGCTAACCATTTTGGCCTTAGTGCCCTTCGGTTCGACTTTCCTCAACAAAAACCGGAGCCTAGCCGCGCCACAACCTTCACTCAACAACCGCAACCTTACCCTACCGCTCTCTACCATGCCTCCCAGGACATCTGCCATGGATAGAATCACGTCCATGCTGTCGCGTTACGCGCTTCGCCAGCCGGATAGCTATCCTAGCGAATCCCCGGACGAGCACGCTGTTCCTTCACTTGCGCGCAACGACCCCCCGGTCGCCCCTCAGGCTGAAAGCAAGCTCCTCAGCATCCCGACAGAGATAAGGCTCTTAATATTCAAGAACATGACCCTATCACCGGCATCACCAGACTGTCTGCGATGGATGGGCGCTTATTTCACCTGTCGACAAATTCACCAAGAAATGCGAGATGCGCTCAAGCCTGAACACGACCTCTCGAAGCATCTCAGCAGCATCCGTGACAGTTGGCCACCTGCCCATCCGGTATCCGCCGATCCGGGGCCGCTTCATCAGGTCTTCGGCCTCGTTCAAGACGTCACGGTCTGCATGCCGATTCCACGACCAAACCATCACGGCTGCTTCAGCGCCATATTGGAATCCGTCTACAGCCTCTGGCTGGATCGTCTCTACATTACCATGACTGGCAATGCCCGCGATCGAGCTGTGCTCCCCTGGGGCGATCTGAAGTCGCTCCCTCCGCGTCTTTTCGCTGATTTTGTTGCCAAAGGCAAGGTCAATTGCAGGAGCGTCACGTTCACCCTCCAGGAACTCGCGGACGTGGAAGGGGGAAGGGAGATTGAGACGTCGCTTGAGACTGTGCTCGACGGAACGAACGTTTCTTGCATACTGACTATTGTCCAAGACAAGAGGGAGCGCCAGTCGGAGCGAACTTACTTCTCCGCAATGAGATTCAAGGCGCCGCCATCCGCCGGTACGTCTTCGATGTCAGCCGCGGGACAGTATTAGGCTGGTGGATTTCGCAACTTAGGAAGGAGCGGTGTAGCGGTCGGGCGATGGTGTTCATGGCTTTTTCGGGTAAGACACTAGAGGCCTCCAATGTCACTTCTAAATCTTACAGTCTTTCAGTTGCCGGTTTATGTCTACAGCTTGAGCCCTCATGAGCCCTTCGCGGTTTGATCTAGCTTTCAGCTAGAGTTGGGGATCTAACCATGTCTTCTGAATGCGGTTTTCTATATTCTATTATTTCTATAAGATATATGCCTAATAAGAATTTCTTTGCTTGCTCTGGCCTTTAGCTCTATGCCAAGAGAAAACGCGTGTGTAGTTTGCTACTTGCAGTGCTGACATCATGCATTGACAACGAAGCACGTGAGATCACCAGTGCGTGACACGGAATAGCCTCAAAGAATCGAAGTGAAATACGGCGTATACGGTACTCTCGTGTACTAGTTCCCCGAAGCAGGCGGTAGAGTGGAGCACAGAAAATCCTCGCGCCTTCACAAAGAAGGTAAATGAAGCATCGCCATTAGAGCGATCAGCGATGAGATTTTCAGATTCTTTGGAGTTCTGAAATGCAAAGTCGAGGACGGCGAGACTGAACTCTCCGGGAGGGAGGAGTCAGCATCAGATGAGATAATATATCAGAACGATGATAAGTAAGCCATGGTTGAAACATAGGCAACCGGCAACACGATTCCATATACCTCAGCTAGTATGGAGTGCATGAGAGAACGGAAGGTCAATTCTCCCGGGAATGAGTTGGCGGAGAAGGAGGAGAAGTCGGAAGACAGCATAGCCTAGAGAGATTAGAAGGTGCTTCAAGATTATCATAGGTTGCCTTTCCGAGTAAACGCGATCTGGTTTGCCGAAGTTTGGCACTTCGTCAGATTCAAAGCAGCCTCATCCGAGCAATTACAGAGCGAGGGAAAACTAAAAGCGAGGTGGGTTCTATAAAGAGTATTTCTCCAAATAGTGATGTGAATATTCTCGAAATATTTTAGCGTATATCCAGCCACTTCAACCATCTCCTCATGATAAAGTGATACTGCTACTACCGCTAGGCGTCGGATACGAGCTGTTGGTGAATCCCTCCGTTGCAAGGATCATATAGCTGTGGCGACCGAGATTCATGCCAAGTTTCTGCCACTGGCTGAAGTGCGTTCCAGTAGTGATTGTACCACCTGTGCGCTTCTGTAAAATTCCAAGTGAAGTTAGCGAGCGTTCGTTAACCCTTGGAAGAGGGCTTAAGAAAAAGAAGCAGAATGAAAGTCTGAATAGCAACGCCACGAAGCTCCAGCGGCAAGAAAACGCTCTAATAAAGCCATCCGGGCGCTCGGAACATGAGAATTATCGTACGTACCTCTGACCGCACGGACCAATACTGCATAAAGGTCCGGGTGCCCTCAATCGACGGCTTGTTAACCCTCTGGCTCGTGTAGACACTGTAGTCTCCTTCCTCGGATGTGAAGTTGCCCTTAAATGTCCAAGGCTCGCCGGGCGCGAGAACGTCGTAGTTGTCCACGATGTAGTATTCGATGAGCGGGCTCTGAGTCCAGCCATACAGGGCGAGATAGCCGGGGCCAACGGGGGTGTACGTGCCGCTGTACTTGACAGCCCTGAGTTGAGACGGCTGTGAGTGAATGGTCTTCTTTACGGAGAAGGTATCCCCAGGGGTGTTGGATGCTTTGGACTGACCTCGAGCCACCGGGCTGCCATCCCTTTCCGCAGACAAAGCCTCCTCCACCGGACCATTTCGCCGTATATGAGCCGCCCGCGCCGTTCTGGCAGTTGTGGCTACCGCCGCCTTCCTGCCAGAAGGACCAATAATAGCCGCCCTGGCGCTCCACAAGCTGGCGCTCCATAAACCGTGCCGGCTCCTCGGCGGGCGCACTGAGCGCAGCCGGGAGAAGAAAAGCTGTCGCAAGGAGGAGAAGAGACAACATGATGACGGATGCGATTCGTTGACCGGTATGCTTCTAGCTTCTTCCGCGAGCGCCACCCCTCTACTTTATACTGTCGATCGTAAACAGAAGACCTGGAGGCCAAGAAATCCTGGTAATCTCGTCCACTCATCCAGGTTCTCCACACTACTGCTCTTTAGCCTGAACGAAAATTCGGTCTTGTCTTGGACGTGGCGTAGAAAGCCGGTGGCCATTCGCGCGGTCCCGCTGCGCGGATACTAGATTTACCCATGGGGTGTATATCATGTGGTGGATCTGTGATACAATTGTAGATTATGTTTTGGTGAAGCGAAGGCATAATTGGCTCGCTATATATAAGTTAGAGTACAAGTGCCGAAGCCTTCCCGGCAATAAGGGTATGCCGGAGTATTTAACCGAACGACGTACGCCCTTTTGTGGGGTACAGCAAGCTTAATCGCACCGCAAGAAATGGTCTGCGGCGGAACTAGTTCGGATGTCAGGAGTCAGCCAAAGTCGAATATTATTACTTCAGTAGCGATGCTCAAGATGAAGCTACGCGCATGCAATGAAGAGCCTGGGATACTATCCCCAACAGATCAGCGTGACCCACTCTTTGCACCATCTGAGGGTTGAATTCTATAGCACGACTTCCGCAACTCCGGACATCAGATATCAGATATAATAAGGACCCCCCAGAAAGGGCGCCCCACATTGGCAATGATCATCACTCCTTCGTCACTTCCTCCACCTTTTACCCCGGACTGGAAATTTTCCACCACTCAAACGTATGCTTTACACGCTTGGGATGAGCAACCGAGCGTACAATGTCCTCGCCTCCACGCGACACTATCCGCCATTTAGATCCCGGGATCTTCGGCCAGGATCATCACGTGTTTGGTTGCTGCACTGCGCGCTCTGCCAGGTACATTGCGGGAAGCCCTAATGCAAGAGCGGCGGGGACTATCATACTTCTATTAGGTAAAGCGGAAGTTATCCAACTAAATGCGCGTGCACAGTCTGGGCTCGTTCAAATTCGCACCAAAGCTAAGCACGTATTCACGTTGCTTGTTTCTTTCGTATTACATGATCGCTCGACTGACGGAAACCCTCTCCATCATGAAACTTTCGCTACCCCCTCGTTTGTTCTTTTCAGATAGTAACATCGTGCTGCTGGAGTTTTGGCTTCACGCTCGGATATTGCTCACCATAAGATTCGTGTGCGCAGATATCAGATCGTCACGCGTATACGTCAGTCCGAGGCTTGGGGGCAACATCTTGCACGATTCGAGAGCGATTGGACATCTCCAGGTATTGGGACTATGGGATGAAACAGCTGTTCCAAGTGCGGCGTGTGTATCGCTACGGGATGTATCCCATCATTGAGGTCAACATACAAAGCCCCGTCCAATGAGGCACTCCCCCGGTGTCTTTATTATAAACCCGGAAAAGACCGCTCCTAAGGTAGTACAGAACGTCGCGAGTAGTCAAAGCAAAGGTCAGGATAGAGTCACCGCGCGTAGAGTCAAGAGTCCCATGAGTCTCTTCGTCGTGACTCAGACACAGTCAAATACAACGCAGCTAGACAGTCATCTCCCCCTCAGCATCTATAAAGAATCAAATCTAGATCCTACACATTCTGTTCCTCAACCACTCTTCCCCAGAACATCAAACTCCAGATCAAGGAGACTCACTCTACAAACGCACAAGTACTGAAGATCTCCACAGCAACAAAGGCTCTCGAACAACTCGCGACTCAGCCTTCAAGACCCAACACATCCTCTGAGCCAGCCTTCCATGCCTCGATGCCTAAAAAACCCCTGCACAAACTGTTGGCAGAATATTCTCCCTACAACCCAGAAATACAACGTGGAACACAAGTCCCGCAGTAAAGTCATCTGCTCCAGGTGCTTCCAAAAGCGCATCCACAATGAACCTCTCGGTTTCCCAGATCCAAGGGCCGCCACTATTACTCGCCTCCCTTCGGGCTTCACCATTGTATGCCGCGACGACATAACTCGTGCCGTGGATACATGTAAAATCTGCCACGCCAAAGCGCTGTGTCAACATCTCCACAGCTGGAGGGGAACGATACCATGGTGCGACCCGTGTTTTCATGCCAGGCTAGCCACGAACGATGTTGAGTTTGAGGAAAACGAGCAGAGTATCGTAGATAGGAGGATAGGGGGCGGGCTTGCAGAGACGACGACCGAGGGAGGAGGAATTTGGAATATGAGCGAAGGAGAGAAGAAGGAGATGGAAGAAGGAAGGAGAAATTCAGTCGGGTTGGGGTGGAGTTGGAAGCCGAGCTGAGAGCGAATGAAGAGAGCAGAGCTATGCGGAGGGGACCGCGGCCTAGTAGGAAGAGGCAACAAGAACGGTGGAATGCGTTGACGAGGGGTGAAACGTGCTGGTGGTGCTGGCGTATCTATGTATCTAAGATCTATATGAACTAGATATGAACATCATGCGAAGCGAAGTTGACTCCTTTCCGAGATCTGCTATCATAGTGCCACGCTCGCACATTGGTATGCGCACTTATTACGATAGCTTATCTTCCGTGAGTCATGCTCTCGTGGGAGTAATTGTAAATGCCTAAGTAGCAGCACCTATCGATCACGTAAGCCAAGTGATCTCAAATACGGTATATGTATTGACTCAAATCAGTACTATTTCCACAGGAAGACCAACCCTAACGCCGGGGCTATGCATAAGTAAGCGAACCAGGTACCGCACCAGATATCGCGATCGAGCTCGTTTACAGGCTACCGCCTTCCTCTTCCCCCCTGTCCAGGACTGCCCATACCGCCCATCATCTTCATCATACTCGCCATATCCATGCCGCCCATACCGCCAAGCGCAGACATATCTGGCATGCCACCGCCTCCGCGCCCACCGCCGCCAAGCATCTTCATCATGGCGCCCAGATCCGGCATCCCGCCACCCATCGCGTTGGCGCCGCCCATACTTTGCATGCGCTTCTGCATCGCAGCAAGTTGCTGCTGCTTATTGCCGCCGCCCATAGCACCCTGCGCTTTCTGCATGTTGGCCATGCCACCCTTCATCTTCTTCGCCATGCCGGCCATCATGCGGTGCTGCGTGAGCAATTCCTCGACTTCACGAACTGAAGTGCCGGAGCCACGGGCTACACGCGTCATGCGCGTGGGTTGCTCTACGAATATTTTGCCGTCGGATTCGAGTTCTTTCTCCGTCATACTGTCGCAGATGTAGATCATACGCTTTAGCTTCGCACCACCTTCCTCATCGTCCATACCTCCCATCATATTACTCAGACCGGGGATCATGCCAGCCATTTTGGAGAGGGGGCCCATCTTCATGATGTTAGAGAGCTGGTCGCGAAGGTCTTTTATCGTGAAGATTCCGGAGGCGATGTGCTTCATAGTGTCCTTTTGGTCAAGCTTGAGGGATTGCACGTGTTCGACTAGCCCAGCAACATCGCCCATGCCAAGCAGCTTGGACACGAAGGGTTGCGGGCTGAAGCGCTCTAGGTCGAGCATGTGTTCGCCGGTACCGAGGAAGACAATCGGAGTATGTGTCGCTGCGACAGCTGAAATGGCACCACCTCCCGCAGCTGCACCATCGGTCTTGGTGAGCACGATAGCTCCAAAATCTGCTGCTTCTTTGAAGGCGCGAGACTGCGCTTCCGCGGCTTGACCTATTGTCGCGTCGAGAACCATAATTGTCTGATCCGGTGTCACAGCGTCCTGGATCTGAACCATCTCGTCGAAAAGATCCTTCTCTTGCCTATGCCTACCCGAGGTATCGACAATGATGATCTCGAATCTTTCCTTCTTGAACTTCTCCACACCCTCTCTTGCTACAACGACGGGATCCGTCTGCGTATGGCTTCCATAGTAAGGTATCTTCGCTTTTGTCGCATTCTGCTTCAGCTGATCGAAAGCACCGGCACGAAATGTATCCGCGCAAACAAGACAGGCCTTGAACCCTCTTGCCGAGTACCACCTCGCCAGCTTTGTACACGTTGTCGTTTTACCGGAACCTTGTAGACCAACGAACATGATGACGTTCGGCTTTCCTTTTCGCGGTTTGAAAGGCTCAGCGTGCGGGTCGACTAGCTTGACTAGTTCGTCGAAGACGGCTTTCTGGATAATGCGCTTCTTGTTCACGCCCGGCGCGAGGTGCTTGAAGTCGACGGAGCGTTTTATCGAGTTGCGGAGGTTCATGACGAGCTTTACGTTCACGTCGGCTTCGACGAGGGCGTTGGAGATCTCCTTGACCATGGAGTCGAAGGCCTGCAAAGTTAGCCACATTGCGACTCACTCGGAAATGGGTGCTTACTTTCTCATCGAGGTTCGGTGACCTCGTGAGGTCTGAGACGGCGGCATTAATGCGCCGCCCGAGATCTTGAAGCACCATGGCGGCGGTTGTGTAGGGGTGTTAGGCGGTGTAGGAGAGGCGTCCGTGATGTATGAGGTCGGTGTTGAAGTTCGTGGGGAGAGGCGGGGCAAGAGCGGAAATCTTGGCGTCGGCGAATTATTCGCCGGCCCATAATTTTTCGACAGCACTTCGAAAGCTCGCTGCACTCATTCCCAATTCCAACGATATCAGCCACAATGCCTTCCACGACGCTGAAACGACGACGGACCGAGGATGCGATGCGGGGGAAGCTGCCCAAGAAGCAGAAGAAGATCAAGCGGCAGCGCACGTACCACAGCTCAAGCGAGGATGAAGATGAAGGCGGAGCGCGCGACGCGCCGCAGGATTTCGCACCTGTAAGCCTAGAGAGTAGCGATGACGAGGAAGAGAAGAGGCCCAAAAACCCCCAAGCGAAGTTCAAAGCGAAAATTGCGCTGAAGAAGTCACCTCCACCAGCCCCGGCAGCGGACGAAGACGACGATGCTCCGCCAAGCGAGGACGAAGACTCCGAGCAGGACGGAGACCCGGCCGATGGCTCAGAGCCAGATGACTCAGATGCTTCGGGCGACGCGTCTATTTCAGAAACATCAACGAACAATCCAACGAGGAAAGTGCGGAAACGAAACGATCCAGAAGCATTCGCGACCTCGATGTCGAAAATCCTCAACACGAAGCTCACATCGCAAAAACGCTCCGAACCCATTCTCTCCCGGTCGAAAGCTGCACAGGAGACGAACAAGTCCCTGTCGGATCATAAATTGACGGAGAAGGCGCGCAGGCAGTTGCTAGCCGAGAAGAAGACAGCACAAGAGAAAGGCCGCGTAAAGGACGTCCTTGGCACGAATGATCCCAGCATGAGCACTGGGGTCACTCTGGCGAAGGAGAAGGAGCTGCGCAGGACAGCGCAGAAGGGTGTCATCAAGCTGTTCAATGCGGTGCGAGCCGCCCAGGTCAAGGGCGAACAGGCGGAGAGGGAAGCACGCGAGAAAGGCTTAGTGGGCATGAGCAAGAGGGAGGAAACAGTCAAGGAGATGAGCAAGCAGGGTTTCTTGGACATGATCACGGGTGGCGCGAAGAAAAAAGAGGGAAGCGTCGAGATCTGAAACATATTAGAGTAGTTGAATTCATGATACCGGGCTGAAGCCATCTATCGTATTCCAGTGCTTCGCGTGACGCCGGTCCCACCTCCAAGGAGATTATCCCATATGGTACAGGGTGTTCTAAGGACAGTCATCGCTCGCCATGCCCGGATCCAGAAATATGATTACACAAATGCCGCCAACTTATCAACCGCCCCTCGCCTCTTCATCCATACCCTTATCCTACGACTTGAAATCACTGGCCTGCATATTCCGCGTCATACTCGGCAACCGCACCACCAACCCATCCAACTCCTTACTCATCTTCACCTGGCACCCCAACCTGCTCGTCTCTGTCAACCCAAACGCCAGATCCAGCATATCGTTCTCGTCGTCGTCTGGCTCCTCCATGCGGTCGTAGTATTCGGGGTCTTCGACGATGACGTGGCAGGTAGAGCACGCGCAGGAACCGCCGCAGGCGCCTTCCATCTCGAGGTCGTTGGCTTGCGCAATATCGAGGAGGTTGTCGCCGTCGGCAACGAGGAAGGTGTGGGACTGGCCTTCTTTGTCGATGAAGGTAACTTTGCGTCTACGCGGAGTTAATGAGGACGTGTGTAGATAGACAGGAGGTGTTGGTCCTACTCTTCGCCGGGTTTGGGAGGGTCGAGGTGGCCGTGTCTGGATGCGGGAGTCGAGGAAAATCTCCGTCGGCTACGGGCGAAAGTAGGAGTCGCGGCTTTCGGTATGCTCCATTGAGGGCGCGGGAGAAGTGTTACCCTCCTCCTCGATGGGTTTATGACTATCGGGCTTCTCGTCGTCCAATTGCTCGCCCGTCTTAGAAAATCTCGCTGGGTGCGCATCACACCTCTCCATAACGCCGTGGCAGCCATATCGTCCCTCTTCAGCGTCCTCAAAAGCGCGCCTCTCGAAGGCAGCGCGCCTGCCATCCTAAATACCGCACGAATCCGAGAATCGGTGAAAATTGTCGCAGATTGGGTCTCACAGCAGGAATTCCCTCCGAACACTCCGACGAAATCGAGAGAGCTTGGACCGCCATGCGCCACTGACGCCGCGACCAGGATTCACCATGGACGTCAGTCCGTCACGAAACAAACCTTGCGGGCACGCGAACAAAACACCACCACTTCCCCTATTCTATCCTGCACGCAATCCGACGTGCCAGCAATGGAAACCTCACGCGACGCCCCGAATCCGCTGCGGCCGTACTACATCCCGCCCTCCATCGGCCTCCCGCCCGATACCTCGGCCGCCAATTCGTCGTCCACCCCATCGTCCTCAGCGCGATATTCCAAATCGAGCCTGGGGAGCCAGGCGAGGAGCATCCTATCCGATCTCGACTACGATTCGTACCTCCCGGATAGCTCGCCGGGAGTAGCGGACCATGCAAAGAAGCTGCTAGACCACGCGTTATGGAGCTATACATCAGTGCTGTTGGCGCAACCATTCGAGGTAGCAAAGACGCTGCTGCAGGTGCACCAGGCAACGGGTCAGGCGCCGCCGGGGCTGCTGGTCAATGGCGCGGAGCTCAGGAGTCGGCCAAATTCCTTCGCGAGCGGGAAATTTGAGGATTATCCCTCGGACGAAGAGTCGGATGAGGATTCGCCTGGATACTTTACCAGCACGGCACCAAGGAGACATGAGCAGCCCTTTTCGCCGGGAGGGGAGTCGTCACGGAGCCCTGAGAGGAGGAGAAGACATGGACCTAGTCGATCGAGAGATTCGACGCCGACGCAGGCGCCTCCGCTTGCGCCGCGAAAACTAGAGCTCAGGAGGCCGGATGCTTTGCTGGAGGTAATAGCGCAGCTGTGGCAGAAAGAGTCGGCATGGGGAGTCTGGAAAGGCACAAATGTCACCTTCATATACAATTTCCTACTCAAAACGACAGAGAGCTGGACACGAGGTCT
Organism: Trematosphaeria pertusa; assembly: GCF_010094035.1. Classification (NCBI taxonomy): domain Eukaryota; kingdom Fungi; phylum Ascomycota; class Dothideomycetes; order Pleosporales; family Trematosphaeriaceae; genus Trematosphaeria; species Trematosphaeria pertusa. The sequence goes on along the minus strand of NW_022987222.1, from coordinate 818,230 downwards.
GCTCTCGGCGCTCCTCAACGTGCCCGACCCGGGCCTCATGAGCACCACTGCTAGTGGTATCGGCGGCCTCGACATAATAGACAGCCCGTCGCCGTTCATGTCCCTCGCCGTCGCGATAGCCGCTACAGCAATCGCTGCGACCGTCCTCGCACCCCTCGACCTAATCCGCACCCGCCTCATCGTAACGCCGACCTCGGCTCCCCCACGAACAATATACCCGTCGCTTTCACTCCTCCCCTCCTTCTCCATCTCGCCGAGCCTCCTCCCCACAACGCTCCTCCACTCCACAATCCCGACTCTTATATCAACGTCCACCCCGCTCGTTCTCCGCTCTACATTCTCTATCGACCCCATTGTCACCCCGACCGCATACTCGCTCTCTACCTTCCTGTCCTCAACCTGCGAACTCTTCATTCGTCTCCCGCTTGAAACTGTACTGCGCCGCGGCCAAGTCGCTGTCCTGCAAGACCATGAGAACCAGCGTCTTGCTTCGGAATATCGCCATCTCCCTTCCCGCACTCCCAAGTCGCCTGTCTATGGGATGGAGAACGAAGACCCAGCTGTAAGGAGCTTTAAAACGATTGTCGAGCCCGGCCCGTATAGGGGTGTCTTTGGGACAATGTGGTTTATCGTGCGAGAGGAAGGAGTGTCAGTCGTGGGCCCTGGCGCTGCTAAAGCGACTGCCCAGCAGTCAGAAGGCCGTACAGCTGGCTTTTCAGCGCGGACGCGGATACGTAAGGGACAGGGCATTCACGGCCTATGGAGGGGATGGAGGGTAGGCTTCTGGGGCCTGGTGGGTGTCTGGGGCGTTGCTGCACTAGGAGGAGGTGGTGGCGAGTTCTAGACGGGCGCCCCTTTCTACGCTAGATACGCTTCGGGCTCACGCTTTCCCAAAGTGTTGACTGTACAGTCTTCCCTTCTCCATCTATTTCCTCTTCCTTCCTTCTTGATATGATATCCGTACACGCTACTCTACTCCCTTCTCACTCGGTCTCGGAGATCGCAAAGTTCTCCGGCATGGGCATTGGCTTTTCTGGTACTAGGCAGGGTTCACGAGCAATGATTCGATGCTTGCAAGGGTCCGTTGGATGTTTGTTGTATCGAGTAATGTGGTGTGGTAGATAGATACGTATGTATGTGTATATAGGAGGTAGACATGAATGTGAGTCCATGTATAATGCAATGCATCCTGGTAAGCTGGTTTGTGGCAGTTGTTTTGTACATGCGGCTCTTACTCGAGACTTTGGACAGGATAGGCTTAGCCCCTTTTTAGCGCTTGGCATTAGATGGACTTCCTGGCTTCCGCCTCAGCTTTCTTCCTCTCACTAATGCACCTAGGCACACTTTTGTACGATCCTTGTTCTTGGCACTGCGCACTACGGACTAGTTGCGGCGGGGGCTGATTCTAACTTTCGGAGAAGTTGATGCGTAATGCATTCTGGTAGGCTGGTTTGCCGTTGTTTTGTAGATGCGGCTCTGACTTGAGATTAGTTCCGAGGTTCGGAGAAATCAATGCATAATGCATTCTGGTAAGCTCGATCGTTGAGCAGGATAGTGTCTTATCTTACACAGCGGGGTCAGGCTTGGAGGAGGGGATGTCCCGCGCAAGTGGGTTTCAGCCTTGTGGGTGACTTACACCGTTTGGAGGTCCACTCGCTAACCCTTCACAGACTCGAAGGTTGCGAGAACGCTGAACTCGGCCCGAGTCTGGGGCGCCTCTGCGCATATCCTAGGCAGGTTTATGCATGTGCGATTCTGGCGGCTTACGAAGCAGCACGCCTGCGGAGTTCGAGGTCCTTGAAGTGGTCGGCGAGGAAGGGTAAGAAAGCTGCCGTGCCCATCTAGGAGTACTCCGAGGAATCTAGCGACGATAAGGCACACTTGATTTCCTCGAAGATCTCTTTTCATGGGTCTTGGTGCGTATTCTCTCAACTATTCCACGGAGTCTTGCTTTTCCCAGCCATTCATCAATCTTCTTGTTCGTGAGAGTGTGCCGGAAAAGGTAATGCGCTAACGCATTTACTCTGCTTGGTCAAAGAAGTGGAGTACACCTGCAGCGAGCCTCCTCGAGCACAGCGTTCGTGCCGATCGCGGTTCCCCTCAGGAATCCTCTCCGCTTACCCATGGCTATGTGGCTTCTCGTCATAGAAGGTATGCCAGTTAGAAACCGCACAAGGCTGTGGCGCGCCCAGGGTTCATGCAGGCTGGACCGTTTCCGGGCGTGGTAGCTGAGTGCCCCCAGAGGACAGCTGAGAATGGTCGACTCTTTCCAGCCTTCAGTCGTCAGCTTTAGCCAGCCAATGGTCAAGATGGGGGTGCCGCGTTTCCCGGAGAAGGCGTGAACTGTCGAGCTGATATATTGCTGGAATCTGCTCGCGCGAACCTCACTCCCCTTTCCTCTTAGTCACTTCAGTAGCCTCAAAAGTCTACCTCACCAAGACTGCGTGATTTATACGCGATGTCAGACAACGGTGAACTCGACCAAACCGGAGACAGCTGGAAACATGACCATATGAGGAACGGCTGTCCGTACACGCCAAACCCTGAGTTCGTGCACGGTGGAAGCTTTTGGAAGAACCTGAAGCGTGTAGTCTCGCAGACAGAAAATCGGCAGGATATACCGTTGCTGAGGATTAGAGAGTGGAATGGAAAGGCCCTTTTGAACCATCGCGGCAAAACGAGTGAGGACGTGGAACGATATCTCGAAGAGATTGCCGACCAGCGGCAAGAGAAGGCACAGAATCAGTCTTGGGACGGGAAAGTCAAATGGATCCATGTTCCTGGAAACGATATGGGGGCGTGTCTGGTAAGATGCCCGAAGCTTGCCATGCCTGTTACTGACCTTTGGGATAGAGAGTACTCATGTCTCTGTGTCACATAGCAAAGCCACAGCTTGAGTTACTGCTTTGCAAACTGCACTGGTGGGATCAGTTGAATGTACCCTGGGATATGTTGCCATGGGAGGATGGCTCGCCCGACACGGCGCCGACAAATGGGTCGGACACTGATGAAACCCAGGAGTCTTACAAATCGGGGAGTCAGTCTCAAACATCAGGAGAGATGGTCGATTCTTGGGAACACAAGCCGGTTGAGGCATTGTTCATGGATGCCGCCGCGTTCCATGTTGACTTCGGTAAGGCGTCACCCTTCAGCCTCTGGCTAGCCAATGGAGATATTACGCTTACATGCTCGGTTTCTGCCACAAGAGATACAGAAAAAATGTGGTTGTTGGCGTCGTCTGTCTCAATCCACCAAGGCCAGAGAAGACAGCTCGAAAGAAGTCTTACATGTCATTGAAGACTTGATAGCTGGCCAAAAGGGTCTTGACAGGGGGAATCGACGCGCTTCAGAGAATAATGAAATCCGCGCCAAGAAATCTAGCACCCTTTCGAGCACAGTTCTATACGTAAGCTTGTTCGGCATATATCTCAAACCCATCCGTTTAATATTTTGTTATAGATGCCGTACCTACACTACGACTCCCTGAAGAAACATATGGATGAGCTAGAGGAGCGGCAGAAATATCCATCCGACTGGGCTCACCATCCGCGCCGGAGCTTGGACGAGGCAGCTGATCGGTTTTTCACGTACAGGAGTCTCGCTGAGCGCAACAACGACCAGGTCGTCACCAGGTACCTCCGCAATCCCCGAAATAGAAATGCCCTGGGCGGCAAAGAGCCAGTGGGTGGACCAACCCTTATGGTCGTGGATCAGCTCTGGCTGTGGATACTAGATAAAGGTACCAGTACTCTGGCGCTTTCCTGTCATACCTTGGACTGATCATTATGCTACGGCTTCAGATACTCTCGTGACGTGCTTTCCCGGCGACAAATGCAAGGAGGCCCATAATAAATGCAAGGAGGCCCACAAGAAATGCCCGAAGCTAAACCTGGAGTGTCTCGTAATGGATCAAATCAGGAGGAAGTGTTGTGATGGAAGGCTTGATGCGGAGCGCCTTGCGTCCCATCTCATTTACAGAAGCTACTCGATCTTCACCCACCGCCACTTGAGAGACCCGACTCTCCGCTTTATCGAAATCTTCGAGAAATCAATCTCGGAGCAGGTCCGTCTCGTACACCATACGCCTCAGCATACACTAACTGGCGCGCAGAGAGCAAACAGCACGGATCTCTTTCGAGCTCTGGAGGTAAAAAAGAAGTCAGGCTCATTGTTTAGCAGGCGTTCTCCCGACTCGCACAAAGACCAAGACATAGATGGAACTTGCCCCGAGGGAGATGCGACAAGGAAGTCGCGCCGTAGACGACGAAAAGATGTTTTCAACCTGCAAGAAGATATCGAGGCAGTTGGGCAGGTTCGTGACATAGATGAGGAGCTGCACATCATGATGCGCATTGTGGAACTTCAGATGAGTGCACTGGAAAGAACTGGCCTGCCCAAGTGGGAGGAGAACTGGAAAGAAGACCTCGAGAAGTTCAAAGGGCGTCTGGAGGGACTGTCTGCCCAGACAAAGGACATCAATGGGTTGGTAAGACACACGTGCCCCGCTTTTTTCTCGGGCTGCTCTAAGCTAACCGTTTGGCTCGTTAGCTCGTTCAAACTCTAGGACTGAAACAAGCCCAGCTCAGCGTACGCCAGAACGAAATCGTCCTCTTATTCACCGTCGTTACCATAGTCTTCGTAGGCCATCCACCCCTCTCCTACCCTACCGTCCTGTTCTAATCCAGACACAAACAGCTCCCTCTAGGCTTCATGAGTTCTATTTTCGGCATGAATGCAGCGGAACTCAGCGACGGCTCTCCAGTGGGCCTCCGCAGAATCTTCACCTACATGTGTAAGTCCAACCACGGCGGTCCTACAAACTTTGTGCTGATTTTAGTGTCTCTAGTTCCGATAGGAGTCTTCGTGTCAGTCGTGGCTCTCGCTTGGGCGTTTGAACCTGATATTGCGGATGGCATTAGCATATTGAAAGCGCTTTGGCATGGCTGGAGGAAGGATAAGGGAAAGGAACACGAAGGCAAGAAGAGTGCGTGGAGCTTTGGGAGAAAGAGAAAGGGAAGTCGCAAGGAGGATCCATACCCATAAGGCATATTCCCCCGAAAATATGCGAGCATGGCCAGCATCCATTGGGAGGTTTATAGTATCGCGAAATGTGTGGACAAGGGCGTTCTCCAGTCGTTCCACCAGTACCGTACTCCGGCAACCTTACTTTCATTTAATCTACTTTCCTCACACCCAGAGATTGCACAGAATCATGACTCATGATTGAGACAGCGGGCTCAGCTAGTTTTCCCGTCACTTCGCCGCCTGATCCGGAACTTCACTTTCTGCTTCGGCGGCTGCGCTCCAAACCCATACCGCGCGAGGTTATCATCCGGGCGCCATCCCCCAGGAGACAACAACTCAATATCGAAAACCGATACTAGCACCGCAAAACTAAGCATCATCTCGTACTTGACAAAGTGCCTTCCGGGACACATATGCTCGCCCATTCCGTAGGGCATCCATCGTCCCTGTTTCCCCTCGAGCGAGAACTTAGACGTCCCTTCCTCACTGACTAAGAACCGCTCTGCCCAGAACTCGGAGGGCGGGTGGTGCTTGTTGGACGCGTCGACTGCATTCCAGTATGAGTCGCGGTGCTCGACGTGGCTTGCGACGATGATGTATTGGTCTTTTGGGAGCACCCAGTTGTCAAGGCTGTGTGTTTGCTTCACACTTCGTGTTACGAGAGAAGCGACGTGTAGGCGGAGGACTTCTGCGTAGACGGACTGCAGCAAGGGGGCGTTGATGACCTTGGTGGGGTCGAAAATGCCGGCGTCTGTTCGCGTTCCCTGGAGCTCGTTTCTTGCCCGGCCTAGCAGGTTCTCAGTGGCTAAGATCTCGAAGAGGAACCAAAATGTGGCTGGTATCACGTTGGAGGTAAACCTAACATATTGCATTAGTAAGTCTGTATTCGAAATGGAAGAGAAAAATGGGGATGCTGGAACAACCAACTTACGCCCACATCGTCGCTAGATCGCTAGCTGCAGTAGCATCTTCGTCAAACAGCCCGTCTGTCGCGGCGAAGAGCTTGTTCCTCCGGCGTATAGCACCAAGGCCCCAAGCTGGGTCCCACTCGGCAGTATCTGGAGCGGGATTCTTCTCACTCTGCCGCATTGCTTCTCGTCGCCACCGTTTCATTGCAGCAAGGCACTTGGCGCGATAGCGAGCAGCTTGCGGCCTGAACCAGGTCGGCATCCCCGTAGCTAGAAACGGAATATTCTCATCGAAGATCCTGAAGTCTTCCTCAAGATCGGGATTCAAGCCAAGCATGCTCTTCCCATAGAACGAATTGACTCCGCAGGGAAACACAACGTCGCGCAGAAACATGTAAAAATCGGGTCTTTCCACCCATTCATCGCCGATGTTCAATGCAGCGCAATGCTCTTCAAGACTGCGCAGGAAGCGGGGGATGAGCTCATCCATGCTCGGCTTTGAAAAAGCATCGCTGAAGAAGAGGACCTGATTCCGCATTATGCGACGGCTGGGATGGACTGAACTGCCTGGGTAGGGCTTCGCCCCGATTCCTGAATCATCGGCTAGAGTAGCGTCGCAGACTTTCTTTGGGGCTCCAAATAGAAGCCCGAACATCGAACCGCTCAGCTTGTTCCAGTCGAGGTGGCTGGAGGAGACGAGTGCCTTGCGGATAAGGTGGGGGCCGGAGAGGAGGACGAAGTCGAAACCAAGGCCTTTGAGCCGGACTGGGGTGTTACGGTTGGCATTCTTTCTAGAAATGCGTCAGCTGCTATCCTATCCAGAGTTTAGTTTGTAAACCTACAGAAGCGCAGAAGCAAGTGTAGTATCGCCCAAGGCGAAGAGCCTAGAATGGCCGACCAAGGGGATCAGATATGGGATTGTAGGTACAGTGCCAGTCCTATTATGGTTCTTCGATTTGAATGACGTGAAAGAGATGTAGTAGGTTGCTGCAGGGACAAGGAGAAATGCAAGAGCAACCATGACCGCCGCGTGATAACGCCACTCGATGGAACGCTCCCAGAAGGTTGTGTTCACACTCTGATCCATCTTCCTGTGCCTCCAAGGGAGCCTGGTAGCAAAGTTCGAAGGACGAAACTGTAGGTGGGAGACTGAAGGCGAGCGTTCGCAACTAATCGGCAGCTTTGGCGGAACGGCGGTGTGTTTGCAGCTTGGAAGGGTGGGGTACGGGGATCGTGCAATATCCACGATGTCGGTACCGCATGCATGCTTGATCAGGTCTCGACCGACGGTCACCCCCTCTGCAGACTTATATCATGGCACTGGCACTAGAAACCCATGTCGAAAATGTCACCGTTGTTGGAGCGCCTCACCAACCCAACCCAGTACTTGCTACGCCGCAATATCTCGACTTCTCGGGTCGACCCGCTCCACGCCGCAATTACATCATTCGCACGGCTCGTTGGTATTATTAAGTTTCGATCTCCGAAAATCTGTCGTGCTACATACCGCTATCAACGCCCAGCAAACTTCCCTCGTCGATCAGTCTAGTGCATGCATGCGGCAGGACTACTTTTTCAGTGTTTGCACCCACCGCATGTCAACCTTGCCATTCATCCAAGCGAATTGCACCAACAAAGAATGCCAAAGCAATTCCAATCGTCATCAACACATACACTATCTCGGGAGCCGGCATCATGTCGATTCTGAGGAGGCCAAGAGTCAGAATGTTGGTTTGTTGGGTCACGAGGTTCGGAGGGTCTTTTGGTCGGCTGCGCTTGATGTGGGCCTCGTATGATGCCCTGCAAGAGGTCGAGATGTTAGCTTTCGGATTGCCACTACCTGGGCAGGCATAGCAGACACTTACCTAGGTATCCAGACATTCTCACACTCACTTGAGCGGAAGGCAACGGTCGAATTTCGAGTTCGCGGTCAGGTCGTTCTGTTACCGCTGTTGGAGTTGAGATGAATGGCAGGATTTAGAGTGCTGGCGTTCTTTCCCATTGTCTCTTAAGCTACGAGTTCCATGGGGGGCCGCATATCGGATATTGCCCCGCTCTACGCCACACAGAACGGACGCACCCATAGGGGCGGTCGAATTGAAAGGTAGTACTCAGCGAGCAAGGGCCCGGCGGGATTGCGCGTACAGTACAAGTTGGGAATAAGCAATTCCTTGGCATGAAGTACGACATACAAATCCTCCTTACTCTAGCAATAAAATCATTTTCACCTAGTAAATTACCTCTGATATAAGCGTTTATACCGACGTAAGCGCTAAAGGCCCCTAAGGCATGGTGATGTTTCCGGTGAGTGTTGCATTCGGACTACAAATCGCACTCGTATAATCGCGTAGGAAAGCCAAGAGTAGTGCTTAATTGTGTCTCGAAGGTGAATATATCCAGGATGATAAGTTCGAGAACGGTTTGCTCCCGGTAGTCTGAAGCTGTAACTGATATAATACGTAAGAGGATGCGGAAGGAGAATTAGGGAGGTGTCGAGAGCACGTCCTTCTATCAGAGAGCAAAAGTTATATCATCTTACCCTCTTCCCTAGCCTTCTTATCCAAATACTCCTGATAACTGAATCCCACCTCTTCCAGGGTCCGGATGTTGTGTCTCTCCTCTCCCTTCGCACCAAACGCCGCTCGAATAGCAGGAAAGTTCTCGCGACACCAGAACTCCCATTCTCCCCATTTCGGCGGTATCTTCCCTTTTCCATCATTCTCCAGTTCCTCCCTCGGTGGCGCACTCAAAGCCCAATTCGACATTTCGTTGATGTAGTTCCCGTCTTTTGGAAACGGTAGGAGATGAAAGTCGCGCCCGTTGCCCATCTCGGCGATCGTTGTCTCTTCCCACTTCCTCATTTCGGCGCGGGATGGAAGAGGTAGGCGACCGGAGTACACGCGAGCGAGGACAGAACATTGCGCCTCTGCGATTGGGAAGGGGATTACGCGTTGATTGAGAACGAGGAAAGAGAGCGTGGGGCGCGGCGCGTAGAAAAGGTGTTGGTAGGTGTGCTGGACGTGTGATCCGTCTTCGATCAATCTCGGCCGCACATTCTCCAGGAACGGCAAGCTGTAGAAATATCCCGTGGCAAACACGATGGCGTCGATGTCCGTCTCCACGGTACCGTCTTCGAAAATCACGCCGCGGCTTTCTGGGCAAAATGCGGAGATTGGGGGAAGTTCGCGCTTGCGGGTGTCGGATGCCGGCTTGAACATGGAGGTGGACTTGCTGGACCATAGAACGGGAAGCTTTGAGAAGGCGGTGATTTGGCTGCTGATGTCGACGCCGGAGGCGGAGTTGCCGACCACGATCACTTTCTTGTCGGCGAACTCTTCCGGTTTTCGGTAGTACTTGGAATGCAAAATGGCGCCCGGGTATTTCTCATTCCACTCCTTTATATTTGGAATATCTGGTATGTACGGGACGATGAAGTGGCCGTTTGCTACGATGACTGCGTCATATACATCCTCTTGTTGCTCATTCGTCCTAAGATTCCGGGTCAGCACCTTCCATTTCCCGCTGTAGTCCTCGTCTGCAGGTTCGATGCTTGTCACTTGCGTTTCGTATTGCGCCAGGTCCTGTACGTCTTTCCCATACTCCTCAATGTAGTCGAGAACTGTCTCATGTTTCGGAAATAGCTGGCTATCTTGCGGCCAATCCAAATCTTGAAAGCCCATCAGACCCCTCGGGATATTAGTCTCAAGTCTCTCGTAGATAGGCGAGAGAAACGAGGAGACTCTCGCCACGCCGTCTGCACCGTTCGTTTCGTTAGGCGTAGTGGAGTCGGCCGTCCTCACCCGCCATATTGGATCCAGATTCTGACCTCTAGGATCTGTCTGAGGGATAGTGAATAGATCCTCATCTCGATCATCGGGAGTATAATTCCATATCCCGCCCGATCTACTTCGCTGCTCAAACAGGATAATCTTGTCGAAGGCTTGCTCCGCACGCAGATACCTGGAGGCTATATTAGAGTTTGGAAGCAGATTGAACAAGGCGGCTATACTTAGCGGCTACCAGGCCAGATGGACCTGCGCCTACAATAGCTACAGTTCGAGCTCTGAGAGACTCCATCTCTACTATGGTGAAGCTGCTAAGGGGGTCGCAGGAGATAGATGACTGGGATGTCTATGAAATGAAAGAGTATGAGCGACGCGGCTAAAGAGCAAGCCTAGGGCACCCAAGCATTCCAAGGGTCCATATAATATACGAGGAAGATGGTGAAAAAATCAAATGATCTCGCGATAGGAAAAGACGTGACGATAGAAGCGCGAGATCGGAGCCGATCGGGAGGTGTCCAAGCCGTAAGGCTGAGGTGGCCCGGGCGTCGACTGAGGTCATCCGATGCGAACCGCAGCCTCGAGCTTATTTCGACATCCACTCCTTCGGCTGCTTACCGTCTTTCTTTTGTACATATATCCCAAAGCCATAGCCCCGCACTCCTCAGGGAGCGCTTCTCCCGCCAATTGGCTTCCTAAAGCTTCCATTTTCGCCGCATTCGTCGACCGACGTCCGACGCGGCTGGACGATGCTGCGGACACTACGTGTGTCGCGTGGTGCGCCAATTGCGCGACAGTTGCGAAGCTTCTCCACTGGCAGATCTGCTATGTCTTCGCTGCGGATAGGCTTTGTGCCTGGTACGTGTCTCCACGTCGCTGGTGCGACCAGGCTGCTAATCGCCAGCAGAGCACTTCTCCACACCCCTCGAATTCGCAAAGAAACACTACAAGCTACAAGCAACCCTCCTTCCCTATCCCTCTGGCACCGGCCACATGGTCACCGCGCTCCAATCCGGCGAAATCGATATCGGCGTCGGGCTCACAGAAGGGTGGATAGCAGCGCTAGGCAAGGCCCAAGAAGCACAGAAAGACGCTGGGTTCAAGGTCGTGGGTACATACGTCGAAACACCACTGTGCTGGGCGATATCCACCGGCGCACGCCGGGACGAGATAAACAGTGTAGACGACCTCAAGGGCAAGAAAGTCGGAGTCTCGAGGATAGGAAGCGGCAGCTACGTGATGAGCTTCGTGCTCGCCGACCGAGAAGGTTGGCTCGACCCGCACTCGCCCAGCCCGCCGTTCCCCGTGGAGCCGCTCAATACCTTCGCGAACCTGAGAGAAGCGGTGAATAAGGGAACGGCAGACTTCTTCATGTGGGAGCACTTCACCTCTAAGCGCTACTACGACAACGGCGAGATCAAAAAAATCGGCGAGATCTACACGCCCTGGTCGTCCTGGAAAATCGTCGCCACCAACGCACTCCTCAACCCGTCAAACTGGTCGCATGGCAGCCACGCCTCGCACCCCGCGCTGAAGCCCGAGCTAGACGACGCGATGCAAAAGATTAACAAGGGGATCAAGCATTTTGAGGAGAATCAGGAGGAGGCGGTGCACTACATCAGCACGAAGTTGGACTATAGTGAGGAAGATGCGAGGGAGTGGCTCAAGACTGTGCGGTTTGCGCATGATGTGAGGGGCGTGGATAGAAGTGTGGTGGCGAAGACGGTGCATATGCTGGTGCAAGCGGGGGTGTTACAAAGACATGTACATGAGAAGGGTGAGGATGCTATGATTGGACTTTCGAGGAGTGAGGCTGTGAAGTGGGTGTGAATACGGCGTACACTCGATGACTTCGCGAGTCCGAGGACACCAGTTGGATGGAGTAATTCCGGAGCTCTGTGGATATGATGTATAGGGATCTGTTAGCTAAGGCGTTTGGGTTGCGTCAGTTAGGGGGTCGGCAGTGCGGCAGTCCGAAGAAGGCCTCCTTCACACCCGGCCCATTATCGCATGTAAAGAACATAGCACCAAGGATTTCCATAATCCCCGGAATAAAAAATACACGGCTTACCATAGCTGCTATCCAAGCTCGGAATGCTGGACCCCACGCCTCCCGAATCCATATGACTCCTGGCAGCGTATCCACGGATTCGAATTACCCCAGGCAAAGTGACCGACTTTAATGGGAACCTATCGCCTGAGTCCAAGCCTATCGAAACGTTTCCTTGTACCCTTTCCGTCGCTGTATTCTTTTCCGGTGAAGTCCTTCGCTGGGAAATATTAGGAATACTTCACAAACGATGTTACTGCAATTTGCACTTCACAGTCAAATACCCGTGAAGGGTGACAGCGCATGCGCAATCGCGAATGGGTCTCTCGCGTTATTTCCTTAAATTCTCCTGAGGATATGCCACAGAGATATCGAATAACGCACATTCCACGTTTCGCTCAACCTCCAGCCATCATCCTCGAATTATATCCACGCTAATATTCGGTATGCCTTCCAAGGAGCTACACCTATCGGTTATCGACCAAACAATTCTCCGCGTCTACGTCCGCCACCTACTATTCTTCGCCTTTCCCGATCCTTCCGTCGCTGGGGAAGCTATTCTTGTCCTCGCAAACGGCCTCCAAGCGGCAATCGCCGAATATCCATTTTTAGCCGGCACCGTAGGCCCTGCGGATCCGAGGACCGGAAAACTTACGGCGCGGTACGAGGATCCTGCTCCTTGTGTTACCACATCCGGGATCTTTTATGCGAGTTTCGACCTCGCGGATAGTTCAGAATTCAACTATGTAGCGTTGAAAGAGGAAGGAATGCCGCCATCCCGTTTCCCAGGCTCATTGTTCTGCCCCAGGCTGCTAAAGAGCCACCCAGGGCTTGAAGACCAGTTTGCAGAGGGAGTAACCACGATGCGCAAAGGAGAGATACCAGCTCTGGCGGCGCAGGCGAACTTTATTCCGGGGGGGCTGGTGCTGAGCGTCTACATGCATCACAGTGTGATGGACGGAACAGGCATTGGCCTTTTTTATAAGCGATGGGCGGACAACGTGCGGACACGAATGACCAGGCAGGAAGAGTCCCGGACAACTGCCATTGATCCTTCGGTTTCTCGTCTCCTTCTCGACACTGTCGGGCGTATAGCAGCGCACGATTCCATCTCCCCCTGTTCGGAACTAACGACCTCGCCCTTCAGTTCGGAATCCACCCGCCGCGGGCCCGTGAACGTAACCGCAAAAATCTTCACGATCCCCTACCAACTCATCTCCACTCTCTCTTCCAGCCTCAGCTCGGCCACGTCAACGCGGATATCCTCCTTCACTGCGATAGCAGCCCTACTCTGGTCCCACTGCGTGCGAGCTCGCGGACCCGTGCTCCAATCCCCATCATTCATTCTGACCACGCTGGGCATTGCAGTTGATCACCGGAAACGCCTCGGTCCACCATTCGAGGAGGGCTATATGGGGAATCTAGCATTACACACCACCGCCACGCGATCCGTCGATAGTCTTCTCCTCCCTGCAGAAATCACGGACAAAGAACTAGCACCCCTAGCTGTTAGCATTCGCCAATCACTACAGTCGCTCTCCAGCAAATGGGTCATCAACCGCCTCGCCTTGCTATCCTGCATTTCCGATGTCTCGACTGTGCGCCATAGCTTCCAGATTGCAGGGGGTTCGGACTTCTTCATTACCAGCTGGACGCATATCGGCGCAGACTGTGAATGGGATATTCCCGGTACGACGTCGAAGAAGTGGGAGTTCTTTCGCAAGCCGCGGTGCACGGGAGATGGTGGCATTGTGGTATTGCCGAGGCGAAAAGGGGAGCGGGAGCCGTTTGAGGTGCTCGTGCAGCTTGTGGATGAGGATATGGAGAGGTTGGTGGAGGGAATGGGTAGTTGGGCTGAGAAGGTTGTTTGTTAAGCTCTAGTAAAGGTGCTGTATAGGCGGGAGTCTTGTGAAGTGTATGGCGGTAAGAAGGGCGGCAAAAGGAAGCGGTTAGAGCTAACTTGGGCTTTTCGACCAGTGAAAGACTACCCTGCAGGATAGGTTCTACCTCGCGCGGCGTCGTATTAACTCCACTCAACTCACACAGAGACTGCAAACATGGGTTTTTTGGTACCCTGCATGAATGCTCCTCACGCCCATCATCGCAAATCTTCCCGCAAGTCCCACTGAGTTAGGTAGCGATGGGTCGCGCTTACCTAGCTGCTGCTTTCAGTGGCTTCGTGGGGAACCCGATTCTGGTGCGGTGAAGAAGGAGAGTGATGTGAGTGCTGTGAAGGAGCTCCGAGGCATCTGTTGGAATGCTGCTGGAATGTTGGGTGTGGGCACCGTTCGTCGTGTGTGAAGAGCGCAGCATTGCATGCCGAAACCGGAACGTGAAAGTCAACCGAATCTCTAAGGTTGGTATACCTCTCAATTTGACATAAAATCCTCCGATCGGACTCTCGTATCTTGCCGCTTTGCCACTGCCCACAATTCTACCTATCTGGCTACCACTGGACATCTTTCGAAGCCACAGTTTGCAACCATGCATTTAATACGAAGCTTCGTTCTTACACTTCTCCGCCGACGCCACCCGCGAATATCTACTATGCCACCGGGCATGCAAGCTGGCGACTTGCCTTATGTGAGGGAGCTCATCGAAGTGATCTTTCTCAACCTCGACTTCGTCGACCTTATGCGAGTGCGGCGCGTGTGTCGCTTCTGGAGACAAACCATAACCGGGGCCCCGAGTCTCCAGCGGATACTTTTCAAGCGAGCCGAGACCACCCGCAAAGAGAATTACGGCTTTTCACGCGCGATTGAAGACTATCACGGACCCCTAGATCCCGAGATCTCACGCGCAATCAATGACTGGCAATTTGCGCTCAGACGCTTCCTAGACCAGCCACCAACGCAGGACACTCTAGGCGTTCTCGATCATGCAAATGGCTCAGTAGCTATGCATTTAGTGCGCACGGATCGCTTCGCCGCGGGATGGCCAATCGACATACTGGACATGTTCTGTCAACCCTGCGGTTCGTTCCACAACATTATCCTAGAAGCGCACCTCCATCCGCTTTTCCGCCATTTCAAGCCGCATTTGGTATGCTTCAGAAGCTGGGGTTTCCGACTTATTATCACCGCAGCCTTGCAGCGATGGGACTTTTTCTTGCACCGCCCTTCTGTAACTTTCATACGGAACTCGCTTGATCAAACGCTGGACGTGTATGACACTTTGCGGAATATAGTCCACACCATGCGCGCTTACGGATTGGAAGCGGATATGTTGACGCGCCCTCTTTGCTCTCGACTCATAGTTACCAACACGATAACACTACAAGTAGAAGAACATCATCAAGGGGTCACTGTAGGTCAAGGGGCTACATTAATGGTTAAATTATGCCACGAATCTCTCACTTCATTGCGCAATACTGTTGTTGAAGGCCGGGCTCGAGAAGATCCGGAGGGCAAGGAGATTGATCGTTGCACGATTTTGGGCGAGATTGATCGGGTTCTGACACTTGTCAAAGCTCTACTTTAAACGCGAAAGGCTTATTTCATGTAAATGCTATACTTTCTTCAATACTTCGGTCATTGTTAGAGATGACTGATGCTTGCGAGCGGGATTTGTATGCACACATGTAGAGCGCGTACTTTGATCACCCCTGTGGGTAATCTTGAGCATCGTGCAGGACGCCGAATATTTTCCATAGCAACCGCGCTAGCAGGCTTCATTGTTCCCCATTAGTAGCATTTCTTTAACCACTGTTCGCTAGCGGCTGTGATTGTCGCCATCATTTATTCCTAGTTCTACTCCTGGCGCGTTGCTAAATCCTACCTCACCGACATTGAGTATATTCGCCTTTCTTCCGCCATCGTGTATGCCCCCTTTACTGAATTTCCGTATCTTTGAGAGTTGTGAGCAATGATATCAATTTCTTCTAATCAGCGTTTCGGTCTCTCTTCTCTACAGAATTTTTAGGAACAAGAGCTGGCTATGAGTGGTTTCCTCCGCACGGCCTCCTCGCATACGCTCAGTTATCTCCACTTCCTACGGGGGTAGGGTCGGGCATCTTCTATTCGAGGGACAAGTCACACATTGCGGCTGATTCAAGACATCGCTTGCAATATACCTAGCCCAATTGTGTGTCAGCTCCTCACCCTGCTGGATCAGACGCGTCGCTCGAAGGAAGCGGACTCGGACCCCTCCGTATCGGCATTGAACAATAACCGTATTCGGGCGACAGGAGTGGCGAATAAAGTGAGGAATCCCAAAGTGATCGAACGTGTCGTGATAGCAGTAAGCCTTTCGGAAGTCCGCCGGATTCGTTGGATTGGAAATCCTGAACTTAGTGGTATATCGCTTCCGGTCCTTGAATCCTTCTTGGAAGCTGGCTCTGCCACCGTCGAAATTATCGGTGATGGGCCTTAGGATGCCAGGATCCAAGGCAATAAACTCGTCGGGTGCAAAAGTGGCATTCGCATATACTGCAACTTCATCTCCCGCCGGTAGAACGCCAACGTCTCGCTCAAGCAGGTTGTGGTTTGCCTTCAAGCTGTCGAAGTTACAGTCGCATTGCTGCCTGAACCTACAGCCACCACAGAACTCCGTCCAGTCGGCAGTAGTCAGGTCCTCGATCCTCGTCGGTCGCCACACTGGCCCCACAAATCCAGCTGGGCGAGGAACGCCAGTCCAATGACTCGGGCCGAAGTAGTTCTCGACCACCTGGTCGGATTCAGTCAGAATCTTCACCATCAGCGTCTCGGGGTCGGGGTAACCCCATTTGTCGAGAGAAAAGACGCACTTATCTCGGAGGGTATTAATGATCCTCGTCTTCGTCGCGCGTTCATCGGTAGTTAGCACCTGGCTAACATCGCGTTCTTTCGATGAGAGCTGAGTGAGCTCGGCGCAATCAGCCTCGCTGTCGAAGTATTCGAACACATCGAGGAAGTTTGGGGGTGTTGAGTCGTCTGGAGAAGCCATCTCGATGGTCCAGTTGAGGAAGTGTATTCTTTCCTAGCTATCGAGCTCCGGCGATGTGGCTTTCTACTGGAAGTTTTTCGTCGTCAAAGTTGTGATTTGCCTGCAGAGCGAGCTGTGTGGAGCAAATTGAGCTGCGGTCTGTGGGAGCTTTTTGTTTAGGGAGGAGTCAGGGGTGAAGCCAGTCGGGGTCCATGCATGGCCAATACCAGCTATTCACCAGTGCCCGATCGCACGTCGGTGAAAGCAGACACTAGCCACACGACTGGTAACAAGCGTGCCTCTCTCAGCTCTCCTCTTAGGGCGCTTGTTGACAACTCCTAGAATCAGGCAATCTTCCGACCCACACCAGCCCTTGTCTTCCCCCAACAGCAGTCATCTGTTCGCGCTTCCAACGTACCTCAAAGACGGCTCATGCTGATATTGACAATGTGCACTGCGGCTTTCGCCTTGCAGAAGCGGTTCATGAAGCGGAGTTCGGAACTCTTTCGTGCGCCGTCGAAGTCGATACCCTTTACTTGCCCGGATGTGGTGAACAAATGCGGATTTGAGCGCGGTATTAAGTTGCTTCATCAGGGGGCTTATCATCTCGAGGCCATCTTGCTGGTGTACCTCAAGGATCCCTTAGTCCTACTTCTGGAAGAGTTAGTCAAATAGATGCAGGGAGACAGAAAAATAGATCGACTAGAATAATGATAAAAGATTGAAAAGGGGAAAGAGGAAAAGAAGGATCTTGTAATCTACTTGTAAATACGAGGGTCCAAGGACGTGGACTTCTTCCTCTCTTAGTGGAGACATAGCGAAGGCCAAAAAAAAGGCAAAAACATACAACAGCCGGGTATTCGCTAGTGGTCACCCACCTAACTACTAATCCGCCGGTATCAGGCTTGACGTGTGTAGATCTGACGGGGTACCGTATTTTCCTGATCCTATGGTCGTATGTATTAGAAATGCGTTGGTGGAAAGTATATATACTTGAAGAAAAGGCAGAGTCACGTGATATCAACGCCAATTGCGGTCGTCTCCTCGCCGTTCTTGATGTGCCGCTCAGTATTCGGCAATCGCCGATTTTGGAAGAGTGGGATGAATAGGTGCAGTGAGACGTACTCTGAGGACCCGTTCACCGATGTAGTTGTGAGGAATGCAGTAGTCGCGGCGGGATCTATGAAGTTGCTCCGTCTGGGCATCCGGGAGACATTATTATGTGGAGATATTGTGGCCGGACGACTTAGGGGGATGCATTGGTGAAGTGTGCCAGTTAGGAATCGATGTAGATCTGTGCCGCATTGGTAGGGAGAGAGCACTATTCCGAACCTCCTGAGGACGGTCTATTGGAGAGGACTTCATACTTAACTATGGAGTAGGGCGTGGGATCCAATCGGTTGCGAGATCAGATAATCCAAGGAAACGCTCGTAAATACAAATCAGAGACAGACAAACGTGTGAGCAAGCCGCGCAGAAACGGAAGCAAGCATGTCGTACTTGAACGGAAAGAAAGATAGCAATGCTTTAATCCGATTCGGTTCAATTCTGCTCGGCGTTGCGAATTGGTGTTTTCATAATTCGTCGAGACCGAAGGCGCGGAAAGAAAGTAAAGGTATACTATGCCAACCGCATATTGTAGGATACAGCACTCCGGCCATAGAACGGATGAGATAACTCTAGCCAAGCGCTAGATGCAGGAACATGAATTATTCCGGGAGTTAATCTAACTTCTCCTCGCTCCGTGTCGAGCAGGGTAAAGCGGGACGGCTCTTGCGCTGCACGTGCTATCATGTACGCCGGACCCCAGGCTCCTACTCCGAGCGCCGGGGATCTAACGTTCGACGGACCGGGTGCCCAAATCAGATCTTCATTTGCAGTGGAGGAAGAATTGATTACCCCACGTGGTAAGAACAGTCTAGCCTGGGTAAGGTCAGTACGTATAAGAATGGACCGTCTGTTCTGAGGTAAAGCACACACTCATCGGCCGCTCTCATTCTCGCGCAATGGTGGCGATTCGTGCATCCTTGGCCACGCTCTTCCTCGCGGCTTGCGCTTCGGCACAGCAGCTCTCTTCGACGCTCACCCAAATCAAAGATTTCGGCCCTAATCCGCGCAATGTAACCATGTACATTTACGTTCCTAAGAACATAACTACAAATGCACCAATCATGGTAGTCCCTCACTGGTGCCACGGCACTGCGAAAGACGCTTTCAACGGCCGTCCCTATGCCTCGCTAGGCGATCAATACGGCTTCATCTCCATCTATCCCGATTCACCGAATAAAGCAGACCAGTGCTGGGACGTGAGCAGCAACGCATCATTGACGCACAACGGCGGTGGGGATGCATTGAGCATTGTGAACATGGTGAGGTGGACGATTGAGAAATATGGAGCGGATAAGGATCGGGTGTTTGTAACGGGCACGAGCTCAGGCGCGATGATGACCAACGTACTCCTCGGCTCGTATCCGGATGTTTTCGCTGCAGGAAGTGCATGGGCCGGTGTAGCATTCGGCTGTTTTGCTGGAAATGGCTATGATGTCTGGAGCGATGCATGCGCTACTGGAAAGATTATTAAGAACGGCACTGAATGGGCAGCGATGGTGAAGAATGCGTTTCCTGGATATACTGGTTTCCGACCTAAGATGCAAGTCCTCCACGGTACGGCCGACACCGTTCTCTACCCACAGAACTTGATGGAGGAGATTAAGGAATGGACGAGCGTGTTTGGATACAGCGAGACTCCGGAGGAGACGACAAAGGACACGCCGCTGAAAGGCTGGACGAGATACAGCTACGGGCCGAAGTTCGAGGCGTATGAGGCAGCTGGGGTAACCCACGATATTCCTAACCAAGCGGATCTGGTGATGGATTGGTTCGATTTAAAGTGCAAGGCTACGATGTCACGGATGTGCTACTCGAGGGCCTCTGGCTAGGCTAGGTATTAAGAACATGGTTGGCAAATGGATAAGGGGACCCAGCTTCGATGCATACGCTCTTAGTCGAGAAACATCCCCAGACGCCCCATATGCTGCCGCGCGACATCGTGGGTCTTTGTGATGTCATCCGATGATCCGACTGTGCGCGGTTCGCTAAAACTTCCCAATTCGGCCTAGTGCCCACTAGCAATCTCGGCTCCGCTTCCCGCGTCAAAAGCTTGCGCCTTGCTTGCCACGCTTCACGCTTGCTTTTGCAACCTCCCGTGCTCCCCTCCAGCCATCTCGTGCAGTGTAACGATTGCTGCCTTCGCCAGACAGCAGAAGCAAACTCCTCTGTGTTGGCCAGATGATTGCTTCACTAATTTTCCCTCGTACTAATCTCACCTGGAGCCCAGTGAGCCAATATGTCCAGCAGCAGCGGATACGACACCGACACCTCGTCAGAGGCCGAGACGATGCTCGGGCCCGTGCTTGAGTGGTACTCAAAGATCTACAGTCGGCGCGTGGACATTGTCGGCGATTACGCTGGCAGCGAGCTCTTCCTCATCGAAGGCGACTCTCTTCTCTTGCATTGCTTCAGCGACGAGCACATCGACTTCCATCCTGGCTTTCAATTGCTTCACGCCACTTGGGCCGTTGAAAAATTCCTGCAAGGGTTAGTCTCGCGACGATGCAACTTCCATGTCGCCTTCTTCGACCAGCACCGCGAGCTTTGCGTGCCCCCGTTCCGTTCGCCTGAAGCGCGAGAGAAATACCTTCTCGCAAGGCCTGCCATCATCCGGCATCTCTCCACCCACCTGAAGCTCGTCCACCCGCAAATCGAGGTCAATGTGTTCCCTTCCGTCTCCTCGACTGCGTTTGCGCACTATCTCCGGACCACAGATCTGTACTTCATCATGTGTCATGATGGAGCTTCCTCAGGAGCCTTGCGCAGGAGGAATATCTTGAGCAAGAGTCTCAACGCCTTTGAGGATGAGGATGAAGACGAGGACGAGGATACCCAGGAGGACGTGCTACGGACGAAGACAACCTTCCGCCAGCTCATATATTGGTTCATGCAGCGCGGCCACTCGGTGGTATTGATCAACGGACTGGAATGGCGAGACACAAAGGCGGTAGCAACTGTGTTGGAGAAGCCTCCTCGAACTGAGAACAGCATTTCATTGACGGTAATTCCTCTATCAAGCAGGATTTCTTAACAGCTCTTTGATCGCAAACAGCGCTAATCTCGTCGTGCAGATCGATTCCATTAGCACAGCTGCGAAGGAGCCGCGCCCGCAGTTTCTAACTCGTTCTATCTTCGATACTGTCAAAGCCAATATCAACCACGAGCTGACCGAGCGTCAATACCTCACCCTCCTTGTTCTGTCGATGCTTCAGTCCGAGGACAAGACCACTGGGAAGTTCTCGAATGCTTTTCTACGCCATACGGCGTTGCTGGCACAGCTACGCTTGTCTGAACGACTCATCGAGGTCTCGGATCTCAGCAATTCAGACAGTGCATCTGTATTGTTGTTCTGTGAGGAAGCCACCACAGTGCTCCACTCGGCGGCATGGGCAGGAAACATGCGAGCTTGGCAATGCGACTGCGATGTCGCCGATCTTGTTGACGGTCGGCTGCTTGCCGCGTGCTTACGCGACGCCTCGATCGGCCGCAACGAATATAGTCAATCGCTATTGCGGGTCCTAGCGTCGCTCGGCGCCAATGGCATTTCGGATGAGACGGAGGTCGTAGATTCGAGTGAAGGTAAGTCTACTCCTTTTCAGAGCCATATCAGGATCAGCGCATGTAGGCCGCAAAGACATCAAGAGTCCCCGGCGCATCTAGGAAGGCGGCGTCAGCTTCAGTTTGAAACGCGGCCATGTTTCCCAACGCCGACCGAGGATGCTAACGTGTCGCATAGGACGAACCAAGAAAGTCACGCAGGTCGAACCGCCTTCATCGGATTCTTATGCTGTCCTGCCTTTCTCCAACAGCATATTTGACGATCATCTCGCGCCGGTTCATCTCGCCGAAGATCAAACAGGGGATATCGCCGACGCTACTTCTACAAATATCTTCCGGGAAGTGACTCATTGGCACAACAGCAAACGTCCACTCGACCCAAAATTGCGAGAAGACCAAATTGCGCGAAATCAAAAGCAGCAATTTTTCGCGCGCCGGCGCAACCAATTCTTCATGGCCGAAATGACAGCATACGCTGCTAGTCTCACGAATGCGGTCGGGAAAGCGCTGGAGCCTGAAATCATAGCGTCTGGCGTGAAGTCCGAAAAGAAGGATGATCACACGAAGCCCAAGGGTAACCCCAAAGCCAATAAGAAGGCAGCGCCGACGAAGAAAGAAGCAATGCTAGCCGAGATTGCAGCAAAGAAGAGTCGCAAGGATGAAGCAAGTTCGGAGACCCTTCTTCAAGGCTGGCGCTCAACCTGCGATGCCTTGAATCGCGAGCCTACCCCAGTCATCCAGTTTCGAAAGGCCAAGCAATACCTTTCCACGCTCAACACAGAGTTGAAGCGGAATGCTCTCGAGGCCGAAGTGCGGCTCTACATGCTCAACGCTATTATTTCCATGTGGGTATCCGCTTGCCGGGATGACGAAAAGACGAACCACATGCCCATCGCCGCTCTCATTTTCGACAACGTCAACACGCTCTCGAAGTCGGGTAAGCCAATCACGAAGACCATTGCGAATTGCCTTGAGAAGACCCTGAAATATCTCTCGTTACCTAAGTTACGACTTCCATCGCCGGAAGGGGATCGAGCGTTGGCTTTCAAGTTCATCCTGAACGACCCTCCCACCGTTTCGCTAGCTTTGCCTATCCCGCCCGACAGCTTCCAATTGCTCCATTGTGGACCATACTTTGATCGGAACATAGACTCGGGGCCCGATCCTCGCGTTCCATTTGAGCCAGATGCATGGCAACGAAGAGTCCTTGATGAGATTGATGCGAGGCGCAGCTTGCTCGTCATCGCGCCCACTTCGGCCGGAAAGACATTCATCTCTTTCTACGCTATGAAGCAAGTCTTGGAGTCGAACGACACCGACATCCTGGTATATGTGGCCCCTACTAAGGCGCTAGTCAATCAAATCGCCGCCGAAGTACAAGCGCGGTTCTCGAAATCGTACAAATACGGAGGCAGCTCTGTGTGGGGTATCCATACACGGGACTATCGCATCAACAACCCAACAGGATGTCAAGTTCTTGTTACGGTGCCCCACATCCTACAGATCATGCTCTTGGCTCCATCAAACGCCAATTCTTGGTCCAAACGGATCAAGTGGATTATCTTTGACGAGGTGCACTGTATCGGTCAAGCAGAGGATGGCTTGATTTGGGAACAGCTACTACTTATGGCTCCTTGTCCGATCATTGCGTTGTCCGCTACCATAGGCAATCCTGACGAGTTCAGTGCGTGGCTTACCTCAACTCAACGATCGCTAGGTAACGATCTCGTCATGGTACAGCATCCGCACAGGTACTCTGATCTACGCAAGTTCGTCTACGTCCCGAAACGACCATTGCGAGTTGGTTCTGCCTTGCCAACACAAGGTGGCTCCGGACAACAGCAGCGAGGTATGTCGAGGATTGGATGATCAACAAGTGATGCCGCTAATGTCGCAACTTCAGGCATACAATCTGAGACCCGGTTCGAGTTCAAAGGCCTACCCGAGATTAGCGCATTCGCCCAGTTAGGGTTGGACGACCGCGAAGACTTTGCCTTCCTCCATCCGGTAGCGAGTCTCATCAACAGGGCCCGCGGCATCCCCCACGATTTTAGTCTCGAAGCGCGGGACTGCTTCACGCTTTGGCAGAGCATGTCCAAACATCAAACAGCCGCTTATTCGCTTGACAAAGCCCTAGATCCCACGTCTGCACTTCCCGCTATTATCAAGAAGGTCGACATCATTCGCTGGGAGGCTTCACTTAAGGCAGTGCTTCGTGACTGGATGGCAGATGTCAACTCGCCTTTCGATGCTGTCTTGAAAGACCTCAGCAGCCCACTGAGGAGGTCACAGAGTCGCTTAGAGAGAGGAGAAGCAACCGAAAAAGGGAATGACCTGGATATTGAGCAGAATGAGATTGGAAACGCGCACGACATCAACAGTATTCTACCACTCCTTGCGAATCTCCATGAGCAAGATGCGCTTCCAGGGATCATCTTCAACTATGATCGTGGCCTCTGCGAGAAGATCTGTCAGACCTTGATGACCCAACTCGAGACGGCAGAGGAAGTGTGGAAGGAATCGAGCGCAAAGTGGAAAGCTACGTTGCACAAATGGGAGGAATACAAAAAGGTCATGGTCAAGGCAGGCAAACGCGGACCGCCTAAGCTGCCGAAGAAGAAAGGTGCTGCGGGAGAAGATGCCCTCACCAAGGAAGACGTAATGAGAGACGCTGCCAACAATGAAGCTAGTCCATGGGCTTCATTTGATCCTAACAAACCGGTCGACGGGTTTCACTTCGCCGATGACAAGAGGCTGTCACACGGCGATTTGGCTGTCTATGAGAAGGAACTTCGTCGCCGAGAAGTTCCAGAATGGCTGCTTAGTGCCTTAAGGAGAGGGATTGGTGTCCATCATGCTGGCTTGAATCGCAAATATCGCCAGGTGTGCGAGATGCTCTTCCGGAAGAGATATCTACGTGTAGTCGTCGCCACCGGAACTTTGGCGCTGGGTATCAACATGGTATGTTTTCCTAGTCTCATTGTCAAGGGCATGGACTGACTAACGCCCCAGCCTTGCAAAACTGTGGTCTTCTCGGGAGACTCAGTCTTTTTGAGCGCCCTCAACTACCGGCAAGGCGCTGGTCGTGCCGGTCGCCGAGGCTTCGACATGCTTGGGAACATCGTGTTCCATGGAATCTCACTGAGCAAGATCCACCGCCTCATCAGCTCTCGTCTGCCCGACATCAATGGTCATTTTCCGATCACAACGACCTTGGTACTCCGTCTTTTCACGCTCCTGCATGATTCGAAGAACTCCTCTTTTGCCATTCGATCGGTCAATGCGTTACTTTCTCAGCCCAGACTTTATCTCGGGGGCGAGGAGTCGAAGATGACGGTTCTCCATCACCTCCGCTTCTCGATCGAATATCTTCGGAGACAATTCTTGCTGGACTCCCATGGCGCGCCACTGAATTTTGCCGGATGTGTAAGCCATTTGTACTTCACGGAGAATTCGTCGTTTGCGTTCCATTCTCTGCTGAAAGACGGGTACTTCCACCAGCTGTGCACAAACGTTGATACGAACCGGGAGAGCGTTCTCCGAGAGCTTATTCTCGCAATGGCGCATCTATTTGGTCGTCTTTACTGTCGCCAAGCCGACGAAGAGTTTGTGGAGCAAGTCGTGAAGCGGAGTCCATCGATCGTCTTCCTACCTCCGATGCCTGAGCTTGCGGCCGGGATCTTGCGTACACACAACCAGTCGACCCTGGAGATCTACAAGGCCTATGTTCGCACCTTCGTCGATCAACATCTTAAGGAGCCTGACGCTGCCCTACCGTTGACCCAGTTCAAGATATGCGGCCAGAAAGGCTCTAGTCCAGCTACCGGTCTGCCGCAGCGCACCCCAACCAATGTCCGTTCTCCTTTCGTCGCACTGTCCGGGCATGATGATGAATTTGAATCGATCCACGACCTCTGTGCAACTATTCGCTCCGGAGTCTTCCTGGAGGAAGCGGTGGTGCCGTACGTCGGCCTCTACCCCGAGGAGTCCGAGATGCCACTCAACGCCTACCTATACGACTTCTTCATGCACGGAGACGTCACAGCACTTGCGGCAGCAAACCGAATCCGGAGCGGAGACGTCTGGTACGTGCTGAATGACTTCTCAATGGTTCTCGCAACGATTGTCACCAGCTTATCCAACTTCATGAACCTAACTCCGCAATCCGACCTCGACTTCACAGACGTTCGCGGCGAAGGCGAAGACGCAGAAGAAAGGCAGGAAGACAAGCTCCTTCCAGACGATTCCGGCTACGAGACCGGCTCGACCGCTTCCACACCTTCTGGGGCCGCTGCTCCGGGGAAGAAGAGCCTTTCCATCCAACCTAGGAGGAAGAAAAAGGTCGCGGATACTTGGGACGAAGATGCGGACAAAGAAGAATTTGAGATCGAGGTTGCGGCCAAGAAGGAAAAGGCGGAGGCTAAGGCACGGGCCTTGGAAGAGAAGCCGGCTTGGGAGGAAGGCACCGGACTGTTGAACGTACTCAAAGCGTTCAAGGCGTTGAAGGAGGAGTTTGATACGAAGTTCAGGGCTATGTGGGCTTGATTGAGTCCTGGGATAAGCGTCGCCCGGCACGAAATATGGATTCAACATGCCATATTCGTGGGTTACCTTCGCGTCCTGGGCTACATCGCATCACAGATTTGAGCTAGGGGAAAATTGAGACAGTGATACAGGTATAGAGCAAGACATACACCTTGTAATAAATATTATCCAGAGGGTATAAATATACCGTCGCGCACTGCTGGAAATAGTGCTACGTAATGGCGTGACCAGGCCATGCTCGTCATCTCCTCTTGAATGCCCTATGATAAAAGGATCCCTATGCTCAATTTACTGAGAGAGTCTGAGAGTATATTGTTATCTTGAGAGGCTACAGAAGGGTTGGCTTGGCTTGCTAACAAGGGTACGTTTGACGCTTTGCCTATCTAGCAACGCTTTACTACTTTTGGAGGAGTTTGCTGAGCTAAGCAAGCAGCAAACTTCGCGAACCCCTGAACGTTCCAGATGTCCACACCCATGCAGTGATAATTAGAGGTGTCTATCAACTTTATTGCGAGCTCTAAAATCTGCTCGACATGTTGCCAACACCCGGTGTTAAGAATACCCGCAAACACAACCCTAAAGTGAGGACTGGCTGCAAAACATGCAAGTAGGTCTACACTCTCATGTTCAATGAACCAATAAATGCTCATAGAGCCCATTGGACGACTGGCTGACATCTGTATAGGGTACGCCGTGTCAAGTGTGATGAGAAGCGACCCAGCTGCTTGAGGTAAGCATGATCTACAGGATCCGCTGTCGCTCTCCTGATCCAATCAGGTGCACCAGTACAGGCCGCAAATGCGATGGCTACGCCCAACCCAAACAGGACTACCAAACCCAAGTAATCAGCCAAAGCCGGGCATCCCGTGTCCAAAATGCCGTACCAATGCTTTCCGGATTCGGCGATAACGTGCACTATCTGGAGTTCTACCATTATTGTGCTGGTCCCACTCTGTCTAGCGCAGATAGATTCGACACCGAGTTCTGGTCGCGCATATCCCTCCAGATGGCCCATTCGGAACCGGCCGTGCGTCACGCCCTTATAGCTCTAGGGTATCTTAACAAGCAGGAGACAGGCAGTTTAAAGCACGCGCGCTTAGGCTTTACAAACGATTGCAAGACTTTTTGGCCTCACTATAACAAGGCTGTTAGGCATCTTGTTGAGCGCATGGCCGAGCCGTCCTACTCACCAGAAATCGGGCTTGTCACTTGTGTACTCTTTGTGTGCATCGAGTTCCTGCGCGCCGACATTCAGACAGCATTCACGCACCTAAGGAGTGGACTCAAAATCATTTCTGAGCTACGGCAAAGACACCACACCGACTCACCGAGGCAGCTCCCTGGAGCAATTCAAAACGGTTCCACCGCACCGATGGATATGATCGAGGACAAGCTTATGCCGATGTTCATTCGAGGAATGGCATCTGCTCTCATGTTTGGATTGAAAGTCGAGGACGACTTCGCAATACTCTGTCCGCCTCCGCAATCCTTCCAGTCGCGACGTTTCACGAGCATTCGCGAGGCCCAGTCTTCCTATCACGAGCTCCGGAACGCTACTCTCATCTTCGCACGCCAGATGATCATCAATATCATCGTGCTGCATATAAACCCAGCGACAGCGGAGGACGTTCAACGCCAAAATCAGTTCCTGGAATGCCATCGCGCATGGTACCGGGCGTTGGAAGCGCTGGAATGCTCTCAGACATGGTCCTCAGAAGATAAAGTCGCCATCAGCTCCCTGAAAGTGTCCTACTACGCAACCTACGTCTTTGTAGCCTGCGCGACAGACGCTGGCCAAATGTCCTACGATGCCCATCTCGACAGCTTCAAAGCGCTCCTACACCACGCCAAAATTGTGCTCGATTCTATGCACCTCGGGGGCCTCGAGGCAAAGCCATCTTCCCGCGCTGCCGCTGCAAACTTCACTTTCGAAATCTCCCTCATTCCCTCCCTGTTCATGGTCGCAACACGCTGCCGGTGTCCCACCACCCGCCGCGAAGCCGTCTCCCTCCTTGCTCTCAATCCACCACGCGAGGGTCTCTGGGATGCAGAGCAGCATGTCATCGTGTCCAACCGCGCCATGGAGATGGAGGAGATGGAGGTAGATGAGAGAGGGTGGCCGACGGAGAACGCGAGGCTCTGGAGTAGCGTTATCGAACCGAACATGGACCGGACTGGCGGCTTTTGGGTGCACCATTGCCCTGCGAAGTGGGTTGGGAGCGTCGATGAGACAGGGAGGCAGAGGATAATACGTGAGTATCATGTTCTTGAGGAAACTCTGACAGATCCCCTATATGGATATGTGGAGCCCCCGAGAATCGCGTTTTCCCCCAACACGGCTCCTTTACATTAATAGAAGCTATGTCTTGCATCTACCAAGTTCGTTTTGAAAATCGAACTACTACACAGCCACGATAAATGGCGCGGAAGACGCTGGGACAAGGACATGCCTCACCAGGAATACGCCTCAACTTCTAACTCAAACTCCGTCTTCCCAAGTTTCCCTGCCTTGGAAACAGCAGCTCGTACATCGTCGCAAAGCCCACCGGGCCCTGATACAACTACGCCGACCCTTTCCCAACCGGCTTCCATCTCCTCAGCCAGCAACTGTGTGACATCAAGTCGGCTCCCTACGCTGACATGTTTGTCTGCGACACTAGTGAGAGCCCCTTCTAGGTTCTCGGCCAAGCATCTAGTAGACTCTTTGGCGCTCCAGGCCAGCATGACGTTCCAGTGATTGACGAGAAAGGGCAAAACGCCTGTCACGCCGATACCACCACTGATGAGCAGCAAGCGATCGTGCGCAAGGGCAGCCGTGCCCAACAGCCATGTTGAACGAAGGATGGCGGAGATCCTCATATTGACCGGTGGCAGGCACGAGCTCGAATGATGTCGCGCTGGACACAGAGAAGGAGGGCCTTGCAGACATTATATCGCCATCCTATGGCACGAAAGGTAGAAGAAATCAACCCATCAGATAGGTTTGCCAAGCATGCCAATTTGGCAGGAGGATTCGCGCAGGAAACCCATGTCCGTCAATACCGACTTGAGCTCGTTCTTGCTGTAAGCTGCAGCTGCTGAAATAGGGCTAAGGCGTGCGGCTTGCATGCGGGCCACTGACAAGCACAAGAAAGCCTTCGTGTGCACACAACTTATTTCCCTGCCTAAATGCTGGGACGTTGGGCTATCCAGGTCCGTGGATTCGTCTCGACGGGCGTGTGGGCTGCATTGCACTACGCGTCTAGCGCCTTGCTGGGTCGAGAATATAATCTTTGAAAGTGTGCGTGTGAGGCTATTCGAGAACGTTGAGGCGCGTAACGGACGCGATTGCTGGCGCCTAGTATATCGCAGTTGGGTGGTCGAGTAATGCCTATGATGTCTGTTTTAGCTGGAGCTGGCTTTGGCTCTAGCGCCTTGGCGTAGTGAATTGCTACCACGCTCACCTCAATGATCTCAAAGGCGACACCTGGGGCAGAGAAGAGGGTACGGCTAAGCCGCTGAAGCAGCTGCATTGTGTACGTACCATTCTTTAGTAATACTAGCCATAGTACTTCGCCCACGGCAAGAGACCATCCCTTTCTTCTACAAGTCCGCCCACCAGTCAAACGCTTGTACAGCCCCTTCGTGCCACATGAACTGAGAATTGCGCCAGCTCCCATACTAACGCCATCTTACATGCTCTCAAGTCGTGATTGCAAGACATGAATGCCTTCATAAGCTCATATTGGTATCTGTACATGCAATTTATCAAAGGAATCCAGCTTTGACAATCTATCACAGCTGTCCTCTTACCCTCCTAGAAGCCATTTTTACGGTCTGAACGAGCTAGTCCTTACACAGCTACCAACGCCAATCCGCCTAACAAGCCCGCCAAACCTAGCGACAGATCTACTCTTCCTGCCGCGCCCTCGAACGGCTGCAGCGTGTTCCTCGAGATACCGCCGCTCGCCGTCGCGGTTCCGCTCGCAGTTGCGCCGGCCCTGCCATCCACGGTGAAGAAATTCCCTGCAATTGGCGCGCTCACACCATTCGTCTGCATGAAGGAATTGATATTGAAGTTGATCCTCGCTTGCGTATCCGCGAAGTCGGAGGCCTGCACCTGCAAGGTGCTGGGCTGCTGGAAGAGCAACTGGACGTAGCGATGTGCGATCGTGTCTGTCGCTGGTGGGGAAGGGCCGAGATAGGTTGCAGGTCCCTTTTCGGAGGATGCGAGCAGCACGGCCGAGCCACCGATCTTCTGTTGAGTGGCCTTGAAGCCGGTGTTCATGGCGTGCAGGAGGACGCGCCGCGTAGAGTTCCCTTCTGTAGGGGGGACATCCAAGTCCAGCATGACGAACATGTAGGTGTCGTTTGAGGCGATGGCGGAGCTTGATATGGCAATTTGTGGTTGACTCGCGGTCACTTTTGGGGATTAGTTTATATACGGACGAAAGGCGAAATGAGTGTAGGTGAAAAGGACGTACCGGCTTTTGTCAGCTGCTGCCCGGGTGTATTGACGGCGGTTGAGTTAAAGAGGACATCGAGTTTTGTATCAACCGAGGGCGTAAATCCTGAGGGAGTTTGCGCCTGCGCAATACCGACCAATGCGGCGAGGAGGATAGATGATGCGAAGTACATGATGTATAGTCGTAGTCGTAGTCGTAAGTCGTGAGTACAGTTGTAAGAGTACAAATGGGAGCGATTATGTGTCTATTAAACAGTGGTTCCTCGCAGAGGTGCGCCGCGAATACGAGGCGCTCGACGGATGGTATATAAGTCGTCGTAGTGCAACTACGCGTCATTGGAAGCGTGCGGCGACTCCCGCCGCATGGGCTGTCGCACTGTATCGTATGCGCTATGCATAGTAAATCTCCGGCAAGGCTGCGAAGGGTGACCCTGTGCTTGAAACGTGGAGTGCGCGAGGCGGAGACTCTGCCGAGCTTTACCCATAATGCCGCCAACGGAACCAAGGTTCTGCGTCGCTTCTTGAATTTGGCAGAATGATCTCGTATGACTGTGGTGGGAAATATGGGATTTTCATATCGGTGGTGGTGAGTCCGACTTGTATAGCCGCGACGCGATGAAGCATGAGAAGAGCAAAACCTGAGAAGATGACGTAGGAAGGAGCAAATGGAAACGAGGGGGCCTGAAAATGAAACATCGACATAGCTTTGTACGTTACCACGATGAGGCTCTGAGCGTGATCGGCAGTGGTATATGTCAAATGGTTGAGCGCGGTTGAGCGCAGTTGTACGAGATGGCCGAAGCTTTTCGTGTTCAAAGTCAAGGCGCGGCCTTGGAAACCTTGATATAACAGCAGAGTGGGGATCGACCTCACTGAGCTTGGTTCGCTGACGAATGCAACAGGCGGACGCCTCGAATTCAGAAACATTGTTTGGAAGGGGTCCGGCTAACGAGAGGGGATTGCCTCGGGCAATGATGGTAGCGCGTTCCACTTGCAGCATGTCCGATCCAAGCACGTTTTGCTGCGAAAGACGCGTGATAGCTGTGAGAGAAGACTGAGAAAGCTCGTCGCATTTCGGGTACCGTTCGCTGCTGTTGTCAATCTGTCAGGCGTCTGTCAGTGCAAAGTCCCGCCAAGCCCATCTCAATGCGACGAGATTCTAGGCGAACAGCCGAGGAGCTTGGTCGAAGAAAAGACCGACGATGACGTCTACGTGCCTCAGATGAGTGTGAGGCCAAGAGCATCTGCTGCTATGTTTATAAATAGGTCCCGTTGCTGGAGCTCGAAGTTGTTCACGAGAATGAACCTTTCTCTTTTTTCGCAGTGTAACAGCTCAGTCTATTGGATTAAACCTACGGAAAAGGTACCATCTGAGGTGCGTTCAACGTCACGACGGTAAGTGACGAAGGAGCGCGGACAAGAAGCAACTGATGGAATTCGCATGAATTTCGGGAGATCAGCTGCCCGCGATCGCGTTTACGCGGAGAGCGCGATGTCCAAATCGCATTCTTTTTGCTTCAATGTTTCGACTTAAATATCCAATCGAGAGGTGCTGAAGCTCCATTGGACGGGCGGTTGTAGGCAAATTGCCTCGTCATGTAAATATCGCAATTCGAGTGACCTGCTAACGCCGCGCTGAAGGAAGTCTTAACCGGATTGGAGTCAGTAAAGCCAGTGAGGGCCTTCAGAGGGTAGTGTTGTGCAAGCGTCAATCGCACCTCGCATTAAGGACATAATCTGCCATCTGCGAAAGTTGAGATTTCAAGGTCAAATTCGTGCTATAGCGATCGCGCATGACCAAGGATGCGAAGAAGATCCATTGATAAGATTGCCACCACTGTTATCGAGACCTCGGGAAGCCGTACTTAAGATAGCCTGGCTGGTCAAACATCAGG
This sequence comes from Trematosphaeria pertusa, assembly GCF_010094035.1. Classification (NCBI taxonomy): domain Eukaryota; kingdom Fungi; phylum Ascomycota; class Dothideomycetes; order Pleosporales; family Trematosphaeriaceae; genus Trematosphaeria; species Trematosphaeria pertusa. The sequence continues at coordinate 786,011 of NW_022987222.1, read as the reverse complement.
AAACGGTAAAGTCTTCGGTCTTGAATCGATAGCGCGATCGAACCGGGATCTGGTGGCACTGCCTAGCTCCCGTATGAAGGGGATTAGGAGCAAGGAGGGCATGGCGGAGTAGAGGTCTCGATAAGCGCTTCCAAGTTCAACTTTATTAGAAGAGGAAAGACGAAGTAAACGTCAGATTGTGTTAAGAAGATGAAGAAGACGCGCTAATTTTAGCGCTGACACGTGAGTTGGCGTTCGGGTCTGTGCGCCCGGTCACTTCCCCGCGTCGCAAGGCTGCTGAAGCCTGACAACGAACCTTGTTCCTAACTCTTGTCTCCATTTTGTATACTCTTGTCCCTTGTACTTCCTTGACGCTGATCTGGCGCGTATTACACCCCTTGGAAGACTCCTCCCCGTTCTCCTGGCGACCTGCCGGACTTGCGCTCTTCGCCGACGCGGGCAAGTATACATGGGCGACCAGGCCCCTGCCAGACCAGATGCAGCGGAAGGAAAGGGCAGCGCTGAGGTGGAATGGCCGCTCCCATACCGACTTCGACCGCCACAGCAGCACGAGCAGAAGCCGCACTGGACGCATCATCTCTATCGAGGTCCCAATAACGAGGCCGTTGAAGTATTGTACAGCAGCAACAAGGCTCAGTCGGAGGCATTGGCTCAGAGATTTCTCAATGAACCTATCTTAGGGTTCGATCTAGAGTGGCCGATGCCCTGGAACTGGACCAAACCCGAAAAGACACTCAAGGACGAGATTGCTCTCTTGCAGATCGCAAGCCCGGACAAAATCGCCCTGTTCCACCTCGGCCTTCACAGTGGCACCGAGCCTACTGATCTCATTTGCCCGTCCTTGCGGAAGATCATCGAATCCCCAGCTATCACGAAGACTGGGCACAACATCATGGCAGCCGACTGCAGCAAGTTGAAGAAACATTTCTCCCTGGTACCTCGAGCTATCTTCGAACTGAGCCATCTGCATTACTTAGTCATGCATGGCCAAAACGAGCCCTCGAAAGTTCTCACTAAGATAGGTGGGATTAGCCTGGCAGAGCTCGTCAGAATCCACCTTGGGTATGAGATGTTAAAAGATGGAAAGGTCAGGAAGAGTAACTGGAAGAGGCCGCTCAATGAAAGACAGAAGACTTATGCAGCAGCAGATGCATATGCTGGCGTCATGCTCTACCATTGCTTGAACGCGAAAAGAGTGGCTATGGACCCTAAGCCACCCATGCCATTACTAGCAGACCGCTATCTACCATTCGGATCAGCAAAGCAAGAAGCTGTTCGACTCCTACCCTCGAAAGAAGGCGAGACATTCGCAACGGCTGCTGTCGTTTTTGGAGTGGAGGAGTTGCAACAGGAAGAAAAGCAGCAAAACTCAGGAACAGACCCTGTATCGAAAGACAGCGTTCCGAAAAACCGAGCAACGAAGGCCTGTAAAGAGCGGCCCAAACTGGACACGAAATCACAAGCCCTATTCGACCAATTATCACTTCGTCGCAAAGTTCTTGCGAAGGCGGAAGGCGTGCCTGCGTTTCGAGTCGCGTCGGATGCCGTACTTGAATCCCTCGCGCGAGAGCGTCCGGAGGACGACGATGCACTACTCAGTGTGAAGGGAATCGGTAAAAAGCAGCAAGACAAGTATGGGGCAGAATGGCTGGAAGTGATCGCTCAATTTCTGGCAATAAACGAGATCGTACCGCTTGAGCCACTTGAATCAATACCGCAGGTAACATCGGCGTCCGCTCTAGATACGCAGCGTAAGGCACGACCTGCTACGCCCACTCGTCAACCCCGACGTCGAAAGCAGCCACCGGAAAATTCTCCAGATTCGTCTCCGGCGTTTGGAAACCCCGTACGCCCTCCACCCCAGCTACACACCGGGCTATCTTTCGGGCTGGCGGGAACGCAGCTCTCGGACGATGGAGCGACTGTGGATGGTCCATCTCAGACCGAAGCTCATGAGCCCGTGGAAGAAGCTTCAGAAGGGGAGTCGGATAGCTCTTTAGCTTTCTTTACGCCTCTCTCCAGACCAGGATCGCTCAAACGAAAGCGATCCGAAAGTCCACTCGACACGTATATTCCAGGCCCAAGTGAAAAGGACACCGCACCTCTTACTCCGAGATCTAGGATATTCCGCAACAAGATTGTGGCTTTCAGCAGGCAAGTCACAGGGAAGCTTAAGTCGCGGCCAGCGGATGCAGGTCCAGTTGTATCGGAGACGACAATCGACCGAATTGTTGCGGTGGCGCCTCGGACGCTGGAAGAACTGCATCGGATACCGGGCATTGAGGGGTTTGTCCAGGCGTGTAAAGAGACGGAAGTGGACCTGTTGAAGAACATCATGAAGTTTGCGCCAGTGAAGTTTTAACAGACCCCTAAATCTAGGCGATTGAATCTTTTCGAAACAAGACCGACGACACCAAGCTTCTTCAGTTGCTCTGTACGATGCGCACAGCGGTTGTTTGCATCTTCGGTTCCTTCAGGGTCAGCGAAAGATGACGTCTCAATAGGCAGATGGCATTCGGCATACAAAGATGTTATCTGGGGAAAGGATTTCTGTATTGAGAAAGGTTAGGTTGATTTTGAATATTTTTATATACCCCACATGCTGTCCCTTCTCCCACTTGGCAGCGAAATGGCATTCACATGTGAAGGGGCGGATGCCTGCTGCCGACACCGCCAACTGCCGATCGAACACCTCAGCCAGCACCTGAAGGGCTTCTAGCCCAATAACGTGGCGCTATCACTGCAGCCTCTTGCTCGCAATCAGCACCCTGTTCGGTTCAGGGTCTTCGCGTTCGCATATACGCGGTTTTCGTTCTCTGTCGATGCGGAATGCAGACGGCCACCTCGGGCGCTTCGAATTCCTCTTGTTGAACTCGGATTATGATCGCGTAAGAGGATTCCTTCACGCCTGACACGTGCGGCCACGATGTGCCTATATCAGCATCGGTACGTAGGTACCGTGGTTGATGAAACCGAAACGACGGTCGACGGGTGGATGCGGTCAGCCATTCTCGGTTGCACGGTCTGGTCTGCCTCGGAGCCGTGGACGCATAGCATACTACGCGATAACGATGCTCAATGCCTACAAACTTCGGCGAGCAATAATGAAAAGGGATCCGTAGGCAGATGGTGTTGCTGGTGTCTCCCGTCCGGACGGCTTTGCGGATGAGCTGCGGTGGAGCGCGACGATTATTAATAGCCGGGCCGTGCTCCCCACAAGCATCCATGGATCGCCAGCCCTAACACGGGGACGACAATCCCACGGCCTCGCTGTGCGAGTCCACGACAGCGCCTCAAGTCGCGAATACCCTCAACAACCATTGCATAGGAAAGGCAGAGTCAGATAGTCGCCCTGTGTCGCCCGGCTCTCGAGGCACTCGGCTTATCTCTGCCGTGGGCGCTGAACGAGCAGGCGCTTGGCACGTCTGTGGCGCGTCCATCCCTCAGATTAGTGGCTGCCACATGCACGACTGACGCTTGACATGTGATTTTCAGTGGAAAGTGAGCGGACCGCACATCGCTGCCGCACCGCTCACCCTCCCTATCCTGACTGAGGCCTACCGTCATTCACTCCAGCTTGCCCCTCGATATCGACTTCTACGGCTGTCCAGTGGTGAATATGGTCGAGTAGACGTTCGCAGCGTCACCTTCGCACACCCCACCACCGTCCGACCGCCTCTTTGGGAGAAAGCGCGGCGGCAACGTCACCAGCAGCAACAATGCAGCAGGAACGTTCCGCGCAGCCGCCAGCATACACGCAGCATGACCCGAGCTCGCTGAACCTCCCGTCCGTCCCGACGCACACTCTCCCCAGTCTGCGCAGCCTGGACCTGCCGGACGCCAGTCCGGGACCAGCTACGCACTCGTCGCGCGCCTCCATCGAGCTGAGCCCGAAGACTACGAGCACACAATGGGGACCGCTGCCGCCGCTGAGCAGTGCGACGTTTCCCAGGGTGCCTGAGGGCGATGTCGGAAGCCCGATGGATACAGCGAGCGTGGTTAGTGGCGTCGAGGAGCGGAGGAGGGAGATGAGTGTGCTGAGCGTGGACGATCCGGATGTGCGGTTGGCGGCAGAGGCGCTGAGTGGATTGGGCAATCCAGGTGCGTACAAGCTCGTTCTGTATCCATGGATGCTCGTTTGGGCAAATGCACATGGAGGAATTGCAATTTCGTCATCGCACTCGGGGCGTTGTGGCGTCATGGTGTCTTTGACGGAAGCTGCGATGCACCTCGCATGGCGGGGAATCTTCAATCGAGCCTCCCTTGCGTCTGTCCAGCATGCTAACAGCCCACAGACTTCGCCCGATCACCCACCTCCCGCTCCGTCACCCTCTCCGCCCGCGAACCCACAGCCGAGCCCGAGCCACTCCTAAACCTTTTGACATCTGCCCATCCATGGTTGGGCGGCAGTATCAACGGTTCCATATCCGCCTACAACGCAACCAAGGGTTACTCCCCTCGCTTCGTCAAGTACGGTGCCGAGCTCATCGAACGCAACATCGGGTCACCCGTCGTGAACACCGTTTCTTCCGTCGGCCGGCGCACCGGCGTAGAAAAGAACCTCCGCCGCTACCTAGGCGAAGTCCACCGTAGGCCCAGCGACCTCGAGCAAGGCGACGAAGCCGGACGCAAGCGCCAGCGCATCATGAGTCCCTCCCACGCAGACGCCATGGACATCGAGGACAGCCTCGCATTGGCCCGCACACGCGGCGGCTCGCACTCCTCCTACGCCGAGTCTCTCCCTGCATACGACGATCACCGCTCCCCGAAGTACGAAGAAACCGCCGTCGTGGTCATCGATCCCGCACTCACCGCCAAAGACACCGACGCCCAATCCACAACCTCCAACCAAGACCGCCGCGTAAACTGGTCTACCCAGCTCATAATGACGACGTCTGGGCTCGGCGTCGCACTCTCAGACGCGTCGCTCAAGAGTCTGAAATTGTGCTTAGGTTTGCTGCGGAGCGCGACTAAGCACATCGACAGCGTGATGCATGCGCTCAAGCTCGTGCTCGAGGAGTACGAGACCGCGCTCAGGAACACGCGCCAGTCAAATGGCGAAGCTACACACGACGAGAAATCGGGCGATGTGGCCATGTCAGGAGGCTGCTCGGAAATGGACCCCGAGCGCGAAGAACAAGTGCGCCGCATCGCTGACCGCATGAAGTCGCTCTCCAGCGATATATGGACTACGCTCCAAAACGTTGTCCAGTCCGTGTCGCGCTACACAGGCGGCGCTTTGCCACAGAACGCCAGCCAGGTCGTGCGCACACAGCTCCTGTCCGTCCCCCAGCGGTGGCAGCTCGCCAGTCGCAGCACGGCAAATGAGCAGCAGGCCGGCGGCGAGGAGGTCCGGGGCGCGAACCGCATGCTCGCGTTTGCGAAGGAGGGCCTTGACATGATGGGCCAGATTACAGCGGTTGTGGATGGCACTGTGCAGAGTGCGGAGAGTTGGTTGGCGAGGATTGGACGGCGGCCGCAGGGTGCTGGTGAGGGTAGTCATCTAGAGGGGGAGAAGGCTAACTCATCACTCGTTGGCGTCATGGTTGATATGCAGGAGAAGAGATAAAAGAAGCGAACAGCATTCATGCTAAAGAGAGGAAAACACCTGGGAGGGGAAAAAGCTGGGAAGAGGTTTTCTTATTGTCACGTAGATGTGCCTGTCGGACTATAACTAACAGTCCCGTATATCCCCCTTGTTCTTCTTTTCTTTTCTCTTTGGACAGCAAGGCGTTGGTTGTTTGTTCGATGGCTTGGCTTCGGTTGGGGAGGAGTTGGTGTATTTGTCCTCTTCTATTCTTTTCTATCCTATCCTGCTTTGCTTATACTCAAGTTCTTTTCCTTTGTATGTTGGTTAGTTGGTTGAATGATCAGTTCGGTCCGGCTGATGGAAACGGAAAGCAAAGGAGCTTGGTTCGGTTCGGCTTGGCTTGGATGGACTTGGGCTTGTGCGGCTGGCGTTAGAGTAAGAGTAATACAATGGAACGAATAGGCTTTTCGTTGCTATGGCTTGGACTGCGTTAAGTGAGTAAGTGTGGAGAGTGAGGGAACAGAGTGGTGGTGGTGGTGGTGCAGATGACATATCGCAGTCCGTCCTCGCGCTATCCCCCCAGCCTCATCCAAAGCTATCGCATCGGCCGCGCGAATTCGCCGTCGCCGTCCGTATCGGCGCAATACATACCTCCGACTCTCCTGTTCATCTTCACCGCCGACCCCGACCGGTGACACTGTATACCGTACCGCTCGCTCTACTTACACCGCTGGGGGCCATACCATTGTACTACCTGTGCATGCTAGCTGCGAATTCAAATTCTTCGACCGAAACGTGCATCTCCGCGGCCCTTCGCTCGTCCTCCTACGAAGTACACCCAATCGGGAACGCGCCAGAGGGTTTGCCTGAACCGCAAGCTTACGCTAGGTGGGTGCGTGTGTGCAGGCGGATGTCAGCCTGACCGCGTCCGCTTTGGGAAGGTATGCCAAGGTGCGTACTCGCTTGCGGAAAGTACCTAGGGAGGTGTTCACCCAGTCCCATGGCTTAGGTTTGTATGCAAGGGATGGGCATACACACGACCAATACGAAGGCATCTGATTTCTGAGAAGGCGAGCTTACGTTTTAGATTGCGGGCTCGGCGGGTGCCGTGGTTCAGCGAGTGGATCTGATGGTATACAATGCTTACTCTGAGCTGAAAAGCGCCCAGGGCGATCGGCAATAGGTTTGCCTTGTTGGATGGACGAGCTGTTTTGGAACGCGATGGCGGATACGAATCTGGCTTTGGTATTTCAAATTGGATATCTGGGAAGGGCAAAAATAGTACTCGGGGTTGCCGGGCTTGGGGGAGCCGGTGAGTGCAGAGGGAAGGGGAGGGGAGGGATGGGAAGGGGAGTGAGACATGCGATGGGGAGGGCATGGTGAGCTGGGGGGTTCTGGGGTGGCATTGGGATAGGTGATGGTATTATTGTGGTGGATTCTATCTATGATACGAGAAGACGTGAGAAAGAAGCTAGGAAATACAGCGAATGTGGGTATCCAACACCGGGAAAGAGAAAACCAGAAGAACGCCCCGAATTCCCATCCCAAATCAACCTCGTATCCCGCATTACATCGTAACTTGCTTCGTTGAGCTCAGATGTGAAAAGAGTGTTGTGATACTGAACGATCGAACTAGTTGGGGAAATCCATCGTGGGGCGGTGGCAGTGCTGGAGGGTGTACCTGCTCCCCATGCCGTTGAGCGATTAAACGCAGACCGTGAATTTCGAAGGGCGGAATCTGCCTTGTAGGATCGAGATGCAGTCGTTCTCGTGTTTTTGTGTTTTTGTCGCGGTTGAGAGGGCAATTGCACGGGGTGTTTTCAGGGTACTGTCGAGGATCGAGCAAGCTCTGGGATGGCGTATTCGCGCCAATGGGTGTCCTGCTTACAGAGCCTGCACCGAAAGCACTCTATGGAGTCCTATCTCCCGCTTTGCTGATTGCCGCTCTGTTGGGTGGAGGACGTCGGGCTCGAGCCTGAGGACGAGGAGGAGGATCCTGCGTTCGGCGAGGAGGGCGACGTCTGCGGTTGGAAAAAGGGGTGGCCGGTGCTGCCGCTCGGTGATGGCACGTTTTGGACCTGGAAGGGTGCCATTCGAATGGGAGGGATCATGGTGAAGGAATTGATCGCTTCGACCCGGTGATAAGATATGACTCCCGAATTGAAAGGAGAACGGTTGCAATGGGCGTGAAGGAACGACGAGAGTCCGCGTAGAGCGGAATATGTAAGGAAAGCAGAAGAGGATAGAGGTGTAGTCTTGAAAGACTAGAAGAGGAGAGAGGGAGAAAGTTAGCAAAGTGGATAGTCTGAGCAATTCAAAATATGCTTCCTCGCAACCAGTGCATCTAATAATATACTCACCCACACGTGCACTTTGCGCGTCTCTTCCCACGCCACGGCACATGACACCGCGTCACTTACAAGACTGCCTTACGAATCGCTCAACGTACGTAAGGCAGCGGTAGCCTGGCTGCTGAAGCCCTGGATTAGTAACACTCTCGGGATTAGCGATCTCCCTCCCCAACACCATCTATCTAATCTGGAGACCCCTCAAGATACGCAGCGACGATTGGTGGCCGAAGAGCATTGGCAATGCAGCCAGTCTCAAATAGGGACCGTGGGGTGAGATAACGAGACTCATCGCGGAACATTTTTCGTTGTATGCGAGCACAGCTCCGTCACCGGTTTTGAGGCTGTGGACTATGCGACCAGTGGTGAGTCAAAGCAGCCCCGCGGTTCGTATAGCGGTTCGCGACGGTAGAGCGCTAGACCTAAGTGCGCCGATAGAGGGCGTGAGTGGTGGAAGCGCAATCCGTAACTGACGAGCGCAAATGCGAGGGTCGATCTCGGGAGGCTTGAGGTCGAAAGAAGGTATTTTTGGTTCGTGATGCAGGACCCAGCTTTCTGGAAGGTCGCCGCTCGGGTTGCAGTGAGCACGTGGTGCCATTACATAGTTGCAGAAAGGGCGTAGCGGATTGGCCAATCAGAGCTGGGTTCGAAGAAAGCTGTGCCCCACGGAGGTCTTTGGAGAAGGAATTGAGGACAAGATAAGACAATGAGGTTCTGAAGAAAGAGACTGGTAACTGCCATCAATTGTGAGTAAAGGCGGATCGGCCTAATTACCAGCTTGCCCATGCGGGCCTCTCCCAATCCACCAAGATTAGTCCTCCGCTGCGATTCTTTTTCCGGGTGAGCTTGATGACCGGGATATTGGTGTGCTGAGGGTATCCTAAAGCCTGCCCTAAGACATGCCCTCCGTTGATCGGAGACATATCAGCCCGCTGTGGGGTTCAAGCGCTTAGTGCCAAGAGGAGATGTCAACGACTCCGACAGAGCATAACGTTGCGTCTTCTAAGCAAGATAGCATGCTATCGGGTTTAGCGAGAGAAGTACGGTATTGCGATTGTACGTCATGGCCAGCTTTCGGGCTTGCTCCTCTGTTGCGAGGGGTGTGCGTGTGTGCCAACCTGGGAACAGAGCCTAACGGTTGCCGCGTCCATGCGTGCACAACGAGTTTAGCTCTCCGTGGATGTGATTCAATGAAGGGATGTTGTCCACAGATCAGTCTGCAGCACCGCCCTTTTCTTCTAGGTGTTGCAAAAACAGGGCGGTGTATGAGTAAAAAAGACTCATGCCGCCAAGAGACGGACGCGGGCGAAAGCTCTCCGGTTCGGGAGAGGCGCGTCAAATTGCTCAGCGGGCAAACAACGGGGGGATGATGACCATGATGATAATGGTGGGTTCGGAGCCTTGGAGAGAGCGAGCAGCGAGAGCAAACAGCGAAAGTCTCCTTTAGTAAAGGGGTCTCGAAGCCGTATATTAGTATCCTTGGCCGGATGAAGAAGGAAGAGGTTCCGACCCAACAGGAGGGGCAAGGCTGCTGACAAAAGGGCGGGTGGGGTTCATATTGAAGGTGGGGCAGTCGGGCCCGGTGCTGGGTAGACCCGACCAGCACTCTTGGGGGGTGTAGTTGGTCGTACGGACGCTGCTGCAAGACTTTAATGAAAATTGAGGCTCTTTGGCATTGAACTCGCTTGCCCGTTCCATGGGAAAGGGAAAATGCGTTGTACCGTATAGCGACTTCCGCGGAGCGACGCCAAGCATATATTCGTAAACACGAGATTTAACACTTGTGCTGTCCGCGGGTGCCGCTTCGGCGCGTTTGTGGGCCAATGCCGGACAGAATCCGTCCCCCTTGCCCGTCAAGCGGCGCCATATCAATGGCCCATTGTGAGTCATGCGGTTCGTCGTCCAAAACAACCAGTCGGTGAGGAGTCTCCACCAGAAGGGCTGCGGGATCTCCTCATCCAGCGTCGGCTGCAACTTGCGGCGAGGCTAGGTAGCATTGGGGTGGCCACCCGCAAAGTGGGCCGCTTTATCGCGTTCTTAAGTCCGAGATCTGCTTTTAGTCCAGGGTTGTCAGTCTCTTCTTAGATCTTTGTTTTTCCTTCATTTTATTGCGACCTTCTACACTCTCTTCCCAATTAGATTTTTTTGTAGAGTGTCTCACTCACCCGTCTCACCGCGCGGCTTGAACCGCGGCCCCGGTAAAGATCGGCACGTAAGCCGGGAACGCCCTGTCGCACCGCGTCATGGAGAAACCAGATGTTCCGCTCAACCACTCTGGCATTCGCGAACAGACCGAGGGCACGACCTACGAGCCGATACACGCGGACGGCCATCATATCCTACGCGATAACGAGAGTATAAGTACCATCTCCGACAGCACCGCCGATGCCAGCCCGACATCATATGAGAAGCGAGAGGGACCATCGCACGGCGTCAATGTGCACCGAGCTGAGGCTGAGTTCGCAGGTATGTCGCAGCACACGTACTGGGATGTCTGAGCGTTGGCTATGGAAAGCCATTCCTCCTGTTCTTTGGTGGATTGCGCACAGGTCGACATACCGACATTACTACGGCGATCTCTAATGTAAGACGTTTGCTAATCCATATCGCACCTTTCGCAGAGCTTAACAAGGAACTATCCCGAACGAGTCATATTTCGCGCGTTCAGTCCCGACAAAGTCGCAAAGGTGCAACTCACACCGATGTCGAGAAGGCCGAGGACGAGACTTCATCAGAAGAGCAGTTCGATCTAGAGACAGTACTGAGGGGCAACCGCGATGAGGAAGAAAGCGCAGGGATCAAGTCGAAGCGGATCGGGGTGGTGTTCGAAGACTTGACCGTGTCCGGCATCGGAGGAGTCAAGAATTACGTCAAAACGTTTCCCGACGCGTTCGTATCCTTCTTCAATGTCTACGAAAGTTTCAAGACGATACTCGGCTTGGGTCGTAAAGGCCGCGAGTTTGATATCCTGAAGAACTTTCGGGGTGTCGTGAAGCCTGGCGAAATGTGCCTCGTGCTGGGCCGTCCAGGCTCAGGCTGTACTACCTTTTTGGTGCGTAGGATTTCTTACACATATCAGAGATGTCACAGCTGCGCGCAGCCTCATGCAGCCCTTCAGGGTTGTCTTTTCAAGCTCACACGTGGGCTGACTAAGGGGCTTGGCGCTGGAGACGCTCCCTCCCATTCCCGCCCCCTTGCCCCTCCCCTCTCTCGGACATCTGCTAATGACGCGAAGAAAGTTGCAGCGAACCAGCGCTATGGATATACAAAGGTCGGCGGCAAGGTCTTGTACGGCCCGTTCGAGAGCGAGTTCTTTGAGAAGCGGTATAGAGGGTACGTGGGTGAAGTGGCACACTTCTCCCCTTTTCGTCTGAGACATCTGCTAATGCGTACGGCCCCATTTGCAGCGAGGCGGTGTATTGTGAGGAAGATGAAAATCACCATCCCACGCTCACGGTCGGCCAAACGCTGGACTTCGCGTTAGAGACAAAGGTGCCCGGAAAGCGACCGGCTGGCCTGTCCCGTCAAGAGTTTAAGGAGCGAGTCATCGACCTAATGTTGAAGATGTTCAACATCGAACACACACGAAACACTATCGTGGGCAATCCCTTCGTCCGCGGTATCTCTGGAGGCGAGCGCAAGCGCGTTTCAATCGCCGAGACTATGATCACAGGCGCCTCTGTGATATCCTGGGATAACTCAACACGTGGCCTAGATGCCTCCACCGCCGTGGACTACTCCCGCTCATTACGCGTTTTGACGAACATCTATAAGACCACCACCTTCGTCTCGCTTTATCAGGCTTCTGAGAACATCTATAACGTCTTCGACAAGGTTCTCGTGATCGACAGTGGCCGGCAAGTCTACTTCGGACCAGCGAAGGAAGCGCGGGCCTACTTTGAGAGCCTGGGTTTCCGTGAAAAGCCCCGCCAGACGACACCAGACTACCTTACGGGATGCACGGACCCCTTCGAACGGGAATACAAGCCTGGTAGAAATGAAAAGGACGTCCCTAGTACTCCGGATGATCTCGCCAAGGCCTACCAGCAATCTGAGACTGCGTCCCGAACGGATGCCGAAATGACTGAGTACTACGCTCGGATGGCTGAAGAGAAGCACGTGTACGACGAGTTCGAAATGGCTGTCAAAGAAAGTAAGAGACACGCCCCGAAGAAATCCGTGTACTCTATTCCGTTCTACCTCCAAATGTGGGCTCTGGCCAAGCGGCAGTTCTTGTTGAAGTGGCAGGACAAGTTCGCTTTGACAGTTTCCTGGATCACATCAATCACTATCGCCATCGTCACCGGTACCGTGTGGTTGAATCTTCCGAAGACATCTGACGGTGCATTTACGCGAGGAGGTGTTCTCTTCATCGCGCTCCTTTTCAACGCCTTCCAAGCCTTCTCTGAATTAGCATCTACCATGTTAGGCCGTCCTATCGTCAACAAGCATCGAGCATTTACCTTCCATCGCCCTTCAGCGCTTTGGATAGCGCAGATCGGTGTCGACCTGCTATTCGCATCAACGCAGATCCTTGTCTTCAGCATCATAGTTTATTTCATGACAGGTCTGGTTCGAGACGCAGGCGCCTTCTTCATCTTTGTGCTGATGATCATCACCGGCTACTTAGCGATGACGCTCTTCTTCCGAACTGTAGGATGTCTCTGCCCCGACTTCGACGTGGCCATCCGACTCGCAGCAACCATCATCACGCTCTTCGTCTTGACATCTGGTTATTTGATTCAGTGGCAATCTGAGCAGGTCTGGCTTAGATGGATCTTCTACATCAATGCCCTAGGTCTTGGTTTCTCGGCTCTAATGATGAACGAGTTTAGCCGCTTGGATTTGACGTGTGCGGGAAGTTCGCTTATTCCTTACGGCCCTAGTTATGCCGACATCAACTCGCAAGTCTGCACCTTACCCGGTAGTCAAGCTGGCTCGACCGCCGTCTCCGGTACTGATTATATCAAGTTGGCGTTTTCGTACGATCCGAAGGACCTCTGGAGGAACTGGGGCATCATTGTTGTGCTCATCGTGGGGTTCTTAATGGCTAATGCATTTCTCGGGGAATACGTCAAGTGGGGTGCTGGGGGGCGAACGGTCACTTTCTTCGTCAAAGAAAACAAGGATCTGAAGCACCTCAACGACAAATTGCGAATCAAACGCGATAAAAGGAACCACAAGGAAGAGGACACGGATGCGAGCACCGGTTTGAACATCACCTCAAAGGCCGTGCTTACTTGGGAGGATCTCTGCTACGACGTGCCGGTCCCTTCTGGCCAGCTGCGACTCCTGAACAGTATCTACGGATACGTCAAACCAGGCCAGCTCACGGCGCTCATGGGGGCCTCCGGTGCCGGAAAGACCACTCTACTCGATGTCCTAGCTGCGCGCAAGAATATCGGCGTAATTGCCGGCGACAAGCTTGTCGATGGGAAACCTCCTGGTATCGCCTTTCAACGAGGGACTGCATACGCTGAGCAGCTCGACGTCCATGAACCAGCGACGACCGTTCGTGAGGCTCTTCGGTTTTCGGCTGACCTCCGCCAGCCATACGAGACGCCACAGGAAGAGAAGTACGCCTATGTGGAAGAAGTCATCTCCCTTCTTGAGATGGAGGATATGGCAGATGCCATCATCGGGGATCCAGACACTGGCCTTGCGGTGGAACAGCGCAAACGCGTGACAATCGGCGTCGAGTTGGCTGCCAAGCCTGAGTTGCTACTCTTCCTGGATGAGCCTACGTCCGGCCTCGATTCGCAGAGCGCCTACAACATCGTCCGCTTCTTGCGGAAGCTGGCCGCTGCTGGGCAAGCTATCCTCTGTACCATCCACCAGCCAAACTCAGCGCTATTCGAGAACTTTGATCGCCTGCTGTTACTGCAACGCGGTGGCCAATGTGTGTACTTCGGCGATATTGGCAACGACGCCCAAGTGTTGCTAGACTACTTCCACCGCCATGGTGCGGACTGTCCTCCTAACGCTAACCCAGCTGAGTGGATGCTCGATGCAATTGGCGCAGGGTCCACTCCCCGCATCGGCAAACGCGACTGGGCCGACGTATGGAACGATTCCGCAGAATTCGCTATGGTCAAGCAAGATATCGTCCGCATCAAGGAGACCCGTATTGCTGAAGTCGGTTCCGCCGAGCCCATCGTTCAGAAGGAGTACGCTACGCCCCTGTTGCATCAGGTTAAGCTCGTCAACAAGCGCATGAACCTGTCTTTCTGGCGATCACCCAACTACGGATTCACGCGACTCTTTAATCACGTCATCATCGCACTGCTTACCGGTCTGATGTATCTGCAACTGGATGACTCCCGCTCGTCGCTGCAATACCGCGTCTTCATCATCTTCCAAGTCACGGTCTTGCCGGCTCTGATTCTCGCCCAAGTTGAACCAAAGTACGCGATTGCACGTATGATCTCCTACCGAGAACAGATGGCCAAGGCTTACAAGACATTCCCCTTCGCACTTGCCATGATCGTCGCAGAGATGCCGTACAGCATCCTTTGCGCAGTGTGCTTCTTCCTCCCGCTGTACTACATCCCTGGCTTGAACCCGGAGAGCTCTCGCGCTGGCTACCAGTTCTTCATCGTTCTCATCACCGAGATCTTCTCTGTCACATTGGGTCAGGCCGTTGCGGCAATGACACCTTCACCGTTCATATCATCACTCTGCAACCCGTTTATCATCATCATCTTCGCGCTGTTCTGCGGTGTCACGATTCCGAAGCCGCAGATTCCTGGATTCTGGCGGGCGTGGCTTTACCAGCTGGATCCCTTCACGAGGCTTATTGGGGGTATGATCGTTACTGAACTTCATGATCTGCCGGTCCAATGCACGCCCATGGAATTCAACAACTTCCGGGCGCCTGAAGGTACGTAAACTGCTGAAATACCCCAGGCTGGGTAATGCTAACTCCCTTGTAGGCCAGGACTGCGGAACCTACATGAGCGAATTCTTCTCCAGCGGCGCGCCAGGCTACATCCTGAACAACGCGACCGACTTGTGCCAGTACTGTGCGTACAAGGTCGGCGACCAGTTCTACGAGCCGCTTGGCTATGACTTCAGCCATCGGTGGAGAGACTTTGGTATCTTCGCTGCCTTCATTGGGTCGAATTTGATCATCTTGTTCCTTGCTGTGAGTTTTCCCCTCTATGTATGCTGCAATGTGCAGAGCTAATCGAGTTATCTAGGCCCGTTTCCTGAACTTCAACCGCCGATGAGCATGCACGCCTCGGCCATATGCTCCTCTTACGACAATTCTCGAGCCCCCGGTCCACCCTGCCTTCCGACCGCACGTCGATCGCATCTATGGCAGGCCAGGGATAGCGCAGTCCAGCGAGACAGCCTTGTGCCCCTTCGGGTGCTCAATGCGAAGGCCTTCTCTGCCTCCGCCGCCCTGTTGTTTCCTTTCTAGACTTCTTGTTCTCTATATCTCAAAAGTCATTTCCCATTCTCCGTTTGTAGATAGGAAGAAGCCTCAACGAGCACATAGACAGGCAGTCCCCGTCACCTGGGCGGCGTTTGCTCCCCCGCGCCAGTTTGCCTCTGCGAGCGAGCGTTGGCACGCCATATACAGTACTTAATACGTCTTCTCCTTGTCCCTAAATTCAAAATATGTATAACCTAATGACCGGACTCATTGGGCATCGTGAAGCCGTGGTGAAGAGTGGATGAAGCGTCACCAAAGATCGAGCTCCGGGCTCTACTTTCCACTCAACTCACCGTGACAGCGCAGCGCGACGCATACCGCCCACTGGTAGTGAACCATTGAACTCCATCATCTACACAGCCTCCTTCCTATTGTCAATCTTTCTGTCTGCCTGCGCTTCACCATCCCTTCCATATCCTTAATCCGCATTTTCGCAGCGCTGATGTTCATGCTCATGCTCATTTCTCTTTCTAGCGTCTTCTTTCTTACTTGCGATTACGTCACGAAGACCCTCTCCCTCCGCTTTACAATCTCGGATCTACTCGGGATTACCCCATTAACGCAAAGAAAGGAATAATCAAAGAGAGAAATGCCTCCAGCAGCAGCAGCAGCACGTGCGCTCCCACACCCCTCCCCCTCCCCTCCCCCTTCCACCTCCTCCGCAGACATCCCCACCGTCACCGTGACCCTCACGCACACTTACACTTACACGCACACCCTCTCCCCATCCCCCTCCAATCCGCCATCCCATACAATAGCACCCCACTTCGCCTGGCCGCAGCGAAGTGAAAGCGCTTCCCTCGAGCACCAATCGCTTTCACCACCTCCCGGCGGCCTTCTGCGCCGCGCACAATTCCAAACCTCGACACCGACACCGGCATCGACACCGAGGAAATCCACGTTCCCGAGACCTTCTCCACCGACGTTTCTGTATCCCTCGCCTATCGTTCCTGCGCGCGCCAACGTTAACACTTCAATATCTTTGCACCACCGCACTCTCCTCAGCACTATGAGAGATCTCCCCGCCTTTCCGGACATACCGCCCGCACTCCAAGCCCTCGTGTTTGGAGGTATGGCGCTGGGCTTTCTGTGGGTTGTTGTGGTCTGGCTTGTGAACTTCCCGCCTGGGACATGGCGGTGCAGGTCCAGCTCGGACTCCGGCTCCGGTCGCAGAAGCAAGAAGATAAAGAGGCGGAAAACTGGTACCGGCGCCGGAGCAAGGTGGTGGGACCTAAGAACCTGGCTCCTCGGAGGAAGCGGGGAGAATGCAGACAGGAAAGGGAGGAAGAAGAAGAAACCGATTGACAAGCCGTCGAAGTACGCGCCGCTGGCCTCTAGCGCGTCGTCGTCGTCTTCTTCCCCGGGAACTCCGTCATCGATTTCTAGTGCGGATGCAGACGTCCTGGCGCTGGCGCCGACTTCAGCATCCACATCGACATCAACATCCGCCACCCGCACCACAGCAAACAATAGCGCCATCGAGCTTCGGCGACGCAACAATCCACCTATCGAGCTGCCACACCCACACGCACCCGGCGCACCGCCATGGCAGACGCAGCGAAACACCAGTCTCCCCCCGTCCTCCTCATCGCCATCGCCGCAGAACCCCTACCTCCCCACCCCTCCACCTCTGCTACGCCCGCGCACTTCATCCGAGTATCTAGCCTCGTACCGAGCTTTCTTCTCCTCCTCCCCGTCCTCCTCCAACCCAGTACCCGCTTCTCCATCAGCATCGACGTCGTCGCAATTCTCCTTCCACTCCGCCGACGCGCTAGAAGCGCAGACCACGCCGCCAGCGTCACCGACACGGAAGCACAGGCGAGGTTGGAGCGATAGTGGGTTGGATGCTGGGCTGAATGACGGGAAAGGGAAAGGGGAGAGGAAGAGGTGGAGTGGAGCTGGGTTCTTGGACGCTGTGGATGGCGCGGTGGGGAGGGCGGTGGATCGGATGGTGAAGTGGACGGGGGATGATGGGGGTGGGGAGGGGCTGTTGCTGCCGTTGAAGGGGGATAAGATGGACTGACTGAGGTGGGCTTTTGAGGAAGGGAAGGGCGTTGAAGGCGTTTTCAGGAGGGATGGGGGTCTTCACTGAATGAATTGAAATGATATGGGTGGCAAATGTGGTGTGAGGATCTAGATATGCATGATGGAATGCAGATTCGTACCGAGAATAGCAGTCTACTCCTATGTGCACCGAAGATGCTCCACCTTTGCCCGTCATTGAACGTTCGTAGGATGCCGTATGTCTAGCTAAGCAGCCTGGAGTCCCAAACCTAGTCGGTCGATCGAGCGCCTAGACGTACTGGCTCAACCACCTGATACCCTCGCCATATCCTATATGCAGTCAGCAAATCTCTCCCATGAACCGCATCCATCTCGAATACCACCCACCTTGCCGCATAACCACGCTACACATAAACACCTCAATCGGCCTGATGCCCTCCAACGGCACCTTACCCTTCCCCGTGGTCTGATACAGCCCCAAAGCTGCCCTTAGCTGGTCCTCGCTCACCGCATCCGGGTGATCGATCTTATTGCCCAGCACCACGAAGGGCGTGCTCGCCAGCTCCTCCATCGCGAGAAGCGCATCCAGCTCTGCTTTCGACTCGGCGAGCCGCTCGTGGTCTTTCGCGTCGACGAGGAACACGATACCGGATACTTCGGGGAAGTAGTCGCGCCAGAGGCGGCGGGCTTGGGCGTGGCCGCCGAGATCGAAGGTGGTAAATTTTACGTTGCCTATTGAGAGTTCTTCGGAGGCTGGAGCAGGCGGTTAGGAAGTACTATGGAAGGGAGGACGGAGCGCGGGCGTACTTGGGTGGAGAGCTGTTGGCGGAGTGTGTTAGCATAGCTGTTTGCGCACGCGATGGGGCGGGGTACGTACTGGGTTGGAGGACGGCTACTCGGTCACTGTAGAATTAGGCAAGCGTGAGCGCATGGCTACTGGAAATCCGCTGTGGAGGAACATACTTCTTCAGCATGTGGAGGAGCGTCGTCTTGCCCGCATTGTCGAGACCGAGGAACTGCCTCTCGGTCAGTATGCAATTGTTGAACCCCACCACTGTCCACAGAGCACCCACCAGAAGCTTAGCGTGTTTGTTGGCGAGGCCCAAAGAGGCCAGAAGATCCCAGACTATGCATATATATCAGCGCTGCGTTCGGTGGGAAGCTCGCCGGTGCCCGCGGTGGAGAGGGCGAGTGCTTACACCTGGCGGAAACTGTTAGCTTCTTGGGTTAGTACCGTGGCACGGTTTGGGATTGTGTACCAGTTGACGATCCACATGGTGTTATTTCTTGGAGAACTTCTGAAGCGGTAGCGTCGTGCGGTGCAGCGGGAAGCGCAGTCGAAGTTGGTGCTTCGAGACCGCGATCCTGGCAAGATAATGCTGGCGATTGCGGCGTGACTAAGCGAGAGAACAGCCAATCAGGCGCGTCCAGCACGACGTCACATGCGAGGTACCGCAAACGAGGGTAAAGGACAGCTATGCGATGCGTAGGCATATGTTTTGCTACTACTAAAGAAGGCTGGTATCTCGTGCTTTCCACCAACGCCTTTGTCCATATGAGGGTCCATTACCAATGCTGTTTTAGATGTTCAGATCCATCTCCAATATCACCTGCGCGACCCCCGACCTGCCGCTTGCTATCACTCTCTCCGCGATGACCTCGCCTACCTTCTCGACGAGGCGTTCCCGCAGTCCTCCTAAGTTTGCAACCCCGTTCACCCTCGTGTTGACTCGTAAACGCTCTAATCTATCAAGCCCTTTCAGGATGATCGCTAGTACCCTGTCGGCCTCGGCCTTCTTTGACTCGTCGGCAACCGCCTCTTTCAGCACCTCGTCGTATATCTTGAGGTTGGGTAGAACGAGCATCCGCATCCCTTCCAAGCCGGTGACGAGCATTAATGCCTCCAACGCGCCGTAGTGCGTACCGAGAGGCTTGTTTGGATCCAGGAATTGCTTCAGGCATATCCGTGCAATGCGGGACTTTAGGCCTTGATTCGACGAAGAGTATCTTTTGCACATGTCCCCGAGTATGGATGCAGCCATGTCGCGGATCTCGAAATGTTTTAGTGGATTCTGCCCGTGACCGTTGAGGCTGCTCCCATTAAGAGTCTCTGACGAAGCGTTGGACGGCGCCTGGTGCTGCGACGGGCCCAGATGTTTGCCCGTACAACACGTCAGAACAGGAGCCACCATGTAGGGTATGTACGGGTCGAGATAGATTGATAGGTTCTTCAGCAGCGCCTCTGTGGCTTGCATCATTTGCCTGAGAATGAACAAGTCTTTCATGCTGTGTGTGACCTTCTCGGCGATGAAGGTGAGGAGATACGTGGTCAACTGATGGATGCCTGGGTCTGTTCGAATAGACACCAAGGCGGCGTTTTGCCACTCTGGGTTTGTCTCGTCGATGAGGGCGCTGGACAGCTTGGCGAACAGCTCCTGCGACTCCTTGGAGAGCACGTGTTTCACAAGCGGCTTGACGCTGACGTTGTCCAGGCCGTTGGCAGCAGCGAGGTACGGGTTTGCATTCGGCCCCTTCGGCAGCAGCTCGGCATGGTTGCTTGCGGTCGGGTTCTGGGGGATGGAGGGCTGCACGCCTTCGACGGCGAGCCAGTGCGCTGCACAAATCAGAAACGTAAGCCACACAAGAGGGTGCTGACTACAGCGCGCAGACGTACCTGTGAATGTGATCTCGCGGGGCACCTTAGGCAGCGGTGCGTTGATGAGCTTCTCAAAGTCGACCTCCTCGTCCTCGACATAGTACAGCGGCTGGCCGGGCCCGAGTGAAGCCTCGCCAAAACGGAGCGGGCGGGTGGACTCGTAGCCGTAGAGAGGCTCCACATTTAATACCTTTAGGGCATTGGATACATCCTGTGTGCTCAGCGTTGTCCGCTTGCTGTGTCGCATGAACTTGAGCGCTTCTTCCAGCACCTGGGCCAGGCGGTAGTCGACATCGCGCGCCAGCTCGTCGACCACGTTGTCGGCGAGTGAGGCGATGCCCACCGATTCGGCGACGTCTCGCACGTTGTCGGGGTTCCAAACCGACGACATGGCGGCGGGGTGCGGTGCGGTGCGGTGCGGACGCTGAGTTGTATCGCGGTGGGGCAGCTGGAGTGTTGGAGGTGCGGATAAGTGAAGCGGATAGGCAGGCGATCCGGTGGGAGAGCGGCGGGCGTGTCACGGAGCGGGTGGTGCAAGCTGGATGTTGCGACAACCAGCCCTACGTGCGAGTGAAGGGCATGTCGGGTGCGCGCATGAGAAATTGCTCTGCGGGCTCGCGCGGGGAGGCGACGGGTGAAAGGCGACCTGTTATAGTGTACCTAGGTGGTGAGCGACTCCTCCGGCAAGCGGTGGCAGGTGAAGGCCGGGGCGTGGTGAAAGACGTCGCGGTGCTCAAAGGAAGGCGCGATGCGGCTCCTTCCCTCGCGTCTCGCTCCCGGCCTTGGCGCGCCCGCTTTCACAAGCTGTGAGCGCCCTTCTCACCTCGTCACCCTCTCTCTCTTCGCTTGTTGCCCAATCTCACCGATAAGCCTGCCACTTCACCACTTCGCACTTCAGACTGTGTATCTGCATGTCCTTCTCTCGTTTCGTCCGGAATCACCCACGAATCTGGTCCAATCCTCCCTGGCGGGTTTGCTTCACTCCCAGCGCGGGCAAACAAGACACTTGAGCCACTCGCCTCTCCGCTACTGCTTCTATTCGCACCATGAGTGCATTCGGCAGTGTTTTCCGGCATTGCCTCATTGGTCTGCCCGTCACTGTCCATGTTATCCGCAGCGAATGCAGCTCTGCGACGTTATCACCCGTGGGCCCGGACAGCAATGGCCTCTTGCTAGCCACAGGCTCCAGCATGGCAGACCGCCACTTTTTCCTCTCCTCACGTCGAACAAGTCAACCGAGCCGTCTCTTGTCGGCCCCTACGGCTGCGGCATTGCACCCCCGGCGGACTCAGCATGGTTATCCGCTCCGCGGCTATCTGCATGCTTGTTCTTCGTATGCGCATTTCCCTGGCTTGCTGAACACATCACCACGTTGATTGCCATCGCTGGTAACGCTAATTCAAGCTCAATCTCCAACTTACCTTACCGTGGGTAGCGGTGGCATTCGATCCCTGCTTGTGCTCCAGGCCCACAGGGTTCGCAACTCATTCCAGCCGTTTTCTATCGTGACCTTCTCTGTAATCTCTTCCGTCTTCCCGGGCGGGCCGTTGCAACCCTGATTGCCTCTATGCAGGTAGTGCCCCGTTTGCCAGCTGTACCCTCCCCCTGTCTATTTCGCTGCGCGTATAGGGTCACAGACTATTTAACGTCGAGCAACAGCATTGGTGTCTCGTTCTCCACAGCTTCACCCACTTCCTCCGTCAAAAATTCTCCGATCATCAAACAATCCCCGTTTCTTCTTGACTTCTTCTCGCTTCATAAAAGTCAAGTCACTCGTCCAACATGGCCTTTTCCAAAGAATCTTCGAACTCTTCTGAGGCCGATTCATACCAAATCTCAAGGCTTCAGATGCGCTCCGCTATCCTTACGTCTCTCGCTGCACCCCAAGAGAGATCACGAGACGATCCGCCCTCCCCGCCTCCGCAACCCCCACCAAGCCCAGCAAATTGGGCCTCCAGCCCTCACTTAGATCTGGTATGTTTGTACCACTATGGATGCTGGTAATGCTGACGTCTTGATCCCAAAGATCAGCAACCCCCTTTCGTTGGACATGTAAATGTGGGGTAACTCGGAGAAAGGCGTTGGTAAGGGTCCTATCATCCTGACCTGGCTTGTCCGCTGATCACACATTGCAGACTTGCTACCGCTCTACACTCGTTTCTTGCTCGCGAACGGTTCCGTCTGTGTCTCCAGCGATAGACTTCTCTTCTCTTCTGTGCTGTATTCCATAAGGATTCTCATCTCCTTTGGGCGGGCTCGGCTGTTCAGTTGCTTCTCATCCTAGGCGCGTTTCTCCTTCACGTCCATCTTGACTCGCTTGTATTACTGCTCTAGGATTTGGAGGCACGCAAGGCAGCTCAGCCTCCAGCACCGCGTTTTTGTGGCTTTCTTTGGGTCTCTCCCCACCAGCAGGGACATAGTTGTATACAAGATCGGAATCTGGAAATGGAAGATTGCATTCTTGGCACCGGCATCCCTTTTCGTTACACCCTACTTTGACGAAGAATGCGGGACGTGGAACCCGACAAGCGAGGAATGATACCATCAACGGCCAACTTTCTTTCTCCACGGCCTGTCTTTGTCTGTCTACCTTCACTAACATCTGACTACTATCAGGTGAATGCCGCCGCAACCGAATGCAACGCCGCCACGCGTCTACTTTTCTTTGTCCGGGTCACACCTCAGGATTCTCACTTCGTGTCACACCGCGCAGGATATCCACGGATTATCACTAGGACCAGTGAGGCATGACCACTCTGTTGCTCGACCACTACGACTGAATTAGGTCTTCTAGTCTTCTGAAAGTTTCGCCTGATTCAGTTCCGGTAACGTTGCCTCGGAGGCATACCTTGTGGGAGCAGCACTCGTCCCGCGGTCCCCTCGACCACATTCTCCAGCGATGCCGCGTCAACCGCTCAACGTCGTCATATTGGGAGGTTCCTTTGCCGGGCTCGCTGTAGCACATCACTTCCTGGACCGGATCGTCCATCAGCTCAGCACTTTCGAAGGCGCGCCCGCCTACCGAGTGGTCCTCGTGAGTCCTTCGACTCACCTCTACTGGAATATCTGTGCCCCGCGGGTGTTGGTCTCACCCAGTCTAATAAGTCCCGAAGATGCCTTCATTCCCATCGAACCGGCCTTCGCCCGGCATCCCTTCGACAAGTTCACCTTCATGCAAGGCTGGGCAACCGGGGTTGACACGAGCGCAAAGAAAGTGACCATCGAGCTTGTTAGAAATGTAAAAGAGAATCGGTTGAGCGGCGTCTCCAAGGCGAGCTCATCGACCGCCGAAACCAATCCGGCAAACATATCGTTTGCTCGAGATATGAACTATCGCACGAACACGGCAGATCGCAACAGCACGGTTCAGACGATCTCATACCATGCCCTGGTCCTTGCGACTGGCAGCTCGACATACTCACCACTATACTCGCTTCATGGCACACATGAAGACACACTAGCCGAGTTGAGAGCCTTCCATCGCAGGCTCGAGACTGCGCATTCAGTCATGATTGTTGGTGGAGGGCCTTCAGGCGTCGAGACAGCCGGCCAGCTCGCCACCTACTACAACCAGAAGAGAAGATGGAGAACTTTCAAAGAGAAACGGCACCGTTCCGACACGGTTACCGACCCCAACGCCCTCGAACGCGCGAACAAGATTCTCTTCCCTCCAAGAAAGAAACGCGACTCCGCCACTCCCGCACCAATGATCAGCCCGCGAGAGCGTCACATCGAACGCCAATCCAAACGCGACTCATGCGTAAGCGGGCAGTCTTCAACAGCGCCACCAACAATCCTAATCACCCCTCCCGCGCCTGAGCGCCGCACCCGAAAGACCATCACGCTTCTCTCTGGTGGCGCCCGTCTCCTGCCCAAGCTCCCTCCCACCGTTAGCAAGAAAGCAGAAAGGAAGCTAAAGAAACTCGGCGTGCACATCGTTCACAATCTCCGTGAAATCGGCAACACGACTAACGCAGACGGCACAACGAACTGCATTCTCAACAACGACATGACTATTACTTCCGACGTCCTCATCTCTGCAACCGGCGTGTATCCTAATACACGCTTCCTGCCGCAGCACATGCTCGATGAGAACGGATACGTCATCACTGATCCCCAAACACTGAGAGTGTATGCCCAAGGCGTGGGCCAGAGGGTGTATGCCGTCGGTGACTGCGCCAACTACTCGAAGAACTACACACTGGACGTTTACGAAGCCGTTCCCATTCTAATGAAAAACCTGCAGAACGATCTCCTGACACACGAATACAAACTGCAAACCGTAACCTCGATGCCGCACGGGGAGGCACACAAGACAGGTCCCACGCAAGACAGCAGCCGCGATACTGAAGCAAAGCCAACCGCAGCATCGAATGCCTTTCTCACGCCGCCAAGAGAATCCACCACATCCTCCTCCAAAGCGCTCTCAGAAAGCGAGCCCCCGCCCTCACCCACCCTCCCCCTCTCCCCAATCTCCGAAACCATCTCCATCCATTTAGCGCCCTCCCTCCCAGAAAAATCCTCCACTACACCACCTTCCTCAAATCCAGTTCCCGCTCTTCCCAGCCCTCCCATCTCACCAATCTCCTCAACCATCCCCTCACAACTCCTCCCCCGCATCCCGCTCCTCACGTCCGCAGAAGCGCGCCAGAAGATCGCCGCACTGGAAGACGCGCACTATCACCAGAATCCGACGGACTCGCAACTCATGCCGATCACGCGGTTTGGTGGCGTGGGCGTGATTTTCGACTGGCGCATTCCGAGCTTTTTGGTGTATTTGATGAAGGGGAGGAAGTATCGGCTGGGACGGGCAGAGGGGGCGGTGGGGAGGGGGAGGGATCCTTATGCGGTTAGGTGAGGGCGAGGAAAAGGGAAGATGTAAAAGGAATGGGGGAAGTGCAGGGGGCTTTTTCTTAGTCCATGTATTTCGGTTTAGTTTGGGATAGTACTTTTAATCAGGACTTTTTGCGTGAATGCGCTGAGGAAGGAAGGAAGGATAGTACAACGCACTAACTGACTAGAAGTGTATCCCCCTCCACCTTGGCTGCGTCCGTCTCTCCCCTTCTCTTCCACCTTTCCCTCCTTCCCTATCACAATCACCATCAGCTCAGCCTCTGCCACTCGCCTCTTCCCCACCCCAACCAATCAAACTAAAAGAAAAACGCTCACATCTCCCGCGAATGCTCCCCCTCCCCCCTCTCATGCACACTCCGCTCAATACTCTCAACCAGGCTCTCACTCCCCGTCTTCGGCCCCACATACCCCTTCTCCCCCGCCTCCTGCTGGAACGCGAGATCTTCGCCGCAGCGCTGCTCAGAGGTGCCGGAGGCGTTGGAAGTTGCTGCGTCGGCCTGGGGGATGGTTAGTGTGGGTCGAGAGTTATATGCGGACGGGAAGAAGGGAAGAGAAGAGGAGGGGTTGGAAGATGGGTTGTTTGGAAAAAGGGAAGAGGAGGAAGATAGGGCTTTAGAGGGTTTGGTGGGGTGCACATGCCGGGGTGAATGAATGAAAAGAAGGAACGATGCGTGGTAGAAGTAAAAGTTTCAGCACGTACTTTATCGATTCTGCCCACGTCGAGGCCTCCAGAAGAAGAAGATTCTTTGCCGACTTTAAAGGGTACGCTGGGGTCGTCTTTCCCTGGTTTGCCGCCGGTGTTGGTTGTTGTGCCGGG
Organism: Trematosphaeria pertusa; assembly: GCF_010094035.1. Lineage (NCBI taxonomy): Eukaryota > Fungi > Ascomycota > Dothideomycetes > Pleosporales > Trematosphaeriaceae > Trematosphaeria > Trematosphaeria pertusa. The sequence goes on along the minus strand of NW_022987222.1, from coordinate 760,364 downwards.
GTTGATGGGGAGGTCGGGTTGGTTGGCGGAGGATTCTTGGCCGGTGAGGCTGGTCATTATGTGTTCTGTAGTCTGTAGGCGGGTGAAGATTTAATGAAGGGGGAGTATTTGGGAGAAGGGTTTGGGGTGTTATTGTGTGGTCTGAAATTTGGATGTTGTTGTAGGGTGGTGGTGCTGATGGAGGTGTAGTGCAGTGGTGGGTGGGTTACGTCATAGTGATAGATATGAACGCAACATCTACATCGCCTATCAAGCATCACGGACTCAACCACACTTCAACTCATCCAGTGATTCTGAAGATGGCTCCGGATAGCTAAGGAAGGGATAGTAGTGCTTTGTGCTAGAGGAGGATGAGAAGTCGGACTCTGCGCTTCCTCATGAGCGAGTTCGAATGTCCCGGCCATAGTATCCCCACCTAACGGCTGGACCTTTATCGGCTCGCACTTTCCTTCACTATGACAGCGCGGCCCCATTGCTCCTTCGGGCATGGTGACATGTCGAAGTTGGACAATTCAGCTATGTCGAGAAGGTCGGAATCATTCGGCACTAGATGCTAGTATGGCGGAATGGTACCCTGCATATATCTATGCATCACCGCTCATACAAGGACTGCAATGGTGTTAGCGGCTTTCGGACTGGTGGGGATCTAGTAGGTAATTAGTTTACCTCGATAAACGCCTACGCATGTGCCTGTGCGTTCGGTCCTCCTAACGCCTATGACAGCGCCTTCGCTCATTCAATCTCAAAGACCTCCTCTTCAAGCTCCTTGGCCCTCAAGTTTTCGATGGGACCATGTCCCGAAAGGTCCTCGTCTCCGAAAAGTCCAACGACGTAGCAAGTGCCCACCAATTTCCAGCGCGCGCTCGAATCCGACTTTCGCAGAAGAACGGGCGGGCGACAACGACGAAGGACGCATACGCGGTCGCCTGGTTGGAGTCTAGGTGGTACCAGACCAAGGTAACCTGTTCTTGTGTGGAAAAACCGTTGCTTAAATCCATCCAAAACCTCCATCAGCACATTAGTCATCTCCAAATCTGACAATGCTGTTCCTGAATATAGAAAATCATTGTTATGCTCAACACTCCTGAAAATCTCGCGCTTGATGCTCTTAGAGAAACCCCCGCAGTTGAGAGGGAATCCCAGTCTCTCTAAACGGGCTATCAATGGTTCCCCGCATACCGCGATAACGAATGCACAGGCTAGGTTAAATCTGCGGTGCAAGTTGGTTTCGAATTGGAAGGGTTCGTGATCCCAGACTTTGACGCAGCCGTGCATAAAAGCTAGGAAGATCGCGTAGAGGAGTTATGCCGGTTGTGTACGTCTAAGGCTGTCCTGTACGGTTGTAACGAGATCGATAGCTGATGCAGAAGTCAAACATATCCTTGCGCCTCTCCTCTACGGTCAACTGTGAGCGTTCCATTTCAGCTTCGGAGATTCTGTCCCATTGGACTCCTGGTACCCTCAATATATTCTCCGGCGTAATGTCGAAGACACCACCATCTACCATGGGGGCTGAATATTCTCGCGGGAAAGCTGGATCGTCGGTGGAAATAGCGAGTGTCCAATCCCTTTGAATAGTGTGCAAGTTGATTGCCCATGAGGGTAGATCAAAGCCGGCGTGATGCGGAAGGCCAATACCGCTGTAATAGAGGCAACCGAGACCATTTTTTTGGCAGATTACCTTCTTCCACCACTCGATGTACAGCTTTTCAACTGGTTTAGAATAGTCGACCTTGATATCGGTTTCGATCAATCCTAGAAGCCCGTAAACTGCATCCAAAGGGTGTGTCGCTGCACATTGCATGTTGAAGCGCAGAACACATTGTAAGTCAAGGTCCAGCACCGTGTAGTTCAGGATATCGACTGCCGAGAATAGAGGAACTTGGCGGTTCACAAGCCTTACCCAGATAGACAAATCCGCAGAGCGTGGTTTAGGAGGTGCAGTCCTACGAAGCCGCCGTGCAAAGTCTTTGAAGAGCAGGAGCTCCTTGGCACTCAGGGATTCGGAACCGCATAGGAAAAACAGCCGGTCGGGTCTAGGTAGTGCGATTTCTTGAAGAATCCAGATCCTTTTCCAATACTCGGAGACGGAAAATTGGTGTATTCCTCGCAAATAGGCGTTACTGTCTGGTGGATCCTCGGGTCCCCGCTGGAAGAAATGCGCGTTACGGTATAGCCATAGCACTTCTCCAGAATCGATGATTCTGTTTTGTAGGTTTTGTGGAGAGGATGCCTCAGCTATGGTTCTCATCATGCGGATTCCCATTTCCATGCCTTCGTTCGGACGCCCGACCATGGAAACAACAAGCTTTGCGCGCCGGTATATCGAGCGCATAATTTCAATTTGATGGACCTTCTCTTCCCCGTCTTGCTGATTGATACATATCGCGTCGGCCCATGGTACCTCGGGGCATCTTCTGAATAGAGCCGTGGATCGGCAACGACGGGGTCCTTTCTCAACTGCCACAGGAAATCTCTTAAGTTTTTCGTACTGCTGAGGCTTTTGCCGTCGACAGTGATGCATTCTTGGATCTCGGCAGCTCCCCACACATACGAGAGAGCCACATATGCAGGGGCGTCCGATAGAAGAAGCCTTGATGAGCGAACAAGAGACGGGTTCATCATCAGGTGCATCGATGAGTTGAATCAGCCGGATTTCGTCCTTGGTGTGGTCGAGCGGTTCGAAGGCGTACGGATCCTGGATAGACAACGAGGCGGAGGAAGACAGAGCAGCATCGGCCTCCTCCATCCTTACGGTGGAGTGAGCGAGCGTTCGGAGGTTCAATCTTGAACACGCAGTAGGAGCACGTAGGAGGGCTTCGTCCTGGGGATCATTGGCCTTCGCAAGGGCGTTGCGATTGAGTGTAGCTTTGGTCCGATATGCCTGCCGCTTAGTTCAGCCTTGCGAAGCGAGGCTGGAGCAGTCCGAAGCATTCGTGGTGAAGCCATTGCAGCGAGAAGGGACGCTATTTAGACGCATCTTTTTGTACAACTGATTCACTGCTGGTGAATGTAGTGAAAGTCCTGTGCACTCACAACGTTCGCACTTGACGGCCGCTAAGGCCGACGCTAAGCTCCGTCTGGTTAGCCGAGTCGCAACCCCGCCCACCTGCACACACAGACACAGTACCACATTAGATCACCCGCATTCAATAGAACCCATCAGCCTCTCGATCATTCCAAGGTTTGTAACTGTAACCTTCAAGGGATCTCTTAATACCGTATTGTCTGATTCTTCAGATTATCTAGGGCGCACCTATCATGACCTAACGAACAAGGTGACCACCAAACTAAGCACGAGACTGGGATTTTGCTACGAGGATGCGAAGTGTGAAAAAAACGAATATGCTTCAAGCTCGTAAGGCTTCCCGGTGGTCTGCCTTGCGTGGCGGGACCTCATACGATATCCAACCCCGCACCGTATCGCGGGCTTTGCCCGTCCGTCCCGACGTCATGAAGAATAATTCGAAGTGCTGAACACCTCTTCTTGAGGTCTTCCGGCACGATGTCATGTGGCTCCTACAGTCGGCCGATAGACCGGTGAGTGGAGTGCCAATAGTAAGTGGGACGAAGGAACACGGGAAGAACTGATGGGAAGTAGCGCAGCCGACTGTCAGCAGTAACTAAGTTTTTAAGTGAAGCTGAGCGTGAGTAGATCGAAGACGAGGTTTACACGGGTGCCTGGGTGCAACGTCCAATGCGGAGACTCCGCACACCACCATCCCCGTCGTGGCGCACAAGGCGATTGCTTGTACCCGGCCCAGAAGTTGTTGGTGGTCTCTGGTCGGACACTGCGTACCATATCCGAGCAGTGGACTGAGGATCGACCTCCAGGTTTCCGTCTCTCTTTCCAGGGGCAGCAAAATTACCTGGATTCGATTCTAACCTTGCGTCGCTGGAAACCCCTCTCATGTTGCATCTCGTCTGAGAGTGTCGAGTCCACGCGGGCGGTGTTTTTGGCAGCAACTAGTACAGGTACACCAAGGCGAGAAGGGCGACAAGGCTGAGGTGCCACAAAACCTCGAACCACCTCACCTAGGCATGCAGCGAACGCCACCTGCCGGGCACAGGACACGCTAGTTCTCCCCATGCCCGCCAACGACGCCTATATGGACGCAGCCATGGGCTGAGGGAGCAATTCCCTGTTTCTGTTCTCCGAAAACTCAATGCACTAGAAATGGCTTTTCGAATCTCCTGTCTCGCGTTGTTCTTGGCGTATGCCTTCGCCGCCGATTGCCCAGCTACAACCACCCCGATAGTGCTAACGATCTCTAATTGCACAATAGCTTCGCAGGACTCCTCTTCCTACGGCGTTAGACTGGATGTCGGCGATCCGAGGCAAAATTTGTGCGGTACTCCGAGCACTGTTGTGGACAACACGCTGCTCATTTCGTCAAATATCTGCACCGGAGTACTTCCCCCAAACATGACTACGCAGGCCCAGTGTCAATCCTATCATGGAGGAACCTTCAATATCGCCGCGGCAGGTACATCATTTCACAATATATCGCTATCAACCGCGAACTTGCCGCTGGACCAGGGTTGGACAAGATTCAATCCCCCTTACACCGCGGCCGGAGAGACAGACCTGCACGTAGTCTCCAACGTCGCTATCCCAAACATGACAGTCGTAGTCATCACCGAAGGCATCAATTTCACCGCGGGCCACATCGGGCTCGGGAAAGATTCGGTTATCCTGCACCACCTGAAGGATTCCAACATGATCCCCTCCCTCGGCTTTGGACTTAATGCCGGCAGCCAATCCATTCAGAATCCCCGCGACGGTAGCCTCGTCCTAGGAGGCTACGACTCTGCTAGTGTCACAAGCTCTTTCTATACACATACCATGAACTATTCCGATATGCTGTTCGGACGCCACTGTCCACTCCAGGTCCAGATTGAGGGCCTGCAGCTTCTCGTGGAGGGGCAGGAACCAATCCAGCTTATTGGGGAAGGCGATGGGCACGCGGCGTGCATCGAACCGTAAGTAGGATCCCATCTATTATTTCCCCCGAGGTTAACCAGAGCTGATCGGTAGCACATAGATATGACAATCTATTTCGACTCTCTGGTAGGACCTGCGATTGTAATATTGGTACCATTCCTAATCGATGAGCAGAAGTGGGCCTTTCAACGTTCAAAGAGGTCACTGGCTGGTCCGCAAACACCACCTACGATTCGCAAGACCTCTATATCCCCGAGCCAGGCCTCATCTACCCCTCCACCACCGGCTTCAACGGCAGCCTAAAGTTCTTCCTTAGCGGCGGCTTCACGGTGGAAATTCCCAACTCCGAGCTGCAACATCCACTCCGCGGTCTCGATAAGAACGGAAACTACGCTCTTAATACCAGCTACACGCAGGTCAATATGTATGAAGAGCCTCTCGCTCCGTGGGTGCTCGGAAAAGTGTTTCTTTCCCAGGTACCTAACACCGAGGTCTTACAAGCAGATGCAGAATGGGCTAATGACATCTAGGTATATCTAGCAGTAGACTACGAAGCCCAGCAGATCCAGCTCGCCCAAGTGCACCAAAACGACATTACCCCCTCCCCCGTCAAATTCGCCTCCACCAACACCTCGTGCAAGACTTCAAAGCTCAGTGGAGGAACCATCGCCGCCATCGTGCTCGGTGTTGTGCTCGGCCTAGCATTTATTGTCGGAGCGGGCTACTATCTCTACCGTCGGCGCAAGCGGCAAACCCAGCAGCCGAGCACAGTCACAGTCACACCGGATCCCACTATCCCATCAGACCAGCACCCCTCGGCCATCGAAACCAACCCCGTCACCTGGGAGAAGCTGCACGGGCCGTTTGAGATGACGGCGGAACGGAGGACGTCCGAGATGGAGTCTCCGAATATGGGATATGCGCCTCCGTCGCCGCGTGCGCCGCCGTCGCCGCATGCGCCCAGCGAGCCACGAGCTGCTCAGGCACCTCTACATGAGAGGGCGGAGGATGCTGCTTAGCCCGTCTCCATCCAGGCTTTGCAGATTTGTTACTTTGTCGACGTGAGGAAACGTAGCGCTTTGGGACCGTGCGGAGAGTAGACGTTAAGCAGATACGGCAGACCGTCTCATAGAGTTTTCATGAAATCAAAGCTTCCCCTGTTCCAAAAGGGATCGTCGGGATTCAACCAAGATGACTAGATTCAACCAAGCGAGAAAGACAATCAAGACAAAAGTTCCATTGCATCTGACGAATCCCAGGTTTGAACGACTAGTTGGCTTAGCTCTAGAACACAATGCACTCTTAAACTCCATAGCACCAGCCCATGCATTCTCCTGACGCCCTTCAGCGCCCGCCGTACAACCAGCTCCCTATGACAACTCCGCAATCCCGCCCCTAGTTGTCCTCCCTCCCTCACTCGCCCACTCAACCCGCCATCCCCCCCAAAGCTCATCAGTCCCCAAGCCCCCCTCTCCACCTCACACTTCCCCTACCCATCATCTCAATCCTCCCCCTTCCCCTCAATCTCCCACCCCCCAACCCCCGGCGACTTCCCCACCATCCCCCACGGATGCGGATACCCAATCGCCACACCCTTCAACCAGCGATACCCCTCCAAATACCCGCCCTCATCATACTCCCAGCCCATCCAATCGCCCACCTCCACGGGCCCCAGCATCCGCATCGACATCTCGTCCTTCAGCGTGTGCCGGACCAGGAACTTCTCGAAGCTCGTCTCGCCGAACAGCGACATGCCGCCCGTCCGCGTCGCCTGCTCGAAGGTCTGCGTAAAGCAATTGTAGTCCCACAGGTAGCTGGGGCCGCTCGGGAACACGGTGAAGGGTTTCCCCGGGGGGCAGCGCGCCGCGAACCACGCGCAGGTTGGGAGGTATGGGTGCAGGGGCGTGCTGGGGGTGTAGTTGGCGTAGGGGGAGGTGGGGCAGGGGAGCATGTATTGGATGATGGGGTGGGCGGGCTTGTAGGGCGGGGGGAGGGCGGAGCGGGCGGGGAGCGAGGGTGGGGAGGATGCTGGGGAGGCGGGGCGGGGATGGGGGCCGGACTGGGGGGAGGTGAGGTGCGTCCACTCGCGGCTGTGTGTGTCCCATTCCTCTGAGTACGTCTGCGTAAGGTTGAAGCCGTTTGAGTCGTCCTGGGCTTCGGAGATGGCTTGCTCAGCGGCTTCTTTTACGTCCGCGATGATGGCTTTATCATCTGGGGAGAGGAGCGGGTTGGAAGACGGTGGGCCCAGGACTTTGAGGATGGGGACTGTTGGGACGGGAGGCGCGGGTGGCGGACGAGGAGCTGTGATGGCGGGATGGTTTACGGTTGGCGCATCCGGGACCTCGGGCTCGGGCGTAGAGGGACTTGTCGTCGTCGGCTGGGCATTGCTCACCCTGACTGTCTCCAACGAGGTTTGCGTAGGCGCCGAGGCCTGCATCGCGATAGAGTCGATAGAGTCGCGGACCATACTTCCCAGATACGGCGAGTCCGCATTGTGTGGCTTGGGGTGCTTCCGCTCCCAATGATCCCTCCGCTCAAACGACGGAATCGGACCTGAAGCGGCGGCGGAGGCGGGAGGCGCAGTCGAAGCCAGCGCAAAACCGGCGGAGGAAACACGAGGCTGGGGCCCTTCAAGACCCCATGAACCGGTCAAGGCCCACATCATACCAGTGGTAACCACGAGGGCAAGAACGATGAGGGAGCAGATAAGCCAAGTACGAAGGGCTGCGACCCTCCAGAAAGAAGCATCACTGCGGCGGCGACCGCGATGCGTTGGGAGGGTATCAGGGGAGGGTTTTCCAACCGCTGCTCCAAAGGGAAGGGATACCATGTTGAAGAGAATCTGGCTGGAAATTGGGGTACAATGTGAGAGAGAAAGAGGGCTTGATATATGAAGAAGAAGTGAAGAAAATTTGCGCGGCGACCGGAGGGAGAAGTGTTGGAGTGGTAGCGAGAGGGATACACCGCCGGTACTACCATTTTTCTCGAGAATTTCTATATTAGACGTAAATTGCAACAGTTGAGGAAGTGGACCAAGGATAATGAGAATCTTGACGTCGCTTGGAGAAGCGCTACGCGATGTGGTTCCATGGATGCGATTTTGTGAGTCAGCGGTAGGAAGTGGCTCAGGATGAAAGTCTACACGTCTATACTCTATAGTTTGCTCTTCCCAACACCCCAAAGCTCCGCGCCTGGGTTGTTCGTGTTCTTGCCTACTGTGCCCGATGCGGTAACCGGCCTGTCGCCCTCTGCAACGAAGAGGTTCTGCGACTTCTTCATCGTCTCAATGGCTTCGCGCTCAATCCGCCCGATGAGCTCAGCGCACGTTGGGATATCATGAATCAGGCCAATGACCTGACCCGCGGTCCAGACCTGTCGTCGTCATCAGCAACCGTAGAACATGTATTGGATCGGTAGCACTTGCACCAAAGTCCTTGTCGCCGTTGAGGAACACCTGCCGGCCTCGCTTGCCGCTGACGTACTGAGCAACCTCTTCGAATTTGCCGGTTGTGCTTTCCTTCTCGACTTTGACGGCCGCCTTAGCCACCTTGTTGGCGAACAAGCGCGAGGTGTTCTTCCATCTCCGGAGGACCAGCTCGGTGTCTGTCTCTTGCGCGTCTACGATGGCCTGCTTGATGTTCTGGTGGATGGGCGCCTCGACGGTGCACATGAAGCGCGTGCCCATGTTGATGCCGCAAGCGCCGAGCGCAAGCGCAGCAGCCAGACCCTGACCGTCCGCAAAGCCTCCCGAGGCGATGAACGGCACTCCTAGTGACTGCCGCGCCCTGCTCAACAATATGAAGTTGGTGATATCATGCTCGCCGACGTGTCCCGCGCATTCGAAGCCGTCGATGGACAGGAAATCTACGCCAAGCTTCACCGCGGACTGTGCATGCCTGATGGTTGTACATTTATGCAGAATCGTGATTCCAACAGCCTTCAACTGCTTGATCACGGGGCCCGGGCTGTTTCCAGCCGTCTCCACGATCCTTATCCCCTCGTCAATGATGACCTGTGCGTATGCGCCGTAGTCCGGCGGCACGAGAGCGGGGAGGAGCGTCAGGTTCACGCCAAAAGGGTTCTTGGTCATCGAACGGCAGCGGCGGATCTCTTTGCGGAGGTCTTCGGGCGTCGGTTGGGTGAGCGCTGTTAACTAGAGCCATTGTTAGACGGTGCTAAGAGGGTCTGGCAGGACGACGTGCTATTCCGAGGCCTCCAGCGTTACTGACGGCGCTGGCCAGCTCCGCGTAGCCGACCCATTGCATGCCACCTTGCACGACGGGTACTATTGAGCGGCATTAGCAGCATGGTCTTTCGGACGCGCTGTTGGTACACACCTCGTATGCCGAGCGCTCGGGTCAGCTCTGTGTTGAACGGCATTCTGAAAGAGTGAATAAGGACAGAGGGGCTATGAGCAGGAGGAAATGGTTGCAGGTACTCCGAAGAGCTTGGAGACTGACGGCGATTATATGGAGTCTCTTACGCGCGTTACTGTGCGGTGCTGATGATGTCTGGGGTGCCGTGGGGAGGAGCGAGCGACCTGGGCTAAGCCGAGGAGCCGAGGTAGGACCCGATCAGGAGCGGATGGATACTAATCTCCGTCGACTCCATCGAGCACGAGTCGAGGCATCTGAATGGCGTGCAAAAGAGCTGTACAGCATCATTGGGAGGTGGCTCTGACGGGAGTAGTCGGTAGATTGCGGCAAGGCGAGGGTTTTCTGGGCCCTGGGTCGTGGTTTCCTCATGCGCGTGAAGCGGGGTCTTTCACGAGGCAAGCACCCCCGGCCTCAACACCATCTTTCCATCACGCATTTCCGTTCGTGGCATCTTTAGCACTTCGTTCGAGCCCAATGTGTAAGACTAGCTATGCATTTCTAGACGCCATCCTATTCAACTGTTCCTTGCTCGACCTCCACCCAGACGCGTCCAAGGGATCCATGCGTCTTCTGCGAAGTGCTGCCAATATTCACACCTACATTTACACGTACCAAGCTACCCTAACCTGACCAACACCAAGTGGTTGGACGTTTAGCTGTGCGAAACTCAGGCCTGAGCCTCGACTTACCCTGGTGCCTAGCGCCTTCGAAACCTCTCCACAGACAACAAGCCCACGTTCTCACCTTTGAGCAGCTTCCATCGCGTCTCCGAAACAATCGAGAGTCTCCCAGCTGTTCTGTCCTCCCGCCAAGTGTTCTCCGCCGTCGGCCACGGATAGGAGTCCCGCTGGACTCCATTCACAGCACACATCCGCTTCTTTTCATGTTCGGGGTATTGGTACCTGTTCGTTCGCGAGCCATCCCCGTCGATTTTATCGAAGCTGCCCCAGCTCACCGTGATCCGTTTGGTATGGATAGGAGCCAAAGCATCATAGCCCCAGCCGGGTCCGTACTTTCTCCACGTTCGTCCCCGGTCGACCGCTTCGCGAATGCGGCCCTGGATATCGTTCATAAGGCTGGTGGCTTCCCTTTCTGCATCTGTCAGTAGATGGAATATAACCTCCTCGAACCGGAAGCTAAGCAACCGGTAGACGACTTCGAATTGGAACAAGTCGCGAGCGTCCTCCCACTCTCTACTTTCATCTAACAAGTTCGGAGGCACGGTGATAACAACGCTCCTTAATGAACTACCGAAGCGTTCTTGGGGATTCTTGCAGGTCAGGATGCTCGCCTTGAAGCCAGTAATCCAAAGGAATACCTTCTCCCCGGCCTTGACCCATTCTCTTAAATTCCTGATCGAAGCTGCTTCTACCTCCTTCTTCGCCGTCCTACAGGACAGAATTAGGCCGACATTTTCGAATGATATGGGTGGAAGATCCAGGAATTCGTAAATGATATTTCGAGCATCCTCATGAAGAAGTTCGAAAAAGGCGCAGCGGCGTGGATTGATTGACGTTGGTTCCATCTTTCTTTAGTAGCTTGTTAATACGGGGAAGGAGGCCTTTATACTCTTGGACGGGGCTCGTGACGAATGGCATACGCAACGCTCCAAAGCTTCCGTTTGCATCCAAGCGATGTGGACCGACCCAACGGACGGTGAGTTGCGCCCTGCCGTTTGGTGCACCTTTTTCTACACAGCTAAGCCATACTGGTCCATCTCATCACCGAACTCTCTCCCGCTGCTTCTTGCACACCTATACACTTTGCACCCTGCTCAACCTCACGCCACATTTCCTCTCCGAACCTTCGCTTTCTCGATCTCAACTGCGCCCTCGCTCCACTTTTCGTCCTGTAGTCCATGGTGATATCGAAATTCAGAAATTCTTGCTCCTTTCGGGACACCCTTGATTCGACGGCAAGAGCGCGCATGCGGAGATAGCCGCTGCGAAGCTGGCTTAGTGGCGCTTCACTGCTCACGGGGTCTACGGCGCAATCAAGAATCTCCGCATCCGGGACCCATGAAAGATGCCCATGACCACGTTGGCACAATGTATGGCTCCGATGCCGGCATCGGTTTCGCTCGGCCGACCCGCCGCTAGGCCAGATGAGCAAGCATGCAGTTCTTCCAGAATCCGGCAACGTAGTCGCCCCAAATGCCGTGTAGTTGTTCGGCAATGCCTGCTAGTGCCGGCAGGCGGTCTTCGATGATGCTCTGCCATATTTGCTTGGTCTGGGTGTTTGACGGTCTCTCCTTTCTGCTCAGCTTCTTGTTGACGAAGATGCCAACGGGGAGCCTCTTGCAGCCCGTGGAGCGCTGGTAGAACGTTGTGCCTAGCGACTCGGACGAATTCTGTTGGCATTGCCAGGTCAGTTCTTTCTGCCCATACAGCAGCATGCGCGGTGAAAGCAGCCGCTCCTGAAGCGTCCAACCCCGAGAGTACAAAGGTTCGTCTGCATCCGATGATTGTACTGTTGCGCTCAGCCAGACTGTTGGCGTCGGTCTTCCTTTTACCCATGTGTCGAAAGGCAACTTTCCCGATCCGTCCTTGCGGTACAAGTCATAGTCATATTGGTGGTCGTAGTAGATCGGAATCTCGCATGAAGGGATCCTCGGCCTTGGTTGCAAGAAACCCTCATGAGCCGTCTTCGCACTTGCAGCCGCAATTGTCAACGTCGCGTTCTTGTATATTTGCCCCATTTTGTTGATCTCCTGAGCTTTATCCACCGCACAGTCTTGAACGATGCAGAGAGCATCTGCCCAGAGATACGAAATACCGAGATTCCGAGTTGCCATTACGGCGTCTTGAATTGTTTTCGGTAATTGATCGTAAGGGATGCTGGTAACATGATCGTCTAGCGTCGATTTCGTCGTCGTTACTTGCTGAGATCCGCCCCAGCAGTAGCTCAGCGCTGTGTAGTGGGCTTTGCAAGGTGTAGAGTTGACTAGCAGTTTGACGGAGCCGCGTTTAGTCTCTGACCCGACATCGATCACTCGGCTGGGCAATGTCGGGGCCTTCTTCCCGGGGCATTTAGCGTGGTCATCCTGGCACTCTTGTAGCCATCGTCGCGCTGTATAGAAAGCAGAATTGGTAGCGACATCTGTCAGCATAGCTCTTCTTCTGACGAGATGTGTGTCGTGGTTGTCCTTCCCGGCTAACGATCAGTTGTATCAGTTCTCGCATCTCGTGCAAGGAGGCATGCAGCCCCTTACTTACCGCCGTTATACAAAAAGAAGGATGTGATTTCGTTGCTTGGGTGGCTCGAACTTGACAGGACCATATAAAGGGGGATATATGCGAAGCCGGACTGGGAGCGAGGCGTTGCCGCTTGCTCTCTTAGGAACCATTCAAATTCCTGGTCGCGATATGTTGAATATTCCTGTTTGTAACATGGGCTCCTGAAAACCAGCGTTGACGATTCGTCCCACCTCTTAGGCATGCTCCTCAGTCGATTTGCAATGAACATGCAGGAGCAGCACCCCTGATCTGCTGAGCTTTTCAACTCGCCCCATGTGTGGTGTCGGTAGCCGTCAGGATGGAACAGTGCCCGGAGGCTAGGCAAGGTACCCACCAGTCCGCAACACTGCTGACAACAAGAGTCGACATTCTTCGTAAGCTCACTGGCTTTTCTCTTCCGCGATCCTAATTGGTCGGGCTCAGATGGTGATGCCATCGTCGCAGAACAGAAGAGACTGGTCAATTAGAGGTCTAGTGTCAAACGGGAGGTAGGGGTTTTGAAAATCGATTGCAGTAATAGGAAGATTGCGCGTCCTTCCCCGTGCAGTATTGTGATGGGGGGAGAGGTTGATATTTTATGGGCGGGAACCGGCTTCGTGGCTGTGGCGGTGCAACGACTGGCGGTGGCAGTGCAGAGCGTGCAGCCTGAAATTTTCGCCTTTTCCTTCCTCTCCAACACCTACTCCCATTTCTTCAAAAACTCTTCCACCTCCTTGAACTCTCTCCGGAGAACTTCTGCATGTTTCTCGCTCCTCGGCACAAACCTGACCCGAAACGGGTCGGGCTCGCTCAAGAACCCATCCTCATACGCATTCGTATCCAGCTCAATCTTCTCGCCCGTCGCTTCATCAACCGCAGGTTCGATCTTGAACGCCCATAGCAGCCTAGCCGTAATGCGCCATTGCGTACGTTCCGCGAGGTGAATGCCTACACAGATGCGACGACCCGCACCGTAGGAGTAATGATCTCGGTTCTTGTAGTCCGGGCTGCCGGCGTAATCCATTGCCAGCCTCGGATGGTTGAGGTATCGGTCTGGATTATATATTTCAGGATCCTTGTGCGTGGAATGGTTCAAAGCATACGCTGGGATAAAGACGGTGGCGTCTTTCGGGATGAGCATGCCCTCATACCAATTATCCTGCCTAGCACGATGCGGAAGGCCGGCGGGGACTCTGAATCTTGTTTAGTATACTGTGACAAATCAGTACAGCACAGACTCACATGGGGCGAATCCGTAAGCCTTCCTTGATGATGCAATTGATGTACGGCAGGTCCTTGAAGTCACTCCAAACCGGCATTCTGTCCGTCCGACACACGCGATCGAGCTCAACTCTCGCCTTTTCCTGGAAGTGTGGGTGCTTGGCCAAGTGGATGATATGCGTGAGCACCGCCGAGGACGTTGTATCGGCACCGCCTTGATGGACGGCTCCAAGGTAGTTGTTCAATTCGGTGTAGCTATGCGGTACATCAAGTTTGATGTCTTCATTCAGAAGCTTGTCGATGAACGAGTTCCGCTTATCGCCTTTCGCGCGACGCTGGTCCACAAGCCGCCGTGCCTCGTTCCAAGTATCGGTCATGGTACGGTAACTGTCATGCGCTCTCTGCTTTCCCGCGTTCCATCTGTTGGGCAAGTATTTGAGAATGGGGAATTGGTCGACCGGGAGATATGAGCCCGGCGCTATAGCTTTGCTGATCTAACACACCTAGTCAGAAGAGAGATGAATGGCGGAAGCCCACGAAGCCATACCTTGCCCATGGTTACGTAGACGGCCTGGTGATTGTTAGCGGAGTTTGGACAAAACGCTCAAAAACGGACTGACCGAGCCCCAGAAACTTTCAAACGAAGGTGCACGATTGCCATAAATAACAATACTTGATGCCGATGAAGTGGCGCGCTTAAGGTGCGTACGGAAATCGTCCGGGGTGAGCAGGAGATCGTACATGAGTTGGCTGATCCTGCAGAGCTTCAGTACCTCCTTGAAACCTCAAATGGCCCCTCCCTTTGCATAGGAACATCTCCCTCGGTATGGAATACTCACTCAGCCTCCTGGATCCTCGCTATCTCGCTATCAAGTCGCATGGGAGTCAACAGCTGCGAGGTGACCTTCCTCTGCGCCCTCCACATCGGCGTTGCATGCAACATGGCGAAATTCTCATTGCCGAAAGCTATCTCGAGTTGCTGTTCAATCGGCCTATCGGAGTATATGGCGCTTCGCTTGTCGATCAGGTCATGAACCGCGCGCCGGTCGTTAAGTACGATGATGGTACTCCTTCCGACTTTGAGCGAGAACACGCTGCCATACTGATCGCTCCATTCCCTCATCCTATTCACAACTTAGCTGAAGGTCGTACGGTGGGGCTTGGCTGCAAGGATCTGTACTTACTTGGCATAGAAGCGCTTCGCAGGAATCTGATGCGCATTTCCCAGGATAGGTAGTGTAGGAGGGCCGGGCGGCAGATGCTTTTCTCGATGGCCAAAGCGCAGCAGTTTGTAGAAGAAATAGCCCACATACGCAATCACCGGGAGCCATTTCGAAGAAACTGGAAGCGTAAAGGCTCCCATCTTTGCCGACTGGGCTGTACGGTGCTTTCTTCTAAGGTTCAGCCTGGCGCAAGGCTCGAGGTAAATATATACCGAGTCATCAGATCTCTGCAGCGACCTAGGATGTTCGTAAGCCCTCTTGGACCAGGTAAGAGGACACCCTTCGATGAACTCCGCTCCCGACTGTCTGGACCGGTGGAGTCAGCAGAACAACGGTGAGGATTGATAGGGCTGGTAATTAAATTACTAGCGGGGTATGCATGCGGGTGCATGATATGGCATGCTGAGTAACACCGGCATGCCTGATGGAGCCTCTCTTATCGCGCAAGTGGAAAGGACGATCTGTATAAGGAGCGGGTACGAGCGGGTATCGCCTGAGGGCTTTAGGAAGTCAGTGAGGCTGCCGGATATTGTCTTAGAAGAGGTGTAAGAACTAGGCGGCTGACGTACATATAGGCATGGTGTGCGTACGACCAAGCCCGGACTGAAGAGTTGTCCCTGTAGAACACACACTGTGTGATATCGTTCTGCACGTATCCTACATCGACGCAGGCGGAATGGAGCGGTAGAAGATGCTCTTGCACGACAGCCAAGGAGCCACAGCCAATTGTGTGAGACCACTCGTACTCGGGAGCAGCTCGGATCTCCGAGATCGGCGCCGATCTGATAATGCCCCTCGTCTCACAAACTCCTCCGTCCCACGCACTTCCACCATGACCGACCATCAAGATGCCATCCTCTTCAACAACGGCCGCTTCTTCAATGGAGAGACTTCCCCCGCGCAATTCCATGACTGTATGGTCGTCAAGAATGGCAAAATCGTGTACATTGGCCCCTCCAACTCACCCGAGGTCCAATCGTTCGGCGACATCACAACCCAAGACCTGAATGGCCGATATGTCCTCCCCGGCTTTATCGATGGCCATATGCATTTCCTCATGCTGGGCCAGTCGCTGCATAAGGTCGATCTCGATGGGTGCAAAGACCTCGCGGAAATCCGGTCACGGATTACCAAGTATGCCAAAGAGCACGGCGGAAAAGAGAGGATACTGTGCAAAGGATGGATGCACTCGATGACAAATGGAGAGGCAAAAGCGAGTATGCTGGATGGTCTGGATCCGAGGCCTATCTACATCGACTCGAAGGACCTGCATTCGTGCTGGTGCAACAGCGCTGCGCTGAAAGAGATGGGCGTGCAACAGATGGAAGATCCAGCTGGCGGGACGATTGAGCGCGATGCTGATGGCACGGCATCGGGCTTGCTGAGTGAAGCGTGCGTCTTGCTTATTGTATGGCCTTACCTTGCAAAAGTGCTACCCATGGAAGACAAGATGGTCGCGCTGAAAGCCGCAATCGCGGCCTACCATGAAGTCGGCTGCACAGGTTGCATCGACATGGCCATGGACGAAAACGCGTGGGAAGCCATCCTCGCCCTACGAGAAGCCTCAGGCGGCACCCTCCCCATGAGAATCGCAGCACACTGGTGCATCCTTCCGGGCTCAGGCGAAGCCCACCGCCTTCAACAAGTCGACCGCGCCATTGACCTCGCCCACCGGTTCAACGCCTCCATCAGTCCAGACCTACGCATCCTAGGCATCAAAATAATCTGCGACGGCGTAATCGACGCCTGCACCGCCGCGCTCGCCGAACCATACTCTTCAAACGCCGCATCCCCAGACCCCATCTGGACGTCCTCCATGCTCGATCCCGTCGTCAAGAAAGCGTGTGATGCCGGCCTGCAATGTGCCCTCCACGCCATCGGCGACCAAGCCGTCCACAACGCCATCAACACGCTCGAAGCCCACAGCAAACCTGGCCAACGGCACCGCATCGAGCATCTAGAACTCACCTCCCCCTCGGACGCTGCACGTCTGGGGGATCTAGGTATCACAGCATCCATCCAACCCGTGCACTCCGATCCCGCCATCCTGCGCGCCTGGCCCAAGCTGCTCGGCCCAGAGCGCCTCAGGCGTGCCTTCGCATACAAAGAGTTCGCGGACCACGGCGCCACGCTGGCAATCGGGTCCGACTCGCCCACGGCGCCTCACGCGCCGCTCCCGAACCTGTACGTAGCGACAACGCGCAAGTCGGCGCGGCAGCCTCACGCAGGCGATGCGCCTGTTAACGAGCATTTTCAGCTGGGCATTGCGGAGGCGGTGAGCGCGGCGACGAAGGGCGTGGCGTATTCATGCTTTGCGGAGCAGAGCCTGGGCAGCTTGGAGGTGGGTAAGGTGGCAGATTTTGTGGTGGTATATATGCGGTTTGAGGCGGGGGAGTTGCTGAGTGCGAGGGTGAGGCAGACGTGGTTTGCGGGGAGGAAGGTATATGAAGCGAAGTAGGTGGCCCCTCCTCGTGCGCCTCCTCCACGCCCCTCGCCGCCTTCTCACAATTTCAAACATCTGCTGCCATCCTCAAGCGCTACGTCACCCACAATGCCCCACGACGAGAGCGCCCAAGCTCAAATCACGCAGCTCACGGCGGAGGTCAAAAAATTAAATCAAATCAACATTGAGCTGATCAGCAATATGCGCGTCTCGTCAGAGAAATGGAGGAATTGTAGGAGAAGAGCACGCAAGAGAGGAAAGAACAAGAAAATAAGAGCTAACAGAATTGTACGCGGAGCTCAGGGACAATATGTAGCTCTACATAATATTGGCTACTAGCAGAGGTCTGAATAACACAGCAAAGACATCGCAGAGAAGGGGACACTTGTGCTCCATTTTGAATATGCCCAACGAATAACTCCCCCACCAAGTCGTCACTGCACACCTAGCAATAAACCCCGGCTAACGTGTGCGAGGCCTAGAGCATTCCTTGCATTTCAAGGATTCGTTCAGCTCTGCGCTCCAACACGCGATTAGCACCGGATTCTCCAATGGCCGCAACCAACTTTTTGTACCCGGAGTCCTTTTTGTATTCCTCCATCACTTCCTCCACAGCGGCCCGCTTCTTGTCCTGGACTTCGTCGTACAGGGCACCTCCGTATGCGGTATCAGCGGGGAAGTCGTGAAACGAAAACCACCCGGTTTTAATAAGACGCTTCTTCTTGTCGTACGAAAAGCTTTGGGCACTCTGCAGACCGGACATGCCCATACTGGTGCCGTAGAGCCAGTACATCACGTCTCCCGGGGCCCACCCTAAATCCTGGCTGTTCCAGAAAAGATGTGGGCCAGGCGGAGTGTGGGTGTACGCGAAGCGGAGACGACCGACTGCGATAGCGAGATTGCAACTATGATACTTTCCAAAATCGGATTCAGACTCAGGTTCTGGACGTGCTACCACGAAGTTGCGCCAGGCGCTCTTGAAACCGCACGGCTCAGAGTTGTTGTAGAGTGCCACCGTCGTTGGCAGGGTTGTGTTCCAGTAGGCAGACGTGTGTATTAGCTCCGTTCCGATTCCCCGCGGGAAGGTGGGACCCCCGGCCTTCAACTTGTCCCTGGCGTCTGTGATAATGGCGAATATCTCCTGCATCAATTGTCTGTCCGCATTGGAGTCACGGTGGAGGCCTGGATGTCGTGCAAGCTTATCTGGGTGCCAGCATTTCAGAGCCCGCTTGTAGTATCGGTCAACCGTAGGATTAGGCTGTGACAACGTTGGGTAAAGCCTCTCTCCCATCCCTAGCACTCTTTCGTAGTTGGGGTAGTGGCGATAGTTGGGTGGGCACTCTGGGTCAAATTTGTCTATCCTCGTTAGCAAATAACAAGCGCTCGTGGAGGATTGAAAGGCCCACCGGTCAGCGGATGCTCGCTCATTTTCGTATTGATCAACACGCTGAGAAGCGAGTGAAGGATGAAGCCAGCAAGGAGTACAGCCAGACCGCTTGACCCCAAGACGCCGAATAGCTGTTTAACTACGTTGAGGGTGTGGTTCAACGCGTTGAGGATTCGCTTCAATGCATCAAGAATGTGCTTCAACATGCTGAAGATGGGGGACGCGAGCCAGATGACAAGACGAATCACTGCGCGAAGCAAGACGCAGCGGCGGTTCCGTGCGGACGCCTTCCCCTCCGATGCTCTTTGCTTCTGCTTCGTCCACGGCCACGGCATAACGAAGGAGCGGGATGGTTGAGACTGCGATTAGATTGCGACGAGAGAGAGAATAATAGGAATGTGAAATGTAAGGAAGTTTTCTCCCTTTGCGCGAGTGGGATTCTAACGTATTCATACACGGTTGTGTCAAAGAAAAACTTGCGGCGTTCTCAATCGGTCTGGTTGGGAATGGCGTATTGAATTGAAACTGGGAACAAAGAAACACTCGCGAGCTGAACGCCGACTACCCCTAGTTGAAGGAATCGCCCAACGCTGATACGTCAGGTATCATCTAAGAGCGGTGAACCCCCTAAAGAGCGCCTCTTGGCACCCTATCGCCCCGTTGCGTCCTGCGCTAAATAGAAGGGAGCGGCTCCGGAATCTCTCAACCTCGTATCCTTTTGTCGACCCATGTTCGAAACCACGACTTTCCTCCGCAACTCCAGCTCTCACGCAGCAAAGCAACCTGCAAATGCAATGGACAGCTCCGATCCGCAAGCGAAGGACGATGGCGACCGCGTAATTGCAAGCCCGACACGGTAAGATCTACACACGGCATGATTCCTGTACTAGGCTGACCTCATGCTAGGCCTCTACCCACGGTTCCGGCCTGGTCCGAGACCGGGAACGCTCAGAATACATACAACAACATCATTATCAACAATGCTAACGGTACTGGGGTGACCGCTGGTGCATTCACTCGCGGTACCACCAGCACCGGAAGTGGCGGCGGTAGCGGTGGCAATTGCAATGGCGACGACAAGGACACCGTCTCACCTGTTCTGTACAGCTCGCTCCTTTTTCTTCTGGTCGTCCTTGCTATCGGAATCTTGAACTCCAAGCTCGCCGACCCACGCACCCAGCTACGAGAGACGACAATCCTTACCGGTATCAACACCATTCGCTATCACATCGACGTTTCCATAAACGCCAGCAACACACTAGAGTACTACGTTGCCGAGGCGCTGGCCTCCGGCAAACGCCAGGATTGGCTCCCAGACGCAGAGATGGCTACAGGCATCATCCTTCACGACATCAAGCCGGCGATGGGCAAGCTGGAGAGCGAATTACGCCATTTAGAAAACCTGTGGGATCGACTAGACACTGAAGTCGCTCACAGATTCGACCACTACACTCAGCAAGTATCGCCCCAGTGGTGGATGAAACTCTTCGTCGATGACCAGTCCGAGATCGATCATCGAAGTGTTTGCGAATTCACGAACTTCCTCAAGCTGGGCATTAGAGAACTCCACGGCCCTTTGATCACTCTGAACGAAACCGTCTCACTCCTGCACAACACCTACATCAGGGCCAACGAGACGCTAGAAACCGCCTGGTTCATGCCAAAGAGCTTCATTTACTTCTGCATTACAAAACCGAAGGCCTCAAGCCGCTCAGTCACCAATACAGTCAAATTCAAGATGCTCTCAGTGAGGAAACTATTTGGCATCGCCATGCGGGCTTCGTGTGCGGACAATCTGAGCATCCTCGACGCCTACCATAGGGCGATTCAGGCGTCATATTCGAATCTGGGACAATTGCAAGCTGCCTGGCGCTGTCAGATCGATGTCAGCGAGCGTGGCGTTAGGGCGGGCCTGAAGACAAAGGCACCTGCAGCCCTCAAACATGCTGTCTCCCTTGTCCCCTTCTGAGACCGCGATCGTAGGGGTTAACATCGTTGTTGTTGAGGGGCTTTTGGGGTTCCTTTCTCGTTAGCAGCTTCATCCCATAGTTCGCGGTAGGCTATACCCTTATCCGCGCCTAAACCGTTCTTTTCTGTTAACTTATACCCCCTCGCCGTAGTTCTATAGCATCCTATTCTCTTCTCTTAATATTAGCCTTTTTTTTTTTTTGAGTTCTTTTGTGCGTAGGTATAGTTAGCATAATCTTTATACATTGCGCATCGAGCATATAATCCCCTCAAAGACTCTTACTACACCAATCATACTCTTATGCATGCCGCACTGTAACTCAGTCCCTCTATCAGTACATGCTCCTTCAGGTGTACGAGCTTCTCCCCGCTGCCTTTGCTACGGTAATCTTCCCCCCTATTTTAGAGGCATCTCTCTAAGATAGAGCTCTGCAGGCTTATGTATATATAAGAGAGAGCTCTATTTTAAGAGAAGAG
This sequence comes from Trematosphaeria pertusa, assembly GCF_010094035.1. Taxonomy (NCBI): domain Eukaryota; kingdom Fungi; phylum Ascomycota; class Dothideomycetes; order Pleosporales; family Trematosphaeriaceae; genus Trematosphaeria; species Trematosphaeria pertusa. The sequence continues at coordinate 739,109 of NW_022987222.1, read as the reverse complement.
ACTCTAAGTAGAGATATAAAATAGAGGTATACTACTCTATAGAGGTACGATTACGTAAATTTACTCTCTATTATAGACTCTTAGTATTTACTACTAAGAAGCTTCTTTACTACTGAGACGTCATGTATATACGGGGACGGGCGTAGCGCATCCGTGTCCGACCGACGGGTTTCCTGTTTGGATGAAGCCACCCAATTGAGGTGCGCCCAGTGTTTCCAGATAGAGCGAATAAATACGGAGTGCCTGTGCCCAACGCCAAGGAAAGAGCGAGCGTATGGGAGTATAAGTAGCTGCGTGTCTCTTTGTAAGTGCTGAGATCTTCTCTATTCTAGGTGCCATCAGACACACGATCCGACCTCGCCATCACTACTAGCATGCCATACAAAAACACCACACCCGGTTATCATTGCAGCGCCCCACCGTCATAGCTTCCAGCATCTCCCCATCCCGGATCACTCGGCGGACTCGCCATATTCATCCCATTGTAGCCCTGCGACACATCGACTAGCCAAGCTGTATCCTCCATGGGAACAGTAAACAATGTATCCCACCCCGGCGCGCTCATCAAATCATCGTAGGCTATCGTAGGTATAGGGCTGTATGAAGAGTACGAATTTATCGGTGCCATGCCCATTGTGGTTGCTTGTGGCTGGAGCATATCGCCTGGTATTGGCAATGGCACATTCGGATACGGAAGCGGCTGTGGCTGCTGATGCTTGAAGGTCGCAGAGACAGGGACCTGAGGGACCGCAGGAGCGGAGGCTGAAGTAGGGGGTGTATTGGAGGACGGAAGCCCTTGGTTCGAGACCGCTGGTGCCCGGGGAATTCGTTGCTGCGACTCCGGACTCTCCCTTCCGATCGCCCTCGTCATCTTTTCGAACCAATTCTGGATCTTCCTAACTCTCTGTTCGTAGTAGTAGAAGATGTCCTTCTGCTTATTCCCCTCGCTGGCCCGACCTACGAGAGCGCCGATCCGCAGGCTCAAGTGCCGAAAGACATGGTCAATATTTAGACGATGCCGTAGCTCTCGCGTTTGCGGCTCGACATTCGGCTCTTTGCTAACGATGGCGAACTTTGCGGCTTGCGTTACGCCGAAGGAGAGCTGTATCCATTCCGAGTTCGTGAGTGACATTTCGGATTTAGGAGGCAACCAGAGGTAGAGGTCGAGGAAGGACTTCGCGCTTTCGAGGCCTTCGCAGAGGATGTTGAGGTGGAGGGCGGGGGATTGTTGGAGGTTGCGCTCGAAGAAGGCGACTTGATAGAGGAAGAGCTTTGCAGTGTGGAATTGCATGAAGAGAAGATCTGACGCGTTTAGCCCCATGCTGAGGTGTTTGGGAACGTGGACTCACGGCTGTCGCTGACGTCGGAGCATAGGAACGCTCTGAACTCCTCGAGTTCCGCTCGTACGCGTAGGTATGCGGCTTGCGCATCAGCTTCGGAGCCCGATTGGGTTGCGATATGTTCTATATTTTCGATGATCCGCTGAAGCCGAATCACGTGATAGAGATCTTTGTCGGTACGGTATTCTGCCTTTTGCCCTAACGCTAAGCATCCCTCTTCTATGCAATGCGTGCAGGGAAATGTGTTCATCTTGTCCAAGAGTTTAGATATTCTGCTTTTTGTTAGCAGTTACTTCTACAGCGAGGAATCCTACGCATACGACATACGTTGAGGAAATGTAAAAAATGCCTGCTGCGGCCCTCTGTTCCTCTGGACCCCAGGTTTGGGTTCCTGGACTGCCGGCCACAAGAGGGTCGCGCTTGTTTCCGTAGCTCTTTTCTTTACTCCGAATGGGCTTGCGGTCTAGCCGCATATCCACTGCTATTGACACCGCGAGCTGGAGATACTGCGAGTAATACTTTGACCGGCCATGGTACTGATTCCTAGCGGGAGTCAGCTTCCATTCCTTCCAACCAAGCGGGGCTCGTTTCGTCCGTACCATGCCAGAACGATCATTAACCCTTGGAGGTATTCCAACTTCAAGCAGTCGTCCCCGCCATATAAGACCTTCTCAGTCACCATGTGTTTGAACCGATTGCCCAGCTTTTCTTGCGTCGGGAGATCATGGAAGCTTGCAACCGACAGAATTGCGAGGAATAGGAACGGTTTCCCGTGCCGTAAAGTTGCGCCCGTAACTTTCGGCGGGATGATTATAAAGGGGAAATGAGGCATCATCTCCGTCCTGTACATATCCACCAGTGTATCCGCCCTCTCAGTCGTGACGAGGTCTTCATCGATAATGTCGCCATCGGAGGGAGCGCTAGAAGTTACGGAGGGAGCGGTCGCAGTGGGGATCGGGATGCCTTCGGGCAGAGGTTGTTGCGTGGCATGGGCGGGGTTTTGGGTTCGGAGGAGGTTCTGTACCTGCGCTTCGAGTGCTTGGATGCGCCTGTATACGTTGTCAGAAGGCCAAATTCAATCTCAATGCGAAGGCTCTCGTACGAGTCCCGCTTGGCCGAGTTGTCGCGCCGCCGGGCTGGTCTGAAGACGCATTGCTTTCCTAACCGCGCACACCTGGTGGCATCAGCTCAACTGCCTCTCCTTTCAACTTGTCGCCTCGCAAACCTATCACATATGTCTGTCCGCTGAGTGCGATCGCATCGTATCTTCAACGAGAAGCAGTTCTGGCACGTTTTCGAGAGGAGCAGCGGCGACGCGCGATCCTTCTCGGCTTCTGGCCCAGCGGCCGCGCTGAGAGACATCGCTCCGATGGCTGCGTATTCGAGCTGGAGGGATACTGGTCGCGGTCATGGAGCTCGAGGGACGTTAAGAAACGGGACGATTAACATCTAAGCCACAGAAGCTGTCAGAGCTCATCCTGCTGGGCGGAAGACTCGCGCTTGCTCCCGAGAGGCTCCGGGAGCTGTCCCAAGCCGGAAATGGGTACTGCTGTGCTTCTGGAGCCTAGGGAAAAGACGGACGGACGCAGAGTTAGGCTGCATTGATTAACGTCGAGAGGAGCGGACGTTGGATCAGCCAAACGGCCGAATGTGTGGCCGAATGCCCCGCGACCTGATATAAAGCTTATCCGGGATTTTGATACAGGGGCGGTACCCTGTATCACGAAGCGTACAAGGGGTCCCCGGTGCAATTCATTTTCGTATATTTGCGTCATAGGAAGAAATATCCCATCATTTTGGACCTTCTTCAAAGACAGATGCGTGAAGAGTACCGCCTTGAGCGGGAATAGAGCGAGTGGAGGCAAGAATACCGGAGGAACGGTTACCGTTGTTCGCTTCCACTTAGCGTCTTTTCCGGCGCTTGAGAGATCACTCGTCCGAGTCGCATCCTCCATACCCTCTCCAACATCACTCCTGGCTCCGTAACACTGTGAAAGCGCCGTCTTTTAAAAAGTTCCTGCTCGGGAATCTTCAACGCCCGGGTATTCAAAGCACCTCACAGCGGGATGGTAGGGGTGCTCTCAACGCGCAGAACCCGGAGAGGCACCCATGAAGAAGCGTTGAGGTCGATGGAGGAAGCCATGTATTACTGCGATGAAGAACATAGTAAGAAAAAGAAAGAAGTAAGTACAAAGAATCCCCCTATCATATGAACATGTTTCCGCATTACGCACTACTGGCTAAACTCCCCGGGTATCTCCTGTTCAAGTCGTCAAGCGAAGAGCGCGCCAGCTGGAAGAATTGCTTCCTTTGAACGATTCCGCTATTTGCGTGTCGTAGTCGTCCTGGTAAACGCCTGCAAACGCCGAATCAGTGTCGTCGCTGAGGTGTGCCTGCTCGCGCTGACCCCGTTCATCGAATCGTGAGGCGTCCATAACCCGATGGACGGCGTGTTGCTTTGATCCAGTCTGCTTACTCAGTCCCTTCCCTCTTTTGTGGATCCTCGAATGGATCCGACGTCTCTAGTCATTTGAGCGTATATCGGTCCTCGGGCTTGCCTTCCCTCTCCACGAACACAGCGGTCCCATACACACTGACTTGCGCGAAGCCCAGCACCTCGCTCTCGCCGAAGCTCATGCCGACGATAGCGTTTCCTCCCCGGCTGATGCAGTCCTTCACCATCCTCTCAATGGCTTGATCGCGGGCGTTATAGAGCATGTGTGTGAGGCTCTTCGCTTCGCTCCCGTTGCCGACTGCCTTGAGGAAGGTCTTGGTGTCTTTGCGCGCGCATGTGGTCATGCCGTGGACAGTGCCTATGACCTTGACAACACGATGGCCGGGTAGGTTGTCGGTGGTTGCAGTGAGGACGGAGGGTGTGCGGCAGTGAGGTTCGGTTTCGGGCGTGGGATCAGGCCGGTAGCTTGGCATGTTCTGGGGGATCATCATCGTTGAGCGGCGGTTGGTCAACATTTTGGCGGATTGGGGTTGGGATGCGACGTAGGTAGTAGAATGGGTGTAGTCGAAAAAGCGTTGGGTGGTAGATGCTGGGAAGCGCGCAATCGCTATAAGAGCAATAGATGGTCGGGTGGAAAGAGGAATACTTGAAGGATGAATATGAACAGGCGAAATGCGGATTGCGCAGGAAATGCGATGAGATGATCTGATCCGGATTCTAATTGCGACCTCCTCAGGATATTAAAGAAAATCCTGGGCCGATCCTGATGTCAAGCTATCAACGCCCAGCCTCATGAAACACGACAAGATAATGCCTCGCCGCTGTTCCCGACCACGGCGAATACGCACAAGTCTAAGCCACGAGCGGAGACCGCGCGGAGCGTTTCTCCACCACTCCAAAGAAATTTGCTCGCTTTCGCATCGGGTGCGTTGTTATTCTCTGAGCTCGGGCGAGGCGTTCGCGCGGAGCGGAGACGGAGAGGTAGGGCTGCACTGAGTTTCAGGAAGGTTGAAGCGAGACTCTGTAACATGTTGATGTCGCGCAGCTGCAAGGTGAGTTTTACCACGCGATATGATACCACGATGAAGCTATCAATAACGGCGAAGAGACAGGTGACATCTTACGTGGCCCTGTCAACAGCTCCGAGCTCCCCGTTGCATCCGCCGCAATCGGTCAAGTACAGCCGCGATTCTTATGCCTTTAATGAGGCGTTCCCAAGGCGTTCTTGGGAAGCTTGATCGTGTCGAAGGTCCTGCCGATTCCGTGGATACGCCCTCAGATACGATCGCGGAATATGCGGAGGCGTACGTCATGATCCCTGAGGACTTTTTTGTCGACTACAGCCGAGTTACTCGCCTCGTCATCGACTACATTCAAACGAGATTGAACGTCTCGAATCGTGCCGCCTTCGCAGCAAGACTGTTTCTGTACCTTGCAAATTCTGGTCTCTTACTCGTGTTTGCTGCTCGCATTCGCGAAATCTACGAGGCCTAGTTGGCTCACGTGATTAAGACATTCACCCTGGCCCTCCTCGGGCTCGGAGTTGTGCACATCATGGCTCTCGGCTTCTTGCTAAAAGACCATTACACTTAATTGCTCGGAAGCAATGCTCTCAAGGGCCTGACTAGCCAACTATAAGCGATTCTTTGACGATGATGCAAGCTAGCCATCGGGGTGCTCAATGGACAGGTACCACCCACACTGAGTGCAAATAAAAACCTCACAGAAGAGTCTTCCTCACTCTTTGATGAGCTTCTGTATCCTATATCCAGGCGTTTCCTCACTCGTCAACTACCTGCAAGACCTCATGGCGGGCTCAAAGCGTCGAAAGACGCGCACTTCGGAACCTGAAAATGGACTCTGGAAGGATAGGAAGGGACCGCTTCCAGTGACTGTTCTTTCTGGATTTCTGGTACGGCTCAGCCTGCTCGTGAGGCAGAGAGCATTCAACTAACAAATGCGTAGGGAAGTGGAAAGACGACGCTCCTCCGTCACATCCTCCAGTCTCCCGATCATGGCCTCCGAATCGCAGTCATTGTGAACGATATGGCGTCTGTCAATATCGATGCGAACCTCATCACCCGATCCTCAAACGCACCCAGCAAGGGTGCCAAGAATGCGGGTCCCCCCGAGGTTGCTGTGAAGGAGAAGGTGGTACAGATGCAGAACGGTTGCATTTGCTGCACACTCCGCAGTGATCTTCTCACTGAGCTTGCACGTCTGGCCTGGAGCAACGATGGCTTCGATCACGTTGTGATCGAGAGCTCCGGGATCAGTGAGCCCCAGCAAGTGGCCGAGACTTTCACTGTAGAGTTGACTGAGGCAATGGTGGATGCCGAAGGCATGGAGACGGAGGAGAAAGAGACGTTCATGAAGGTGTCAGTATTCCTCTCATTTCTGTCCCTGGAACGTCGACTAATGCCATTCATAGCGCGAAGCTCGGTGGCTTGAAAACCATCGCAACTGTCGATACGATGGTCACCGTCGTCGATGCCTTCCGCTTCTTCTCCGAGTTCGACACCGCCGAGTTCCTACAAGACCGCTTCGGAAAAGAAGAAGTGCCTGAGGAGGACCAACGCACCATCTCCGACCTCTTCGCCGATCAGATCGAGTTCGCGAATGTAATCATCATGAACAAGGTCGACCTAGTCGATAAGCAGACCCTCGGCCGCGTTCACGCTTACGTCAAGGCGCTCAATCCCACGGCAAAGATTATCGAGGCCAAGTACTCCAAGGTCAATGTGAGGGAGATGCTGAACACAGGCAAGTTCGACTTTGCTGAGGCGATTGCGAGCCCTGGTTGGCTGAGGAGTCTACATGAGATGACAGTCATGGATGTCCAGGGCAAGAAGCGGGTTGCGCCAAAGCCGGAGACTCTAGAGTATGTTCCGCATATGGTACGTATATCCACCTCGCTGACAGATGCTTTCAGGTACGGCATCGGCAGTTTCGTATACCGCGCTCGGAGGCCCTTTGACCCATTGAAGCTCTATCACGCGTTGGAAGGAAAATTCATCCTCTTAATGGAAGAGGCAGATGATGAGGAGGAAGATGATGAAGAAATGAGCGATGCAGGCTTTGAATCAGACGAACGCAGCCATTCACCCAACGACTCTGACGAGGTTAGCGAGAACACCAACGATCTGCCACCCATGGACCCCAAGGAGATCCTCGCTAATAAAAAAGCCTGCCCCCATTTTCGCGGCCTCCACCGCAGCAAAGGCGTCTTCTGGCTCGCCACGCGCCCCTCGCAAATGGGCTCCTGGAGCACCGCGGGCGCCATGCTGACCCTCGGTTCCGAGATGCCGTGGTTCTGCACGCTGCCCGTGGACGAATGGATGGCAGACGAGGCGACTCTAAAGTCCATTAAAGCGGACTTCGAAGGCGAGTGGGGCGATCGCAGGCAGGAGATTGTGATGATCGGAGAGAGCTTAGATACGGAGGAGTTGACGAAGTTGCTAGATGGGTGTTTGTTGACGAGGGGGGAGATGCGAAAGTGGGAGGGGGTTATGTATGATAAGGGGTTGAGTGAAGAGGAGAGGGAGGAGAAGTTGTGCGAGTTGTGGGACGATAGTTATTGGTCGGAGTGGCCGAGGGCGGAGGATGGAGAGGATGGAGAGCACGATCACGATCATGACCATCATCACCATGGCCATGGGCATGCTCATAAGCATGAACTTAAGCACTGACGGGTGTAGTGTGGGCGGAGGGCAGTTTACTTGTCTCTAGGCTCTTCTATATCTACACAACTATTCCGGCAAGCATTTATCAGAAATTTGCTAGTTCAGTTGGTTGGAAGACACTAGCTCACATAAACCAGAGCTTCAAACATCTTAAAGCAAGCCGTACGTCGTATATAGGCTTGCTTCAGGGCTCTATGTGAGCCTCATGTGCTGCGACCGAAAATTTCATCAAATCTCCGCCCATAAACATCAACACTCCGCCTTCATTCCTCCCTTCGATGGAAACTTGAGATGGTTGTGTCTCGCAGAAACGTTTCACTAGCAAGATTGACTGTTGAGTAAACCCCAGATTCAACCCCTATCCCTAATTTCACTGCTTGATTAGCATATCGATAAGCTCAACAGTCGTCACTCCATGCATTGGGAAGAAGCAGCCCTTTCCAATAGTACTTTCGGCTGCTAGACCAGAAGAACTAACGTCAGACCTGTTCCTCTACGCACGCGCCCTTAGATACACGAGTACGCATTGTGCTGGCCAACCCACCGCCATCCAAGCTACACTTTCTCTATTCACGAACAAAGCCTTCGTGTAAACACTCGTGAATGCATTGTTTTCACCACCCGCCTACATCGAGAGGTCCTCTGGCCCATATATAACACCCCAGATCAGCCCCTGAGCAGAACACTACGAGCACAACCTAAACCAACAACTGAAGTCAAGCGCGAAGTCAAAATCAAATCTTCGACCCTCTACTTGAGCGACCAAGCAATTTCGACTCGACCTCGGACCACACCTTCGAAACCAAGTCCGCAACAAGGCGCAAGACAGCATGGGCCTTTTCGGGAAGAAGAGCAAGATGCCACCACCGATCCTCATCAATCGAGGATTAGGCATGCCCCCATACATGCGATCTCCCTACCAGGACTTCGACTACCTTCCACCAATGACGCCAGGTAGCGCCGAGTCAGTATTCGGAATGGGTCCCCATCCGTATACGGATAACGCTACAATGCGCGGCGACCGACCGAATGGCTCGAGGCGTCGCCGCCGACGGCACCCAGGTCCCCGAGGCTTTCCTCCCGAGGACATGACGGACGGTGCATCTATCCCTGAGAGCGAACCGCATGAATCGATCCGCCGCGGTCCGCGTCAAGCCGATCGTCCTGAAGTCGTTCCTGACGATCTTGAGTCGCTCACAGATTATGGAGACGCGCCGCCAGCCGGGTCGAATGTACAGCACGCTGGACGCCAAGAGCGCGCAGGTGGACGGAATGGCTCTGAGCAACCCACGTACGACACCAAGGGAGACGAACCAGGCACGCGTCGCCCTGGCTCAGCACACCACCAGGGCCGTAGATCGCCGCGCCCTTACGCACGCAGCAGCCCTCGAGGGCCCGACACGCCGGTCGACCCTCCACCACCCTATTCTCCCCGTTCACCGAACCCACGCGCCAACCCCTTTAGACGGCGCACTCCACGCTCACCAAACCCAACCCCGAGCTTTCCTGGACGGCGTACTCCCCGCGCACCGAGCCCACCTCCCGACTTTTCGAGACGGCACGCTCCCCGTGCACCAAGCCCTCCTCCCAGCTTCCATGAACGACGCACTCCCCGCTCAGCCAACCCAGCTCGCGATTACCGTAGACAACCCGCTCCCCGCACTCCCATCAATCCAGCCATGCTCCACTTCACAGACCGTAGGAAGTCAGCTGTCTGCGCTTGCGCGACTTGGGATAGGCACGAGCTTCCACACATAGTGCAGAATGAGCATGTTATGCTCGCCGCGAAGGAATGCCTCGAAGCCACTGGTAGGACTGAGTGCACGCAGGAAGAGCTCCTGCAGTACCTGGTGCCTGGCCCTGATGGGAAGTTGTTTATGCCCGGGGTGCCGTATCCCCGCCATCATCGTCGTTTTTAAGGGTCTGGGAATGTGGGGGGTGGCGTCGGGTTGGATGGGTCGGGAGGCGGATACATGAACAATGTCGGTAATCTGTTCTTGGACTAGGGCACCGTAGTGTAGTGATTGAAATGCTATGGAATCAATCTCGAGAACTCTGTAATATGTCGTGTGTGCACCTGAAGGGAATGTTAGTAAGGGTATCATACATACTAAAAGGTAGTCGTGACTAGTGCACTAGAGTGCACTGAGACGAAACAGGCACATTGCCTAGTGAGACTAGAAATAGTGGTATCAGCGCCTCAAGGAAAGCGCTAGGGCAAAGAACATACAGCCAAACTCTTATGAAAAGCGTAACGATATCTATTTCTATTTTGTGAGGGGTACACATACAAGAATCGCGGTATTGCAGACGTACCGTGCGTGAAGACCAAGAAAATACCGCAACCCATGAGGCACGAAACTGCTCATTTCACTTTCACAGAACTTTTCATCCCTCAAAGATCTCTAACCGTCGGACGAACATGCTCGCTAGCTAGTCGACGCGACTCTCATTCAGCCCGGTTGCATCCATCAGAACGACGTAGTGACGACGGGCGAGCGGTGGGAGCTCCAGTTTGATCCAAGACGTGGATGATCGTCTTAACTATCTCCCTCATCGCTTTATCCATCCGATCTTCGCAATGTTCCTTCTCTTTCTCTGAAATAGTAGGATCCTCAATCCTCAAATGGTAATACCCGTACTCGACCCGGAGATGACGAGTTGTCTCTCGTATACGGCGCAAGGCGATTGGGTCAAATCCGTAATACGGTGGCGGTCGTGACTTTACGCCTTCGAAGTGGACTTCGAGAAACTCCTGTAATGGATATGGCCTTGCGTGCTCCTCGGATACGATGTGGAACGTGCAGTTAGGTTTTCCGCATACGAGGCATGAACGGCACATCGGACATCTATATGTGCCTTTGCTGGCCTCGAGACGCCAGAGTCGGAGACATTCGTAGCAGAAATGATGGTTGCAGGGTGTCCTCATAGCGGAGCAGGGAGATACCGGCGTCGAGCCTGCTGCTTCGCAAGGTTGAAATTCAAAGGGCGAACCGCAAACCACGCATGCTTCATCTACTGCCTCGCTGGGTTCTGTAGCACGAACTAACGAAGCTTCGAATAGTTCCGCAGGTAAAAGTTCGGGATCCAATAGTATCGTGTCGGAATCGTTTACCCTCTCTTGCCACTCCATGAAGCGCTCGGACGCGACCCGAAACATCTCGTTGAGTCGAAGTTTCGATGACGAACAGCTTAAGATAAGCATGTAGCTGGCAAGCGGCATTCGGCGGTAAGGATGGAGCAGCATCTGGTAGTGCAGGTAACTCCGCAGGCGACCAGGTCCGATAAGCGATTTGACTTCTCCAATGAGGCGGCTGAGGTTCTGTCTGCATACGGTGAATACCTCAAGGGCGTCTCTGCTGCGCTTTGTGAGGCCAGCGCACAGAAGCCTCATGATTCCGCGTAATCGGTTGAGAATCTCATCTGCGGAGTCGTGGATTTCACACAGTTCCGTCAGTTCCGGTGGAAGCGATTGGATGAAGTTGTCGACATCCGCTGGTGTGAAGTCGTATTTCGTCACTGAGTCTGTTAGTCGTGTTCTAGCGACGATAAATGCAGGAGGTAGGGCACTTACTCATGGCTCCGGCTTTGCTGGACGCGTGTGCATTGGCGTTTCTGGCCTCGATGTCGATAAAATCCATTGGTATCTATCTTGTGGTGGTCGCGCAAGAGGAGCCGGTTTCTTTGGGCTAGGAAATCTGGTGCGAGCCATGGTAAAAAATGTTGATTATATATGACCATCAGAGACATTGCGGGTTACGCATCAGGGAAAATCACATCCGCGCGCGAATGCTTTGGTGACAAAAGAATGGTTGCTTTGAGTGAGCACTTTTCAGTAGCATAGCCCAGCGTAACTATCCGGGTGGCATTCTCAGCTACACGATTTCCGCCTCCGGCAGATTTCCGTCGTCATAGCATAGATTGCCATCAAGACCTTGACGAATCAGCTTGCTGATGGCACTTGGGAGCCACCCATTGCGGCCGTTCCGTGTCCGAGAAGCGGTGGCAGGGCAATGCGGCATATTTGGTGATTTGCTGAAGATGGGGTGAGCGAGCTCAGCCCTGTGGAATGAGCCACAGGAAGGACCCGATTTGTGACACTGGAGGTGGCAAAGAGGCCGGCTTTAGATTGATAGTCACGCCAGGTAACTCCACCGAGTAGCTTGACAGTGAGTGATCGATCGACCGGCCCGCGGCCGAAGCGGGTTGACGAAAGACGCTAGTGTCATCTTTGGCTTAGCGCCATCGCAAACGTCAACCACGAAATTAGAGCCAGCACTCTCCTTCCACCACGATCAGGGCGATTCGAAAAAGAAACCATTCCAACTAAGAACCTCTTATATCTTCCATTCGGCTTCTTGCCTGTCGCATTGCTCTCGAGGCCGAGAGCGAGGGTGCAAGATTCTCTCCTGAACTTCAGTAACACTGGAAGAACTTCAAGGAAGCGGCGAAAACATGAGCCCAGGGCAAATAGAGCGCTCAGGTATCATAGCGACTCCTCATTCTCCTTATCTCGTCCAACTTTCCTTCAATTTCGTGCTATAACTTGTGGTTACTAGTATATCTCCTCCCCCAGCAACCCCGCAAAATGCTCAGGTATAGGAGTTGGAACGCAATGTTCATGTTGGCATCCTAAAACGCGGCCCCCTACACAGACAGGCTCCTCTAACCGCTTCTCTAATTGAGCTCTCTTGTCTCCCGCAAATCATGGAAGTTCAATTGCTGTATAACATCGACGTATATGGGCCCCTTTCCCTCCAAAATGTAACCCTTGAATCATTCACCACCCTCGAGTCCCGACGTCCGAAAGCACACGAGAGCGTTGCTACGGACGCCTCCTAGAAAACTTTCACAAACACCCGATCTCTCCTTTCCCTGGACTCCTCATGCTCTGCAGCAACAACATGGACAACGTCGGTCACTCGTCGCATCATGACAAACTCCCGTCCCACGCTCCATCCACCTTCGGCACCTCAACACGAAAAGCACAAACCCAGCACCAGCACCAAACTCAACCTCAACATCCAACACTTCGACGGTCTCGCATCATTGCGCCCTACGAGACACTTGCCAAGCATGTCCTACTCCTTCTCCCTAGAAATTCCCTCCACGGACTTCGCCGAGCCGAAAATGCCCGCCCGCCTAAACTGGCTCGAAGTCTGCGAGGTCAGCTCCACGAACCCTGCGAACCCGCGTCCGCCCAAATTCAACGCTGTCTACCAACAGCGGAAAGTACGCATCATCCGCACTCTGCATCCGCGCGCCTTCTTTGTAAAGGACGAGCTGGGCTATCCGGTATGTAGACACGGGATTCTAGCATGATATAAGGAAAAACTACTAATTCTACTGTGTGTTTTAGGTCAAGATCGTCATGCCGCAGGACTACACTGCGCAAGTCGGATATGTGCACCTGTTCTACCCGGAAGACTGGGCGGAGTTGCCGAAGCCGCTGGGGTTGGAAGGCGTCAAGTGGCCGCCGAAGCGTGCGCAGGCGTTGTTGCGCGCGGACGGGAGCGAGCGCTGCGTGGGCTGCGAGATGAAGACGAACGCAGACGATGATGTGTGGACGAGGGACTACGCACAGATGTTGAAAGCCGGGCACAAGGTCCGCTTCCTCGCCCGCGACGGGCGGTGGACCAAGGGTAAAGTATTACGGAACATTTCCGTCAAGGAGATGGTTGTCGTAGCTACCGGCAAAGACCTGAAAGATGAAGTCGAAGTCCCCTGGCTCGCTATCAAGCCTTCAGAACCGACTCCTTCCGATCCTCAGCCGCAGCTGTGCAAGTGTAACATCTCCCGCTGGCATTCTTACAGTCAGCGCTGGCACAAGCACTTCGAGCTGCGCATGATCCCCTCCCCCACCGATCCCGACACAACACGAAACGGAGAGAAGCTAGGCATTGACTACAAGGAAGTAGCCGCAGCAGCCGTCAGCGTCTTCGCAAAGCACTACGTTCCTTCCAACCGCCCCATCGGCGAACTCATCGGCGTCCTCAAGCCCGATCTGTCGCACTACTCGCCCTCCGACCCCGCAATCCGCGACCGTACCGTCTCGCCACCATCGCGCCGCTCAGAGGCAGAGATACAGAAGTACCGGGTCTCTGTACCCATCGGAGTGCTTCCTCCAGAAGAAGAGGCAGGCGAGAATGCAGGTGGCGACGCCATGGATATCGACAACGGCAACCTGACAGCACCAGACACCATGGACCTAGACCAGCAACAGGAAGAGGGAGAGGGAGAGCAGCGAGGCCGCCGTCCCTGCCGCCGCGAACCCACATACGCCCTCATCGACAACTACGCCTTTGCCAACTTCACGCGCTTCATCCGCCACTCGTGCAATCCCACAGTTGAGCGCTACACCGCGCGCTACGGCAAGGTGCGCATGGAAGTTTACTTCACGCGGCGGGCGGTCTACCCTGGCGAAGAGATCACAGAGGACTTCGGGCTGGGGTACTTGCGCGCGATTGGTGGTTGTGAGTGCGGGGCCGAGGGATGTCAGTTGCCCAAGGCTCCTGCTGCGCCTGAGCCTGCGCATGCGAATACGGCGATGTGAAAGGTGGAGGGAGCGCGATTTTGAGGGAGGAGAGTGCTGTAAGGGGAATACCGAGAATATAGGATACCATGCATCACGTACAAAGACGGATAATATTCTCCAGCTTCCGGATATCCATTTAGCGATAGCAGACTCCTCCGCAGGACTGGATCATCTTCAGAGACTGCGCCAGCTGGGACTGCAGGTCGACGTCCGCGATCTGAAGCCACAAGTCTAGAACAAAAAAGCGCAGGGCAGCTGCTGGGTAGGTCTCCCATTTCATACCTCAGGATAACTTCACTCCGGATCAGAGTGCACACAAGCGGTGGACGCAAGCAGCGGACGTGATGATGAGAACAAGTATCGTAAGACACCAGGGGCGCAGCAGAGGGCCATGATATTTGCCTATATAGCACTACGCGGCGACGGTCACTCCGTCAAGCGCAGACAATGACGAGTTATCTTCGCTCTTATACACTATGGCGATATCTAGTACTGAATCGCTGTAATAGTAGGTACATATATTTTATAACGACGCTCATATAGCTAAGCTATCCACCTATCACCCAAGACCGCATTCCTTATCCCCTAGTGTTTTGAGTATAACTGCTCTCTATTATCCATATACATCATGGGGCTTGTGCAATGCGAAATGTGATACTAGGCATCGACTCGCGTTTGACTGGGTTTGGGCCGGACCGGAATAAGCGTCGGCTATGGTTCCAGGAACTATGGCAGTGAGCAATAGAGATCGGCCTTGAAATCCCTCGAAGGCTTACCTTTGCGTTCCAACTCATGACTGAGACCACGTCAAGGTACGTTGGTAGTGGATGGTAGTGGTTGATTCAAGCCTGAGTTCGATATCCTCCGATCGATGCGTAGGTAGGGTGGGGTTGTCCATTGAAACAGTTAATTGGCGATTGCTGCAGCGGTGTGAGAAACTACGATATTCCAATTAGTTGATACGAACCGAATATTCTGTTTGTTGAACCACGACCACACAAGGTAGAGTGAGGGCAGACATGTAACCAGCAGGGTTACAAGGCCGATTATTGCCTCCTGTGATAGGCGCATTCCGAGAGGACTTTTCAGGAGGAGCGGGATATGACCAAGTGCTTTGAGGGAGCCGCTGGAGCAATTGACTTTTATAGAGCAAGGCCGAGTCAAGCGGTGTGGCCGGCTGCTCCACGAAGAAGGCATCTCTGCAGCCATGAATCTCGGAATGAAGGCTATGATAGATACCTTCATGAGATTTTGGAAAGGTCCAATAACGGGTCGAAAATGGTTTCACTCGGCCCCCATGCAGGATTGAACTTTATCTCAGCAGAGGACGGCATCCAGGACGCGTCAAGACTTTGGAAGCGGCCAATGAGGGCGGGTAACACTGACAGCCACCATGCGAAGCATGTGTCAAGGGTGCGTCGCCAAGCGCAAGATTTTGTCTGTGTCCAATCATGCATTGACCTGGATAACGCCGACGTGAGGCGCGGCAACATCTCCAATAAGATCATTTACACAGCCTCGTTGCCTACGGATTACAGAGGTGGATTTTCGCCCTTGAATTCAAAATGCCTTTTTTATAAGCCGGCCTCGCCTCTCTCTATATTCTCGGGACTCGCACATCCTACCTCTCGTCCTACTGTAAACCCGTTTCTAGTGTCAACCATGGCCAACCTCGACTGGGAATCCCACAAGGCCGAGATCGAGCGCATTTACGTGAGAGAAAAGAAGACGCTCACTGAGCTGAGATCGATCATGCAATCTACCTGGAATTTTCACGCGAGGTGGGAACCAAGTTCATTGTCAACCGGCTAGTACATTAGTTAACGAATACTTAGCAAAGCTCAATACGAAGGAAAGTTTAAGGAATGGGGATTTCAGAAAAACCGGATGAGAAAATCGGACTGGACATATATCAGCAACCAAATAACCAAGAGGAAAAGAGAGAGCGGCAAGGACAGTGAAGTGTACATTGATGACATTCAGTGCCCGTCACCAAAAGTTCGGAAGGAAACTGCTCGACAAGGCTTCCGCACAACGTATGAAGAATTCTGCCAAGGTAAGATCGGACGCCGATTGGAAACCAGCTTGATCCTCTAATCGCGACAGTTCCCTCGCCTAAAACACCGGAAGGAATCGTTGTTTGCTCACCAGGACCGTCGGTTTTGCAGCTAAATTGGGACCAGAACCTTCCCTGGTTCCAATTCGTGAGATTTCTGCGCATGCAGAATGGCCAAGGTAACGTTATCCAAGGTCATTTGCACTATTTATGCTGAAAAATATAGCAGGGTGTGAACCGCTCTTAAGATTTCCCGCTGTAACAGTACCTGGTCAGACACGTCTTCATGGCCAAAGCGACATCGTGAGCGGTCTCGGCTCAGTTTTACCGTGGACTAGGACCCAGATCCTGCGACATATTCCGAGTACCTCTCGAACTGCCGCAGTCCTGAGCATAATCATGCCGGAAGAGCATGAAGGACAACACCTCACCACTTCTGAGCGAATATGCAGCCTAGGAGACAGCTCGGAACTTGAGCTGTTCTTACTATCAAACAATTTCACGTTCCAGGAACAGTGTGCCGACTTATCACTCACCGACAGTGCGAGGCTGTACGACGAGCGGATTATGAGCACGTTACAGAAATCTGGGTTGAATGACGTTCGGAATTTTGAACTGCTGCTCCGTATGGAATCAGCCACTGCTATGGCCATAGCGGAGAAGTTATTCGCGAGCGCGATCAGGTCCAACGACTTTGAAACCATTCAGGCCATGCTAAAAGCCGGCATGAATCCAAACACACTCATAGACAGTCCGGTCTACCTTAATCCAGTCACCCCTCTGGAACATGCAGCAAGTATCGAAGACCATGGATCATCCATCAAAATAGCCCGTCTCCTTGTATCATACGAAGCCCGGGTCAACCGGGAAGGAGGCGATCTCTCGGCGCTTTGCCATGCAACCGAGGCGGAGCATGCAGAAATGATGGCATTTCTTATAGCAAACGGAGCACGTGTCACACCAATGTCACTTGAGTGTGCTGCATGGACGGAAAATTTCGAACTCATACGGATGCTCCTGGATGCAGGTGGAGACATCAACACAAAACTTCCAGCGACCAGCACATATGAAGATGGCCGGACGACACTTGGGATCGCCATACAACAAGAGAATCCTGGGCTAGTACACGACCTACTAGAGGAAGGTGCGGACACCAATATACCACAGCCGAGTCTTTACAGCTATTTCTATCATCGGCCTTTGAGAGAAGAGACGACGGCGCTGGGTTTAGCGGCCGAGATGGGGAATCTGGAAATCCTGGAGCTTCTGCTTGAGGCTCGGGCAAATGTCAACATCGATCCTGGGTTATACTTCTGTCCGCTCAGGTTGGCTGTAGAACGTGGCCACACTGATGTTATCGAGCGTCTGTTACATGCTGGCGCTGATGTTCGTAGCGCAGATGTGAATGGGGAAAGGACCCTTCTCCAACCGGCTACGTTCCATGGCGACGCCAGAATGTGCAGGATCCTGTTGGAAAGAGGAGCTACCGTGGAAGTCCCTACGTCAGGGAATCGGCGCTTCCCTCCCTTGCTGTCCGCCATACTCAGCAATAGCGTCGAAACCGTTTCCATGCTCTTGAGTTACAAAACATCAGTCGATGCCGTTTACTATCAAAGAACCGCGATCGGAGAGGCTGTAGCAACCGGAAATATTCAGTTGATCGAAATGCTACTGCAAGCCGGAGCCTCTAAAGTGGGAAAAGATATTCGGCGCATTGGGAACATGGAGGCCGCAGGATATTTGGAACGCCGCAAAATGTTGCAGGATATCGTATCAAATAATGGGCGAAGACTCCTCGCTGCGGCGATTTCTGAAGAGAAAGAGGACCTGGTGAATTGCCTCCTAAGATATAACGCCGACCGAACCGTTAGCCTCCCGGTATGCTCTACGGAGATATCTAGTCCATTGGAAGCGGCAATATCTACGGGGGACATGCAGCTGGCAATACTACTCATTAAACGCGGAGCTTGGATTACTCGCAACGAATTGAGTGCAGGTGTGTGGGAAGCCCTTGGAACCGGGAATGACGCCATCATCCGCACCTTAATTGCATACGCTGGTCCTCGGTACGGCTTCTCCTTCTGCTCAACCACTGTGAACATGGCTGTCCAACAACGAAACCATAGCCTTGTTCAGTTCCTTTTAGACGCTGGAGTTGACCCAAAGGGACGGCCGAACACCCCGGAGTATCTCGATCTTGAAAGTTTCCGAAAACAGGCGGGCTGGTGGCGTAGTGATACCTTGCCAAATCACATAGAGTCCGTCCTCGAAACAGCAGCCCGGCTAGGCGACAGTTCGATGCTGCAAATCCTCCTCGAGGCAACAGATTGGGAGCCCCGACATACTGGACAGGCCCTTACGATCGCAATCGAGAGCAAACACAACCATCTCGTGCAGGGCCTCTTAGACGCTGGGGCAGATCCCAACAGCATTCTATACAGCTACGGCACAAGCACGACGCCACTTGATGCAGCTGTAGCGAAGCAATGTATTCCATTGGTCCAAACTCTCCTCGAACGTGGTGCGAACATCGATTTGCTCGGCGGTGGCTTTTTCTCGCGTACACCCCTTCAAAAAGCAGTGGAGATAGGAAACGTCGAACTGGTAGATATGCTGCTGGAAGCAGGTGCCAATGTCAATGGCCCAATAGCTGTCAAGGGTGGAGCTACCGCACTACAAATTGCGGCGATTACGGGATACCTGGGTATCGCCCGCAAACTGCTTAATGCTGGCGCGAACGTCAATGCAAAGGCCAGCTACCGTGATGGAAGAACGGCATTGGAGGGTGCGGCAGAAAATGGTCGTATTGACATGCTATACATGCTTCTCGGCGAAGGCGCAGCTATTGAAGGCCGTGCCAGAAGGCATTATGTTAGAGCCATCAAATTGGCGGACATAAACGGTCATGGTGCTGCTGCAAAACTCCTGAGATCTTGGAGTGACTGGACAGAGTTGGATTCTCGTCAGTATGACGAAGAGTTTGTTGGGACGGAGGAGTCTGAGTATGACACAGATGAGCAAATGGACGAAATGGACGAAATAACAACGGATGCGGAATAGAAGAAGCACAGTCGACATGGTACAGGTTAGATAGTAGCAGATAATGGTAAAGAGGAATGACGAATGCTAAGTGAGCGTTTCGCTACTCTCCACGTATACAGCACTTCGAGAGATTAGGCCCTGGAGGATAATACCGAACCCTTACACAAAGCAGAGTATCAGCACCCGATCTAGCTTCTGTAGAGCCCGTTCTAACTGTTGCCAAATATACTTTTTATAGCTCTGCAGAGCACTAGGTTGATCGATCTTTTGCTTCTCCTAGCAGTAACGCCCGGCTTTTTGAGAGCGCTGTTGGTCGAGTATCTATCCACCCTGACCAACGCGAAGGTGACTCCAACGCCGAGGTTGATACTACAGCGTTCAGCTGCAGCTGCCTTCTCAGCCTCGCTGAACTCAAAGTGTATATGTGCCTTCATCTCACCTCAATCCACTGCGCCAACATGACACCCTCAACGAACGCGTAACCGAACAGGACATAGTAACTCTTATTCTTTTCAAGAATGTAAGGTGTACATGCACCGTCAGTAACCGCAACGACATACTTTTTGCCATCACTTCGTAACGGTGCACGTCTGAAATAACCTTCCCTAGTAACAAAAAAGTACTCTTGTTTCCGGCGCACTAAAGCCGATCTGATCTAGAATAACAGCGTTGGCAAAGAGAGCGAATAGCAATATGTAGATCAAGAAACTGCCGTCCAGAAGATTTAAACCACAAACTAGTGTTTCCCTGATTCATGGCGGAAACATTCAATGGCCTCGGTCCACTCGCGAACGCAGCAGGGCATACCCTTCATCGTTCGATTAGTGTACCCGTAGAGCGATTTAGTTCCCCAAAGATAAAGGTCTTAGCGACTCAGGATAATACAAGTCGCGGCGTCGAGAAAGACAACTGCCTAGGGGCTTCGTGTAGTCCACCTCTATATGTCCGCACGCCCACGCCCACGCCCCGCCCGTTAGCTCTCCCGCGGTCCACAGCCCTGTCGAAATCCCAGTTAGCATCCCCCAAACCATTTGCGCGCACGTCTCTACTTGAAACACCCCCCGCGGAGGATAAGCGCCGATGGCCGCTGCTATGTTTATTTCCTTCCAAACCACGCGCCGTTGATTTATGTCGCCGAACGCGTTCAAAACACGTCCACTGCGTCCGTCCGTTTTGCCGCCCGATGACGGAGCACACAGAAAAACCACACAACAGAACACAGAGCGCAAAACCAAGTTTTAAAAGTAACGTAATGTGATTGGATGATTGCATTGCATTGGCGAAAGAGAGAAAAAGCCTACCGGTAAGCAAGATGCGCTAGCAAAAACAAAACCAAAGGTATCAATAGACAGTGAACCCCGTCCCTTCCTATGACGCCGGTGAAAAGCCACGACACAACGGAACACAGCAGACCAACCAACTGGATAGATAAACAGAGAAGTAAGAGCCCCAGATTTAAAAGCCCCAGAGAAAGCGAGGAAAACGCCTAAACCGATCCCGTATTCAGCCCGAGGACGCCAAGAGAGAGAATTAAGTAGGTGGCTATAGTGAGTTCGAAGGAATGAATGAATATGATGGGCAAATAGCACGCAGAAGCGAGCTCGCCACATTGACAGACATAGAAGGGGTGCTCAGATGTCCCACGGTTGTTATAGTCTAGGAGTCCTTGGGCCGCAGAGGTAGCGTACATACATACAAGCACTGCGATTCGAGACCAGCCCACCTTCCTTCCGAGAGGAAGGGTGCCTGTTCCCGCACAGGGGCGGGAAGGAAGGCGCCCTGTCGCGGGAGTGGGGACAACTAGTCTTGACGCCGCGGCCTCTTTTTACGCGTATGTATGCATCACATCGAGCGACCAGATGGCGAGGTTTGGGTGGACATGGGAGCGGTGTGGAGGCTGAGGAGCGGAAGGCTGGCGTTCCTCAAGGGGCCGGCATGGATCCCTCCTGGGGTTCTGACGCGAGCTGCATGGGGGGCGCGGTTGCGTCTGCGGCAGCAGGCAGCTCGACCTGGGCTGGCTCATCCGCGTAGATCTGAATAAGCTCCTCCTCGGTCTTAATGGGCTCTGCTTCCTCGGGTGCGGGTAGTGCCTCCAGCGTCCCCCGAGGCTTCTCCTTCTCCGGCGTCGGGCAGCTAAAGTCAAACTCCTTTGACAAGCTACTTGGCTTCTCAATCCCGGCATCGACAGTAACATACGACGACGCATCCAAGCCCTCGCCGTAGAAGTCAGCAGCGTGGAGATCCGACAACGGCTTACGATCCTCATCCATAGCATCCTGGGCGATCTTGCGGAGGCGGGGAAGCTTGACGTGCTCGGTGGGGGTAGCATCGGACATCTCCATAGCATCGGCGGATTGAGCAGCACGGGGCTGAGCAAGGTGGAAGTCCGGCGGTGGGATGTTCTCCTTGCCGCGCTCGAGCTCCTCATTCCGTCTCTTCGTCTCGCAGTCGTCGTCCGAGCTGATATCGAGAACGGAGGCGGAGTGCTCCATCAAGTTGGCTGCCTCCTGCTCCGGCGAGTCTTCATGGATCTCGAAGAACCAGGACTTGGGCATGGACTCGTCAAGCGTGGAGGAATGGTTGGGCGTGGCAACCGGAGTCGCAATGGCCGACTTGGGGGTGTAGTTGGGAATCGTGCCGCTGAGCGCTGCATCGATGGAGAAGGGCAGGGCGGGGCTGCTGTGCGAGAACGAGGGCGGGTCGACGCGTCGGAACGGGGAGCTAGAGACACGACGCTTGGAGATGGCTCCGATGCGCTTGTGCTTCGGGGAGCCGCGGCTCAGGTTGATGGGAGTCGAGTTGGTGGTGTTTGGCG
The DNA here is from genome assembly GCF_010094035.1 of Trematosphaeria pertusa. Classification (NCBI taxonomy): domain Eukaryota; kingdom Fungi; phylum Ascomycota; class Dothideomycetes; order Pleosporales; family Trematosphaeriaceae; genus Trematosphaeria; species Trematosphaeria pertusa. The sequence continues at coordinate 717,183 of NW_022987222.1, read as the reverse complement.
AGGAGAGAGCCTTGCGGACAGACGGGATAGAAGGCGAGGCCGTGAGGGCTGGACTAGGCTTGGAGGGCGAAGATACGAGCGAGAACTTGGAAGGCTTGGAGAATCCATCGCTAGTCTTAGACTTCTTGGTCGGAGAATTGAAGATTGAGGGATCGATATTCTCTGAGTCGTCGTCTTCAAACACGGATGCGGCTCGGCGCTTGCCAGTAGACGGGGTCGAAGAGGGCTTCAGCGGGGACGAGAAGTCGAAGCCTGGCGAAATAGCTGGCAATTTCGCGTTTAGTGATTGGCTCCCGGGCTTCCGCGAGCAACTGCTTACCATTCTGTCTGTTTTTGGCGCTGGAGAGAGCCTGGAGTCGCGGGGTGCCGAGTTCGGCAAAGGGCTGGCGCGTAGAGAGGGCCATGTTACAGCGTGTTTACGAGCGAAGAGAACGGACGAAGAGGCAGAAGACGAGGGAATTGGTTCCGGAAGAATAGTAATATCCCGAGAGAAGAAAGAATTGGTGGCAATTGGGAGTGTAGAGGCACGGTAGGCGGGGCAGACGTGGAGGAGACGCGGTCGTGAGGCGCGGGCAGTCGTCCGAGCAACGAGGGCTGCTGTATCTCAATCCTCAAAAGCCGTCGAAGTAACAGAACAATGGAAAACACAAACGACAGCGAGGAAGACGACTCTTCTTTAACCCGGAAGCCTGACGAGGAAGAAGAAAGGACGGAGGATTGACGGGGCTGAGAATGGTATTTGGCGCAACGCAACACGCTCCTCCGTTCCATCAACGCGTGCCCGATGCGTCTAGCGTGTCTATCAATTTAGGGGCCGCAATCGCGAAGCATCGCGTCCGACTTCCCCACCATGCGCGCCCTGCCAGGGATGCGTGCCGGTTTCTGCATCAATGCGTTCGCGGCCATTGGCTCTGGCGTGCTCTTGCGCGGGCGCCACAGAAACGCGGACGCGGTGCGAAAGGTGAACGCGGGTTTGCAGCGCGAATGCTGGTCCATTATAGATATGTGGTGCAGCGGCGCTTCGAGGCGGGCGACTGCAGACGGTGATGTCGCACGTTTTGTGAATTGGCCAGTGAGCAGTGTCTTATAGATGGCATATCTGCTCATGTCTGGCGATTGATGCTGCGTCGGACAGTTTTGTGCAGTTGTGCAGCTTGTCGCCCGTTTCATCGTGGGATGGATGCGCGATCCCCGCTGCGAGCAACCGCGTCGAGGCAGAATGCACGAGAGAGATATGTTCATGCACAAAATGCTGCACAATCTGTTGGATGTTTGGCGGGGCTATATGGTGGGTTTCGTTATGGACCGTCTATATGTAGGAATTCTTAGGCTGTGAGGGCGCAATGGCTGACAATTGGGTGTGGATGCTCATCTTGGAGCCCCTTCTCCAATTCGCCTCTTACAATCCTATGGACGTCATTCCCACACGAGCAGACGCCGTGCTCTAGCCATTGGCTTCATTTGATCATAGCAGACCATCCCATTCTCAATCTCCGCCAAATTGCACCCTTCCGTCGCTCGCCAACTACACGTCCTTCCAATCTTTCTTCCATTCCGCTTCCCGCACCCGAATACCACTCCAACTGGCATTCAGCCACGTCTCATTATCCTCATCATAGCCGCTCTTATCCTTCCTCTTACTCCCACTGCCATCGCTTCCTTTCTCACTCCCATTCCAGCTGGCACTCCAGCCGCCCTGGCTTCCTCCCCTCTGAGTGCCCTTCTGACTACCCGTTTCACTTTCCTTCACACTCCATCCTGCACCCGGCGTTGTCTCGCTCTTCGCTTTGTCGCTACCCTGTTGGCTCCCTGTCACAGTCCAACCACTGATCCATTCCTGCACCTCCTCCGCTGGCGTCTCAGGGGCATCTTCCACCGTCGGCGGCTTGTACACCGAGTGAGCAGAAAAGGTGGACCTATTATCAGAATCGTGCTTCCAGGATGTAGACTTCTTATCCTGCTGCCAGGAGTCCTGCGAGCCGGCGTCTGAACCCACGGTGAACGTTGCTATCTTGTGGCTTGAGCGAGTCGACCGGCGTTCCAAGCCCTTTCCCCAAGAACCTTGGAGGCCTGCTGCTGAGGGAGCTTGTGGCCTGCGTGTTGAGCGGACCGGGCGGTTCTGAGCGTCTTGCTGCCAGGAGTCTTTCGAGTCGGCGTTGGAAACGACGCTAGATCCTGCTGGCTTTTCCCATGTTTGCATGGAAGCGTTGCCTAGGTCCTGTTTCGATGATCCGTCTCCTTGCCAGGAGTCTTTGGAGTCAGTTACCGAAGAAACTCTTGACCCTTTTGATCTGTGGGAGGACCGCACTGAGAGGTTCTCTACAGGTGGATCTTGTGTCCAAGGTCCGTCTTCTGTCCAGGCGTCCTTCGATCTAGCGGCGGGGGAAGCTCGTGACCCTTTCGACCGACGTGACGACTTCACTGATACTTTCTCCGTATCCTGGGTCCAGGACTGCGCTCCGCCCCATGGGTCTTCCGAGTGCGACGCCGAGCGGGCAGAAGATGCTGCCGTCGATTGTACAGGGGAGGCGACCAGGGAAGGTTGCTTCACCGGAGATGGGGCCTGTTCCCCCTCTCCTCGGTCTTTCCATGATTTATCCTCCTTCCAGGAATCCTTGGACATTGCCAACGAGCGGCTTGCAGACGCTGACGAAGGTGATGCATTTGAGAACCCTGCGACTGACAGAGGCTTTGTCGGTGAAGGCAATGGAGATGGCCATGCACCAGGTAGCGATCGTACCGGCGACGCCGCTGATGAGGGCTGTTTCACTGGTGAGGGAAGAGGAGAAGACCATCCGCTTGCACCTCCAGTCATGAAGAACTTGGTCGGTGACAGGTCGGCTCCTTCTTGCTCCGGGGTATCGGCTTCCGGGATAGGCGTAAGAGACTTGGGCGGCCGTGAGGAGGGAACCTGCTTAGAGCTTTTCCTCTTTGAGTGCCTACTCGAATGAGTAGATATCTTCTCCTTTGAACGACTCTTCTCTTCCTTCAACGAATCTGCGCTTGCTTTGGACGCTGGCTTGGGCGGAAGAGGCGCAACATCCTCTCTCTTCTCCTCCCCTTTTGGCTGGGACGCCTGCGTCTTCTCATGCCTCCCACTCTTTCGTCCGCACTCGGGCAGTTTCTGTCCTGGCGGCCCAGAATCGTACTCTCCCTCTTCGTCAACGACGACTACGCGCCCGTCTTTCCCTGTGATAACGAAAGTGCCCCATGTCTGAAGCACCCTCACAGCAACCGTGTCGTCGTCTTCCTTCCCCGCCTTCTTCTCCTCCTGAGCCTTTACCTTCTCCGTCTTCTCCGCCGCCGCAAGAGCAGGGTCCGTAACGTTTAAATGCGTCAACTGCCTCATCTTCGCCAGGCTCCTCAGCATATCACCGCCAATCGCCCTCTGCATATCTTCACTCCACTTCTCCTCTTCCTTCGTCTCCCGCTTCTTCCCTGCAACGTAGAATTTCGGATCCACTAGACCAAAACCAGGTGCAGTCTTCGACGGGATCAGCATGTCTGCGCCGTCGTCCACAAAGCTGCCCGTGTATGTCGAACCCGAAGTGAGAGACGGTGTGGGAATTGCAGGCGTACCCTCGAGCCACTTCGAAATGTTCCAGTGACTAGCGCGTGGCATGCGCGGTTCAATTGCCTCGCCGTCGTCGACGAAAGAAGGCGGGGTTAGGGACGTCATATTGGAAGTGAATTGGCGGTGCAGCGCAGAGTCATAAGCGGAATAGTTTCACAGGTGGCGAATGGGAAGGTATGACGCCAAGTAAGAAGCGACCCGTGCTGAAAGGGTTGATGCGGGATCAGTCAAAGGTCTGGGTTGACGGCATTTTGCGGTCCGATGTTGTTGCGGTAACGAACCTGCAAGCGGCGTAAGAAGGTCGGAGCATCATCACCAGTGAAAGACGATGGTGTTGAGGACCACTTGGGGAAATGTAAGGACAGACTGCAAGAGGAGAGAGCAAACTAGCACCGTATAAAATAAAATAGGATATCTACCGATTCCTGGCCTCCCCTCAACCACATATCCGCGGTGGCTCACTTTGCCTTCTTCTTCTCCTCTTCCCATTCACGCTGTACCCTCTTCATCTTCCACCAACTCACAGCCGCCGCCGCAGCTGCCAACGGCGGCACTACCCAAAGCAAGACCCCCCACCATCTAGGGCTCCCCCTCCTGACTTGCTCCATAACCCGCGCAACCTCCCTTTCCAACTCCTCTTTCCCACCATCATTCCACACCACGACACCTCTCCCTGGCCCCCTCCTCAGACACCTCTCCGCTTTCTCCCTCACATCGCCCTGACTGCTCACCCGATTCCGCGCATCCTCCTCTGTCAAATGAGAATCCCGGTCCATCAGCCTCCTCATCTGGATCTTTGGGTCGGTGACGCCGACTACCATTATCGTCCCGCAATACCTCTCCCACCCGCTCTCGAAGAGGAGCGGAACGTCTAGCACGACGGCCCAATGACCTTTCAGATATGCCCAAACCATCTGCTTGTACATTTCCCTCCTCACAGCCGGGTGCACGATGCCATTGAGTACTTTGCGATCGCGCTCGCGCTCATCCCCTCCGCCGAAGACGCGGCGACCGAGCGCAGGGCGGTTGAGCGGGGGGCCTTTCGGCGTCGATTCGGGGAGGAGCAGGTCGGGCGTCGTGGGCTGGAAGTGGCGCACGATGGCATGGTAGCCTGCGGTGCCGGGTTCGACGACTTGGCGGGCGATGAGGTCGGCGTCGACTATGGGGAGGGAGTAGGGTGGGCGCGAGAGGAGGGCCGAGACGGTGGATTTGCCGGTCGCGATGGAGCCTGTCAGGCCGAGCAGCAGCATTTTGATTCAATAGAGCCGCAACGATAAGCGGTAGAGTTCTAGCAAGAATTTCTGCCGGGCATGCGGCTGGATTCTTGTGGTGTAGCGGAGCTCACATGGTGAGGATGGGGTGAGGAATGGCGGGGCGGAATTGGAGCTCCCACAATTGCCTCGGAGCTTGGGCATTAGCGGGGCGAGAGACGAATTCACGCCCGCGACAGACCACGAACCCCATAGTATTTTCAGTAAATGGAAGAGTAATATTGGTCTATGAGCCCACTGCTATCCGCATGATCGACCTTTGCAGCCCTGGGGGAAGTCGCCAAAATGCCTCCTGAACGCCGTTCTTACGGTCAAGACTGGACTACGCTCCAGAAGTCCCGGATTTTGGCTTCCATGTCGTTTCTCATATTACTCCTAACGCCGCAATGTCCAGTTAGCTTCCATCAAAGATTGGGAGTGAGCAGGAATCGATCTCACGAAAGCGTGTGATCACTCGCTGCATCTCCATTCTGCTCCATCTTCACATCCTCTCCGCCGGCAAGCACCTTTGTCTGCGGCCTTGACCCGTCTGCTGGCCCGACGCCGGGGGTTACCGCGGCCACCTGCCCATTCTCGTCGACGAACTCGAAGTTGTAGCGCGAAAGCAGGTGAGGGATCGCCGAGAGTTGCGGGCCGTAGCGCGCGGTGTTGTCGTAGAGCTCGAACAGCGGGACGGCGAGGAGCTTCATGTTCTTCGGGACACTCAACACCTCTGGGGGACAGTTAGCTAAAACCGCAAGTCGTTGTAGTTGCAATCCACGTACTGCTACGGGGTAGCTGTATGAAGTAGAGCTTCTTACACTCCTTCGGCCTCGTGACGTGCGCCGGGATGAAGGGGTACATGAAGGTCTCGAAGTTCGGCCGCCACCACTGTGCTAGCGTATCACCAATCTGCCACTCGTCGTTGACACCTTCTCCTGTGAACTGAGTGCCGACTGGCGCGAGGCGCTCGTTTAGCCTCGCTTTGAAGCCCTCGATCTCGTCGTCTTCAGCGCGGAGGTAGTCGCCAGGCCTGCACGATCAATATTCGCTCATGGTACTCCCCTGATTAACGTACAGCTTGAAGAAGGCATTCGCAATCTGCAACATCAGGATGTGAGGGTGGTTGTGCTCGTGGCAGACGAGCACGCCCTCACACGTCCGCCGCATGCCATGTTCCTGATAGTGTTCCTCCAACCTCTTCAGCCGCGCGAGCACCGACGGGTCCTCCTCTGGCTGTCCGTCTTTGGTCCCGAAGGTGTAGTTGCTGAGGGGGTAAAGGCGTATGGTCTTAGGCTGGTTTGCGTTGAAGTCCTTGGGGAGGATGGGGCTGTTGCTGTGTGAGTGATTTTCAGTACATTGGGGAGAGATCCTACGGGTAAGAGCTCTGTGAAGCCTGCTGGGTTATGGTAGACATGGTGGGCCTGGGGGTGTGGATGGAGGAGCAGGAGGATTGGTCGACTGCGCGAAGCTCAAAAGTGCCTGCCAAGCGCTCCGCCGATCTGCGATGGTGCTGCACGGACCACCTTACTGTGTATTGATTGGCGTACGCAACCATCACTCCTCCATCTCACTTGAAGCGAGAAGCAAAGAGCGAAAGAAAAGCATTCCAGTTGGGCTGGTCCAGTCTTGTAACCACTATTTGCGAACGACCGCCTCTCTTCCCTGCGTACTCGAGCCAAATGGCCAAAACCGTGCTTGTCACCGGAGGTATGACGCAAATGTCGAATCTGATTCTATGTGAGGCTCACATCTTTCATGAAGCCAGCGGTCTCCTGGGACGTCAAGTAAGGAAGACCTTCGACATCGATAGTTGGAAAGCTGTTGGAACTGGTCTCAGTCGCATCAATCCACCTGAAGTCATCAAACTCGACATCCTTGACGCAAAGGAGATCGAACGTGTTCTAGATGAAGTAAAGTATGAGTTCAGATCTACCAATGCTTAACGTTGCTGACCTTATGGTAGACCAGACGCTGTGGTGCACTGTAAGTGTCACTCACATCAAAATGTCTCTTGCGGTATGCCGACCTCTTTACAGGCGCAGCAAACCGCTTTCTAGAGTCTTGTTCCGCCAACCCAGAAGCCGCCAAAGCACTCAATGTGGATTCAAGTCGAGCTTTAGCCGAAGCAACAACGGCCCGCGGCATATTTCTTATCTATATTTCGACTGACTACGTTTTCCCCGGGCGCAAAGGAGAAGCACCGTACAAGACGACGTCAACGCCTGATCCACCTAATGTCTATGGCGAAACTAAATGGGACGGCGAGAAGGCCGTCCTAGAAGTAGCTAGCAGAAGTGGAGCAAAAAACAAGGTGGTCGTGCTCCGCGTACCGGTCTTGTACGGATCTTGCGATGAACCGAAAGAGAGCGCAGTTAATGTCCTCATGTCACAGCTTTGGGATGCACAAAAGGTGCAGAATGGTGAAGCTAAGATTAAGGTAGATGATCACGCTCTCCGCTTCCCGACCAACACCGCGGATGTTGCTCGTGTCTGCCGGGATGTCACGAAAATGTATCTGGACCCAGCGAATGCAAACCGCGATCTACCAGGCATCTTGCAATTCAGCTCAGAAGATCAGATGACGAAATGGGAGATCTGCAAGGTGTTCGCTGAAATCATGGGACTACCGCTGGATGGTATGGAGCCCCACAAACAGGACGACGATCCAAAAGTCAAGCGGCCGTATGATTGCCACCTTGATACGAGTGTCCTGCAGCAACTTGACATCGATGTCGGTACTGTTGACTTCCGAACGTGGTGGTAAGTCATCCCCGATCTAATCTCTCACAACTTTGCTCAGTATCGCGCAGGAGAAGGGAAGTTGGAGCTTTCCGTCATTAATGAGCCGGAAAGGCCAGTATTCATCGCGTACTTTCGTTATTCGATCGATAATCTACGTATAAGAGCTGGCCGATGGATATAACATGCCGCTCTTTAGCTAACCAACGTCGTCCTTGCTGGCGTGAGGCTTGTCCGGAGCTCAGGATCTGCTGACTTCTCCCGGCAAACAAGGGTGCGTACCTCGAATGCCAGATACATGGTATGATGGGTCCCTCGCGGAGCGTTCATTCTGTTTCCCATTCCTTATGTAGAATTTGCGCGAACGACAGTTCAGAGGGACGATCCCCCCCCACAACCTTAAAATGGCCACCTAATCGTACATACAGAGCCCATCATTGGCGGCCAAGACAATTCTCCATCTCTAAATGTTCCGAATTAATGATACATGTCCGCTTCTAGATCTACCGCTAAGCGTTTGGACAAGATTCGTCGTTGAGACACAGTTCGGCGGCTATCTGAGATTGTGGGGGCGGCTAAGCCTGCTGCGCCGCCCTCAACCTACAATACATAAGTACAGTGAGACCAGATCAAATTGAGCGGTGCCTGTTCTTTCTCTTTGGTTCATTTCTGTTCGCTATTTCCTTTGCGCCGAGTTTTTGCTTCTGCTTTTTGTGTTCGTAGAATGAACAATGTTAACGCGCAGGTCGCAAGATCGAGCTTTCCAGACTCTGAACCAGATGTCTCATCTTGGAAACAGAAAATAAGGACTTTCCCAGGCCTTTGGCGAAGGAAGGGAGCTAGCGGTAAGCAGAATACATCGAAGTCCAGAATGGGCGTTGCTGATACGCATGGCAGGCACCCGAACCTGGAGGCCACCAGCCCTCCACCCGATCACCCTCGTCTTCGCGATCCTGTCTTGCTGGGCCCTCATCATTACTCTCCAGCTACTTCTTACACGAAGTCAACGTGAGAATGGTATCTTGTTCGCCCCGGATATCAATGCACTGCCCCTCCATAGCACGTTCTTGTACCAATATTTCCCTACTATATTGGCTGTTGTCTTCAGCATCTTCTGGGCATGGATAGATCTCGAGACGAAGCGTTTGGAGCCGTATTATCGGTTGGGCAGGAAAGAGGGTGCGTTGGGTAAAGAGAGTTTGTTGATGCACTATCCGTTTGATTTCGTGCCATTGGTGCCGCTGAGAGCGCTCAGAGAGAGGTGTGTACTCGTAGCCCTGGGGCCCTCCTTTAGTGAGCGACATCGAAAGGATGGTGTTGATTACAGTGCGCTTGGTATTGACTTATCTCTAGACACTGGTCGGTCTTCTGGGCCTCATTCGCGGTCGTCCTTGTAACATGGGGCGTCGTTCCCGCTCAAGCCGGTCTCTTCACAGTTCAGAGAGTCGCCAGTACATTTCCGACTTCTTTTGCGCGCTCAACGAGCTTCATCCCGGCAGCCAAGCAACCAACGGCGCTGACTCTTCAATTTGCGCAATCTACCTACGGCATTGTGTCGCTCAATGAGACGCTACCAGCATACATGACACGCGAGTACACGCTCGCGCCATTCAAACAGTCTTTAGGCACCGATGCAGCAGAAGAACAGACCAACGCGACGTGGACGGCGCCCACAACATTGTACAGCGTGGACATGAAATGCGCCCCTGCAATACCTGCCCCGGATGTCTTCAAATCGGCGTACAACAGTAGCACCAGTGGATGCACTTTTTCCCTGGGACTCACCGGCAACATCACCATTCGGCCTGACCCGAACTCGCCTCTTTTGTCGCCGAAGGCTTATATGGGGATGTACGTCGGGAACCTGAACAACGGCTTCGCAGATTACGACCTCGAGGGGTGTCCGAAAGACAGGACTCATACTTTCTACGCAGCGTTTACGCGGAACAAAGCGCGAGATCAAGATCCACCACAGAAGGTAACGGCGATATTCTGCGAGCCAACATACTACGCGCAGGACGTAAGTGCGACGGTCGACATGCACACAAAAGCGCCTTTAAGTGTCACATCTCTAGGTCCAAAACGTGGGGTCGCAGAAAACATGTTCAACACCACGTGGCTGGAAGCTCAGATGAACAGCGGGACGCCCGGCTTCGAAGTCAGAGGAGACCTGCTGCCGACTAAAGCACTGCCCGACTATCTCGAACGAATAGCAGATACCGAGTTGAGCTTCGGCAGTGGGTCCGCGGGCGTGTCCATCGTCCAGCCTATGGTCGGCTTGGCGATGGCTGCTGGCGAGCGGCCCCTGGAAGATTACCTTGATTGGGAGACGCTGGGCTCATCATATGAGAAGGCCTATCGTCTCCTGTTCGCGCGCGCGATGGTGGATGTTCTGGGCGACGATTTCACGGCGTCAAAGCAGATCGACGGTCAACGTGTCATCACAACTCAGGCAGTGGTCCTTGAACCGGTGTTTACGTACCTGGTTGAGGGCCTTTTGGGAGTTGTATCGATATCGGCTCTCGTGCTGCTGTTGTTGAGTGCTAGGAGGATGACAACGCTGTGTTCGGACCCGAGTACGATTGCTGGGGTCATGTCGCTTGTAGCGGATAACCAGGCGTTGCTTGCGGACTTTAAGGACTTGGACTGCTGTGCGATTGAGGAGGTCCAAGATGCTGTGCGGGAGAGAAGGTACAAGCTCGTTGGGGATGAACATCAGATCGGGTAAGTCGTGCCTGATATATAAGGAAGAAGCGCACAGAACAGCTTTACTAACTTTATATGTAGTATTGTCGAGGTGGATTCTATTATTGACACTGATCAGAATCAGCTCGAGAGTTTGACGAGTTTGACGGGTCCGCGGCCGGGCTCCTCGAAAGAGATCAGTAAGCCCGTGAGACCAGTCGAATTCAGCTTATGGATGTCTATGCCTTTTGTGGGCTTGTTCATCGCCCTGGCCGTACTGCTTGCCGTCCTTTTCATCAAAGCTCGACCCAACGGTTAGTATCCAATGGCAGGTTTGGCACTGCGAAAGACTTTCCACATAATGCAGGCGCCTATGACACGTTCTGACTTTACCCAGGACTTCCTCTCCCCTCGCAAAACAAGATCGTCCAAAACCTCCTCGAGAATTACATCCCCACTGCAATCGCAACACTCATAGAGCCAATGTGGATCCTCATAAACCGCCTCCTGTGCCTGCTCCAACCGATTGAAGCTCTCCAACGCTGCAACGCGCGGGCGAAAGAATCCATTGACCTCAACTACAGCTCCTTACCCCCGCAACTCGTGGTCTTCAAAGCTCTTAGCGCCCGTCATTTCGTGCTGGCGGCTGTTTGCACAATGGCACTTCTAGCGAACCTGCTCGCCGTTGCCTTCGCACGCCTTTTCTTCCACGACACAATTGAGCTCCGGCAGCCCACGACTTTCCAGCCGCCTTTCCAGTTCAGGTTCGTGGCGATCAATGGAAGCGTAGGTCCAATTGCAGGCTCAGCGGCGTTCGGGCCTGAGGAATCTGGCGCGTTTCGAGGAGGGAATGGGGAGGATCAGTTCCTCATCGCTGAATCGAACTATACGAGAGGAACACCGTTGCCAGCTTGGACGGACGAAGAGATGTTCTATATGCCATTCACAACTACGACTAGGGCCGAAGACACGAACGGGGATCACTATGAAGCCGAGACGATGGCGTTTGGGGCGGAGCTGGATTGTAGCGCTCTGCAATATGGCGTCGATTACGAGGCCGCCATAACCGTCGACGACCCCAACGTGCCCATCCCTGCTGTGCGCCCAGTGCTAAATACTACGCTGTCCAGCAATGGAAATACGACCAACTGCACGAGCAACCCGCTTCTGTACGTCCGACGTGGTCCAATAAGCCTTGAGAATGAGCAAAGATGCCAGAATGGTTCGATTGCATTAGAGCTGGTTTTTCAACTCGTTTCTCTGAATCCAAATGCTACACAAGAAGAACAGAACACCTGCAGGGGATCCGTGGTGCTGGCATGGGTCCGCGACCCGAACGGATCCTGCGGGAAGATACAAGAGATGAAACTCGACGGTGGAAACGCGCTGTTTGTGCGATGCCAACCTCGACTGGTAAAAGGACAGACGACTGTACGGGTGGACTCCTCGGGTCGATTGCAGCGACAAGCTAGTGATGCGGTTGTGAAGACGAACCTCTCCAACGACGACACGAAGAGCCTCTTTAGCAACGATCCCATCAACCTAATCGGGCAATCTAACAGCTACATGTTCCGCTTCGCACAGACTGGCTGGCACAACGACAGTTTCGCAAGCGACTTCATCAACTACTTCACGCGACGGGCGAGCAACAGCACCCGACTCCTCGACCCGAAGCAGCCCCTGCCGACCCTGGAAGACGTGCAAGGCCCGCTCTGCAAGGCGCATTCGAACCTGTTCGCTGTGTGGCTGGGCGCAAATAAGGACCGCCTGCTCGTACCGCGGAACCAGTCGAACGCAGTGTCTGCATCCGGATGGACAGTGGCCCAGCGGGAGCGCTTGTTCCTCTCGACGCCGTTGTTCGGTATCGCGGAGGGCATCCTCTGCACGTACGCTATCGTCGCGATATTCGTCTATGTGTGCCGGCCGGGTGAGTATCTTGCGCGGTTACCGACCTCCATAGCGTCTATCATTGGGCTGTTTGCGGCCAGTGCCGCGGTGCTGGATTTGCAAGATACTTCGCGGTTGGACAACAAAGCGCGGGCGGCGCATTTGCAGAAGCTGGATACGAGTTATGGATATGGAAGTTATGTTGGGGCGGATGGACGGGTGCATATCGGCATTGAGAAGGTGCCGTTTGTGAGGATTAGGAGCGGGACGACCTGGCTGGAGAGGAAGCTGACAAACTTTAGCAAACGGAGCTGGGGGAGGAAGTAGTTAGATGAAGCGTCTGTGAAATGTCACTTTCTCCCTGGGTTGAATGCGCTCGCAGTGTACAGTGATACGTAATGAGAGCTCTGAACGGTTCGCATAGTTAATCGAGCGGGCTGTCGTCGATCTCTTTTTACAGCTCATCTCCGCTGCGGAGCCAAAATTCACGATGTTCCCGCAAGTTGAATTGTCTTGTCTAACTGGTGACGGAAGGTAACTTTGGGGCTTTATTTCTCTCCGTCTTGGTTTCCCTTGTTCAATGTCCGGAAAGTCTTGGAGGTCCGCACAAGACAGCCTGGCAGGGGTAACATTCTAGTCCGGAGCATTATTATTGTGCAGCTTGCACTCAATTTTCAGAAATCGTGAAGCTTTTCATTTGACTTGCCTTTTCCGTGGGGCATGAATAAAAAAGCACTGGTAGCGGTCGCTTCCACGAAGAGATCCACGTGGGAAGCGGCCCCCTTGATGACCGCGCGTTTTACCTTTTGGGAGATCCTCCGTCTGGAAAGGATCTGTTAGTAGGTCACAATTTTTTGAAACAAGCTGGTCGTTCTGCGAGCGGCAACGCGACGCCAATCAAAATGCCGAAGAGGGTTTCTTGTGAAGACGAGGCGTTGTAGACTGGTGGTCGAAATCTCTCCGCTCCGGCACTTAGGTTTAAGCTTGACCACGCCGCAGACCAGCAGCCGCCGGGGCGTGCCAGCACCCGGAGACTGTTTCTCGGGACCTGATGTGCTGCGCCGCCTGTACGCCATTGTACTACGCAATCAAGGAAAATTTCTATGCTCTTACCGCCCCTGAATATCTTCATATTATATGGCATGCACAGCAATAACGGGGGCCTAGAGAATCAGGCTGATCAGGCACCTCAGACGGTTCGAGAAGGAAGGATAAACGAAAGACGCCAAAAATAAGCACCTGCCTCCACTGCATGGTGGAAGGGACTGCCTCCGGAAAAGAGGCCGAGGGCTGGGGGTACGACGCATGATCATCTGCTTCTAAAGTAGCCTAGATGCAGCTCGCCAGCCTGCAATTCCACCTGCTACAGTCCAGCTTCTACTGGCCTAGAGGGAGGCCCATGCCACGGAGCCGCCGTCGGGCTCACGCGATCGCAGGCTTCCATGAGGGGAGCGGCAAGCAGCTGAGCTCGAGGGAGTCGGCGCACGCGAAAGAGTCTCACGGAAGGGATTTGGTGGCCAGCTTGTAGGCAAGGAGAGCGCGACTTCAGATGGGATGGAGTCGCGAAGGCCGGCGAATGAGGACCGGCAGACGGCGTGCTGGCCAGCGGCCTGGTGTTTCAGCTTGACGAAGCGGCGATCTGGGAGGTGCGCCAGGCCCGATGCGGCTTGGCGTGCCCGGATTTAGAGTCGATTAGAGTTATCGATAGGCCATCCTCCCGAGGCCCGTCCCCATCCCAGCGCAGCCCCTGCAGGTCCCCGCGACGGCCTCTTCCAACCGGAGCCACTAGGCCTCACCAGCTGCGGACGTCAAACCTGACGTCGCCCCCTGACGAGGCCGCACGCCTATCGTGAGCCGTTTTCCGTGCGATGTTTCAGAAACAAATCGACCTCTCATTTTCCTCAGCCAATAATGCCGCTGTTGTACCTGCCGAGCCTGACAAGCACCCGTAGTTCGCTTTCTGCTGCACCACCCATCCTGCGCAACCCCTTGGATGTCTAAACCATCTCCGGCTCTGGACCCTCGTGCCCCTTCGCATCGTTGCATGAGAGACCGGCCGCCGTCCTATAGCCTATGCCCGTTTGCCATGATCCGCCGTGGCACTGCAACGGGTACCTTGCACCGGCCTAACGCTACGCTGTGGGCCTCCGTTTCTCTCACACCGCCACAGCATGCCGGACCAGATGGAATATAAAGGGATCATAGGCTCTTCCCTGTGTTTCCTCCCCATCGCAGGCTGACCACCACAGGCTTCAGTTTCGTTTCTCTTCCACTGTCCATTTTTTCCATTTGACTCTCGCCAGCGGCAGAGTATCCACTCCCTGACCAGCACACTCCTTTTTGCTGAACTTTGATTGCATCTCGAAGAGCGTCGACTCGCGGCTTCTGAACTGTTTCCCGTCAACCCATCACCGACACGGAACTCTTCTGGTAGGTTCATGCCATTCTATCATGTACAATCATGTTATTCATATTCCTTGCTGTTCTGTCCATATACTTCGTCTTCATAATTTCTTCTACACATCCCTGAACAATTTGTGGTTGAAGCACAGCAAGTTGTGAGGCTCGATCCCATGTCTCAATACATTAGACATCCAACAATCACAGACACAGACTAATTCGCAACCAACCGCAGAACAAGTCACGAACACACTCCACAGCCGACGCATCGCTCAGCAGGTCTAGCGATTTCTCAGCAAAAGTTTTCAGCGCCCACTTCACACTCTTTCAACATGATGTTCAGTCAAACATCCGCCCTCCTGGCCCTCGCCGCCAGTGCCTCGGCACACATAATCCTCGAATATCCCGTCCCGTATGGAAAAGCCACTCTCAATAGCTCTCCATTGGCCCCGGGCGACTACCCATGCAAGCAGCGCAGCGGCGTTTACGACGTCACCGAAATGAACCAGTGGAACGCAGGCGAGACGAAGACCATCTCATTCATTGGCTCAGCAGTCCACGGCGGTGGCAGCTGCCAATTCTCCGTCACAACCGACAAGGAGCCGACTGAGCAGTCTCAGTGGAAGGTCATTCAATCTGTTATTGGTGGATGCCCGTCTAACGTCACTGGCAACCTTCCTGAGAACCCCGACGGCCACGGCGCAGCGACCTTTCCCGTCACTATGCCCGAAGATATGCCCTCCGGCCAGTATACGTTCGCATGGACCTGGCTGAACAAGATCGGCAACCGAGAGTTTTACATGAACTGCGCTCCCGTCCAGGTTGGGTCGAGCGGTGATGCCTCTGCCGCAGATGTTTCGCAAGCTCTCGGTAGCCTTCCAGACATGTTCGTTGCGAACCTTCCGGCCACGAGCTGCTCCACTACTGAAGGCGAGGACTTCGAATACCCCAACCCTGGAAATGCTGTCACCACTGGGGCTTCCGCTGCGCCCGGCGCCGCGACTTCGGGTGCTGGATGCGCTTCGATGGTGGCCATGGGCGCCGGTGCTGGGCAGTTGGGCTCTCCCGCCGAGGCTACTGGTGCTCCTGCATCTTCTGCCGAGGCCAGCGCCCCCGCTGCGACCACTCCGGCTGCCACTCCGGCTCCGTCTAACCCCGGGGGTGTTTTTGCCCCGGGTGCGTCTTCTGCCGCGCCTGTGGCTTCAGAACCTGCTGCTACCCAGCCGGCTGCTCAGCCTACCCAACCTGCTGGAACGGGCGTTGCCTCTCCTCCAGCCAGCACTGGTACCCCATCGGTCCCATCCTCTGGCGACTGCACTCCTTGCGAGACTGACGGCGCCGTCGTCTGCATTGGCACCAACCAGTTCGGTCTCTGCAACCGTGGCTGCGCTGTTGCGCAAGATCTTGCCATGGGCATGTCTTGCTCCAACGGCGCCATCACTCGCCGCTCGATTCGCTTCCCTCGCGCTCATCTTCACCGCCGTCACGGCTCCGAGATGATCTAAGCGCGATACCTCGTATCGTAACTTGATCACTGGGATAGTTGGCGCGACGAAGCATTTCTAGGAGTTGCACGGTTGGGTTGCGCATTTCAAGCGTGTGGATTATACCCTGGGGATATTTGGGTCTGTAAATATCGCATTCGCACTTTGTTTCTACGCATCGCCGAGGTCAGTGTTGTATGATGGCTGCCTGGCTTGGATGTTACCTTCTCTACACTTTTGTTTGGTGTCTATTTTCGTTCATGATTGGTTGAGGTTGGATACCTGGCTAGCATGCCCTATTTCTCTTCGAACCTGTGGTAAGCCTTGCTTTTTTGCAAGCACAGCATTGAACTTTGAGTACAAAACTCTGGAAATCGAATGTATCGATCACATATCACATCTGTGCCCCATCGCTTATGCAAAGTGACCTGTGAAATGTGCACTTCCTGGATGTCTTAGGTGGGTGACGCGTTGTGGAAATGGAAATGGTTGCCTGTTTCCTCTTGGTTATCTAGCCCAGACTGGGATGACGGAAGTGACCCCTGTGTCCCGCTGCACCGCTCAAGTAGCTGTGTCTTACCAGGACTGAGACAGTGAGATTCCTGAGGCCCTTCATTTCTGGGGAGCTGGGCGTTCACCCCGAGTGACGTTGTTCGTTGGGGTGCTTCCTCATTGGGCAGCTCCATCCGCCAAGCCAATGTAATCCCCTCCAGCTCGACGCCTATTTTCTCAGCCCTACAGCTCCACGGCCAGCGCAACAGTCGAGCACGCGACGACGCCCACCGCGACTCTTACCTCGATCAGCCAGCGGTTGTATGCCCATTCGTATTGTTTTGCCCTATCCTCAGCGCGCACACTGTGTTGGAGCCTCGGCCCCCGTTTCACCCGCCGCCACCCAGGGTCTTTGCCCTCCCCACTCGCCCCTCGTTGCCTCCTCTCCGTCCGACTCCTACGCCACACTCGACTCTTCTCTATAGACCCCGCCCACCATGGATAGCAACCAGCAGGGCTTCGATCAGTCCAAATACCTCGACAATGCCATCCGCGCCGTCAAGGAGAAGAAGCCCCTCCCCGAAATCGACTTCACCCTGCATACCATGGAAGATGGCACCCAAGTGAGCACTCTGGAGCGCGTCTGCAAAGGTAAGCGTCACGCTCCCTCTCCGCCAGTTTGTACAGCCATTGTAGGCATATGCGCTGTTGTTTGAAGAAAAACCTGAGCTAACCCCGCCGCCGCTGCCAGACGTCCAAGCGCCCGCCTTCAACCCGCCTACGCAGGATCAGTTCTTGTCACCGCAAGATCGAACGAAGCCCAATCTCCAGTTCCTGAAGCAGCATTTCTACCGCGAAGGCCGTTTGACCGAGGATCAAGCGCTATGGATCATACGGAAGGGGACGGAGATTCTGAAGTCGGAGCCCAATCTGTTGGAGATGGACGCGCCCATCACGGTGTGTGGCGATGTCCATGGGCAGTACTACGACCTCATGAAGCTGTTCGAAGTGGGCGGGGACCCCGCGGAGACGCGCTACCTGTTCCTGGGCGACTACGTTGATCGGGGTTACTTCAGCATAGAGGTATGCTTTTGGTGGCAAGACATGCGCGCATCCCGCTGACCATACCAGTGCGTCTTGTATCTGTGGTCTCTGAAGATCTGGTATCCGAACACGCTGTGGCTGCTTCGAGGAAACCACGAATGCCGGCATTTGACCGACTACTTCACCTTTAAGCTTGAGTGCAAGCACAAGTACTCGGAGGCCGTCTACGAGGCTTGCATGGAATCGTTCTGTGCATTACCCCTCGCCGCGATCATGAACAAGCAGTTCTTGTGCATACATGGAGGGCTGAGCCCTGAGCTCCACACTCTGGAGGATCTCAAGAGCGTGAGTCGCAGGCTGAGGCAGAGTTTAGTTGGTAGTCGCTGACATCCCTAGATTGACCGGTTCCGGGAGCCGCCCACGCATGGGTTGATGTGCGACATTCTTTGGGCTGACCCGCTCGAGGAGTTTGGACAAGAGAAGACAAATGACTTCTTCGTTCACAACCACGTCCGGGGATGCTCATACTTCTTCTCCTACCCTGCAGCATGCGCCTTCCTTGAGAAGAACAACCTCTTGTCGATCATTCGCGCGCACGAAGCACAAGATGCTGGCTACCGCATGTACCGGAAGACGCGGACTACTGGCTTCCCCAGCGTCATGACCATTTTCAGTGCACCCAACTACCTGGACGTATACAACAACAAAGCGGCGGTCTTGAAGTATGAGAACAATGTTATGAACATTCGACAGTTCAGTAGGTCTCCCAAGTCTTACCGCCGCATGAGTCGCTCACCAAACGCAGACTGCACGCCGCACCCATACTGGCTACCCAACTTTATGGACGTGTTCACATGGTCGCTTCCTTTCGTTGGAGAGAAGAGTAAGTACACGTAGCTTGCCCAATCATTTCCCACATCAGCTGACCGCTTTAGTCACCGATATGCTGATTGCCATCCTGAACACCTGCTCCAAGGAAGAGCTCGAGGAGGAGACACCCAGCTCCGTGGCTTCTGGACCCGCATCGCCCCCGCTTCCTGCCAACATGGATCCCGAATCAACGGAGTTCAAGCGACGAGCTATCAAGAACAAGATTTTGGCCATCGGCAGACTCTCTCGCGTATTCCAGGTATTGCGTGAAGAGTCTGAGCGGGTTACTGAGCTGAAGACAGCGTCCGGGGGCCGATTGCCCGCAGGTACCCTCATGCTCGGCGCGGAAGGAATCAAGCAGGCCATACACAGCTTCGAAGACGCACGTAAGGTGGATCTCCAGAACGAACGGCTGCCACCGAGCCACGACGAAGTGCGAAAGTCTCAGGAAGCGAGCCGAGAGCAGGCTCTCGAAAAAGCTAGCAAGGAGGCAGAGAACGATGCGGGGCTCGCAACTGTCGCCCGAAGAATCAGCATGTGAGTGCAGCTCAACTGCTTCCTACCGTGATCTTTGCTAAGTTGTTTAGGTCTTCTGGATCCGGGCGCAGCAGGAGGAGCTAGTAACGGATTGGGGATTGATGGCTCAAGTTGACGAACAGTGATTGACTCTTGTTTTCTCTTTCGGCTGGGCATTGTCCGTCTCATCAATATACCACATCAGGCGTATTGCAGGCCGAAGGCTGGGACCTAGACGGATAACCTTCGATGAACGGTAGTAATTTGCTGGTCGAATGTCCAGCCCGTGCAGAAGCCCACGTATATGCAATGAAACGAATTTGGAAACTTCCTTTTGGTCTGTTCCAACTCCATGGCTATTCAATGCTGACCCGTGGACGCTGGACCTTGCAGATTCCAGGACGATGCCCGCGGCACAATTCACGTGACCCCGGGCCGATCCTTTCTCCGTGTGAAGGTTGACCTCATTCTCAAGACCTTGCTTTCCGTGGCGAGTCTCTCAGCCCGATGCCTCCATGGGTGGCCTCTGTGCCGCGATCGACGCTTCTGACCAGAAGAAGAGCAATTGATCGCTTCCCGCCCATCTTCCGCTGCCGCAATGCTGTCGTCGCGACACCTCCGCTTCTCCGCATCCGCTCTGCGTCAACGCATGTCTCGCCGACGGCGATAAATTTCCGCCCAAATATTCCGCCGAAGAACGAGGATTTGTACAATGCGCTGTCGGTATTGAGTGGGACCGCGGAGCAGTACGTGAATTTGAGTCGGCTGCAATTGGCGCTCAGAGGGTTGGCGGCGCAGGATGCGGTTACCAGGATTGCTGGTATGGTGTTGCTGTGAGATACGAGGTTGAGGATGCGTGCTAATGATGCTGTGTAGTGCTCGGGCTGAATAGCCAGGTTAGTGCGCAGAGGCTGGCGAGATTGTTACTTGCGGATCCATTGGGCAAGGAGGAGGGGTGGGAGAGGGAGTTGGAGGAGGGGAACGAGGAGGACGGAAAGGCGGTTTTGCTACGGTATGAGATGCCGTTATGAAAGGGACAATAGGGTGCTAATATATGCTGGCAGGTTTGGAGACGAATCCGATGCGCATCCGCCGAGCCCTCTCTACAAGATCCTCTCGGCCCCGTCGAGAATACTAGGAACGCATAATCTTGAGGTCCTTGTCTCAACATTGAACGTTAATGTCTCGAGTGCGGTCACATCGTCGGCGACGGAGAGTTCTGTGGACGTAGTACTGGTACCGAAGCTGCAGGCTACGTCCGCAAGAGGATTGCCAGTACCCTACCCGGTACACAAGACATTGATACTGGGCGAAGGACTTGATACCGCAATCGCATACGGGAGATTCACGCCGGACAGCACTCGCGACCTGGGGGATATGGTCAAAGTAGCCATTGAGCTCCCTCCACCGGAGAAATACATAGATCCCAGGGAATCCTCCACAACCTCTGCGGTCAACGTTGGCATTGGAACCGAAGCTCTGACCGCCCTCCGGACCTCCATCAAAAACTCCACCACCTACGAACGCGGCTGGTTCAAGAGCGGTCTTCCCACACTATCAAAATGGGTCATTCAAGACCTCCAACCCACCGAACCCATCAAGCCCGCCCACAAGGCCCTTATATCCTCAATCACAGACGAAGTTGAGGCGAATATTACCCGCGAAGATACCAAACAACTAACCCGCCTCGCGTCCGCAACGGACCAACAGATTCCGACAGCGATGATAGGGTATCTAGAGTCATGGGCGGAGAAATCGCATACGGAGCTACGAGATCAGCTCAACGAAGCGTTCGCGTCAAAGAACTGGAGAAAACTAAGCTGGTGGAAATTATTCTGGCGCGTCGACGATGTAGGCATGGTTACGGAAGAGGTTCTGGAGAGGAGATGGCTAGTTGATGCGGAGAAAGAAGCCATTTACCTTGCGGGGCGAATGAAGCAGGCCAGCTTCCCGGAAGACGTACGGCACATCAGCGTCGACGTCCAGGAAGACGCGCAATCCCCTACGACCGGCTCAGAGTCCCCACCGGCAGAACCTACCATGGAAAAACCTCGCGTAGAAGTCTCAACAGAAATCCGCGCACAGCAACCCTGGCCCGCCCTCATCTCCTCCACTCGAGCCTCCCTCCTCACCGAAACCATCCCACCCCTCCAAGCCCTCGCACAACGCCTTGTCCTAACGACGCTCTCTACCACGTCCCTTTCCTCCGCACTCTCAGCCCTCCTATACGTATCCATGTCCTCCCTCTCGCTTCTTGAAGCAGGCGCTGTGGCTGCGCTGGGATTGATGTTTTCGCTCAGGAGAATGCAGAAAGTGTGGGAGGGCACGCGGGAGACGTGGCAGGCCAGGGTCAGAGAGGAGGGCCGAATGACGCTGAAAAGCACAGAAGACCTCGTCAGGTTGATTGTGAGGCGCAGTAAGTTGGGCGGTCAGGAGGCGGATGACGGGGTAGCAGAGCGGAGGGCCGCACGCGAGGCTGTGGAGAAGGTGCGCGACGCGCTAAGGAAGATGGGAGAGTGAGGAGTTATGTACCTATATATGTATATTTCTTGTACTTTGCAAGTGTATCATAGCGTCCGCCATTGGAGAGCGGGGCCACGGAAAGGAATGACGGACCTTGTCGTCGTTGGACAGCGTCTTGCTGCTCTTTGTCATCTGTTCGTGCCTATCTTTGCAATCGCATTAGGTATTCATGCTTAATCCCGAGCCTCAAGGAGGTTCGGGCCCTGGCATCGAGCCAAACAAGCATATAAACGGCCTCTGCGAGCCCCTGGCTCTCACGGTCTTCAAGCGTTGGCGTATCCGTTAGCCGTTCATAAGCGTAGCTAGTCTTTACCTAGCTCCCCACGTAAAAGCCAAGTCGATGCACATACACATGTTCATTTAGATAATAAGAGCAGAGCTCTAAACTATTCAATTCATGAAGAACTATCGATGGATCGCGGCTACCAATGCCCGACCTCCCGCAGCCGCAGGAGGCATACCCATCGCCGGAGCGGAGCGCCGTACCAAGACTCCCAAACGCCTATTTGCCTATATGCCACGGTTCGTCCGGAACAAGAGTGGACTTTCGCTTGTGCTTCTTTGCGGACGAGTTTGGAGGTGATGGAGAGTGAGGCGGAGCTGCAGTCGAACTGGGTAGGGAAGTAGGAGGAGCAGAACGCGGAGAAGGCGGATTTTGCGCAGTTGGAAACGAAGATGCAGACACAGGCGGGGCTGGTGGAAGGGGAGACGAGCCCTGGGGCGCTTGTTCCACCTGCAACAACCAGTGTGATTAGCATGGAGCGGCGAAGGAATTGGGAGATCAATCTGAGACCTCTCCGTGAGCTGCGTTTTTCTTGAGGGCCTCGACGAGTTTGCGGGCGGGCCGGATGATTTGCAATTGGTTGTCTTCGGCGGCGCCGAGCATGACCCAAGGCTCGTTCTTGTTCCAGTCAAAGTCACAGATGCGGTTTGTGAAGCCGCCGTGCATGAAGAGCCTAAACGGAGTTAGATGGGCACCTTGACATAAATGACCGATGATGATGCTTACAGCTCTGGCGGGCCATCCTCCGTCTCCTCGGGAGTTTGCTCGTCACCGATCTTGCTGAGATCCCACATGTTGACGCGGCGGTCGTAACCGGAGCTTGCCAAGATCGCCGAATCCTGAGGATGCCACTGCAGGCCGATAACGTCCCCACGGTGGCTCTCCAGCGTGTGCAATTGCTTGTCGAAATTTCGGAGGTCCCAGATGCCGATGCTCTTATCAGCGGAACCTGTTGCAAGGAGCATCTCGAACTTGGGGTGGAAGGCTAGACAGTTGACGGCATCCGCATGGGCTGGTGACTTGCTGTAGAGTGCCCTCTTGTGGGTGTTCATGCGTGTGTCGATGACTTGCCATGTGAGGTCGTCCGATGCACTGCCGATGAGGAAGTTGTGAATGGGATGGTACTGGACGTCGTTGACTGTTGCGCTGTGTACGGTGTATGTAGTCGTGGGCGAGATGGACTTGTTTCCCTTGGAGAAACCACTCTTGATATCCCATGTCCTCACTGTCATATCCTCGTTTCCGGTGACAAGGTGGCCTTCAAGCAGGGGGCTCCAGCTCATGCCGAAGCCCTCCTTCTCGTGCCCAACAAGTTCCGCCTCAAACTTAACGCTACCGTCAGCTGGAGGCACCATAAGATGCTTCGTTCGATCGAAGATGAGCACTCTGCCATCGACGCAGAGAGAAGCTATTATATCGGGATTCTGGGGCTGGTAGCGCGCCTTGTTGACCTCGCCTGGGTGGTTGATTTTCTGGACGATATTGAATGCGAAGGGTCGCTTCGCGGTACCATAGCCGCCCACCTCGCCCTTTTCCTCGTTGAGGTTTGACAGGTCCGGCACACGAAAATCTGGAATTTCGACTTGCGCAATCTGCAGATAATTCTGCGCCTGCCCTGATGTGTGTGTGCCGAGGATCATTCGGTGCGCGCTCATGTTCGTGCCCTCGACTCTGCGCACTGTTAGCATGCCCCGCCGCGGAGGTGGAATTCGTACGGTTTCTTGTCGGGCAGCCACTGCGTTGTGAGAGTGGGCCATTCGAGCGCGCGTCCATAGAGCATATCGTATAGGAATACGGAATTCTTCTTCCATATCTTGTACTCCTCGTTAACAAGCTTATGTTCGAGCATTTCCTGGTCGTGCTCGAGCAGAGCGTCGGGCGCATCTAGAAATAGAAGCATTAGTGCGAGGCGGACTTCGAAGGGTGGAGAGATACGAACCACTCATGGTGTCGTCCATGATTGCCGAAGTATGTTTGTGCTGCTAGCAAGCGGCGTTGCGGGTGAGAGAGGGAAGGTGAAAGCTGCGGTGGAGCAGCGAAATAGGCGACGCGAGACGCGTTGGGCGGGCCCTAGTGCACGTGACCCATGGTAGCGATCGCCGCGCGCCCCGGTCAAGCGGGGCTTGGCGGCTGGGGAAACTACATATCGCCAGCCGCAGCCCGTTTTCTACTCCTTTGAAGACCTCAGCGTCGCGAACCTGCACCCACACTTTTCTGACCCTCTCACCTAAAAGCGCCGCGCGCGCTCCTCCTCTTACCCTCCCCCTCCCTCCCGTCGCTCCTCAAATTGTGCGCTGGAGCTCTTCCCTCACCAACTACGCCTCCGCCCTCACGCATCATCGATACCATCGCTAGAACGCAGCAGCAAGCATGGGTGTTCCCAAATTCTTCCGATGGATGTCGGAGCGCTACCCTGCGATTTCGCAGCTTATCGCAGAGAACCGCATCCCGGAATTCGACTGTCTCTATGTGAGTACCCTCTTGGTAGCCGTAAGCGCATGCAGCTAACCACAGCCTCAACAGCTGGACATGAATGGCATTATCCACAACTGCACCCACAATGACTCCGACGGCCCGACCACCCGCATGACCGAGGACAAGATGTTCATCGCCATCTTCAACTACATCGAGCACCTCTTTGGCAAGATTAAGCCCAAGCAGCTCTTCTTCATGGCCATCGACGGCGTCGCCCCGCGTGCGAAGATGAACCAGCAGCGAGCCCGACGCTTCCGCACTGCTCTCGATGCCGAAAAGGCTCGAGAGAAGGCTATCCGCGAGGGCGTCGAAATGCCCACAGAACCCCCGTTCGACAGCAACTGCATCACACCGGGTACTGAGTTCATGGCGAAGCTCACGCAGCAGCTGAAATATTTCATCAATAAGAAGGTGTCCGAGGACTTGGACTGGCAGGGCGTGGAAGTCGTCCTGTCTGGCCACGAAGTTCCGGGGGAAGGAGAGCACAAGATCATGGAGTACATCCGCCAGGCCAAGGCCCAGCCCGGCTACGACCCGAACCGCCGCCACTGCTTGTACGGTCTGGACGCAGACCTCATCATGCTTGGCCTGCTCAGCCACGACCCCCACTTCTGTCTGCTCCGAGAGGAAGTCACCTTTGGGCGGCAGAGCAAGACGAAATCCAAGGAGCTGGAGCATCAGAACTTCTACCTCATGCATCTCTGCATGGTTCGCGAATATCTAGAGCTTGAATTTCAGGAACTAGAAGAGCCTGGAGCTCTCGGCTTCGATTTCGATATGGAGCGTGTTATTGACGATTTCATTCTTATGGCTTTCTTTGTCGGCAACGATTTCCTCCCGAATCTACCGCATTTACATATCAACGAAGGCGCTTTGGCTCTTATGTTCAACGTTTACAAGACGGTGTTGCCCAAGGCTAAGGGTTATATCAACGAGGGTGGCGTCATCAACATGGAGAGGCTGGCTCTTCTCCTCGATGAGCTGTCGCACGTTGAATACCGCCATTTCGAATCTGAGAATGCAGACGCTGCCTGGTTTAAGGGAAAGCGCCTGGAGAAAGAAGACGTAATGGAGAGGACGAAGAAGCGCGGAACCATCGTAATGTCCACCGACCAGAAGAAACTGTTCTCGAAGATCAAGAGCTGGGTTGGTACATATCTGGAAACCAAGGATTCCACGCCGTACGACCTGCCGATTAGCCTGAATGCCGCAGATCGGAAGTTTGTGCAGGACCTCGCGGACAGCCTGCATTTGCACTGGAAGACCATCCAAGACGACGAAGGTAATCGACATCTTCAGCTGTCCTTCCCGCCTAACCTGGTGGAAAACGGCGAGGACGCAGAAGATGAAGAAGACTCCGAAAGCGAAGACGACGAAGCCAAGAAGGCCATCTACCGGGTGATCCAGAAGTACGACAACGCCAAGGTTGTCGACATCTCGCCGGAGGAGGCACAGAGCGCAATGGAAAAGAAATATGACGAGAAGTTTCAGTCATGGAAGGACCAGTACTACACGACAAAGTTTGGTTGGGGCCGGGACAATGAGAAAGAGCTGAAGAAATTGACCGAGAACTACGTGCAGGGGTTGCAGTGGGTTCTCTACTATTACTACCGCGGAGTTGCATCATGGCCATGGTTCTACGGCTACCACTACTCTCCCATGATCTCCGGTCAGTCTTTCGAACCGGTTTATCGTCTATGCTAATCAAGTCCAGATGTGAAGAAGGGCCTCAACGCGGATATCGACTTCAAGCTTGGTCAACCTTTCAAGCCCTTCCAGCAGTTGATGGGCGTCTTGCCCGATCGAAGCAAGACGATCGTTCCCGAAGCTTACCATATTTTGATGACAAGCCCCGAGTCATCAATCATCGATTTCTATCCGCGGGACTTCGACCTTGATATGAATGGGAAGAAGATGGAATGGGAAGCTGTAGTGAAGATTCCATTCATCGAAGAAGACCGGCTTCTTGCAGCAATGGCGACGAAAGAGCATCTTCTCACCGAGGATGAAAAGGCCCGAAACTCTTTCGGGGTATCCTTGAAGTTCACATACTCCAAGGATCTCGACTTCATTTATCCCTCATCTTTACCAGGTGTATTCCCGGATCTACCGCACTGTCGTTGCATCGAAAACATTTTTGAGCTCCCCACCATGGATGGGTTGGAGCTTTACGTGGGGTTGATGGACGGCGTCAAGCTGGGAGAGCACTCGCTCGCCGGGTTCCCCAGTTTGAAGGTGCTCCCATTCCACGGCAAGTTGGAGTTTGCTGGTGTCAGCGTCTTCCAACAGGACAGCCGAAACGAGAGCATGATCATCACCCTCCTGGACACGGAGCCACGAACAAACGTTGCTTATGCAAACGAGAAGCTGGGCAAGGCTGTTCATGTTGGATATCCCTTCTTACAGGAGGCTAAGATCGTGAAGGTGTCCGACGAACTGTTTGACTATGTGCTGCCCCCGACAGGACCCCCTGTTCCGGCTGCCATACCGCACGGCCCACAAGAGATATCGAACTGGAAGAAGATGGCGGACCGAATCGAGAACACGTACAGCAAGCGTCTCGGTATGATCGTTGGTCAGGTTGAAGCCCTTGTACATGTAGAAATGCTCAAGGGCCTCAAGAAGACTGACGATGGCGCAACGATCAAAGAGTATGGCGAGATTCCTGGCCTACAAGTCGAATATGCCGCTCAGACCATCGTCGACGAGGTCATCAGCGCAGATCCACGCTTTGTTGAGAAAGAAGCGCTCCCGATTGAAGAGGAATTTCCCGAGGGTTCTCGGGCTTTCTACTTAGGCGACTACGCCTACGGTCGGCCATTGCAAGTTCTCGGACACGTCGACAACAAAGCCACCATCATGGTCGCGAAGCTGAGGAGACCTGAACCGGAGTTTGGTCGGGAGGTGGCGAGGCAAGCTGAAAAGCTCACCCCGTACTACCCGTCCTATGTGGTCGCACGTCAACTCAACATGCCTCCACTGGCACTATCTAAGCTTACGGCTTCCTTCAACGTGAATTCCAGCGGTTTGAAGTTGAACCTCGGCTTGAATCTCAAATTCGAAGCCAAGAAGCAGAAGGTCCTAGGCTATTCTAGGAAGTCAGAAAATGGCTGGGAATACAGTCAGAAAGCGATTGACCTGCTCGCGCAGTATATGGTTAAATTCCCAGAGTTTATTGCTGCCATCATCAGGAACCCAACAGGAGACGGCTGGGCGGATACCGATTTCTTTCCGCCCGAGGTCGCGAAGGAGAAGGTCAAAGAGATCGGAGCATGGTTGAAGGAACTACAGACTAAGAGTTTCGAGAAAGTTCCTCTGGACGCAGAACAGCTTGACTCCAGTGCAGTGAAGATGATTGAGCAAGCCGCCGATGCCAACTTTGCACTCACCCAGGATGTCGAGAACAAGAAGATCGGGAAGGTTCCTCGCAACGCTCTCTTGAAGCCTTCGGATGCGGAGCACCGCCTCGGCGGGCAAAAGTTCACCATAGGTGACCGCATTGTTTACGTTCAGGATTCTGGAAGGGTGCCAATTGGATCTTGTGGTACTATCATTGGAAAGACCAGAACCGCTCGCGCGATGTTGTTGGACATCGTCTTCGACGCCACCTTCATGAGCGGAACTTCCTTGGGCGACCGATGCTCGCCGTTCAGGGGGTCTACTGTTCCGGCTACAGCAGTCCTCAACTTGACCGAGAGGCAGGTTATCTCCTATTCGACTGCAGGTGCTGCGAAGCGACCGCACTCTACTTCTCAGCCCTACACTGTTCCTCGCATGGGAGCTCCTGGCGGTCCCCAGCTTATTCCAGCTGGCACACCGCCACCTCTACGCGGGTCGTATCGCGGAGCTTTCGGCGGTGGAAACACCAATGGAGCTCCCCGCGGCGGCGCTCCCCGCGGGCGAGGTGGTGGGCCGGCGCCGAGAGGGAATGCATATATGCAGAACGGCACTCATCAGTCTCAGCAGCAGCAGACCGCCCTTCAAACCCAGCAGCTGCCCATTCACGGCGGCCCGCCGCGAGGTGGACGCGGCGGGTTCCCCCCACGGGGACAGTTGAACGGTTTCCAGAACCAGAACATCAACCCCAACAACCCTCGTGGCAACACTGGGTTTGTACCGCATGGTCGAGGCGGTCCAAAGGCCAACCGCGGCGGCTTCACTGTTACAGACATGAGCGATCCAACTGAGGGCGTCGTACAGAACAATCCGAATTTCCGCCCGCAGAACTACAGCAATGTTCCCCCGCCAGCTAGCTTGGACTCCTCGCGAGGTACCCGGGGTCGTGGTCGCGGTCGGGGAGGCTTCCGTGGCCGTGGGGCGCCTAGGGGAGGACCTGCCGCGACCACTCAGCAGGAATAGGTAATAGAGTAATGGTGGTTTGCTTTGAGCGTTGAAGCTTGCGATTGTGATACCGTTCAGGTGGAACTGTCGGGTTTCGGATATCGTATTAGATCGTCACTGATAGGTGGTGGGAGGGATGACATTCTTCATGTATTGGAGCTCTGCAACGTCTTGATGTTTGTGGACCTTCGGGCCCCTTGGTCAAGGATTGTATAGGCTTTACTCTGTCCGCCGTGGCAGGGGATATTGATAGGAGAGAAAAATAAGATTCTTGATCTTGAATATACACAGTATGGCGAATTCACGTCAGTGAGAGGGTACTCTTCGGAAGTCCGACGTTGCCAAGACCATTAGACGAACATCCCTGTAGGGCTACCCGAGCTCCAGAAACGTGTTAGGAAGCTCTCCACACCCGCCGCGCTCTCAACTTCCCTTCCTCTCATATACGACACAATCACCCGCCCAATATGCACTCAACGCTCGTACGGGTGCAGAATGTCTTCGGCTTCTTTACTACGGTAGCTTTCTCCGTCGCGGCGGTAATTGCGCTCTCCGCCTTTATCAACCCACAGACCCCGTCTGCGAGCATTCAGTTGCGGAATGTCCAGGTGTATGTGTACAAATGAAGTGAAACCGGGGGATAGAATGCTGATTGCGAGCAGAGTGAGAGGGCGACCCCACTACTACAGCTATAAGAAGGAGGAGTATGCGCACATCAAGTTCGATCTGGACACAGGTACGTCGGTTCTATCCTACACTCCGCGCCCGTCGCCGCAGCCCGTGAGAAAACGAGACCAGAGCCTAATTATATCGATATGCAGATCTAAGCACCCTCTTCAACTGGAACACAAAACAAGTCTTCGTCTACCTAAAAGCCATCTATCCCTCCACCAAACCCTCCGAGCCCGCCTCCGAAGCCATAATCTGGGACGCCATCCTCCCGGGCTCCGCCGCGCCCTGGCACCAGAACCACTACATCCACCCGACGCCCAAATCCTCCAAGACCTCCAAAAAGTCTAAGTCCGCCGACGCGCCCTACCCGCGCGGCATCCTGCACCTGCAGAACCAGCGCCCGAAGTACCAGATCACGGATATCAGTGGGAAGCTGCAGAATCGCACGGATGTGCAGCTCGAGCTGGGCTGGAACGTGCAGCCGTGGGTTGGCGCGCTGCTGTGGGAGCATACCTTGATGGACGTTGGCCTATGGCAGCGGTTGATGGGCGGGAAGAGCGAGGTGTTTGATTTCCCGGCGATTGGGGCGAAGGGCATGCCGAAGAAGAAGGATTTGGAGACGGAGAAGGGGCATGAGGGGCATAGGCTTGAGGCGGGCGGGGAGGTGCCGAGGAGGAAGCCTGCGTAAGCGGAGCGTGGAGGACGTCTATCTGATGCGCAGCGGCTGAGGCGGGTTATGTGCCTATGATATAGGATGTGGGATGTGATATTATGTGCGTTATGGGAAGGGCTTCGCCGGCAGGCTGGGCTTCAATGATACCTCGTCTTCTCCTTCGCGACGCGATTCTCATCTTGAACCCGCTTTAGTCTCCATCGGCCTCGCAGTTAATTCTCACTACGCAGCGCAGAGGAGAGCTCGGAGTGATTTAGAAATACCATATAGATTCCTCGGATTCTTCTAATGGATTCCCACCTATTCAACTATCCGTTAACCTCGTGAAGATGGAACGCCCGCGTTCCCATACACGAAATTTCAATCTGGAGCAAGAAATCTACTGTCAGGGAAAGGGACGCGAAACAGCATTCAGGCGCTTGATGATCGGTAGGAGGTTCAAATCCCACAACTAAAATAGGGGGCCATAGAGAAGGCCCTCCCTTGCTCCCAGTGAGTAGTGTGCGCATAAGAAGCATGCTCTCCGCTGGTAAGAAACCGATGGTTCTCCTACTCTGGCAACTCATCGTTTCCCCCCTTCAATTTAACGACCAGTCTCCTCTTTCATTGGATTGGCACTCCCTCCTAATCTACACATACCACTCATCAAAGCACAGTACATCTATCCCGCCTAGCTGCATCTTTCCCGCTAACCCCTCGCCCGCCTAACTCCCCCGTCCCCAGCCTTGAAACTCTAGATCTGCAGTCTGCATAATTCACACGCTTGGTTTAACTATCTGATCGGATCTGCGCGCATGCATATCCAATCCTTCCCGCCGCGTATCCGTTTTAGCCTCAGCGCTTGGTTGCGCAGAAACTGTTCTACGGGATCCGGCGAGAGAGATACTAGGGACGAGGCTGGTGTTTGAGGCGGCTGGGTGTATGATGGTTTGGATTCCGGGATAGGGATAGGGATGATCGAGGTTGAGATACGCTTCAACCGGACCCGAATTCTCGTACCTTGTGCTGGACGCGATTCACACGTACATCAAACGACCCGAGTGAGAAGGCGGGCGACGGTACATTAATCGCGCCTGACATGTCTGATCAATCACTATCACTATCCGCCATCCATCAGCCGCTACCTAATACTCCAATCCCATCCAATTCCCACCTTAACTACCCGACACACGCCATCAGCCATATCTCCTTCCCAGGACCCGCCTGCAAGATCAGCAACCCAAGGTACAAGGTATAGAACAGTAAGACGACAGATAGACGAAACGCATCAACGAAGATCCGCGAGGTCAAGTTAAGGTTATCTCTTAGGCCGGCAAAGCCCCAGTTATTTCGACAGTGAGACCGCGCGTAGGCAGGCTAGGTAAGACGGGAAATGATCGACTTGACTTGACTAAATTATCAAGGTTCTGGAGCGGAGAAAGGGCTTTGGGTACGTATATATGGAGAACTTGGCGAGGAGAGATTGGGCTTACTGTGTACTGCGATGACGACGACATGGGGATGGTGGTGTTTTGCGAGGCTATTTACTGACTGGAGGGGGAGCTTGGTATTGCTCCAATGGAGCGCTCGACTCTCTCAAGGGGTCTCGCTCTATCAGACAAGAAGCCCTTCTCAGCTTCGGCGTCTGCACGTATCGCTGCGACGTTTCCAAGACATAGTATTAGAAAACCTTTCCGCCGTCCTTATCATCGCGTCGAAACAGCGCGCAAAAACCATCTTACGCCATCAGATTCTCGGCGACAATTTAGCAAAACGACAACGCGCAAGCGACGCTTCCCCAGATTTCGCATCTGCCTGACCCCCGTTCAAAAGCTGTTGGTGGCGCTACTCTGCGCCGGGACAGGCGTCAGCTTAGCTAGCGGTAGGCGGTAGCTAACCTCCAGCCCCACCTTGCCATGCCTCCAAGCCAAGAGAAGCTCCTCAGCTCACCATCGTCCTCAGTCAGCCTCGAACAACCTACGATCTTGGGTTACAGAGCGTGGCGGCCGCTCCGATGCACCCTCGGCAACTCTCGACCTGGGGCCGCTCGGCCTTCGGTACAACATCAAGGCGGAAAGCACCAACAAAGGGATGGTGGAAGGCAATTGTGTGCGACGGCATCAGGTGACGGTACGGCGTGTCGTAAGCCCGCTAGACGAGTCAAGCTAGGCAAGCTGGCTGGGCTGGCTGGCCAAGCCGTGCGTTGAGGTTGGAGAGGTCTTGGGCGGAAAAGCATTGCGACAAGGAGGACCACATGTGGCTTGCGCGATGCTTAGCTGCGACCTCAACTCCACGCTTGAGCGACGAATGCGGCGGGTGTCAGGCGGGCAGAAACCAACAACAACAGGGCGGCAAACCGGGCGATGCGAAAGGGCATTGGAAACGTGATCAGTGTCCAGTTCCGGTGAAGATATGGCCCGCTGATGGCCCGAGAGTGCCTCCAACCGCTCGTATCCCGCGCCGATTCGGCGGTCGCGCAGCGGCACAAGCAAGGCAATCCATCGGCGTGTGAGCGGGCTCCCGCAACATTCGATTTCTCAAACAAGGCCTCCCACCAGCAGCTGGGGGGGCAGAAAACAACGCAAGTGTCAGAAGACAGAACGGCATCGAAGCACTGGAAGAAAATTTTGCGCCTTCGCTCGCTGCTACCATGGCATGGAGCTGAGATCGGATTTCCTCACGCCGTAGCCGGTTTAGGATGCAGTTCGCCGTGCGTGCAGCGAAGGATCGAGTGCGATCCGGGGTCCCCGCTGGCGGAGCGGGGGAAGTGGCCGTGATGCATGTCGTCGTTTGGATACGGCTGTGATGGCGTTTTGTTTGTGCTTGGCGCCAGCTTTACCGGACTTGTTTGCTAGCGGGTATCTTTCTTTCAACCGCAGCCCTGGTGATACTCGTTCTCGCTCCGCAGGCCGTGCAGCAGCCCCTTCGACGACTCGAAAAATAGCACGGGGAACGCCTTACGTGAGGCCGGCAATGCAGGCCTGTGTTTATGCTGTCAGCTAATCGGGAAAGAGCTGTTGCTTGTGGTCGGTGAATCTGGGGGCTTTCGCGATCTGCGCAGGGTCGGCTTGCTGAGTTGAAGATCTTTTCCCTGTATGTAACGTGAATGCAAACCGCCGATCCTCCTTATTCCGCCAGCAAGTTCGCAACGCCAAGACCTGAACGAGGGATACCAAGAGGTCCGAGCGGGGCAGGTCGCGGCAGAGGTGAAAGGCCAGGGTCATGGGCATATCCTAGAGCGCCTAAACAGCCACGGCCGCCAGCCAGCAGCGAGTCTCCGCGAATGAAAGCACAGTCTGAAGGTGAAGGCGAGCCGCTGACGAAGGTCGATCTGAGAAACACCATGCCGAAGCATTTCACTCCTTGGCCCGTTGCCCGGTCGAGTGATTTGCAGCCCTGCATACATAAATTCCCAGCCGAGGGAGGGATGAGAGCACCAAAGGGAATCCCCAATTCCCGCTCTTGTGTCACCCACCGCCACCAGTGTAACCCGGACCCATGCACCATAATTAACGCCTATCCAGCTCACTGGAGACGTCCAGCCCCAGCTGCGCAGAGCTTATAAAAGCAAGCTGCCCCCGGTCCAAGAGCTTGCCGTCTCCACAACACTGCGATTGCCCCAACTGCCACCATGTCCGACTCCAAGGACGCGACAACCATCGAGTAAGTGGACCAGCCGTTCTTGCCTTCACTTTGCACTCCAGCTTGCTAACACTCCACTTCCAGGCCTGCTGAGGAGCGCCGTGGTTCCATATTCGACAATGAAGAGAAGCGTCGACAGAGCGTCGCCGAGTTGACCAAAAACACCGAGGGCGAGTAAGTCGTCCGCACTACTCCCACCAGCTCATCGCTGACAAAACGCAGGGTCCGCAACCCTCTCATCGGTATCCCGAAGGAACAGCTACTTGCCGATGTCGAGAGCTTCGCCAAAGAGCATCAATTGGAGGACATCCAGCCACTGCTCGTCAAGGGCGCACTCGCCGCTCAATCTCCCCATCTCTTCGACGAAATCGACGAGTTGGACGAGGGCGACCGCACCGCGCTTCGCGAGGAGGTGACGCACCGCTGGAAGCTGCCCAGGCTTTTGTACATCACCATCGTCCTCAACTCCATTGCTGCAGCTATCCAGGGCTGGGACCAGACGGGGTCGAACGGCGCCAATCTCACCTTCGCACAGCAGTTCGGCATCCCTGACAGCGGCGAGTTCTGTGATATTCCTGCAAACGCTTCGACCTGCGAGAAGAACAGCTGGATTGTCGGTTTCGTCAACTCTTCCCCGTACATCGCCATCGCGCTTTTCTGCGCATGGATCTCCGACCCCATCAATGACCTGATTGGCCGACGGGGCACCATCTTCATCGCTGCCATCTTCTCCGTGCTCGCGCCCATTGGATCGGGCCTCACCCAGCATTGGGGACAGCTCGTGGCGTGTCGGGTCCTTCTCGGCATTGGCATGGGTCTCAAGGAAGTCACGGTGCCGGTCTTCTCTGCCGAGAATGTACCCGCAAACGTGCGCGGAGGGTAAGCTCTTCTTGGATCGTTGGGATGGAAAGAAACTGACAAATAAGGCTGGTTATGTCTTGGCAGATCTGGACTGCCTTTGGTATTTTCCTCGGTACCGTGGCTAATCTCGTTGTCATGGTAAGTCCTGTTGGGCCTCTCTTCTCTACTTTGGAGTGCTGACCGTAACCCCCACAGAACACCGGCCGAATCTCCTGGCGGTTGCAGTTGGGCTCCGCTTTCATCCCTGCTGTGCCCCTCGTCCTCGGAATTTGGTTCGTTCCAGAGTCTCCGAGGTGGCTGATGAAGAAGCGCAAGTACGCCAAAGCATATCGATCCTTCCTTCGACTGCGAAACACTCCCCTTCAAGCCGCCCGCGATCTCTACTATACGCACGCGCTTCTCGCACAGGAAGAGGTCCTTGTCAGGGAGGCTGGGTTGAAGCCGGAGAGTAACTTCTTCACGCGCTTCATCGAGCTCTTTACTATCCCTCGTGTCCGTCGTGCCACTCAAGCTTCTGGTATTGTGATGATCGGACAGCAGATGTGTGGCAGTAAGTGCACTCTTTCTCGTCCTATTGCGTGCACTAACAGGAGTAGTCAATATCATTGCCTTCTACTCGAGTACCATCTTCCGGGAAGGTGGTGCTAACGACAAGACTGCTCTCATTGCTTCCTTCGGTTTCGGCCTGGTCAACTTCGTGTTTGCTTGGCCCGCTGTGTGGACCATCGACACCTTCGGGCGCCGCGGTTTGCTGCTTTTCACCTTCCCCAACATGTTCTGGACGCTCCTGACGGCTGGAATGTGTTACTACATCCCCAAGGAGAGCCCTGCACACATGGGCCTTATCGCGCTGTTCGTGTATCTGTTCGGAGCCTTTTACAGCCCCGGAGAGGGACCAGTTCCGTTCACGTACTCCGCCGAGGTCTTCCCCCTCTCCCATCGTGAGGTGGGAATGAGTTGGGCCGTCGCGACAAACAACTTCTGGGCGGCGGTTCTGTCGCTCACGCTCCCTCGCATGCTGAAGGTCATGAGGCCTCAGGGCGTGTTCGGCTTCTACGCCGGGTTGAATGTGGTGGCCCTCGTCATGATGTAAGTTGAAAGCCGCCGTAGTGGGTATAGGTCCGAATGCTAACGCTTTTGCACAGCTTCCTCTGGATGCCGGAGACGAAGCAGCGCACGCTCGAGGAGCTCGACTACATCTTCGCCGTCCCAACTAGGACCCACATGAACTACCAGGTGAAGCAGAATCTGCCGTGGTGGTTCAAGACGTACGTCCTCCGCCGCAAGGGACTCAAGAAGCCTCAGCTGTACAAGTTCGACGAGGAGGTTGTTGCCCACTCGAAGACGGCCCTGAGCGATACGAAGGCCTAAGTGCTCGGCTGGTGTAGCTGCATCGGGGATGGTTCAGGTTGCCTTGAGATCGCCGCGAATATTGTTCCCGGAATGGGGTTCTTTACGCCGGGGGAAATACTCCCGTGCTCGAGATTGATAGACACGGTGTATGATGGATTGTCTGGACGGTGTTTGCCGCTCGATATCCGTATAGTCTACGGTAGTCAATCGCTAATGTTTTGACCTGGTCATGTCGTGCGGCGCGTGTGATTATCGTATGATGTGCGAATCGTCCGGATCCTGTGGTATCTTCCCATGAGGCAGGCTTCGCACTCGACTTCCGCGTGGATGTCCCCTACCAGACAGACGGTGTCCAATCGTTGCTCCTGAGGACTCCCGAGGGACGTTCGGCCGACCGCCAGCGTGAATGTGATCCTCTCTCTTCACCACCTCTCGTTCCCTGCATTCACCTTCCGCCTCTCAAATACCGTCTCCCTCTCCATTACATTTCTCGCTCACCAGGGTATTCCATCTCTTCCAATTGCGCTCGATCGCACTTCAGACGATTATACCTCGATCGTTCGCTTCTCAAAACCTCACAATAAGAAGTCGACTTAAGCAAATCCCAGCTAACCCACACTCGACCCCAGCCCTGCGATGTGGGGAAAAAAAGAACGGTCGAATCGGCCGCGATGCCTAATCCGACAAAAGCCTCGGCAGCCCGCGCCCGCCGATCCATTGGTGGGCTCCAGCATCTGAATTGCGGACGACGGTCGGGGTCATGCGATATAAACCGGCTCCTCCTGCTGCTGCTTGTCTGCGCACTTGAGCGACTCTTGTTGGCTTTTTGTAAGGCCTTTGTCTGCTTTTTGCTTGCTTGGAGTGGTGTGATCGTCTTATTCGCAG
This sequence comes from Trematosphaeria pertusa, assembly GCF_010094035.1. Classification (NCBI taxonomy): domain Eukaryota; kingdom Fungi; phylum Ascomycota; class Dothideomycetes; order Pleosporales; family Trematosphaeriaceae; genus Trematosphaeria; species Trematosphaeria pertusa. The sequence goes on along the minus strand of NW_022987222.1, from coordinate 680,552 downwards.
CTGTCCGTCGACTATTGGTCTTATCGATACGATACGCGATCTAGCATTGTTTCTAGGGCTCCACCAACGACGCAAAGATGCCGCTTTTCGACTTGAAGAAACAGCTCGTCTTCGTAGGTGCCTGCTATTACCCAAATCCCTCGAACTTGCTAACTCTCCGCCCAGTACGGCGCATACCACGCCGACCCTGTACTCCCCCCCGCCCTGCCTCTAACACACTCCTCCCTACTAAAACCCCCAAGACCAATGTCAAAATCCACATAACCTGCGTCCCCATCCTCCTAGCCACCGGCTTCCTCTTCGTAAGCCCCCCCCCCTCCCCACTCAACCCCACCACTAACCCACCCTCCCCAGGCGACCAACACCCCCTCCCTCCGCACGCCGCCCCTCCTCACGAAGCTCCACCTCCCGCTCAACCTGGGCACGCTCGCCGCAACCACCTACTCGACGCTGTACCTGCTGCTGAGCCCGAACGTCGCGGGCGCCGCGCTCGCGCCGCTCGTCATGGCGGCCGGCGCGCTGGCCAACTACCTCACGGCGACGTACAACCGGCGCAAGGCGAACACGGTTGCGGTGGGCGTGCACGTGGTGTGCTGGATCCTGCAGTTCATCGGGCATGGGAAGTTCGAGGGGCGGAAGCCGGCGCTGCTGGATAATCTGGTGCAGGCGCTGTTTCTGGCGCCGATGTTTGTGTGGTATGAGGTACGTATATCGTGGTGTTTAGTGTATCTTGGCTTCCGAGTGCGGAGAGCGAGGCCTGGAGGGCTGCGGTGGAGACTTGAGGCGCGCTGGAGTGTTGTGCTGGCCCGCTTCGCTTCTTGCTTTGAGATGAGACATGTGCTAATGTGTGCTACCTTGCAGGTGCTGTTTAAGTTTGGGTTTTACAAGGAGTTGAGGAAGGAGGTGGAGGAGCGGGTTGCGGCGGAGAGGAGGAAGTTGAAGGAGGGGAAGAAGGGAGAGTGAGTGGAGTTGGACGGGCTAAGTTGGGCATTCGGTTCGTTTTTGCTTGCGACCGGATTTGACTATGCATCCGGCATTCTGGAACCCTTCAGCTCCCTAAGCAATGTTCAGTCGATGTACTTTCCTCTATAAGTTTTTAATTGGGAATAACTACGTATGCATCGTCCTGGTGCCCTTCAGCTCCCTAAACATTGTACAGTTGATGTATTTTGCGCTATAAGCTTTCGATCGGATTTAACTACGCATTCACCGTCCTGGAACCCTTCAGCTCCCTATACTTTTGATTGTCGATGTATTTTACGGCCTGAGCTTGCGACCAGATTTCACAACGCATTCATCATCCTGAAGACCTCCAGCTCCCTAAGCATCATATAATTGACGTATTTTGCGGCATAAGCTTTTAACCAGATTTACCTACACATCTATTATCCTGGAGCCCTTTAGACCCATAAAGATTGTATAGTTAAGGTATTTCATGCCATAAGCTTTCAATTAGATTAGCCAACGTATTCATCATCCTAGAGCCCTTCAGCTCCCTAAGCATTGTATTTCACGGCCTGGGCTTGCAATCAGGTTCGGCTACACATCTATCCTCCCGGCGCTCTTCAACTCCCAATCACAAATCGAAATATCCCATTATACGTATAGCAACGGCCCTCTAGACCCCCCAAGTAAAGCTCCCGCGTCGAGTTGTGCCCGCTAGTTCCTGAAACTCTTTATCCTGGATTTGGGCCTCGTCTTCGATGTCGAGCTCCTCCTCAACATGGTCCTCCTCCTGGATGTGCATCTCACTCTCGGGCTGCCAGTGTTTCGGAAAGGCCACAGCTAGCATGCTCTCCGCCAGCGCGAAACGAGCTTCCAAGTACTGAGCGGTCCTGTCAACCGAGTCCATGTCCACCTTGCCGTGCGTCGGAACTCCTGGCCTGCTTCTAGAGCGAGACGGTCGTGATGGAGGAGAGACTTCGATCCGCGGCTCCAGTTTGTCTTCTTCAGGGGATCGCTTATCAAGTCGAAACGCGCCAGCCTCGAAGGCCTGTTCAACCACCTGGCGATAAACCCCTCTTCCTATCTTTCTCCGTCGCAGCGGGGATGTAGAACTTGAACCTGCGCCCCTCGCAGACTCCCCTGACGTAAGCCGCAGCCTTCTTCAGCGATGGAAAGGTTTCCGGCCACTGCTTTAAGAGCGCTAGGACGGGCTCCACGTTCGCCGAGTATTTATCTAGAAAACAGTCAACATTCCGAATCCGTCAGGGGGGAAGGGGGGAAAAGCCAAACCTGAAGTCGACCACGCGTCGGCCTTGGGATTCGCGTCGATGGTGAATTGCTCCGCGTCATACGCCCGATTCACAACCCTCCTGTGCACTTTTCCCTCCACGTCCATCCGAACCGATTTGGCAGTGGCAGCCTCGAGCCCGTAACGAAACCACCGCTCTTCGCAAGAGTCCTTGACGTACCTTTCGGCATCTTGGAAAGAGGCGAATGACTTCGGATAGGCTATTTTGAGCGCTTCTGCGCGGAGAACGGCGTTCTGAATGAGATCTAGGTCGGTCAGGGTCGGCAAGAATGAAAAGTTGTGCTTGACTCTTACCCTCTAACTGGTCTTTCCATGATTTGGGTGCTTGTGGCCTCTTTCCTGCTCGGTTTGCCATGCGGGTTCGTTTGCAGCGAGAGTAGACGTAATTGAAGGAAAATGTGGGATGGGGGAGGAAGGAAGGAAGGAAGAATTCAGCGAAAAGAAATTTTGAAGCCACATAAGCGGAGTGAAACAAACGCGATAAAGTGCAACGAGAAAGAAGCAGAGTTAGGATACAGTCAGTGAAAGGAAAAACTGCAAACGCGCCTCTTCACTGCCTGTACTACCGCTCTTTTCACTTCTGCTCATCTCGACTCAGTTTCTAGATCCCTTTCCTGCTGCGCTCTCACGAGTTTCTTGCATCATCAGCTCTGCACTCCCCATTTATCTTCAGAGGCGAGGCTTCACACCGAGATATATATATCGTTCTAATGAACAGAACTCGATCAGTTAGAAATGATGTCAGCTCCCTTTGCCTCCAATCGATGACATTGGTCGCGGTGGCGGTGTAGCTTGAGCCCGAGTGAGCTTGGACTCGTGCCCTCGGTGCAATGATTGCGAATAGAAGTAACCTAATTAGGACTGTCGGGAGCAACTGGCCTTCACTCTTGAAAGTGCCGGGTGGAGGCGCCTCCGGGGTCGGCAAAGAAGGTATGCTCCGAGAATGGCGCCGAAGTGCGCACGATTTACACCCTGAAGGACTTCGGCATCATGGATTACCTAGCAGCGTCAAATCGGTGAGACGATTCATTGCATCTACGTAGGTCAAGGCACTCATCGTGATATCTGTTTGCGAAGTCGACGCGGTCCGAAGTACCGATTATTATATTTCCTCCTTGCAATGCGGAACAGTAACCCGTACGTGCAGGAAGTCTTCAGCGTGCATATAGATGCTAACCTGAAGCCAACCATGATGGGGGATACAAAGGAATGATCTCGACTGCAGTTTGTTGCCCTTTCCCTTCGCCTGCACATCTGGGCTCCGAAGGTATAATGAGTCTGCATCTTGGAGCGAATCAAAGGCGTGATTGATGCATAAGGTTCATCAAAAGCATCGACAGAATTGGACCTTGTAGTCGTTGTGGAATCCCAATGCGTAGTCGGGCCTAATGTCCAGAGAGAGATGAAAGGGAACTGTGTCATGTTCTCCCGAGTCAAGCAGGGTGACCCCGTTTGGCGTTAGGTTTTGCCTGGTGTGATGAACGGATTGCCGAGGCATGTGCGAGGTTCACACTTCAACATGTATCACGAGAAAAAAAGAGTTCCCGTGTGATTGTTCCCCACTCGGTACTTCGATACACGCTTTCTTCTTCGAGGCCGGCATTCTGACTTATGCCGACGTTTCATCCTCCGCCTCAAGACTTCCCGTGCGCCATGTTTCGTATCGGGGGGCCGAACATAGCAAAAGTAAACTGCTCTAGCGGCTACATGCTTGGCAGCGGCATTCTCTTAAAAGCAGCGACGTCTGAAGTTGTGGGAATTGCCACGTGCAGGTGCGACACCCGTTGGCAATAAGCGAAATGTGAGATTCCGTTGCAGGCCGAGCAATATAAAAGGCCCCACTTCGGATGGTGAAGCCCTAAGCGGAAGTAGTAGTGGGCTTACGTAGCCTACTGCAATTAATACAGATGAACTCGACAGGGTAGCAGAGACATACCTCAGAAGTGGGTTCGAAGCAGGCTTGTGGCTTCATGAGAGCTTCAGAGGGATACGAGCGACAATTCGGACAGTTGGGATTGAGTCAAGGATGGCAAGGACAGCAAGTGAATGTGACCAGAACCCAAAATTACATTAGTCGGCCCGGAAGCAAAAAGAAATTGGGGTACAACGGCTACGTAATGCTCTGAATGCCCATGCCGGCCCGATAGGGAGAACGCTACGGGAAGGCAGGCGTACCTGCAGATCTTTCACCGGTCTAGAGGAGGAGCCGGCTTGATTTACGCAACTCATGGTAAACAGTGGGCTCGGCTGCGATCCGGGCACTGACAATATATCGAGCCATTTCGAGGGATATTGAGGGTGTTGTAGATCATGTCCACATCCAGATCGTATCTCCTAGGTACCCGACGTTATCTCTGCTGTTTACTGTGGAAATCTGCGGCCGTCCTGTCATATTAATGATTCAGCCCAGCCCAGCGAAGTCGTATGCGAGACCGAATGTTGCCAAGAGCTCCAAATGGACGGTAGAAAGAGCGGCCTCGAACGTCGTAAGTATGTACCTGTTCGTTAGAACATACCAAGATCGGAGATCCTCGGTGTGGAACCGGGTCCGTGGGCCAGGACTCAGGGTTCGTATTGTGTGTAGCAGCGGGGGCTGGCGTATAGTATGCCGGGATGGTGGTGATCGAATTGCGTGTTCGCCCCCGTCTTAGCCGTGAGAGAAGACGCCATAGCAAGAGCTTTCAATAGCAAGCTGCGTCCATATTCAATTGCTCTACTGGAGGGAATTGAGACGAGTTGCAGCCGGAGAAGGCCGAATAGTGTTCTCCGGCGGCTTCTCATGTGGTATGCTGAGCGAGAACGGAAGGTACACTCGGAGGGCGACATTGAGTCTAGACAGAGGACGGCAGGTTACAAAGCCTGCAGAGGAATTGTTGGGAAAGACTGGAAGCAGGAGAATTGATGAATACTCAGTTCGCAGGTAGTAGCCACAGCTGTGGGTCGAAGCGTGGCGTGAATATGGCGAGGAAACCGTAAAGAGATGTGTCCTTTGAGCAGCAATGCGCTGGGATACTGCAGGCAGAGAAGTGGCTACAGGGCTCGTGGTGTCGTACGAGGGCGCACGCTGTATATTGCGAGCGCTCGGCTAGATTGCGCCGTATAGCGAGCGACTCACTATGCATCGCTTATTGCTAGGGTGCGTGACAAATTGACAATCAAGATACGATAACATAGAAAGAGAAAGAGATGAATGGCGTTAAAACGCATGGACGCGGATTGATGGGGAAGGGTGACGAGAACTGGGTCGGTGATGCGTGACGTACGATGGCCGCTGTAAACCTCTTTCGGCTAGTGCGGCCAAACCGCCGACGTAATTCCGTCCCCGCCCCCACCGGAAATTTTCTGGAGAGAACACTGCCGAAGCCAATTCCTAGCCAACATGTCCGGTACCACAGTGGAGGAAGATGCGATCGACGAGATCCTTTACCTATCGCGCGTGAACGAGGTTACTGAACTCGCGGCATACATCTCACAGCTCTCGCAACAGACAAAACACTCAAAGCCCGACTTAGTCGCCGCGGCGGTAGACCCATATTCGAAGAATAGCGCGCTGCACTATGCCGCGGCTAACGGACATATAGGTACTTGTTTTTCCTTTACGGGCAACAAACATTGTTTCGGTGAATTATATGCTGACTGCAGACGGCAGACGTTATCAAGCTCCTGCTCTCCTTCAACACGGACAAGGCTACGACGTCTGCGCCGGGGCTTATCAACGCGGCGAATGATGCGGGAAACACGGCTCTCCATTGGGCAGCGCTGAACGGACACCTCGGATGCGTGAAACTGCTCGTGCAGTCCGGCGCCGACGTTACAATCATCAACAAGGCGGGGCACGACGCGGTGTTTGAGGCGGAGATCAATGACAAGAAAGAGGTAGTGGAGTGGCTACTTGGAGCTGTGGAGGACTTGGAGAAGGGGATAGGTCAGACTGGAGGAAGCTCTGCGGACGGTGACCAGGAGGGTGGTGACGCCATGGAGGAGACGGACAAGAACACCACGTCTAACGGGGCGAGTGCGACTGGCGTTGAGGATCTGAGGAAGGGTATGGAAGGGCTGGAGACTGGAAACGGGACCTCGCAGGGTGGGTGAGCAAGAGAAGGATGGCCGCAATTAAAGATATATTGCTGACAGTCCTTGCGACCTGCGAGGACATGCGCTCTGCCGGAGGCTCAACATGTGAGATATAGTAGCCGGAATACGGGCAGCCATGGCCACGTGGAAGGGGTCATTATCTGGCAAGATCTGCTCTCCCAGGATCGGGGTCCACGACGAAACGCGTCTCCTGCAGCGTCGAGGAAACCGGAAGAACTTCACCCAGAAAGGGTCTGCGGCACAGCTTAAAATGATTACTATCCTACACTGCTCTGCTACATTGTCCAAATGCCGGATAACCTGGTACCGCCGACGGCTTTTGTGAGTGACGGTACTCAGATACAGAATTAAATCGATCATCTCCGGTCGCGTTGCCTGCCTGACGGCACGTCGGAGAATGTACCGATGAACATGCAAACAAAACCAGGCATGATGCCCAAGCACTGTTGTTACATGAATATTGCCCGCGGCTGCTGCCTTCCCCAACGGAGCATATCCCCGCTGCCGGAGGATCAATCAGGCCCTACTTTGTCGCGATACGCGCTAGCAACACTTGAGGCTGCCCACACCTGTTGTTGCATGTCCTCTACGCCCGGCATTAGTCATGGTTTAATTGTCACTCAGTTATCTTTCCTTACCGCCCACGGACTAGTCTCTCAGCCAAGCACGGCGCTTCTCCTCCTTCTTCTCCCGCCGCTTTTCTTTGAAGGCCTTTAGCTCCTTCTTGCTGAGAGTTTTGCCCCGTCGCTCCGCCTTCAGGCTGCGTCCATCATGGCTGTTGGCGGCTGCATCAACGTCGAAGAATGCGGTCATCTGCCGCTTGCTTTTGTTCTCATCGTTATGGTAGTCCGGGTTCATTCCCGCCTGCTGGAAGCGACCGGTGAAGCGGTTGAAGTTGGCGGTGGTGGTGTAGTCTGGATGAGGAGCTGGGAGACCTGCAGCGGCGGCGACGACAGATGCAGCAGCAGCTTCCTCTTCCTCCTCTTGCTTCCGCGCCTCCAGGGCATAGTCTGCGTTCGGATCATAGTCGCCATGTATCGCCGGGTTGTATCCACCAAGCTTGCGCTTAGGCGGAGACGAAGTACCGGGGGCGCCAGAGCTGGTGGTCGGGTCGGTAGTGGAGCTGTTTGCGTATCTGCAGTGGCGAGAGATTAGGATAGGAAGGCAAGGAAGAAAGTGATAAGTTGTTAGCAAACCTGTCGTACGATCCGTAGCTGGTTGCAGAGGTCTCCGGGAGGCGAGGGTTCTCCCACTGAGACTTTCCAGTGAGGCGGTTGTAGAAGAAGTAGGCACCCGCATTGTTGTCCCAGTCGTAGGCCCAGCCGTCATCCTGCGGCGGTGCTTCATCAGGAAGCGGGGGCGCCTCTTCGTCGGGCAAGGGTGGGTCGCTGGCTGATGCCGCAGCCGCGTCTACATCGCTCACGGCAGCGCTGCCCTTGGTTGGCGACGCACTCCTCGTGCGGTTGTCGCTGTCCGTAGCGGCTCCATCTTGCTCGTGTGAAGAGCCGTCCTGGTGAGGTTCCGAGTCGCTGGGGTTGGGGGAGGTGCGCGTCTGCTCCTCGTCGCTGCGGCTAGCGGGCATGGCGCGGACCTAGGATTCTGTAATATAATGGTGTTAGAGGATGGTTGCGATAGCAAGAAAAGGTGGGGTGCGCCGACGGAGATGGCAGGCGGGGGCAGCGCAGTGGGTGGAGGTTGAAGATCAAGGTCAAGTGGGCACGTCGATGTCGCGGGTGGTTAGTCAGCGGGCTTGGCGTTTTGTTCACGTGACAGCTCGCGGGTGGGAGGAACGAACGTATCGCAGAACTCGACGAACGACACCAGGCTGCAGTTCTCACCATCGACTTCGCCTCACGCCTCTCTTCCCGCGCCTCGCCCGTGCATGGCCGTCCATTTCTCTTGCGGGCCGGATTCGCTCGGCCCTCAGCGCAGGCCTGAAGCACAACCCGGACTGCAGCGATGGAGGAGGCCGCTCCCCTCCCATATTCGCCGTGGCGCCTTCAGCACGAGCAGCGACTGCACAGCCGACGCTGAATCGACGTCGTGCAGCATCAACAAGCACTCCTCCAGCAGTCTCGCAGCGGTGGGCGGCGGCGCTCATTTGGCCGGTCGAAGCTGGGACGGTACGCTACGTCGAAGGCAGGCCTCGAAGGACCCGAGACGCGGCGCAGACTGATGTACGGCTGCGTCCTTAGCAGGCCCATTATCCGCTAGCATGCGCATAAAGTGGTAAGCTGCATGTCTGGGAAACCGACTGCAGGGCCTGGGGTGCCGTCGACATGCACGCAAGACCAGACGAGGCGTTGCAGGGGCCGTGGATAAGGATAAGCCCTGGACGAGAGCAGCTCATCGCTCCGCTCAACGGCTGCTGCGAGCGCTCGTCCCGAAGGGCTTGACGCCGCTTTAGGGCCCGCCAACGACCTCGTCACTTCATCACACGGCAACCTCAAGCACCGGCCGTCCCGTTGACTTCTGACAGCGTCGCCTGCAGCAATCTAGGGCCGGCAGCCGCGACGCCTCTCGATCGGCTGCATTGCTGCCGCCGGCCAGCTCTTTTTTCCCCTCGGGCGCAGCGGAGCAGCGCGAGCTGGTCGTCGCGGGCAGCCCGTGCAGCGCTGGACGGAGGGGAGGGGAAGGGGACAGAGGGCCGACAAGCGCAGATGTGCTGAGGACAGGCCACGGCGCAGTCTTTGAGGTGCATCGGGGCACTTTGAAACTCAATCTATGTGAAGCTTATTGGCCGCGCGCGCTCCCCATTGCTCAAGCACCCGACGCCCGGTCTGGAGAATTGCCTGGAGCAATACTCACGGGATTTTGCCGCAATTACATGGACATGTTCGATGCATGCCGTCGCTCCCACGCTGCATGATCGGCACCAGTCAGCAGCGGGATTGCTCGCGGTTGGCCAGCGCGCGAGGGGCCGCTGTTGGCTTGCTGGCGAGATCTGAAGAGCAGGCCTGGCGACGGCCATCCCAACCGCCCACGCGCCCTCCAAGTCCGTATTGCTGCCAGTTGCTGCATCGTCCTGCGTGTGGTGCAGCAGGCCAAACACGCTACGCAGCGGTTGCCCAGCGTGCAGAAGCCCATCTGCCTTTCTGCCACGCTTAACCTGCTCGATATCGCCGCCAATATTGCCCGGTCGGCCTATTCACCCTGCCCCGGACGAGCTCAGCACACCTCGCTCGGCTCTCAAACAGCAAAAGCTCCACGACCATGTCCCTGGCAGTAGTTCATCTCTTCACGCTGGGAAAGTGGCTAGGATAAACCTCTCGTCCTGCCGCAGCCCGCGGCCCTCCCTGAGCTCGCAGCTTCCATTCCCTGTCTCGGGCCAGCTATCGTCTCTGCCGCAGCACGGATTCCCGCCATTCGCCTTTTTTTTCTGATCTTTGCTACCCGGTATTATCAACTTTATTGCTATAATCCCCTGCCGTACCGGTGCCAGCTGGAAGGCTGTCTCCGTTGCGTGCCCAGCCATCTTCTGGGCCCAGAAAAGCCGTCCGCGCCGCGCCTCGCAGCTGTGCCTGTACGTCCCCTCCCGTGCTGCTCTCTAACCCCCCTACATCGCTCCTACATGCCCTGCTGCTTCGGCTGTGGCCCAGGAGCAGCCGGAGGGGTGGACAGTCGTCAGACGTCAGCCCTGCACGGACTGTGAGTTCCGTTGGCTCTTTCTCTGAACCTTGCCGTCTGCAAGACCTCACCGCGGGTATTCCATTACAATACAGACTGCACGCAATCGTGCTTCTGCAGTCCTCTGGCCACCTTACCGACCTTCGCCTGTCTCCATGTGCCCGATTGTCTGACTGCGAGCTGGCGCTGTGCCTGCATGCGTGTCGGGGCTGGGCCGTGCCTGAATCTCTCTAAAGTGCCCTAGTTTATATCTTGTGTTATTCCCTATACCTCGATGTGGGCTGCCGGCCAATGTATCGTGGAAGCCATCCCACCTCAGGCGTCGACCGTCGACCCTCTCCACCTCCCGCTAGCATGCTCGTCGACATGAACCGCCTGCCCAGCATCCCCTCGCGGCCGGCTCCTCCTCCACCATATACCTCTTACAGTCCTTACCAGAGACCTGAAGTTGCACCGTCGCGGCCCGAGATCGTACCCGCCTCCCAACACCACCGTCCCAGGGATTCCGATGGCGGTCAAAATCATGCGCAACAACTACCGAGCCTTCGAACCCTTCTGGAACCAGAATTCCTGGACAACAAGCTGTCCGACCCACCTTCACGAACTGGTGGCGCCCGTTTTGCTCGCGGCAGTTCGGTGCGGTACGGATCCTCAAGCCCAACCTTGAAAAGGCGGCATGATTTCGAAAGTTACAGCCACGAAAATCCCGAAAGTAATGCTATCGCTTCTCGACCACCACCTGTGCATCGTCATGCCCACTACCCCGCCCCCACCGACTCACAGTTGGCAACCTTCTCGACAACAGATTCGACACCCGGCTCGCGCCAGCCGGAGTACTCACGCCATGCAGGACTTGTCCGTCCTGCCCACAATGAAGTTGCTAGCAAGCCTTTTAGAGCACCGTCGACTACATCAGCGATGAGCACATCCTCGGATCCACTCGGGACTCTACCAAGCCAGCCGCCTTACGAAGACCCCATGGATATTGTCAAACCCGTGAGAAGGCGAACAGAAGGCTCATCACGCGCCCCAGTTCGAGCATCGCGTTGTGTAGGACAGCGTGAGATCCCCGGTGAAGGTTTATGCTACATCTATGAGGATGGGACATATTGCCGTGCTGTTATCGACGGCGAACGAGTGAATCCGTCTTGGGGTATCACAAAGGCCGGGAAACCAAGGAAGCGGCTTGCTCAAGCTTGTCTTACTTGCCGCGAGAAGAAGATTAAGTGCGAGCCTGGATACCCCAAGTGCCATCAATGCGCCAAATCTCAGAGGGCGTGTAGAGGGTGAGTAGAAGTTCTGTACAACACGACTTTTCTTTTGAACGGTACTTCGACTTATATGCATTAAATTAAGCCCATTTCAAATCGCTGACAATGCGGCCACTGTTACTCACATGACAAATACTAACTGGGAAATAGAGGCCTCAATCAACCAAGCATGAGCAATGCTTCGGGCGAAACATCACCATCATCGTCTTCAGGGTTATTTAAGAACCCGTCGGCAGAACTTGTAAGCCCAGTGGCTGGCCCCGAAAAACCAAAGGCTCTCGAAGAGCTGCGCGAATCCCCTCGAACAGTTGAAGCTTGGAATGCTGGATCTCCATTCAAGCCTCGCAACTTTCGACCCAACTCCGTCGCTACCTCACGAGACATGTCTGTACATTCGTTGGATTCGGACTGGAGCGGCTCAGTGAATAACCAGGACCCGGATGACCCCAGACGTGGATCGCTCCAGGACCAGCTGGCCCTCCAATGGGAGCAGGATCCCTTTGAAACGGACGCCAGGCTGACAATGCACCTTCTGGACCTTTACTTTCTCCACGCGGGCCGGGCCACCTATGGAATGTTCCCTCGGCGGCCTTTCCTGACATGGGTGGAAACCAACCGCGAAAAGAGCCAGGACCACCTCATGCTTCTGTACTCTGTGCTGGCAATGGGCTCTGTCTTCTCGGCCGATCCCGATAAGCGTAACATCGGGAAGCGCTTCGCAGCCGTTGCAGCCTATGGCACCGAGAAACGCTTCGGAAAGTTCACCCTGCAATTGTGCCAGAGCCGCCTAATGCTGGCTCTGTACAACTTCGCTCGGGGAAAGTCACAGGAAGCTTGGGACTTCTGTGGAGCAGGTTTGCGTGCTCTCAGTGCTCTCAAACTCAATACTGAGGAAGGAGTGAGAGAACTGCCGGATACCGCCGCCGATCTGGACTATGGATTCGACCGCCGGACCCTGGAAGAATGCTGCCGTCGCACCTTCTGGTCCGGATTCTTGATGGATGTAAGTTCAACCGCGTTTACGGCGACCACCACCCTTGACCTAATGCTCCAACAGCGCTACAATGGATTCTGTGGTGGAACCCTCTGTGTTATTAATATCGAAGACACTTTCCTTCACCTTCCTTGCCAAGAGAACTTGTATGAAGCTTCAAGCCCCTGCGATACCCCCTTCTTCGACTTCGATATCCTGAGCCGTCAAGCGACCCCAGGCCCTCCTCTCGGACATATGGCATATTTGACTCTAATTTCGGCAATCTGGGGCGACGTGTTGACCTTTACCAGCCGCGCCGTTCATCGACCAGAGGCCGGCTACGAACGACATTACGAAACATTCTACGAGAAGACTTACGAAAGACTGGATGCATGGCACGCCATGTTGCCGGCCAACCTCCGGAACACGCCGCAGAACCTCGATAATAGCATTGTCGAGGGGTTTGCGGGCACCTTCATCTCTCTCCATGCTCTCTACCATACCACCGTCATCCGGCTGAACCGCCATGCTCGCGTCCGTGCGTTACCGCTTGAGAAGATCGGTCGCAACATCGATCATGCTTTCCGAAATGCCTCGCATTTCGTGTCGATGATGCATTCACTGGCTGCCGCGAACCGCCAAGGACGACTCCCACCTAATGCCTCGGCCGATTTCCTGTTCTCCACACCGTTTCCTGGATACGCCCTAATGCTCTCCGTCGATGTGCTCTCTTCTGCCGGTACTGTTTCTATGTTGCCAAACCTTATTGAGACGCTAGGGACGACGCTTTCCTGCCTTGATGAGCTGGCCAACTTCTGGGCGTCGGCCCGTGCCCAACAGAAGGCGGTGTCGATCCGCGTTCAGCAGCTTACCGACCTTGCGGTCCAGGAGGAACAGGGCGTCAGGAATGGTACCTACGGGCAATTCTGGAAGCTTCCGGATAGCTTGGAGATTGCGTTTGGTAACGAAGACGTGGTGTACAAAGCGAACGAGCAGGTGCTATTCGAGGTCGTCGGCGGGCTTACTAGCCGCTAAGCTACCAGCTACTACTCCATTGGGCAATATCAACCTCTCGACTAGCCAATAAGTCTTCACATACGTACCTGCAACAAAGCACCACCTGATGCCACCGGACCGTGCGGAATACCCGCTTTGGCCGCATTCTGGAATAAACTCCGACACCTTGCGGTGGCATGACCTCCCATGTCCCATCTGGACGGCATAAAATGGCCACCACATTCTAGCGTCCTTGTGCTACCCACCACTCCAGATCTCAGCCACTTGTAATGTCCGTCACAACATCTACTCGCCCTATCTTAGCACTTTTAGTGGAGCACCACTCGTACGGCACAGCGCCGGCCATTCACATTTCGGTCCTCAAAACGCTTCTCCTACAGGTGGCTTTTGTCTAATGTTAATACTGTATTTGTACTTTCTGTTTTGGAAATGCACGCCCGCCTTCAGCATAATGTAGGTGGGAATGGGATGGGAAAGGAAAGGAACTGGATCGGAATCGATTGGGTGATGGAACCTCACACTTTTACGGCTCTTTCCTGTCTACCACTATTTTTCGGCTTTTGTTCCGGAGCATCTAAGGGAAGTGTATGTACGATATGGTCAAAATTCCGGCCTTTTCCATCATCAAAAAGGGATATAGCGAGGTGTTCCATTGGGGACTGGATTTTCTGAGGGTTTATTCTTACAATCGAAGTTATGTCTTTTGCGGCTCCCATCATCATCATTATTATCTTCTCGCCCATCCATCCAGCGGTGTAGTGAGTGGTGAGGGAGGACTTCATGCCCTGATGCCAAGACCGAAAGTATTTGAGTGCCAAGACGATAACATCTGGTGCGCCTTCGATGTAGTTTCGCTCCTGAGACACTTTCGAAGTGGTACTGTTTCACCCGGCAGATGGAAGCTTTTCCAACGGCCTAGCAGCATTGTCTAGAAGGCTTCGAGAGAGGTTCGAGATCCCTTCGCGACGTGCTCCAGCAACATGCTAGAACGCTAGGCCACCCGTCCTCAGCTGCGGACCGCCCCGAGCGACACACTAGTAGCCGATCAGATCAGCACCGCAGCTGCGCAGGTCAGAATAAAGTGTGGACCGCCTCCCGCTCCTGTCTGACAGGCGTGTATGATCGACGGCGCATAGTCAAAGCTTCGGAAACAATGCCGTGTTGTTGAGTAACCTTTTTCTCCGGAGGACCGGGCGCTATATGTGCATACCTAATGCCATGAGAGTGATATGTGGGGGGTGGTATAGGGGAATGGGATATGCAATATGCTAAGCAACCGCTCCAACGCCGTGCTGTGACTGCCAACGCCAACGCCAACCAATATGGGTATCTTGAAGATGCTCCTGAAATGTCGCCAACCGTACACTTTTGCTGCTTCGGCTCTCCGTGTCGCCCCGATATGCATGGGGGGTGGGCGAGTGCCTTGATGCTCATTTCCTCTCTTTCCTGTCGAGGGTCTCCAGGACCTGCTTTCCACATGCCAACTTGCCCCTCCAAAGCCTGTTGGAGCCCTCCAGGGCCGGTGCTGCACACGCCTGTGCGCCACCTACCCGTCAAACCCGCCGGGGTGCGCCGGCTCCTTCCCTTTACCCTTGCTCGAGTCTTCTTGCTCTTTCGTCTCCCACCGCTCGCTCTCCGCGGAATGCGCGAACGCCTGCTGGATGCCTGGCCGAGGCTTGCTCGCGATATCCAGCTCAGCGAACTTTGGTCTGACTAACAGTATGTTTACGCGGGCAGCGTTGAAGACTTGCTCCGAGGGCGGGATTGAGGCAGCGAGGTTGGTGTTTTCGGTGAGACGCGTGATGAAGAACATGAAGCGGCCGGTTTTGATCTGCATTTCGGCGAAGTTTGCGCTGCCGGCGGGGATACCGGTGTGTTTACTACGATAACAGTGTTAGCCGGGTCCGAACCACGGATGCTAGGATGTAGGGACGTACGCCATAGACTGCTTGTGCGTCTTGAGGATGCTCGAGATGCGCTCGAACCGATCAGTAAACGGGTTGTTCGTCTCCAGTCCTCTCGTAACGTGCGTGACCATCAAGCACGTCGTCCTCTCGTATAGTATCAGCTCCCGCGCATCAATAACCTCCGCCAGCTGCTGCAGCAGCCCCTCAATACTCCGCGCATTCGGGATCAAGAAGTAAATAATCTGCGTCCAGGCCTTATACAAACTCTGATCCCAGATGCTCGTCGGAAAGAACTCAACGCTATCCCTGAAGCCCTCGCTCGCGGTGCGTATATACTCTGTGCGCTCTTCGAAGAGCTGGACGCGTAATCGGGCTTGCACGAGGTCCATTTTGTGGATCAGCACGAAGACTTTGGCGGTGGGCGAGCACTCTTCCAGCGCGCGGATGATGTTGCTGTAGGAGATGACGTCGGCTTGGAATTCGCGCGATTCGATGTCGAAGACGAAGATGAGGACGGCGACGCTGCCGAAGACGTGGGCGCGCTGGTGGGTGAGGTAGTTCTCGACGAAGCCGTCTTGTCTGCACGGGGTGTCAACATGGCTCCTGCCCTTCTCGCCCCTTCCTCTTTCGAGGGCGCTGGTGGAGACCTTACCCTCCGCAATCCCACAAGTTCAGCATCAAATTCCCCATGAACTTGATGTTGCTGTGCTCGACATCGATGGTCGCGCCGAGCCGCCGCACATCTTTCGCAACGTAATTGCTGAAGACGATGGACCGCATCGACGACTTGCCCGCTCCGCTCTTCCCCATGAGCAGCACCTTCCGCTGCTTCTGTCTCTTCCCCGTATTCATCTTGTCCTCTGTCGCCCTCTTTCCAATCGTTATTTCCCTCCTTCAAATCCGTCGCCCCAAGATTGCAAAATTGGAATCGTGGCTGGTCGGGAGGGGACGGCGGGCCGAGAGGTGAGATCTTGGTTCAGATCTGAACCGACGTGTGTCGTGCGATCGATTCCAGCGTTTGCGGCAGCCGCGACGTGCGAGCAGAGGGAGGAGTGACGTTAGCGCGCACGTGAGAGAGCGCACTGGTCGCGGAAGGTGCGCGCACTTCCCCGAGATCCTATCGCTCGGCAGAACCCACGTCGTGCAGGGCTCCACCAGGCCCAGCGACCCCTGAAAACTTCTCATGTCCCCCACCCATGGCATGGGCTGGCAAACGGCCTTGCAGGCCGATTGATAACACTGATTAGATTTGTGTCATCGTGTTACTGTTCTTTGGACGCGACCCATGGGATTTATCATGCCATTTCGTTTGAACGCTACTTGCTCCTAGCGATGATTGGGAGAGGAACTCCGGCCGGAGTTCATGACTGCTCATAGGCCACCCTGAAGACCTTTGCAAAACTATTCCCAATACGGTCTTCATGAGCATATGTCACCCTGAAGGCCCTCGCGAGACTGAGATACGTCAAGGCTACCCATCAAGTCCACAGGTCAATTGACGACAGTCGTCTCCATTGATATGATTAAGCTTTGTGCCCGGAAAGTGTCAGCTTCAATTATTTGACTACTTCCAATGTGAATCCCTAGATGGCTCCGTCTCCAATCCACCTATCCGTATACAGTATAACCAAAAGCTTGGAAGCCTTATCGAACGCTATTCCAGAATATGAAGGGACATAGGAAAAGGGTTCCGTCTCGCGCTTACGCAAGGTAGATCAATAGTAGATCAATAGATCGGTTGGCCGGATAAAGGCAGGAAAAGAGGCACCAAAAAGTATAAACACGAAAGAGGATACCCCAAGCGACCGTGTAAACCGTAGATCATAAACGTCTCGCATACGCGACGCAGGCGAAGAAGGGTAGTAACCGTTGAGGCGTGGAGGTGAGTCACGCACACATTCGTAAGGTTCGAAGGCAGGGCAGAACAAGAAAGAAGATCAAGGGTATCTTAGAAAACAGTTCCGTCGGACAGGATCATGATGGGCGGTTCTTTCGTGTTCGGTCGCGACACTTCTGCGATTTCTCGGCCACCCTGTGTGTAATGTTAGATGGTGGAATCCTTTTTCATTGAGGAGAAGAAACACTTGCCTTCCAGCTGCCTGCCTCAAGCATCTGGGCTAGACTCAGTTTATCTCGCCCGCTCAATCCCAGCAGGGTATTGACCTCGGCCAAGAGCTCATCGAGGAATCCCACTGTGACCGCGCGCCACTCAACAATAACGTCGTCATCGGCCGTAAAGAGCGGGACAACTTCCATATTCGGTTGGCCCTTGACCTGGGCGTTCCGTTGATACTGTGCGAGCCCTCGCTTGGCGTCCTCCGGCTTCAGGGTCAACAAGCCGGTATCAACAAAAAGACCACCGTTACGATATTCCGGAAGGCCCGTCAGGAGATCCGCTCCGGCAAAATGGACGTGGAGTAGTTTGGTCATGGGTACCATCAACGAGTAGGTTAACCATTGGGTAAGCTTATGGAAGGGAACGATATTTTCCCAAGGATGTGTAGGATGCGATGGCATAACCGAGCAAGGCCAGGCATCGCCGATGGGGATTCCGTCGATTTGTGTGCGTGTTGATGGCCAGATAGGGGCCAGACTGTCCATGAGAACGTTCCAGAGGGTGGGTAATGGGATGATTGGGATAGACGAGGCTTGCGTCGAGGGATGTGAGAGCAGGTAGTCTGGGGATATTAGCTCGGGGGCCAATCCGAATGCTGCAATGACATACCAAGCATGTTTCCTGGTCGGGCTTCTAGTCCGAAAACTTCCTGGTTCTGCAATGCGTCTCCCAGTCTCATCAACAGTCCAGCGCGGCCCTGCAGACCATCAATGGGGTTGTCGTCGGTGACTTGAAGACCCCGGGCCAGTGTCTTGATGTCCAGCTTCTTTAACCCAGCGCTGTCAACCTGGCAGGGCTCATTCGGGTCGCTGCTGAAGAGACCGGCCTTGAACATTTCCAAACTGGCAACCGCCAGACCCTCGCTGCGCCGATAGATTCTGCCCGACTCTTTGCTACGGTACTGCCACTTGGTGCCCGCGCCGGCGTCGAGGAGGACGGAGACGAGGAAGAGGTCGATTAAACGGCGCGTCCGCTCTTGGTTGTCGACAGTCGATGGCCACGATGCCATAAGCTGGTCGATTCGCGGCCGCCCGCCGACATCGAAGTGTTGCCATCTGCCGTGCGGAGGTATAGAGGCGTAGTCGGGCGCATAATCTCGCTGCCGGAGAAGTCAGCGGTATATTCCACATACCAAAACAACAGACATGTTGCTGATTTGGGGGCTCTCACCTTGATGATGGACACTACATAAGCCGCCGTGTCCTGAAACTTGGACATGTCAACAGTGAAGTGCTTCAACTGGTTCTTCTTGGCCTTTTCGAGGACCAGTCTCGAACGCTCCCTGACAGCGTAGATGCTTCGAAGGTAACCGGCCGGGTCCAAGGCTGGATCTGGGGCCTTGGGGAGAGGCACGTCTGGGAAGCTCATCGGAGACTTTCCGTTGGCCGTGGAAGGTACCGGAGATTTTAGGGAGCCGTTGCTCATATTGGGTTGGCTCCCACTTGGTGAGATGGCGGGTTTGGAGCTCTTGCGACTGAAGATACCCATCTCGACTTTGAGGGCGAACAAGTATGGTGGAAGGAAGCTGCAACACAAACGGGCTACACACTGCCTTCAATGTGAGGTAGCAGGTGGGAGTGTCGACCTCGGAGAGAGGCGAACGAAACAAAGGACGCACGGCGATCGAGTGGTGAACGCGGACTGCGAGCTGGTCTGAGCGGTTAGTGTGGCCGGCTACCTCCGCTGGGATCCCCTGCCAAAGGTTCCGGGGAACGTTCCAATTGACGAGCAAAGGGCAGCGTGTGCGCAGTTGAGCAGGTGAAGGTAAAGAAGCCGGTGCAGCTCAGGAGAGCGCAGAGGGAGGGGGCACGGCGCGATGGATGCCAGTCGGCGCGCCGCCCGGGAGATGTTTTGGGCGGGAAAGGATTGATTTCGGGCCACTGCCGCTACCGACGACGCGCACCCTTGCGCGCGAGAACGGTTAGCCTGATGTATGGATTTGTCTGCCGTGGGTTCCACTGGGGTTTGAGCGGGCTGCGAATAGACATTGTTTGGGAACCTTTTGATGTATGGTCTGAGCAGCAGCCCCGACACCTTGTCCTACCGGACCCTATCCTCAATCACTATCGACACTCAATCTCTGCCCGAGTCATTATAACGCGGTATTGAATGAGGCGGTTGGCTCTGCAGGTGTCTTGTTGCGCACGGGGTGCAGCCTTGCACGATTCACATGCCGTGCGTCTGCCTCCAGCTAGGTGCGTGTTCTGACTCT
Source organism: Trematosphaeria pertusa (assembly GCF_010094035.1). NCBI lineage: Eukaryota > Fungi > Ascomycota > Dothideomycetes > Pleosporales > Trematosphaeriaceae > Trematosphaeria > Trematosphaeria pertusa. The sequence continues at coordinate 661,080 of NW_022987222.1, read as the reverse complement.
GTTGTTGCAGCTGTCGTTCTCGAAAACAGTTCGGGGCTTCGGGTAAACTTCCTCTTCCTCTCCCTAAACTTAAATTCGCAACGCTACACTCCAGCGCCCCGCTTCTATGTGCCGTCTCTGCTTGCGTACCTAATCTAGAGTCCTTTGGGCCATCCCAAGGTTGATGAGCTGGCGGTGCCAGGCGTTTTTAGGGTGCTGGACTGTCCATCGAAATGAAAGCTCCTCACCAGTTCCATGCGGCGTAAAAGCCACCGATCGTTCGTTTACTGCTTTTGGTCCTCGCTGACCGAAGCAGGCCTCCACCGTTTCGAAGGATTCGCGGGCCCAGAGCGTTATCCACGGAGTTGGGTTTCGGGTTGGCCATTGCGGTCAAGCCCCTATTGCACCTTGCGAATGCGAGCTTGGCCTTCCTCAAGGCACCGGGCTCCGGCAATCAAGCCTTCGGATTCACTGGTGTCAAACGCCGACCGCTTAGAGGATGAACTTCGAGATGGCTCACGCATCAAGGTTCTGTCGATAATACCGCAGGCGAGCGTCGAGTAATGTGGCGGCCGCACGAGTCATCGACGTGCAACCACACCGACCCGGTGCACTGTCTCCCAACGCCGCTTGAGAAAAGGGAAGCCATGTCTGGGTCGGGAGTGTCCGTCGTGAGCGGCCGTGCTCTTGCGCCATCAATGATCCAAGCAGCACATCTAGCTCACTGACCACTGTTTAACTTGACCGATTTCGAGTGTGTACACAATAGGGTCCAAACTATCAGCCTCATTTCTATGTGTGAAAGTCAGGAAGAGTCAGGAAACCGACGAGGGAAGGCGAATGGGCCACTCAGTTAGTTACCCCTTAGAAAGGAGAAGTGGCAGCTGGATGTCGACGTTGAACAGAGTGGTCATCAAGGATGGAAAAGAATACTGATCCGGGTTACCACGCGATGATACTCTGGTCGGCAGCATGCGAGAAAATGATGGGAGAGGATTGCAGAGGGAGTACTCAATCCTCCATCTATAGGTTTCTTCGAAGCCGACGGAATGTGCCCTACGATACCGTCGCAGACTACTATGCTGCCTCAATTATCTACGTATATAGGTGTTACTCTAACGAAGTAACCTTGGCTTCACTCTTCTTATCCATCGACAAGAGAAAGGGAGGTTTCGCTTCCACCCCGGCAGGAAAAGTGTCGCGAATGGTACGTCACGTGCGGGTTGCAAGATTGTGGCTAGGTGTGGCGCAACGCTCATGCGCCACTACCTCAAACGAGCGAGCACGCGCTGCAGAAGTCTGGCATTTGCGCAAGGTCTCCCACAACGCCCACAGTTATGATATAACGTACGATCCCAGCGTCCCCAAGACACGCTTTCCAACCATCTTAAAATGGACGATCTTGCTGGCCTTGACTGGTCCGCGCCGCCTAAGCAGTCCTCGAATACACCGCCGGCCTTCGCTCCTCTCCGACAGAGCCCCACTCCTCAACTCTCCGGTCGCTCTACCCCCCTCTCTGCGCAGCAATCGGGAGGCAATAGAGTCTTCAAAGCGCCTTCTAAACCGGCGACACCCGCCAATGACAGCTTCGCCGGCCTCGTCTCGTTGAACAGCGCCAAATCCGCGTCGAACAATCTCTCGCTCCAAGAGAGGCAGAAGCAATTACAAGAAGAGAAACTGCGGCAAGAGGCGGAACGAAGGAAGCAATATGATGCGCATTTTGGCGTTACAGACTCGAAGGTGTGGGATAACCTTGGGAGTGGAAAGAGCACGCCTGACCCGGCGTCGTCTGGTCTACAACGGCCCGTCGCAAATGCTCCCGGAATGTCAAGTCTCTCTAAGACAATTAACAAGCCTTTTGCTGGCCTAGATACTCATTCCAAGCGCCCCGTACAGTCTCCGCCCGTCGAAGACGACATCCTCGCAGCCTTCAATTCTAGCGCGCCCGTCGACGCGTCCAGCCATTTCCCTCCTCCTTCGGTCAATAGCGGTCGTAGTACCCCAGCGTATAGTACACAAGCCTCCCGAGGCCATACGCCACTCCCGCAATCGTCCAACAATACTTTTGTGGACGACGATGATGATCTTTTTGGTCTCAATAAACTGGCTCAGAAGCCCGCAGCCATTTCCCAGCCTGCGCCCGCTCCAGCTGATGGGGACGACGATATTCTCGGCTTGCTAGGAAAGCCCGTATCTGAATTTCAGAAACGACCGGAAGTGAGACCTATGGTTGATCAGCCACCGCCCGAAATCGAACGTCAACCCTCTCCTAATACCCTCAATACTCATGATCAAGCCGTTGCGGAACTGGTGGATATGGGCTTTCCGGTAGACAAATCCGCAATTGCCCTTGCCACTACGGAGTCCGGCGTGGATGTTCAAGCTGCGGTCGGATGGCTGTTGAACCAGGCGCACGCCGAAGCGAAGCAAAAAAAACAGGAGGACAGCCAGGAGAGGCCTCGGCGAAGCCCGGATGAATTTGGCGAGCGTCCTCGCCGAAGCGGTAGTAGGCCGGGTGGAAGGGATTCGAGCACAGGAGGAGCCAAGCCCGTGTGGATGCGTGCTGAAGACGGCCGAAGTCGTTCCGGGCAACGCAGACCGGAGGGTCACACGCAGGAAAAGGATGTCTCGCAGTATGCATCCGAGATAGGCAGTAATTTCTTGAAATCTGCAAACTCCTTGTGGAAGACTGGCCAAAAGAAGATGCAGAAAGCTGTATCGGAGCTCCAGCAGGACAGCGATCCGAGCGTACCAAAGTGGATGCGAAATACACACGGCGCAGGTGATGAGGGACGTACTCAGTCAAGCAAATCACGGATGAATAGGCCTCCAGATGTCACTGATGAAGCCATGATGTTGGCGGGTGGCCGGCCTAACAAACCTCCGCGTCCAAGCCACGTCCGCCAGGAACCCGACCCGCTACCGTTGCGACAAAGGCGAGAGCAGGAGGGAATGCGTAACAGGCCTCCCAATCGCACGTCATCACAATCTCCTTCGCATCGGCAACCGCCTCCAAGTATAGACAAACGGCCCGCTACGAAGCTGACCCGCCAGGACGTCGAAGAACAAAGCGCTCAAGCTTATATCAGCCCTGCGCGACGGAAGAAAACTACACCCCAACCAGTCTTGTTCTCCGAGCAGCCCGCCTCCTCTCCATCTACGTCGCGTCAGCCAACACCGGCGCAGTCAAACAACCCTTTCTTACGGGCAACACCACCAGCAGCTACTACCAAAACAACCCCAAAGACAAGAAGCCCGGCAGTCACCCCTCCGCCACCGAAACCGCAGGCACCCCCTCGTCAGATACCTCCTGCATCATCTTCAGCTCTCAACTCCTCTGCGTCTTACCGACAAAAAGGATCAGAAGCTTTCAAGCGTGGTGACTATACGGCTGCACATGCCGCATACTCTTCCGCACTAAGCCCTCTTCCTCAAACACACCCAGTGACCATTATTGTGCTATGCAATCGTGCAGTCACAAATATCAAGGTCGGCGATCCGAAGGCTGCGGTTTCCGATGCGGATGCTGCGCTTACTATAATAGGAGCGTCAAAGGGAGAGGGCGAAAAGATTGTTCTGGGTGGTACAGAGGGTGAAAAAGATATGAAGGATTTCTATGGCAGAGCACTCATGCGGAAAGCCGAAGCCCTGGAGCACATGGAGAAATGGGCTGATGCCGGTAAAGTCTGGAGAGAAGCGGTTGAGGCGGGTGTTGGCGGGTCAATAAGTATCCAGGGACGAACTCGATGCGAAAAGGCTGTCAGTGGTAATCAGGCTGCTGCCCCCGCAGCGGCAAAACGGCCTCCTCCACGAAAACCTGCAACGCCAAAGCCATCCGCTCTTTCAGAGCTCGGCAGTGGGCCCGCAGCAGAATCTGAAGCAGTTAAGAAGCTGAAGGCTGCGAATGCGGCCGCAGAGAAAGCGGATGATGAGAAGTTCGCCCTGGCTGACCATGTGGATGCGAAGCTCGTGGCCTGGAAGGGTGCAAAAGCTGACAATCTGCGGGCGCTTCTTGGATCACTCGATAAGGTGTTGTGGCCAGAGGCGGGGTGGAATAAGGTCAACATGGGAGACTTGGTCATGCCCAATAAGGTCAAGATCGTATACATGAAGGCCATTGCGAAAGTACATCCTGACAAGGTAAACATTCCTTTACGCTCTCTATGATAGGGCGGCTAGCTGATAGCGGGACAGATCTCTCAGACAGCCACGACCGAGCAACGCATGATCAGTGCTGCAGTCTTCGCTACTTTGAATGAAGCCTGGGACAAGTTCAAGAACGAGAATGGGTTGTAGCCGCTGGAATGGACGGATTGCCATTAGTGTAGCATTTGGATCGTCAGCGTTTCTTAGCGAGTATAGATTTGCATGATATGAGTTATGAGGGAAGATGTACAGCTGATGGTGAAGCTGTGAAATGAACCACACCGTGCGGCTAGATGCGGTTAGCCCTTCGGTACCTGCAGGCTGATCCTGGCAATTTCCCCCGGATCTTGGCATTACCCAATTTTTCAGCCTCTGCGTCGACCTCGGGATGATTCACACCATCTGGCAAACTTACGACTTTTATCTCATGATCTAGAATATCCATACGTACGGCGGCCCATTTGTTTCCTTTTCGGGCTATCACATACTACGCTGGACTAGTATCTCCACTTCGACAGTTTAATTCCCCCGCGCGCCTGCGGCGGCTTTTCACGGGCTTCTTCCGCTTCACGGCTTTCAACGCTTTCGCCTCTCGCGTTTCCATCGGCTTCACCATTCCTTCCTTTGGGAGATTTCTCCTCTGCTCGAATTGCCAGACTTTTACTCAGTTAGAGGGAAGTGGGAGCAAGAGCAGCGGACACCACATTCGCATACGTCATTAGAAATGTTTCCTCCGTCCCAGGGATTGCGTCTGGATATCGACGCAGTCAGTCAGATATGCGGCTCTGTTTCGATTGCATGTTGGATAGGTACGTTTTAGTTTCTCAGAGCTGTACAGCTTAGCGTTCGTCACGGCGTTGGGTCTGGGTCCCTGCCCCAAGGCTTGCAACGTAGTCTAGAGAAGGCTGTTTGACTGATTCGTCCCTCAGTGGTCTTTTCGCCCCAAATCATTGAAAACTGGAGAAGGAGCTCAGCGGACGGCCTTTCGGTGGTTTTCATCACGATATGGCTGCTCGGAGACTTCTTCAACATATTTGGAGCAGTGCTCCAGGGCGTTTTGCCTACAATGATTATATTGGCTGTTTACTATACCCTGGCGGATATAGTATTGCTCGCCCAATGCTTCTGGTATAAGGGGTTTACTCTTGTCGACAAGATCGAGACGTCAGAGGATGAGAATGAAGGGGAGAGCTCAGCAACGGAACAGTCACCACTGCTCTCGGATGCTGCTAGGCGCCATCATAACGGGAGTCCGTCCAATAGCCATGGAAATGGGTACCACACTCCTCCGCGCATAGGAGATCTGGACAGAAGGCATTCCAGTCATTCTGTACACTCGTTCAGAGAACGCTTTCTCTCCATCGACGGGACCCATCTTTCTCCAGCCATGCCGATGCACCACGAGCCGGATCCCATGGATCAGAGGAATAAGCCGCGGCCGCCACCGAGGCCTCAGACCACCCTCCAAACGGTTCTCTTCAATCTCGGCACCGTGATTCTCGTGTGCGCCTCCGGCGTCTTTGGTTGGTGGCTCAGCGTCACCCGCGCCGGTCCTTCCCCACCCTCTGATTCCGTCCCAGAAATGCTGCAATTCAACGTCTGGGGTCAGATATTCGGCTACATCTGCGCCGCGCTGTATCTGGGCTCCCGCGTCCCGCAGCTACTGCTCAACTACCGCCGCAAGTCGACCGAGGGCATCTCCATGCTGTTCTTCTTGTTCGCATGCATTGGCAACCTTACCTACGTTCTCAGCATCGTCGCGTATAAGCCAATATGCAAGATACCCGGTAGGTGCGAGAAGGGAGAATCAGGGGCGATTTATGGGAGGTATATCGCGGTGAATTTTAGTTGGTTATTGGGTAGCTTCGGGACGTTGGTGCTGGACGCGTGTGTATTCGTGCAGTACTTCATGTACAGGACGGAAGATGAGAGCGATGAGGAGGAAGAGGTGGAGGCGCAGTAAGTTTGGGGCGAAGATTCCTGTGTAAATAGAGATCTAGTCCGCGCCGATCAGAACTCTTGTATACAAGCATGGGGCGGCGACTATCGTGTTCTGCGATGCATTCTTGGCGAATTGCAAAAGTTTTGCATCTGTGTATGAATAAACGGAGATTGAAAGAGATCGAATCACCGTGGATGCCCGACGGGGCTTGGTGACCAGAGTTCTGTGATAGGCGAGTATAGAGGTCCATACTTTAATCTTCGCTTCGGTAGCACAGCCATGGTGACTTTTCGTATTGGATGGCTATATTAGTTCCTCCTTCAAGAAAGCACCAAAGCGCTCCTATCGCGTTGTTATGCTCTAAGCTACCTAGGTAGGTAGTAGCCCGTTAGTACACCCCAACTACCAACCCCGGAGCACCCTCCATCTACTTTCCTTCCCTCTCATTCCAAAGGCGAGCAAGGCGTGCCGAACCCCAATCATAGGCCTGAAAACCAGGCCTGAATACGAAATATGCTATGTAAGGAACCCGCGCTTCGCTCCGTCTCACCTACCGCCTACCTGCCCCGTTCTCGAACTCCGACGTTTCAATTCCCGACCCTCCACCACGCACCACAGGCAAACCGATCGCCGGATCTTCCGCCCCTCCCCCAGGCACGAGTAACACGCGAGCCAGCCCTTCCACGCTGCCTCTACCACTAGTCAGGGCAGTGAGGTGCGGTCTAAGGCCCCTGCTCGCTGATTGGTGCAGCGCTGTGGCGCGACGGGCGTGGCGCCCTCGCTTCGTGGCGCAATGCAATGCAATTACCGCCGATCATTCATTCTTACACAGCCCGAACCGGGAAGGAAGAAGGGTATTCATTCATGCACCAGCGGGCCTGCGGGCGCTTCGCGAGATCGAGGCTTACAGTGGAACAGCCAGTTGTCTAAGCGTGTTGCTCTTACCTATGCCCCCTCGCTTAGACGGCGCCCTCGTCCCCCAAGCCCTTCTTCGACGACAACGACACGAAGAAAGCGGAATGGTGCGTCCGTCGTCGCATATACCCGGCGCGCAGGTTTCCTGTTTGCACCTGCGGTTCACGACGCCGCGTGCATGAACGAGCGAAGAGAGGGTCACGCGGCGGTGGCGGCCAAGGGCTTCGACTACGGATTCTACGGAGGGTAGTTCTAATCTTGGGATGGGGTGCGGTGATCTGGTATGTTTGGGGAAGCTTGGACGCGGGTTTGGCTGGGTGCGAGGACAGGGGAGGGCATACTGAAGGCCGGGGGTGGCGGACGTCAGACTGCGGAGATTGTTAAAGGGAAGGTGTTTCGCTGCTTGGGGATGGTCTTTAAGTCGTTTGGCGCCTTCGTTGGCTGAGAGTGAAAGGACGGAAAGGTATCGTCTTGAGTTTTTATTGTTGGACAGGAGCTGCGGTGTTGTGTTGCGTTGTGCTTCCTTAGTGTTCGGGTTCCTACACACAAGCGATGTCGTCATACATTGGATACCCCTCATTGGCGCTGCTGCTGCTTAGCTCGTTGAGTGGCATCACTACTGCGGCACCGTTGGATGTGTCGAAGCGAGGTGAGTATTTTCTCCAATTGCATATCCATATTCAAACTTTCTCTTTTCAAAAAGTCTGACGCCAGATAGCTATCTCGCAAGATGTCTTCGACAAGCTCTCGTTCTTCTCCCAGTACTCCGCTGCTGCGTATTGCTTGGGAAACAACAACAGCCCCAATACAAAAGTCACCTGCCCGGAAGGGAACTGCGCAGAGGTAGAAGAGGCGGATACAAACACACTGACCGAGTTCGAAAACTCGCTCAATACCGACGCAACCGGCTTTGTCGCAACCGACAAGACGAACAACCTCATCGTCATCTCCTTCCGCGGCTCTCGCTCCGTGCGCAACTGGATCGCAAACGCCAACTTCGGCCTCGCAGACATTAGCTACTGCGATGGCTGCAAAGCACACGCCGGCTTCAAGCAATCATGGGACGACGCCGAAGATGACGTCATGAGCGCCATCACCGAAGCGAAGGCCCAGTTCCCCGACTTCAAAATCATCGCAGCCGGCCACAGTCTCGGCGGTGCAATGGCCTCTCTGGCAACGGCATCCCTCCGTTCGCAAGGCACAGCCGTCGACCTGTACACGTACGGCTGCCCGCGGACGGGCAACGACGAATTCGCCGCGTTTGTCAGCGCTACAGATAAGGGCGACAGTTTCCGCGTGGTGCATATGAACGATACGGTGCCGACGCTGCCGCCGAGGATTCCGCTGGTGTTGGAGTACAAACATGTGTTGCCGGAATATCTCATCACGAGCCCGAATGAGGTTATGCCGACGCCGAACGATGTTACGGTCATCCCAGATGGGAACGATGGGAATCCCGGGACGGATACGGATGCGCATCTGTGGTATTTTGGACATATTAGTGCGTGTGAGGGACAGGAGGGGATTGAGATTAAAAGGGATGTGGAGGTGCGGTACTTCTGATATTCATGAAATTCCTCGTTGAATGCACATTTTATCGTTCTGTCCATGTGGTTAAGCTTTATCGTGCGCGACCAGTTTCGATACTTCGTCCTACAGTCGTTGATTGCGCGTGAGATGTGGGGGATACGGCACCTTCTGGAGGATGGTAAGTAAGCTGCAAGTCGAACATGCAATGACGTACTTACCCCTTAACGAATACGGTGCACGCCGCCGGCTAGAGGGTACGATTGCGTACGTGAATAGAGCCTCAGGCCGTCCACATGTCGCCGGCTGCTCTCCACCATCCGACTCGCGATGATGCAGGCTCCCTGAAAACAGAAACCGCTTAAAGACCGCAACGACTCCTCCGTCATAGAAGTGCGTCCTTCTACAGGAGCTCCGAGATAGCCAAGCCGAAGAAACCATGGTTCCTACCGCTATCAATACCGCGATGATGTAGGCTTCCAGGCAAAAATTCTCAACAGGGGCAATTATCTCAACAAGAAAGAATTAAGGAAGTATCTGAAGGAAGTTGGCAGGAAATGTGGATTTCACCGCCGCGAGTTGATTTCTCGGATTGCTTGCGACCCTATCAGGTACAGGCCGTCTAACTGTTGTGCCCTCGTATTAGAGAGGATGAGGATTGCTTGTTAATTGGCTGGACCAGCTGCCGAGCCGGCTGTGGAGTTGAGATCACTGATCGACGGGTGGGATTCCAGCCGAGGGTTGTGCAACGCTGCTCCGGTGTAAGCGAAGTACTGATGTTCGGGCCTAGATCTAGACGTGTGGCCGCAAGTGAGGTCAGAACACCGCTTCGTCGCGAACATCGGCGGCCTCTTTGCGAGCGTTGGAAGCGGCGAATCGATCTTCTTCATGTAGACTTATCTCGATTCGAGACTGCAAAGTGATAGATTCGACGACCGTTCTAGGCACCGAAGTACCTCCGGAGGTGCGCATCACGCACGCGTTTGACGTCTGTGGTTGACCCCGCGGGACATGGGGAGGACCGAGGAGGAGCCTGCATGAGGTGCACAGCAGTCAGAGGCGGGAATAGCGGGGAATGGGCGGCTGATAAGCGGAGCGCTTGACGTCGCGGCAGAGTTCTCCGTCATTGGGAGGCGGGATCGTCAGTTCGATCGGTCAGAGCGCTCTGGAGCGTTGGAGTTGCTACGGGAGATGAGGGATTTGAGACAGAGGAATGGGGTTGTAGATTAGAGATAGGAGTAGGAATGAGCGATCTTTCAGCGGCCTGGGGCTACCCAGAAGAGGATGAGGGAAGAGCAGCAGAACAATGACCGCACTAATAAAGAGGATTAGGATTTCTCGTCCACATAGTGCTTGTGGGAACGTCCCAGTCGCCAGGACAACCTTATAATATTGCGGAGCGAAGTGCCGGTTTGAGGAAACGTGTTGAGATTCGCATCGAGCATCGATGCGTCGAAACGACGATGCCTCAGCTTACATTCTCTCTCCTATTTCTCTTCGTCCGTGGCCTCGGGGGGAAGCGCTGCGAGGAAGAAGCGTTGGGGGGTGTATGACATCGTGTTCTACCTGAAAGGGCTCGTGTGGGGCCAGAAGGCGGCACAATATATTGTTTCCAACGATGAGGCTGAAGCGGAAGCGGATATCGAACGATGCCTGTGCACACCCTCGTCATCACAAGTGACGTCTTTGTTAGCGGCGAAAAAAGCACGGAAGCCCTGCGTTATGAGCGAAACGTTGTTGCCCTGCATTCGAAACCGCAGGGGTTAGGTCATCGCCATACCCAAAGCGGTCTAGCCGTCCCATCAACTTCGCTGATCGGTACTGCATCAAGCTGCGATATGACGTTGATTCGCGGGAAAGGTGCAAGGCGCTTTTGCAACACCTATCAATTCCCACGGATACATTCCGAACTCATGGGTCCGCGGGAGTTTGAAGCTGGGCGGTTTTGCGGGTCGCTAGTAGGCTTGTGAGGCTGAATGGAACTTGTCTGACGTCGTCTAGCCCCCTTGCCACGCGCAGCACTTGTCAGACCGTAATGCTGCTTGGTGCGATGGCCTCATGCGCGTCATAGGGTTCCTACTTCTCAAAGTCAATACCTCACGAAAGCAGAAACACAGTCATCCTTCATGAAGAACTACGGGAGACGAATATCGAACAATGGTCATCTGCTGCCTCCGTCAGGAGCAAACCGGAAAGTCCAGTGGGGATAGACATGGAGCGGCCCTTCACGCGGCTATGCAGCTACGCAACCTCCATAGCAGCGTCTCCAATAGCAGCGCCCGAAACCGTTGATCCCATGCTTCCAGTGGCTTCGGCTGTGCCTACCGCTAGTGCATTCTATCCTTCCGGCCTTAGAACCCTCCGCACGGAAGCAAAGTGTCAAGAAGCGGGAAAGATCTCCAGTCTTGCAACAAGGGTCTCGCAATCGGGAGTGCCTCACTGGCTCATAGGAGCTGCCAAAGGGCAGCCAAGATGGCTAGAGCGAATAGAGTAGGACCCTGTTGATCGTTGACCTCAGCCCTCGAGCGAAGAGTGGGTCGGCGGTTGGGCTATCTTTGTCGATCGTGTGCCCTGGGTTGCTGTATGCGCTAGCGGCGGTACAGATGGGTGCGGTACGTCGGTTCATCCTGCTCTACGCCTATTTATCAGCTTCCCTCGCTCCTGTACGCTGGTCATCCATCCTGCATCTCCCGTCTCACTATACAGTTCGAAGAACCCCCTTTTGGACATCTTCTCCGTACACGAACGTTCATCGTACCTACCGCATTTCTCTCGGCGTTCGACGTTTCCATCCGCTCCTCAGTCCACACTCATGTCTCAGGCACCTGGCGTCTACGTTACCGCAAACTACTCCGAGCCCATGTCTCCCCAGCACAACTTCGCCCACCAGTATGATCTGGACAACCCGGCGCGGGCCATGTCCGTCTATGCTCGGTAAGCAACCTGTCAATATACATTTTTGTTGTGGAGGCAGACCTTGCTGACCAGCCTAGGATTATGCATGAGCATACGAAGAAGCAACTGAGCACGGCCACCAACTCCGCTCGACGACGATCCGAGGGCGCATCCCGCGACTCAAGTATTTCGTCCATAAGCTCGACCAACTCGTAATCTCGACCTCGTTCTATCGATAAACACATCCTGTCGTCTGCGACGCAGGCGGAAGCCTCTTTGCCCATTGAATGGACAACACTTGAAGCTGGGGTTCATTTGCATGTATACGAATTTACGAATGGCGTTTGGCGGGTATAATTTGACCCGTAGTCAAGCGGGAGGGGGTTGACGTTGGATCCATTTGCTGTCGTCAGCGTCACAATATCCCAAAGTGAATGTGGACTTCTTCCTCTTGCTGTTAGGCCAGCAAATACTTATCTTCATCTTCTATGCTATAATCCTTGTGACTCTGTGGTTGTATTTCAACTTCAGTCTATTCGTAGCTGTTGTCCGGATCTCGGCTACTTGTCGAAGGGCAATGCACCGCCCTCTCTTGCCCATGTTCCACGGCTAGGATCGAGCGGGTCATGGAAGGTCTCTTGCTCAAGCCATGTCAAAAGACGTATATTGGCTCTATAATGCCTGAATGAGTCGTTGCGTTGATCATTTTACTACAGACGGCATTCTGACCTTACCGAAGGCTGGAGCCGCCAAGGTCCTAGATCAAGTTGTAACCTTAGAATGCACGAAGTCTGTTGGTATGTCGTCCGCTGCAACAAGCGCCCAAGGTTTCAAAATTGAGAGACATACGTGCCGCAGGTTACACTGTGTTCCGCTCACACCTTCCAATTCCACTTGACATCCTCCATACCCTGCCTCCTCTTCAAGCGTACATTCAGCGCTCGCAATGGCTTCACAACAGCAAAAGGAAACCTCTTGTCATCGCGCGGCGGATCCCAGGCCACTTCGCTCTTGCCGCCAGGAGGCAGCATATCAAATCCCCACGCCAGCACCGCCGTCAAAGTCAAAATCTCCATCTGCGCAAAGTGCCTTCCGGGACACAGCGTCACGCCCCCTCCAAAGCCCCTGAAAGCCGCAGCATGCACCTGGCTGCCTTTGCCCTCTGGGACGGATCCGTCCGGAGCGGTTTTGGAGCCATTCTGGCTGTAGTAGAAGCGTCTCGGATTGAAAGAAGCCACATCGGGGCCCCAGATTGAAGCATCATTGTGGATGATACCGCCAGCGATCTGCACAACGGTGTTCTTGCGGAGAAGGTACGTGTCTCCGACGACTGTGTCTTCTAGGACGAAGCGCGCGGTTGACAACGGGGCCGCGAGGCGCATAGACTCTCTGTAGACTGAGTTCAATAGGGGGCATGCTTCCTTCAGCTTCGTGAAAGAGATGGTGTCAGGAGCCTCGAGCGCGTTCGCACGGATTTCTTCGCGGATTTCGGCGAGCAACTCCGGGCGGGAGAAGATGTTGTTGAGGACCCAGAAGATGGTCATGCTGGCGTTGGAGTTGAAGGCAAAGGAAAGACCCAGCTCTAGCCGCGCATGCTCTGCAAGTGATACGCCATGTTCCTCATGTAGGTGCTTACGGTTTTGGAGAATTTCATATGCGTCCTTGTACCGGCCCTTTTCGGCATATTCAATGAAGCCTCGGACGCACTTCTCCAATCCAAGATATGACTTCCGCGCGGTAATGCTGGGAAAGACGCCAGTCATATACGCGACGATACCACCCTCCCAGTCCCAGAATGCCTGAATGAGCTCCGGGTGCACCGCCATTGGATTCTCCGGCCCATAGAAGGTGTACATGGAAGCAGCTGTTATCTCACGCGTCATGAACTTGAATAATTCGACTTCCTGTCCGTCCTTGATCCCGTTTATGAAGTCACCAAAGTGATGCAATTGCTTCGCCGCGATTCCGTCCATTCTTTGAGGTGCCAGGGGAGGATTTATGATGTCGTGTGCCTTTGTCACCATGCGCACGCGGTTCTCTGCCTTGGCTGTGGGGTCTTGGAGTAGGTGTTTTGTGTGCTCGCTTAGCCCGACCATTCGCGGCGTCACTTCGACGATGAGTTGATCGAAATCGAGGGTCGAGGAGGCTCGCTGGATCAGCGAGGCGTAGGAGGGCGACTTGCACACATAGGTGCGGGAGTTGAGCATGGGAAGGGTGAAGATGGGTGCGTCGCTCTGCGAGCTGGCCTTCGTGTTAGTATTGCGCCTGACTTGACGGGGAAGAGCTGTTCTTACCTGATCCTGAGAAGGTAGAGCGGTCCTTCACGTAGCATTCCTATGATATGCCCAACGAAGGGCACTTTCGGATAAAACATTGGTGGTTCGCGTGGGTCCGTCTTCGGGCGGAAGACGATGGATATGAGAGCCCCAATGGCTATGGCCAGCGCCAAAGCGCCGACGGCCCCTGAAGATATAGCCATGGTGCAGGTGTTGAGGTGGTATCTCGCGTTCTCAACCCTGCTGGGACTGTTTTCTGGATGATGGGGCGTGTACTGCGTCGAAAGGTGTGTCCGGACGCTCTCTTTCGCGTCAAGAAATTGAGAAGGGAGAAGGATCGAGGAAAGAGGAATGAGAGAAGAGCAAGGCCAACGCTCAAAGACCAGAGCTCATATCGCTTGTCCCAAAGCCGTTGGGAGGATTCGTGCTACCCAGGAAAGCATTAGGGCTGGGCGTAAGATGTGGCGCTCGTTGACGCGCCACCGCCTGATCAATTGCTTCCCTCCAATGCTGCTTCAAAAGCAATGACTCCAGGGCTAGCACCTTTGCCGATGCGCTTGAAGGATGCTGGAAGTTCGTGATGTCGACGACTTGCAAGCTAGCAAGACGGACGTGGGATCAAGCTTTGTGTGACAGGAACCCAATCGCGCACGCCCCGCGATGATTGGCTACGGAACGTGCGGTTCCTGCGGGCTTGTTCTCCACCTGCGGTCAGGATTGACAACCTATAAAGCCTGTACATCTACAACCTTTTTTTTTTTTTTTTTTTTGGATGGTTTTATGGTATTAGCTTCGCCTCTTGAGGTTCCATTGAGCGTCGCGCCGTCGCTTCCGAACGCGATTTCTCGCGTGTAACCTTCACGATGCGCTGCTTCCTCGCCATACACTGTCTATTGACAACTACGCTTGCGCAGTCGCTCCCGGATGTCTCGAGCACCCTTCAAAACATCCTGAAGAACACAGATAACTCGAACAAATATACCTATCCCACGGACTTCACGCGCGGAATCATCCCGGTACGCTCCAGATGCCACGAATCGTCAAACTCTATCACCTGACGCTGATTGTTCATTACCAGAAAGCATTCCATTCTCATAACGACTATTGGAGAGATGTGCCATTCTACTCGGCTTTATCTCATGGTGCTATGTCCATCGAAGCTGATGTGTGGCTGATCAATGGAACGCTATATGTAAGACACTCTCTCAGTATTCGGGATTCTGCACAAATTTCAAGCCCTCTGCTTTTGCACCTGCCATGTCAATTTTCATTTCGAGCCCATGTCTACATCTTGCATCAGATGGATTGCTTTGTGGAAAAACCGCCATTCTTTTGTACTTCAGACGCCCATCTCCGTTTCATCTCATGGACATATCACAACCCATGACCCTCACATCCCATCACACAACCCTCTCCTTCCATCTCTCCCGACTCAATCCTCTCAGAGACCGCACTCGCAACCTCCAAAGACCAGCCCTACTAACACCCCTCCAGGTCGGCCACGAACGCGCCGCCCTAACCCCGGAGCGCACCCTCTCCTCCCTCTACATAGCCCCCATCCTCTCCACGCTCCAGCGCCAAAACCCCACCACCATCTTCTCACCAACGCCCACGCTAAACGGCGTCTACGACACCTCGAGCGGGCAAACGCTGTACCTGTTCATCGACCTAAAAACCGACGGGCCGACGACCTGGCCCGCCGTGCTCGCGGCGCTGGATCCCCTCCGCAAAGCCGGCTATCTCTCCGCGTACAACGACACCGCGGGCTTTACCGAGCGCCCCGTCACCGTGATCGGGACTGGCAATACGCCCGTCTGGCTCGTGCAAGCCGCGGAGCCCAGAGATGCGTTTTACGATGCGCCGATCCCCACGCTCGATACTACGTTTTCTAATATCACGGCGGACGTGTCGCCTATTGCGTCGACCGCTTTTTCGGCTTCCTTTGGGGGGGTGAGGAGCGGGAAGTTGAACGATACGCAACTTGACCTGCTACGCTCGCAGATTAAAACCGCGCACGACAAGGGGATTATGGTGCGGTACTGGGATCAGCCGAATTGGCCGATCGGGACGCGGAATGCGGTGTGGCGCACGCTGTGGGATGAGGGTGTTGATTTGCTCAATGTAGATGATTTGAAGGGCGTGGCGGAGTTTTGGGAGGGCAGCGGGTGAGAGAGAGGAGATGTGAGGGTCGCTAGGGTTGGATGTGCCGGGTTTTGATGCGGAGTGATGACGGAGTACATGAGCTAAGGTAATGAATGAGACGCAAAGATCGCATCGTAGTTAAGGAGCACGGTATAATTCATGAGAAGCGAATGCATTTCGAAACCAAATCTAGACACAAAGCCCATATGGACCCAAGCCAGATCGAAAGATCGCCTCAAGAATCCCAGCTATGCACCTCTACACCAAGATGACTCCATTTTCGTGCCGAAAACGATGGCGACCCATAGAAGATTGTGAATGGGTATCAAGGGCCAAGCTGTCATGAACCCAAAAAAAGAAAACAAAGGAAGTCATCGTCAGCACCCAGATTCGAAAATCCTCTTTGGCTGCCTGTACTTTCTCAAACCATAACACTGCTCATGCGCCTCACAGCCATTGCGCTCCTTGGCCTCGACCGCATCTCTCGGCTTGAATAGCAACCGGATCCTTGGACATTCTTCGATGACGGTAGGCTCCGGGGCTTTCCTCGCAGATGATGTCGGATTCTATCCATTCCTCAAGTTAGCCAGGCGATCCCGATTACCTGGCAACGGACTCGCGGCTCTACTGCCGGGCCTCGGTGTTTTTGGTCCGACACTCTGTGCGCGCGTACCCACGCCGACACCCCGCGAGTTCTTGATCCGAGCCAGCTCCTCCTCCTTCTGCTGAAGCTGCCTCTTCAAGATAGCGTTCTGAGTCCGTGCGCTCTCCAGTTGTTGGTTCACTAGTTTATCCTGGCGCTCGTAGTGCAGCCTCTGGAGGGTGGCGGCTTCACCGGCTGCTTTGCGCTCTGCGTTCGCAAGTTTAGCGGCTAGGATTTTGTTTTGGGCTGAGCTGTCCGCCGCGGATTCTTGAGCGTCACGGTACTGCTCCTTAGTATATTCGAGCATATTGTCACTGTTTTCAGCCTTCTTAAAGGCGCGCCGTTCAGCGTCCTTTGAGTCGGCGAGTTCTTTCAGCAGGCGCGCAATCTCGGCGGTCTTCTCGTCCTCTGAGAGCAGGGCTATATCCTGGAGCTGTTTGAAGCGGGTCTGAAGGTCCGTATGCTCGGTAGCTTTCGCATCGAGACGCTCGCGTAGTAGGGCTTCTCGCTTGTTCGCAGCCTCAAGCTGCTTCGTGGCGGTCTCCCTCTCCTTCTTTAGGATATTGTAGGATTCTCTAAGCCCTTCATGCACAGTTTGCTGTTTGTCCCAGCTCACCTGGTGCTCGCGGAACTTCTTCACAGTTGCTTTGCGCAAAGCTTTCTCTGACTGAAGCGCTTCAGCTTTCTCTGCTAGTTGTTCTTGCAGCTTTGAGACTTGTGCCTCTGTTCCGGGAAGGGAGTCGCTTATGTGCGTAATCTCGTTGTTCTCGCTCGAGCCGGTTTGGGCCTGTGCCTGCGGCTGTGGCGTGAAGCGCATGCGTTTGGCGGGATCGAGGGCCTCGGCGTCCAAGGGTCGCTTCGCCGATGCCGCAGGACCAGGCGGCGGCGAAGTGATAGTTTCTTGCGACTGCTGTGATTGGAATTCGATGAGGTCCTTGATGCTACCAATAGTCGGGAGAGGCCAGTCAGCCTGGGCTTGGCCGTCTTCTTCGCTTGCGACGAGGAAAGCAACGACGCCCTCAGCTGCGACATCTGTTCGAGGACCGTGCGCATACATTGCATGTCCATATTCACCCTGGAACTGTGCCAGGCTTGCGATGATGGTGTGCAATCGTCGCCGGGGGTTGAGGTTTTGAGAGACGTATCGCTGGATATGGTCAACTGTCCTGGGAATGACTAGGTGGATGAGCGGAACTACAGATCGGTCTGGGTTCATAGCCCAACTCTTCTTCCGGATCTGTGCGGCTTCGAGGCAGCCATCAAGGCAGACGACGAGATCTGGCGGTCGTACAACGGGACTAGACTCGCTCGATAGCACCGTCACCATTACGTTGCCTTCAACATGTGCGAGGTCCGCTTGTCGACCACGCGTGGGGGACTTGAAGTTGACGAACTTGCCCCTCAGGAACGTCTCGACTATGTCGAACAGGCGCTCATCGTCCTTCTCGATCACGAGTATGACATGCATGTCGCGCTCCCGTAGTTTGTGTAATAGCGTGCCGAAGAACCTAAACTTGACAGAATTGTCGAGGCTCCATTGCGCCTGGTGCTGAACCTGCGTGGATGCTCCGATGACTTGCGAGGTGCGGCTTCCGCTGTAGATAAGATCCACATGTGTCTCGATGCCACGTAGCCGCTGCAGTACCTTGTCAACATTGTCTAGCTCGGAAAATCCCTGAGGGTCCTCAGCAAAGGCCTTCAGTATGTCCTTGCTATGCTTGATCTCGTCTCTGTACATGCTGGCCTGTCGCCCCTCTATGGGGAGAGGGACGATGAACTCTTGTGGTAGCAACTGCAGGTCGTCGTTGAGCAAGCTCTCGTTATCGGAGGCGTCGCTAAGTTCGGAATCGGTGGACGGCGGGGCAATGGGCGCGATGGGGGCAACGTTGCTGTCGGAGCCCCCGCTTTCACCCTCGTCTTGAGGTGGGGCTGGCGCTGCTTCTTGTGGTGGTCGAGCCAGGGCTGAGCTGGTCGTGGCGACTGTTCGCAGTGATGTTGGAACTTGTGGAAGAGGAGAGCGGTCGGGAATTGCGGAAGGGGATCGAGTGCCCGCTGAGGCAAACATGGCGGACTTCAGGACCCTCCGGGTGGGCGTGTAAGTGGCATCGTGTTCTCGCTGTCTTCTCTCGATTAACTCTCTCATCTTCTTCCCAAAGTCGTTGGCGGTGTCGTCCATGGTTGCTGACAAGGGAGAAGAATTCGCTGGAGTTAGAGGCCGAGGTGGAGGCGGGGCGTTGGTTGCTGGGGTTCCGAGTGAATATTCGGGAGGTCTTGGCGCAGGCGAGGAACCGTGCGCTGATGTTAGAGGCTCCGGAGTCTGTTGAGATGAGTCGTGCCGTGAAGGCGGCCTAGCTGAATGTTCGAGCGCGTTCTCGTCCTTTTCAACCGTTGGACGGATGCTTTCGGGGGTGTCTGGTGTACTCAAGTACGGATCTACTTGCACAACCTGTGCGTCTTGTTCGGGTGCACCTCGGGAAATTGACGGCTGTCCCGAGCTGTTAACGCGGGTTTCGGAACTTCCAGAATTAGAGTCCTGGGACTCAACCGTAAAATCGCGGCGTTCCACACTGTCCTCGACGACACTCTGAAGGGCGGCGCTGGCCCTTGTAACTGCGTCGTTCGTTCCGCTTGCTGGGGGGAGAGACAGAGCTGCTTCTTCGTGGCTATGTCCTTGTGTCAAAGCCACTGGCTGTTCACCAGATGCGACCTGATTACCCGCGGGCACTTGAGAGACGCGCTGCTCTCCCGCACCACTCTCGCTGTTGCCGCGGTCTGCAACGGATTGTGTTGCTGGCGAAGCAGAGCTTTCTACTGCTTCGGGGATGGCTGAGTACTCTGTGGAACGAACCAAAGGTCGAACGTCGGACCGAGGAGTGTTCTCCGCGATAACAAGATCTTGGGTGTGATGCGGCTCTGTTGAGGGAGACCAAGCCTGATCAAGTAACAGCGAAGACCGCTCGCCGTTACTGTGCTGGACCCCAAGGGCGTTGCTTGCCCTACGAGATGCAGACTGGTC
This sequence comes from Trematosphaeria pertusa, assembly GCF_010094035.1. NCBI lineage: Eukaryota > Fungi > Ascomycota > Dothideomycetes > Pleosporales > Trematosphaeriaceae > Trematosphaeria > Trematosphaeria pertusa. Next base: position 641,599 of record NW_022987222.1, on the reverse strand, counting down.
TTTGGTACCGTCCTGTTGCTCACTTGACCGTACCTTTGCGGCCTCAATAGGGCCGGCGGCAGCGGGTTGATTGGAAATGGCACTTTGATCCTTCTCTGGTCCTGGTGCTTCTGGTGTAGGTTGAGGTGCGGTAGAGTCGAGAACAGTGGTCTGCTCTGCGCTTGATCGCACCTCGATAGGGTGGGCGGCAACGGGCTGCTCGGAAATAGTACTCTGATGCTTCTCCGGTTCTGGTGCTTCTGGTGTAGGTTGAGACGCGGTCGGGTCCGGGAGAGTGGTCTGCTCCGCGCTATTCTCTTCGTCACTATGCTCCTCTACTGGGTTCTCAACCAGCTGAGATATACCTTCGCTGATGTCCTGATGCCCGCGTGGCTCTTCAGTCGAGAGCTGCTGCTCAGTCGAGTCGAGGAGAGTGATCTGCTCCGCGCTATCCTCCGCGCCGTTATGCTCCTCTACTGGGCCTTCAGCGGGCCGAGATATAATTTCGCTGATGTCCTGATACTCGCGTGGTTCCTCCGTCAGGAGCTGCTGCTCATGCTCTTGCTCGTGCACCTGCTGCGACGTTTGTTGAGAAGAGGATACGACTGTCTCAAACGAATCCAGAACCTCTATCTGCTCTTCCGGTTGAGACTGAGACTGAGACTGCGACTGCTGATCTTGGGTCTGCGAATCCGCGACAATGTCTGGCTCGGTCTCTGGGATAGAAATAGCAGGTGACGCAGGGCCTAGCTCTTCGAGCGAAGTAGATGCTGTAAGGTTCTGCAAACACCCATTAGCAAGCAATGCAGCGTTCTCTGGGTGTGAAAGACGAACCTCTGTAGCTGAGCTCTGCTGTTCGCTAGAGCTGACAGTAGATGCACCCTGCGTAGTAGGAATATAGCTCTCCTCCGCGTCTTCGTCCTCTGAGTCTCTAACGACGCCGGAAGACCGAAAATCGCGCGGCCCTGTGTATGATGACTGAGAGCTGTCAAAAAGCCGCGTTGGGGATAAAGAACAGGTCGATGCGGGTAGCTGCGAGTAGCGCTCGTACTCGTCTGGGTCGAAGCTGTTTCGCGGGTCGATCTGGACAAGTGGAGACGGACGGTCTGGTGCGGGGCCAGCGGGGGAAGTATTCGTAGAGGACTGCTCGGGCGTAGACTGGGCAGGGGTGGATCGGTCTGAGGGGACCACCGAGGACAATTCGGAGCTGCTCTCAACGACGCGGGACTTGCGATTTCGACGCGGCGGAGGTTTGAGCGGGAGTTGCGAATGCTCTTCTTTTGCTAGTCTACGAGCAGCTCGCTGTGCTCGCTGTGCCTTTGCAGCTTCAGCTTTCCTCTCGTTCCAGTCGACGATGCATAACTCTGTGATATCCTCCGGTTTCTCCCACGTCGGCTTGTATGCTCGCCCGGTCTTAGGGTCAGTGCCCTCCCAGTCGATGTAGTACTCGACGTCGCCGTTCTCTGTGATTCTCTCGTCGAGGATGCTCTTGACCGTATACCAGTTGTCGTCGATATACTCGACGTCGGTAGGCTCGTCGGGCCTGCTCGTCGGGGGTTTCTTGTTTCGGCGTTTGTTCGGCGTAGACTTGGTCGTGGTTCGCTTGCGCTTTGCTGAAGGAGCCATTACGCGGTAGGACCGCTAGGGGTGAGGAAGGAACTGTAAGTAACTGCCATGGTTAGCAGGAGAGTGTTGGAGGGAAAGTTGTTGGTAGTTCGGACTCGTGGCGGGGGCAAACTTACCTAGGTACCTTGTCTCAGGCCTCGCCCAATCAGCGCACGAGTCGGCCGAGGATGGTACAGCTGACTTGCAGCACAGAAACTTCGCAGTTTGCAAGTAATAGAAAATGTGGAGGAAGCGGTAGAGGGTAAAGGTGTGAACGTTCGGAAGCAATTGATTTGCCACAGCGTGTACCAACTCGCTTGTGCGTTCGCTGCGGTGAGTTGCGGTATGTGTTGGAAGAGAGAAGAGAGGATGAGGAGTTGACTATAAGAAGTTTGCTGAGAGGTTCAAGGTTGCACAATGGTCTCTGCGATGCGGGCTGAAAGCATGTATAGTGCCGTATTGTGCGCTGTCGCGTGAGGTGAAGCGGTGGGTACAAACAATTGGGCGGTGTAGGTCCAACTTCACCATGCTGAGCTCGAAGCTTTTCCTAACTATTGTGCACATTGGAGAGCACTCTCACAACTCGCTATTATACACACAAACTTTTTCTCCTTCACTTGGCCTGAAATCGAGGAATCTCCGCAGAACACCGATCGGAAGGCTAGCACCTCTCTTCACGGAGAGCGAGGTAGATATCTAGACTCAACTCCATCTACTACCTCCGCCTCGACCTTGCTGAGGTCTATGGTATCCGCCACGCTGGTTATATCCGCCACGACCCTGAAAGCCTCCGCCAAAGCCGCCTCGGGAGCCACCCTGAGCCTGACCTCCGTACCCGCCCTGATTGCCATACGCAAAGTTACTATTGCCGTAATTGTAAGGATTGTTCTGATAGCCGCCCATGTTGGGAGGTGCACCGGGGTATGGCCCGTTGTAGTTCGGTGGTGGTGGCGGGGGAGGAACAGATGTTCCAGGTGCTCCAAAGGGTGGCGGAGGTGGCGGTGGGAACTGCGCGTTCGGGTACCCTGGAACCTGGCCTGCCATTGGAGACGGTGGGGGATAGGAAGCTGGAAAGTTCGGGGGCTGCGAAGCCTGAGAGAAACCTTGTCCGGGATAGTTGCTGTTGTTGTAATTGTTCCCGCCAGGCCCACCGTAGTTACCGCGGTTGGGCTGCTGATAGCCGCTCCTACGATCACTCCAACGCGAGGGTCGGCCATACTGGTTTAGGAGCGGTCGCTGGTCGGAATGCCTGCGGTCGTCGAGGTGGCTACTACCTTCAGGGTAGTCCCTAGACCCGTCACGCGAGGACTGACGGCGTCGATCATAGGATTCGTCTCTATCTCCTCGGCTGCCTCGCGAGACAGAGCTGGACGTGGACCTTGATCGCGACATGGACCCGCTGTCTCTGCGGTAATCCCGACCACGATCCTTGTCCGAGCTTGATGAGTATGGACGGCGTCCTGGTGAACGTGGTTTAGCGGCTCTATTGCGTTCCCGGGCTTGCATATCCTGCATCCTCTTCTGATGTTGTTCCTCTCGGTATTCCTCTCGCCTTTCACCAAGAGCCTCCGGAACACCTTCGTCCTGCATGTCCTGGCAGAACTTCACTGACCAGCCGTAGCCATTGCAGACCGTCTTTGTCTCTCTCGTCTCTTTATTCTGCTTGACCAATTGGCCCATTGGATCCAGCCATAGCTTGTATTTCTTTGTCTCGCCGGTCGGGTTGTCCCCCGTCGGCAGGTACTTGAGATCGATATTCTCAAAGTACTCCTCGAGTAATTGGCGGACTCGTTCGGAAGGCTGTTTCTCGGAGTATCGCTTGACTTTGATCTCGTGCCTCGCGATAGGACGGTCGGGGTGTCGGATCATAGGCTCAAGCATATACGATGCCGGGAGCTCATGCCATGGGGCAGTCCGGTCGCCGAACCAGACGGGCAGGGCGTACGTCCTCCTCTTCCTGCCACCCTGAGCTACTACCAACCCATCCATCGCGCGCTCTCGATAGGACTTGTACTCCTCGCGGCTAATGTATTGATTGGCGGCCCAGAAGTTGATGACGGCTTTCAACTTCTTCTCTGCCTCTGAATCTTTGCCAGGGACAGCCGACGCCGCCATTTCGACCAGCTCTTCGATGTACGGCTTCATCTCCCTGACGAACATGCCCGGTATTGTACTGTGTGCCATATGGCATCTGTAAGTATGTAGGACATCGCTGATCACCAGGAGCAGATCGTGACGGTTTCTCGCGGCTTTGGCTGATTTGGAGTTCTGATTCACGACCACGGCCCTAGCGACGGCAACCAGGTATTCACCAAGCACTTGAATCCGCGACTGTTGCCAGGCGATGTGCTTCACAATCCATTCTCTGCAGGTCTAACGTCGCGATTAGTCTGCCCCCGACAAGTGGTACAACGGTGCTGTTCAAATAGATACCTGAACGTTCCTCGGTGTATTCTGCTCGAGGACGGCGGAGAGGCTGTTGCAAAAGTCTAGACAGGGAGCTTCCGAATTCTTCAGCGCCTGCGCGAATTTGAGCTGCGCAATGCGCACGTCGGCTTCAGCGCGTTTGAGTTGATCATCATTCGCCATGGCTACTGGCGGCAGTAGCGGCGAGTTGCGCGTGATGGTCCTGTGACGGTTCAGTAACGGTTCAGTGGTAGGTGGTATGTTGTGAGGGTGCGGTGTTCGAGAAAGAACTGGAGCTCGAGGTCCGTGCTACGGCGCTAGTGCGCGCGAACGCTAGCGCGTTTTTAATTCACTCCACTTGCTCCGCGCCGAAGCTCCTCAACCATGAATAGCCCAACAAACGAAGCCATCTGCGATGAAATTACCTCGATAAATTCTATATTCGACGAAGACACCCTGTCGCCAATCTCTGAAAATGATAGCATTTACAGCTTGCGACTTCCCTCATTTCCATCGATAACTCTGCGGATAAAATTCCCTCCAGATTATCCAGATGCCCCGCCATCAATACTCGGAACGCAAAGTGTAGGCCAGGATGTCCAGAAGGGAATGGGGAGTAGGGTGGTGGATGTAGTAAGAGATGTGCTGGCGCAGGTGTACACACCGGGTGAAGCATGTATATACGACCTACTTGAGGAAGTTCGAGAAGCTATTGAAAAGGCGGAAGAGCAGGGCGCAGTACATCTACACGACCACCACGATTCAGAGCCCTATATAGAATCGCAAGGCACAAGAGCGTTAGAAGAACCTGCATTGGACCTAGGACCAGAGCCACCCTGGATAATCGCACCACCCATCACCGAAAAGAAGTCCGTCTTCCTCGCTCGCGTCGCTCCAGTATCCTCTCCAGCACAAGCAAAGCAATATATTGCGCATCTTCTAGCCACCGACAAGAAGGCGGCACGTGCAACGCACAACATGACTTCCTGGCGTATTAAGGGATCCAACGACACCAGCTACCAGGACTGCGACGACGATGGGGAAACTGCCGCTGGAGGAAGGATGCTTCATCTCATGCAGTTGATGGACGTGTGGAACGTTATGGTCGTAGTGACGAGGTGGTATGGTGGCATCTTGCTCGGCCCTGATCGGTTTCGAATCATCAATACGGCCGCGCGAGAGGCTCTGGTGTTGGGTGGATTTGCGAAAGAGGTCAAGGAGACTGACGGGAAGAAGAAGGGGAAAAAGTAGAGAGAATTTCCATGCCGAAGTATGCAGTCTCGCAATGCAATATAGGTCAGCGGTAGAAAAGAGGAGAGAAAGTATCCAATTCGACCTCAGCCAGGACTTGATTCATATAGACAAGCCGTTCGGGCGCCATACGAGCAATGAGCTCGAACTAAATAGATTCAGAATCTTTTGATACAAGAAAATTTCTATGCACCGTATTGCATTGACATGCCTAGCAAATTTCGTTAAGCTCTGTTAGCAAAGCTTCTGCCACCTCAGTAGCCCTCAATATCCATAACATCTGCATCCAAACCCAAGACCGCACGATCTACTCCATCTCCGCTTCCACCCTCCGGCTCGCTCCCGACATCAAACCTGTCGTCTAACGTCTCAATGACCTGCTTCCTCAGACTCTCTGCCGGCCATCCCTCGCTCGGCACCACCACCTTCTTATCCGCTCTCCACTTCCTCGGACACGGCAAATTCTCTTCCGTCTCGTCGTCCATAAACCCGTATAGCATGAAATCCAGCAGCCACTTGTGGACATGCAGACCTCTCTTGATGCCCTCCATGGTGACCATATCGACGGCAGGTTCCATCCTTGCCCCGTCTGTACACCACTGCTCCCGGCACATGAGACCCCAGGACTCCTCGGGGACACCGTTTTCCACCTCGTCGTCGAGCCAGGTGTGCGTGTCCGTGTCTAAATCGTCCATGAGGTATGTGCGGATGAGCATGTCGGTCAGGTCGTCGTAGTCTAGGACCGTCTTCCCCTTGAGGATATTGTAGAGCAAGCTGAGCGACTTCTGCGTCAGGAGCAGATGCGAGAGCTCGCACATGCCACTCCCGAGAACCGGGTCCTGGAAGAGCATGTCGAGCTTCACGAGGAAGAGCTGGAAGAAGATGATATCCGTGTCAGTCCAGATTTTGCTGTCGGAGAGGAAGGCTTGCCGCATAGCGGTCGTTCGTATCTCCATGAGCAGCCAGTACTTGATGAGTGTCGTATGCGTCTCTCGCGGTACACGGAGACCCTCCAGCGCGAGGCATGTCAGGATACCTCGGACTACGTTGTCTCTATAAAGCACCATCTTCGCCCACCTCAGACTCGGGATATCCCTCGCAAGATGCGGTCTTCCATCCATCGGCTTGAGCAGCGGGTCGCTGATACACAGCTCGGGGAACATGATCCATGAGAAGATAAACGCGGCATGCGGCGCATGATACGACGTGTAGTCGGACACGATGGACGTGCTGTACTTGTTGAAACGATAGTGGAATTCCTTGTCTATGGCGTAGAGGTCGATTATTGTGGTGATGGGCAGCCGTATTGCGAACTGGAAGAAGAGGTTTGGGTGGCGGAGGATGGCTTTGTAGAGGTTGAAGCGTTGGGGCTGTTTGGAGGAAGCTTGGCCGGGCAAGGAGGGGCCCCAGACGGTTGCTGCGACGTTGCGGCGCCGGTGCCAGTGCCGGCGGATGACCTGAGGCGTCGTGGAAGGTGGGGTTTGTGGGGTGGTGCTTGTAGCTGAGGCATCGACGTCCATGTCCTCCGCGGGCCGCTTGCCTTTGCCCTTCGCGGGCGACGACTCTTCCGCCATTGGGCTCGATGGTGGTGATTGTTGCGCGAAGGTGGTCGGAAAGTTGGGTGCGGTCGCTGTGACAGGAGTTGGGAGGCCGTTGTCGAAGCAGGTTGGAGGTAGTTGTGAGGTTGATGAGGGGTCGTCTTCGACGTCCTTCATACGCGCATCTGCTTGTGACCCGTTATCCATGAGATTGACAGCATTGGCTACGCGCACATACTAAAAAAGGAATGTAGAGGGCGAGAGAAGAGAGGTGTTGTTTTAGCGCGGGTGGAAGTAGTGTTGTCAAAGCAACCGCGCGAGAGAGAGCAAACGGCAGCGCAGAAAGCGGGGAGATGAGCGGAAGTGACAAAACAGAAGACGACTTATTTGAGAGAGAAACGTAGCAGCGTGGTGAAAAGGAATCGATAAGCGAGTAGTGATTTCAATCACCGGCGCCTGTTGAAGGCAATGCATCTAGTCTAACGCAGCAATGCGACCATGTCCGCCTCCCAAAGTGGATGAACACCGCCACCAACGCCCATTTCATATCATTAAGCTGGCTCGTATATCATAGCTGCTACAAGAAGATGGCACACGTCTATCGCCGGTTGATTAGATTCAGGAATTCCTCCCGGGTCTTCGCCGTTGACCGCATCCGGCCGAGCATGCAGCTAGTGGTGGTAGTTGCTCCTGTCTTCTGAACTCCGCGCATCACCATACACAGGTGACTGGACTCTACTACGACGGCGACGCCTTGCGGCTGGAGCATTTCGGAGAGGGCGAGGGCGACTTGTTTGGTGAGGCGTTCCTGGACTTGCAAACGGCGGGAGAACATCTCGGCGATTCTCGCGATCTTGGAGAGACCGATCACTCGGCGGTTGGGGATGTACCCGATGTGCATCTGGGGTTGTTAGCTTGCGGTCGGCTATTGACGGAGGGACCAGCATCGTACCTTCCCAGAAAAGGGCACCAAGTGGTGCTCGCATAGCGAAAAGAACTCAATGTCCTTGACAATCACCAGCTCATCGTGGTCCTCGTGGAATACCGCGCCATTTACTATGTCGCGAAGGTTCTCTTCGTAGCCCTTCGTGAAGAAGAGCATGGCTTTTGCATACCGCTCTGGTGTATCCAGCAGTCCCTCGCGGTCGGGGTCCTCGCCCACGCACTCCAGGATGGTCCTCACGGCGCCCGACAGCTTTGCTAGGCGTTCCTCCTTTGCATTCTCCGTTGCCTCCTTCCTCTCCCGTGTGCCTCGGCTTGGCCAGCTCAGTCCGTCAAAGTCAATGGTGGGGTGCTGGGTATACGGGCTGTGAGCGCGGCTGGTGGCAAGCGGTGTTCTTGAAGGGCCATCCTCGTTGTAACCCTCCACGTCGATCTCGCTGTGGACTATCTTGTGACTGTCGTGAGGACCGCGACCGTCCATGTTCGCGCTCGTCGACGACTTGGGGTGGTATCCGTTCGGTCCATCGAAGTTTATAATCTGGCGGCCGCGGTTTGACTTTTCTATAGCAGCAAACAGATTGTCCCTCTCCTTCCTGTCACGCGCTTCAGTAGAGATGCTGAGCGGCGAGGGGCCATTGGTGAGGTGGGAGGGGATTGCGGGCTTTGGTTTGAACGGCGGTGAGTCCATGGCGGGGAGTTAGCGGACGGAAAGATGTCGGAGCTGTGTATTAGTATTGTTCTATAGGCGACTAGGAATTCGAAGAGGGCACGAGTGCCGAAGAACTATGGCGGACTGCGCGCATGGCGTGGGACTGGATCCGCGCAGTTGCGATGACGCGGGTCGAGTAGCCCTCCGCCTGCAGCGAAAAGCATTTATTTTAGCGCCTCTGCCATCCCGGCGAAGGTTGAGGCCGCTGAGCTCGGACCAAGCCGGGCTTCCAAGGCCGCACGCAGCTTCGAAACCTCTTCGTCACCCGATCATCAACACCCCCATCCCAACCTGCTGCCCGACCGAGGTACGTACGTCGTCGCTGCTATCGCTACTTCAAGTGCCTAGGTTTATAATGCTTTAGTTCGCATGGCGACGAGGAGGAGGCCGTATTTCGGAGGCGCTCGGTCGCCTTGACCGAATCCCCGCCAGCTTCGTCAACCCACAACCATTGTACGGCCGCCCGCCACAGGCGTGCCGGGTATCTACCTGCTCTGCGGGTATCGCGCTGCCTACCAAGATGACTCGGAGGTAATGACAACGGAGGAGCGGCTTTGGGGAGACGGAAATGCTGTTCAGAGGCGCAGACACATGCGGGATTGGGCTCTCTCTCATTCATTGCATACCGCAGCAGGAAGTCATTCACCCTGCGCTAACCTTCGGCGGTCTCTGAAGCTCGCCTCTACTGCATCGAGCAGACGCGCGAGCGTGCTCATCGCGCATCGCATCCGCTATCCATTTTAGGACCGCGTTCCCGGCGTCAGAGACAGCAGATTCACGTCGCCCACTTCAGCCGTCCTTGAAACCGCAGACTGTGCTGGCCTTCTTCTAAGGCTATTGCAATGTCCCCGCCCGGCTCTAATGTACAGAAAACGACGCTCAGCATCCCGACAGCGAGAGCTTCCTCGCGCTGTGGCGCGGAAGCTGAGCGCTGAGCGCGGCCGGCGTTGGCTTCATGATTCTATCCCTTTGCCAGCAATATGGGAACGGCTATTTGCAGACATACCTCGAGTTTTGATACCCTTTCGCCGCTCTCTGCAGCCGCTCCACCTGGTTTTCCAGTAATTGCGGTCTTCACGGTCTCATCGCCGAGCACATCGAAACGGATTATTTACCAAAAGATTGCTTCAACTGCGGCCTGCAGAACGTTGCTATATATGTTCTGCTACGGATCCCCTTAACGGCACCCGAATCCGTATTCGTGCAGAGTGGGACGCTGGCGTACCATCACCGCACCTCTCCGACACGCTCGCACACCTACGGTATCAACATGTCGGAGCGTATTGGCTTCCAGCATGCGGTTTATGGGCGATGAGAGGCGCTTGTGTGCGGCCTCTGTGACCTTGTTTCTGTTGCTTGCCCGTAGATAGCTATTGTAAAGCCGGAGTCCTGCTCAGCTGGAGCAGGCGACATGGGAAGAAGTTTTGGAGTCTAGGGGGGATTTTGAAGAGCCGCCGGTATCTGAAGAGGCTGTCTTCTCTGAGAAACCGGAGGTATCTCAAGGAGACGAACCTGGGAGGCCCGATCTGCGGAGGTCCTCTGTGACAGTCACGAGTCGGGTCTTGGCGAACACCGAAAGCTGCAGGCAAAAGGCTTCGGGCGCAGAACGCTGCAGCGGCAACGGACAGCAACCCACTGACGAGCGAGGACGCAAAAGCGCATCTGTGACAGTGTTTTGCGGCGGTCGCGGGCCCCTTCTCTTTTGTTACATTGTTCTATCTCCGCTCTTACTACCCTAGACGGGCTGCGAGGTCTGCCGTTCTTGTCGCTCGGCTAGGCCGTGACACTCAGACCCGCGAACCTTGATGCCGCCATCTTTCACCTACCTCTGATGCTACCTCTGCCTACATGGCTGGGTTGCGCCGGGCCCAGGATATAGATCAGTGGAGACCAGAGGAACCGTCCATCAGAGACAGAGACCGGGACCGCCACCGAGAGCGGATTGTTGAGCCCAGGGCTGCGTCACCGGCGCCACGCGCTGCGAGGGACAGCTCCAGACGACGCACGCACGAAACCGACACTCGTTCATCGACGAAGCACGCGAGGGACCGCTCGCGCGAAAGAAGCTTGAGCAGAGAGCGGACACGCCGTCGCAGCCGCGGGGAACCAAGGGACGACCGCTATCGAACCTCACGAAGGGCACCCAGCTCAGACAGGGTTTCGCACTCGCACCGCCATCACCACCACTCCCACCACCATCGAGACACGACCCCCTCCTCCAAGCGACATCGCACCCGCTCGCCATCTCCGCATCGAGACTCGCATAAACGAAGCAGGCGCTACAGGAGTCGCAGCGCGGTTCGCTCGAGGTCGCGCACACGTCGTGCAGACTCAACCCACCGACAGACAGATAGGGCATATTCACCTCGTCCCTCACGCTCTGACCGCGACCCACCTGCCCGACGCCCAACGCCGGACTCGTACAAGCCGGTCTTGACATCCCGCCGCCGCTCGCCGTCAGTCGAGTCTTATTATAGGCCTGTCTCACATCGAGAGCGGAAGAAGTCCGTTTCGCCAGACAGGAGGTCGCGGCGGGACCAGTCACCGAGGCGGCCCTCGCCAGGCAGACACCACAAGCGGCGCCGCACCCCGTCAGAAGAAGCCAGGGAAAGAAGGCATCGGCCTTCTTCGGCCAGGAACCGAGAACGCAGCCGAAGTCGTCCATCCCGACACGTCCGCTCTTCACCACGCAGGCGCTCACCATCACCCGAACGGAGGAGATCCCCGCACCGAGCCCGCTCCCCACGCGCATCGAGCCGCCGTCGCTCCTCCCGTTCACCTCCCCACACATCCCAACATTCCAGAAGATCAGACAAAGAGCACGATACCGATAAAACTGCGCCAGCAACCAGGACCACATCCAGGAGAGGCTCACCGTTACCTGCATCAGGCTACAACTCCGATACATCCAAGGGCAAAGAAGGGGACGCCAAGATGAGGGGTGCTTATCATTATCAAGGCCGCGGCGGAGCCCATTATTCCCACTCGCCGCCATATGCACCAGCGAACCAGTACTCGCCCCAAGGCCAGTCCCCATATCCGGGTGGAAGAGGAGGATGGGGCGGCCATCAGCAATACCCCAACCAAGGGTACGTATCTCTTCGTGCTACCATCAGATCAGTTGTCACTAATAGCTTCTAGTTCTCCAATGCACGGTTACTCACCCAATCAGTCTCCATATCATCAGAATTATTCTCCCGGCCATCAGGCGCCGTACAACTATCCGAACCAATCATATCCAGGCGGTCAGCCTGGTTTTCAAAACTCTCCCTATCGAGGGGGCGGTTTCCGTGGCAATCATTATAATGGACCGGACAGGCGCATGTCGGGACCCCCTTCGGCGCCCAGCTTCATACCCGTAGCAGGTGGGCGAGGTCGTGGTGTTGCTGCTCCAACTCAATATTCCAATCTTTCCTGGACTCCCACCTCTGGAACCAGGGGCGGTCGCCCGGCCACCGAGGCACCACGCCATCCCGTTAGTTCCGCAGTGCAACAGACACAGACCACCCCAGCGACAGCTGACGCCCAATCCTCTGCTGTGGACGCCGATGATAATCCCTTTCGACCGTCAAAAGACCTCCGTGTGGAGGATGAGGGCGCCAAGGAAGAGAAGAAGATGCCACCTCCGACCAAGCTTCCAGTAACTCCAACGCAGCCGAAGTCAGGGTTCAGCTTCTCTCTCAAGACAAAGAACCCAATACCTCCCACACCCAGCAAGGCTAAGCTGGGCCTGATCCCAGACGAACAACCTGAACCGCCAGCAAAAGAAAAGGAGTCAATTCTGGACCCGAAGGCAAAGGAGGCCGCGAATCGAGAATCGTCAAGGTATCCGCCAGACTCTAAGAGCGACCGCGATTATAGAGACTCAGCGCGAGATCGAGATCGCGATCGCGACCGTGAACGTGAACGTGAACGTGAGCGCGACCGCGAACGGGACTATCGCGAGGCGGACCGTGGATACGACAAATACGGCAAGTACGATAGCTACTACGACCGGAGGCCCGCATACAGAGATCCAAGAGATAGAGACCCTCGCGATAGAGATCCTCGCGACATCCGAGACCCCCGAGATCCGAGCTACTATCGTGATAGAGATTACCGAGATCCTCGAGATGTTCGTGATCCGCGAGATCCGCGCGACGTACGTGAGCGAGACCTACGAGACATTCGCGAACGAGACACACGGGATGTTCGGGACATTCGGGATACTCGCGACCCGCGCGACGTACGAGATCCACGAGATATACGCGACGTTCGCGATAGAGACCGCAGAGATCCATGGCCAGCCAGGCGCCCTGAGCCACGCCCTGACAGTCGTCCAGATAGCCGGACAGAGCGACGGGAAGCCCCGCCTGAACCGCCCAAGACAAAGATAATCAGGAAGAAGCGCGAGAAGCCTCGTCCTACTCTTTCCTCAGAGTTTGCGGCGTCGGAGTCTGTATATTACCGGAAGCCAGGCAACGAGTCAGTAGTCGGATCGGGCACATATGGAAAGGTTTTCAAGGGTGTCCATGTCTATACAAAGGACATGGTTGCGCTGAAGAAGATCAGAATGGAGGGCGAACGCGATGGCTTCCCTGTCACAGCCATCCGTGAAATCAAGCTCCTGCAGTCGCTCAACCATGACAACATTGTCAAGCTGCAAGAAGTCATGGTGGAGAAGAACGATTGCTTCATGGTCTTCGAATACCTATCCCACGATTTGACTGGTCTCTTGAACCATCCTACCTTTAGGCTGGAGCATGCACACAAGAAGGATCTGGCGAAGCAGCTCTTCGAAGGGCTCGATTACCTGCATCGACGAGGTGTGCTCCACCGAGACATCAAGGCCGCCAACATCCTGGTCAGCAATACCGGGCAGTTGAAACTCGCTGATTTCGGCCTGGCGCGGTTCTACGCAAAGCGAGCCAAACTCGACTACACGAATCGCGTCATTACTATCTGGTACCGCTCGCCCGAGTTGCTATTGGGCGAAACGCAATATGGCCCTGCGGTCGATATCTGGTCGGCTGCATGCGTCCTGGTGGAAATATTCACCAAGCATGCCATCTTCCCTGGCGATGGGGGAGAGATTAACCAGCTGGACAAGATCTACAACGTGCTTGGGACGCCTACCATTCAGGACTGGCCCGGCATCGTCGATATGCAGTGGTTCGAACTACTCAGGCCGACTGAGCGGAGGCAGAGCACGTTCGCCGAGAAGTACAAGGACCGGGTGACACCGGCGGCTTTTGAGCTGCTGAGCGCGATGTTTCTATTTGATCCAGCGGCGCGACCCGGCGCTTCTGATGTGCTTGTGCATCCGTACTTCACAACGGAATCGCCTGCACCGAGACGAGCTGAGGCACTGAAAGAGCTAGAAGGCGACTGGCACGAATTCGAAAGCAAAGCGCTACGGAAGGAGCGCGACAAGGAAGCGAGGAGAGCAGCTCGGGAAGAATCGCAGCGGAAAGAAGGAGAGAAGCGTCGGGCTGAATGTGCAGCAGAACCGGAGCGCGAAGCCAAACGAGTGCGCAGTGGCGAGGCGGCGATGTGAGGGGCATCGGCAATTAAGAGAAGGCATTATGTTTTGCAGACGGAAGTATTCCTCGACATATACTTGCATATTCATATATTTCACATAGCTCCTTGTAGACGCTACTGTAGGGTGCAGTCGCGTGGTGTGTGTTGATGAGTTGGCGGCGTCGCCACCGGTGCTTCGGCGGCTGTTCGGCATGCAATTGCTATATGAATGAAAGCTGGTTAATTATCCACCCACTTACCATCCGCTGTTAGCGTGCCCTATAGCTATATGATATAGCACACTTCTCACATAAAAGCCACCATTCCAGCCCAAGAGATCGTCGCGGTAGATATTGTTAGCGCAGCAACATTTTCCGTCATTCTCCCGTAGCGTATCCGGACACGTGCGCTGTCAGACATACCAGAAGACGGAGGTGGCACAGAAGGATCGCTTGGCTGGTAGAGCGGGGAGTCCGTCGATGGATTTTACGGAGGTGCTTTCAATGTCACCGTGCGCAAGGCTGCTCACTCTGCTCACGGCGTCGGATGCTTGGCGGTCAGATTCTTGCATCACTTCCGTTCGGACTTTTTGGTGTGGGTTGCAGGCGGCTAACTAGCTGCCTGAACGGAAAGGCTCCTCGAATGCCTAAAGACGGCTTCTCCGCGATCGGCGGGTTGTCCGTGGTGATCGCGGTAGTGGTGGATCGGGAAGGATGGAAGGGGTGAAGAGTCGGACTTTTGAAGTGTTGGACTGTCTGGTGCAAGGGTTACACTGGGGGAAGGCCGATGTACGAGATGTGCCATGGATCGCATCGTGTCATCGGCGTAACAGGATGGCGAAAAGGAATAGGATCTGGATCGGACTGGAGAGGGAATTGGGGGGCCACGAACTACCGTGAAGGGCCTCATTGTTGGGTAGAGTACATGGCTCCTGGCCGTAAGCCGCAGCGGCTTCGTCCAGTTCCTGTGCTGACAGGAACACCAATGCTCCAAATGCCCCGTGTCTGCTGCACGCTGACGATCCCCCATGGAGAAGGAAGGAAGAAAAGGCGCTGAGGACAGAGCAGCCGCACGGTTTCAAACTTAGACGGAGCGAGCATACGATACATCCGCCTCGCACGTATATTAGGGTTAGATGAAAATAG
Source organism: Trematosphaeria pertusa (assembly GCF_010094035.1). Taxonomy (NCBI): domain Eukaryota; kingdom Fungi; phylum Ascomycota; class Dothideomycetes; order Pleosporales; family Trematosphaeriaceae; genus Trematosphaeria; species Trematosphaeria pertusa. Next base: position 626,522 of record NW_022987222.1, on the reverse strand, counting down.
CCGCAGCCGCCTGGACGATTGCGGCCAGCGTGGCTGGAAGCAGTAAGAGAGGGCAGCTGCGACAGTCGAATGCGGACGCGCAGTTCATCTATCGTTAGAGAGAGATCGCGGGTGGAAAGCGGCCGAGGTGTGGGTTGGTGGGGTTGTTGGTTCTTCGGTTGGCGAGACGTGAGCAGCGATGCTAGGCTCTACTATTCCTGGAGTAGGCCTGCACAACGGACCGGGGTCGATAGACGTGCATACAGGCAGCATGCCTGCTATTCGTCGGCGGAGTCCCCGTCTAGGTGGGAGGCGATGAATGAAGCCCGAGGAGCAGCACGGCAGCAGGCTGTAAAATTCTGCGGGTGGGATACTGTGCGACGGCGAGATCGGAGGCAGAGAGGAGGTACCTGTGCTACTCTTATTCAAGAGAGAGAGGTTTATGAGGCCGCTCGCCATGTGTTTGTGCAAGGCGGTTCGTGTCCGTGGAGGGTGGATCCCAGCGGCACGGAAGACGGGTACGAGAAAAAAAGAAGGGTCCTTGGCTCTTTTTTCAAGTCAGTCACCGCTCCAACGGTTCCCAAACCGGATGTGGCGCCAGTCCTTCTCCACACTGGCGCCATGGCTTCGCGCCGGGAGAAATTGTGAGTGGTTCGCGATTGTCGTGCCCCTGAGCGAGCGGCAGGAGAACGGCTCGAAAGGCAGCTAGAGAGGAATGGCACGGGAGACGCGAGATGCTCCTGAGATGGCTCCTGAGAGACGGCATAGCAACGCCGTCTTGGGGTCCAGCCAAAGACGACCGCGGACGGCATGCTCACCCGTACGCTAAACGGGGCCTGCGCTTTGGGCGGCCTGCTGCGGTCCACGAGCACACGATGCACGCTGAGCGAAAAGACGAGAGGTGGTCGCGGCCTGCCGCGCCGACAACGCTGAAACACTTCTACCTGGCCAATGGCGGCGCGCTCCCACACACCTGGCCGCGCAGACTAGAGCTGGCGCTGCAGAGCGGTGTATCGCGTGGTCAAGAAGGGGCAGGGGGGAGGTGTAGTGTGTAGAATTCTCTCGCAGGGCGAGCCTGGCAGCGGACTCTCCAGGGCTCGCCGCTGTTCGCGGACTTGACAGCTGCTGGAGGAGATTGTCATCGGCTAGCGTGCACGTAACTCGCTGCCCATGGACGCCTCGAGCTGACTCCTTGGCCGCATCGCGAGCCTCGTCTGTGTACTTGAAACCCCCAGTCCTTGTCCGCGGGCGCACAGACGGTCGTTCGTCCGCAATATATCTGATATACCATCCCGGATATTGCTCCTTTGCGATCCCCTCGCCCCTCCACCACGTCTCTCCATACGCCTGGGCGCCCAATTGCTACACCTGCACTGCTACTTGTAGGCCCTGAGGTGCACACGTCGTCTGTCCTGCTACGAAAGCCGTGTCTGGCGACGTCTCACCCCCGGCCTGCCGTGTTCGTGTGTTCCCACAGCCACGCGCATCCTCTTACCATTGGTGCGTAGCCTCAGTGCGCCTCCCGTTTCACGCCTGCTGCTGCTGGCAGGCCCTCCACCACATAATAGCCGCTCTGCTCCCGCTGTTGCCGTGCTCGAGCAGTCCGTCCTAACAGTCTCTTCCCAGCAGCAAAAATGGTCGACGTCGCCGTGTCGGCGCAGCTCCAGCAATGGTCCTTCGACAAGCCGGCGCTGGTGCGTCCAGAGCGCTCGAGCAGCTCTGCATCCTCGCCCGACCTGTCCCACCGCGAACCCGAGACCCTGCGGATAGACGCTGCAGTGCACTCGTCCACCGACCTGGATTCCAAAGACACGCGCCCGTTCCAGGAGCGCTATCTGTCGAGCGAGGAGGACCTCTCGCCCATGGACGCCAACAGCTCTGATTCCGACGGCTACGACTCCGAGGCCAGCATACACGATTTCGAGAAGGAGTGCCTGCGCGCGCGGAAAATGTCCATCTCGCGGTGGGAGAAGGGACGGAGCTGCGACATGGCCGTCACCGTGTCGATTGTGTCGGCTGGTCGACCAAAGATGATCCATCTCGCCAATGCTGGTTCGCCGATCCGCGAAACGGCCCAACGGTCAGCCTCGCTCGCCCAGCTGCCAATTGGAGCCATCAACAAGCTGCGGAAGCAGGATCAAGAAACCCGCCGCTCGATGATGCTCCTCAGCTCGTCGACGAGTCGCTCGCCTTCACCAGCCATTGGTCTCGAGCCACGGCGGCCTTCCACCGGACACCGCCCGTTCACGCACAGCAACAAGAGCGCCCTACAGCTCTCAGACTCTGCATCCTCATTCCACACTGCTAGCTCGACCAGGAGCATATCGCCTGCAGCCAGCGAGAACCTCACTACTTCAACACGGCCAGTCAGCGCCGCGCCGGCATCACGCTCTCAGCCCCAGCCCCGCTCATCCCTCTACGTCGTCTCGAATGCCAGGAACGACTCGCCATTATCCCCGTTCCCGCCTCTCACACCACAGTCCCCAGGACCACACTCCTTCCTAAGCTCCGACCCCTACGAGAACTCAAACACCAACGCAGCATCACCCATCATCAAATCCGGACCACACAAACGTCTCCGCTCCATCTCAATGAAGCTCTCCCTCGCCAAAATCGCGATCACCCCCTCGACTAAGAAATGGGACTCCCGCATTAACGGCCGGGGCGGAAACATGCCACCTACACCTGCCACGCCATACACACCCGTAACGCCACTGACCGCTCCTGCGACGTCAGGTTCGTCACCGATGAACAAGCTACGACGCAATTCAAGGATAGCCTCGCGCTCATCCACGCAACGTGGCCCTTCTCCCGAGATACCCCCAGTTCCCACCATCTCCAACCCGCCGCCACGCTGGAGGTCACCTCAGAAGAAGTTAGTCGCTCGAGGCGCAAACGAGCGGGAACCCATGATCGAGCTGCCGCCATTCCCGGATGGAGATGCTGGTCCCATGAACAATAGCATCAAGGCGCGGAGAGTCCGCAAGAGGAAGAGCTTGATGGATCTCCTCTAAGCGGCTAGACCAAAACCTTGGCTTGTTCGTCATCGCATGAAGTTCGAGACTGGATCTTCCGTTTCAAGCAATCGGCATTATGCGCGGCTGTTTCGTTTCGTTTGGTTTTGCCAAACGCATGAATTGTGGCATGCAAGTGCATGAATTACAACAGGCGCGACCCTTGTCGCATCCACACCTCCACACCTCCACACGCGTCCCCCGGCTGGCCAGACCAGCAAGGCGGGCCAACACCTCTCTTCCGCATTTCTGCTGTTCTTTTGTCGACCCACTTTGGGGTTTGCGTTTTGCGATTGTTTGCCGTCCTCACTCATATCCAGGTGTTCTGGGCGATGCATTACTCGTGGAGTTGACTCACGACTTCCGTGGCGTACACTTGGCGTTTCTGGAGGCACACGAGGTCACGATACCCTCTTTGATTATTTCTTGTTTGTCGTTTCCAAAAAGAAGACGTTGTGGGGTGAGGAGGTCCTACCTGTGTTTACCGGAGGATGTTGCATTTCGGCTGCTGTTGGAGAAGAAGCAGACTGTCTCGTTCGTTCGAGTGGCTGTCTTAACGAATCATAACGATATCCCTTTCGCTAGGCTTTCTTGCTGCGTTGGAAACGGCCGCCTGCATATAGTATTAGTAGCATTATGATAGATGCTGAGCTATTTCATCTACTCTCTACACCCTACGTCAAGCCTCCTACTCTACAACACTTTACCATGCTCCAAGCGTGCATCTTAGTTGCTGCTAGTAGAACAGCGTTGTCAACGTCCACCTTGCTCGCGCAAGTGTAATCGCCGCATCATATCCCACCGTCTCCCTTGCTAACTACTATGTACGCTACCGGGACTGTACACTACCGCATGATCCCATCGCATCCTCGGCTATGATATCGCATCGCGCCGCCTTTCCTCACAGCACGCCTAAGGCCGCGTACCCGCCCACGCAAAGCATCACGGCACAAGATCCCGATCATGATGTCCACCCTGCATGCCTCACCCAAATCCCAGCGGAAAGGTGGAGTCCCGAAATCTGCCCTTCGAATAATCCCGCCCCGACAAGATCGTATTCTTGAAACGCAACACTGCGTTCGCGGACCACCTGTCAGCGAGGCAGTGCCCACCTGCATGCATGCATGGCGGGGGATTACGTGTGTTACGGTGCGAACACGGGTTCTTCAGCTTGCTAGCATTCTACTCGCAGAAACATGTCTTAACTACAACTATGGTCCGGGGCCGGGGCTGACTGGAAGGAACGTAGACTACATACCAGGTCGCAAGTACATGATACACCCGGTAGCTAGCAGTCTTACGCCATACTCACGTCCCAGGTACCTCCCCGCTCTCACACGATCATATTCGCTTGCCCTGGTGCTTAGAAACAATAGTGGAGCAGGGAAACATTTGTACCCTTGTACCCTGGGTGGAGAAACAATAGTGGAGCGATCCTACCCCGGGGAAACGATTGCGGGTCGTTCTAGCCGCGGCCAGAGTGGCGGTTATCGTCGTCGTTTCAGGTAGATGTTGTGAGGGCTTACCGATGGCTTGGCATGGGTACGGGTACGTACCCACAGTACGACTACGCAGGAAGTGGTAATTGCGCAAGAACGCGTATGCCAGAGAGATAATGGCCTAATAGTCGCTATCCGGAAGGTTGGGATGGATGGCGGATATCGTGGACGTTCGCGGCTAGCGTGCCGCTAGCGTCCTCGTTCAGGGTCCACGCAGCTTTCAACGTCTTTACACGCACGATGCCCATAAGAAGAGCATGAATTTTTATTATTATTTCGAAACGAGCTTAGCAAAATATCTTGGAGGGACTCAGAGGCTGGCTGCATCTGTTGAGTATCCGTGTGGGAGAGGCGAGGCTGGATGCGGTGTCCCCCATTGCCAATATTCCACCCTCACAATTCCACCTGGGCATGAACTTCAAGCTAATCACCGTCATAGTACACACAGCTCGTAGACCTGAATTCTTCTCCAATAGAACGAATCGCTGGGTCTTGTTCTTATCTCAAGACTTGAACAAGGCTGGCTTACCCCGCAGGTGTGGCTTTTGAGAAGAGCTGAAAATCCCACTACAGATAAAACTGCGCTCAGCTGAATTATACTATAATCCATACTCCTCTAACCTTCACGCTATCAACCGCTTCAGCATACTCTCCGGCGAAATGTCTACACTTACATCAGCGATAATAGGACTCGCTACAGTCCCAAGGCCCGCTTTATCCCAGGCTCTCCCCTCGCAGTCCGACGACAGCGTGCCCAACCAGCTCCGACAGCAATGGTCCAATCCCAGCGATATCTTCTCTCTGCTCCTCTTGGTCGGGGGCGACGTCATCCTGAAAGCCTTCGTCCAATTCCATGGGCGTTACTTTCGGCCCGTAGCTTTCTCTTTCGGCTGGGTCGCGTATGCCTTCAGCGCGCTACTTGCGGCTGTCGGACATCTGAAGGTGATGCCAGATCCCGACTGCCCGTCGTTACTTATACAATGCCACCCAAAGACTGGTAGACGGTACGAGAATCAGTCGTGGCTGCTCGGCCGTCTCGTACGCAGCCCCAAGCACTAGCCTGGCTGGGCAGCGACTGGCGAAGAAACCGTTGAACTTGGACCCGATGGTATACCATTGCGCCCGCGCTTCCAGGTGCAGATATGGGTGTATAATCTGGACTCAAGGAAGTACAATGACTCTGGCCAAGCAGAGCTGGTCATGGACAAGGTTTTCATGTCTGGAATCGCCACTTCAATCCTGCAACTCGGCATCGCTGCTATCCCAGCTGGGCTGTATAGAGAATGGGAAATCTTGGTCATCACCGCGTGTGGCACATTGTTGGCGTTCAGTACCGGCATCTTGCACGAATGGTCGCAGGGTGGAACTGCGAAATCCAGAGCGCGCCGGCCCCGCGAGGCAACATACGCGCTTCTACCGGGTAATGCACCAAGATACATCTTCATCATCAGGAACGAGGGCACGGTATTCGAACTAGCCGATTTTGCAGAAATCGATAACACGGGAGGTGTTTCGGCTGTCGTCGTCTCGACCCTCTTGCTCCTCCTATGGACCGCTCTGCTGATTACCGTCTCCGGCTTGAAATCCCATACATGGTACATTGTCGCAGTCGGCGCGGTTGGAATGCTACAGAATACTATCGTTGCGGGGTCCCCTCGCTCGCCTGCTGCATTGGGACTCCACCTCGAGCAGCAGCACATAACGATATTTCGCGGGAAGAGAGCAATGGACTTACTAAAAGACGTTGAGGAGTACTCTCCAGGGGTTGGGATGGCCTTACTACCAGCCCTTTTCCCGGGCGCATTACGCCCAGACGATCGTCAATATTGGGCAGACAAAGCCCGCGACGAGGAACAGCTGTAGATGACACCACTTGGGTTCTACGGGCCTCATGCGGGTGTTGTGCATTGAGAAGCTCCGGGGGAATGCAATTGGATTGGGGTTATGGGATCATGCGTGGTATCGCTTCGGGAAACTTTCTCTGTACGATCTCCATGAGGTGTTTTGGCTTGCCCGTCCATACCAGGTCGCGATGCTCGTGCTTGCCCGATGAATCGCACTTAGCTACCAGATAGTGCAAGACATTCATCTATCACAATGGTCGAGCGTTTCCACACGAAAGTTCGCTGAAGGGTTTAACCATTAACCAGGGAGAAGTAATCCATCCACAAGCATACCTAGGTATAATGCTCGCAACCTAGACATAGAAACAAAGCAGAGCCTGAACCTGATCAAAGAATAGCTAGTCTGGCAGCCAACATGGCGGATTCTATCGCCGTTTCATGTATATATTGCGGGCTTCCCGACCTCTTGGCACGTGGGTGGATTGCGCAAGCGGGGACGATTTTTCCGTGAGACGGGCGTTTGGGTTTGATGAGGGTAGTTGGCGAGTCGTGAAGATAGGACGATAGGGTGGGAATCAGGTGATGCTGCGTGGGCTGGGAACGGTTCATAAGGAAGGTGAATGGAGCGTGCACGTGGCTGAGAGATGCAGTGGAGGGGAAGTGGTACCGGGTTTGTAAGCGGGTGCACTTACCGCGGTTGGAGGTGAGGGCAGGGCTTTCCGCCGGTGTCGGAATTCCCATGTTGGGTCGGCGACGGAACAGGAGGGGCAGGCACGGCTGCGGGGTGAGATGTGGAGGGCGTTGCACCGAGGTGCCGGCGAGTAACGCCTCTCAAATGTAAGTACTTGAGATATCTTCTCTATCATTTACTACCTTTCTTCTCCGTCCTGCTCAAAGCAAGTTCCTCTCGTCTGAAGTCTCGTTGCTTTTCCGCGTCTTCAGCCAATCAGAAACGCCCCATATAGACCGCATCCCCGCATTGCAATTGCCGGATACCTGCATAGATACCGAAAAGTCCGAGTTGATAAATCTCCACTATCTCCTCGTCCACCCTTCTATCTCCTTTTCGTCTCTTCAGTCTCGCCGTCCAGCGCAGCAATGGCATCAACCGACCATCCCATACCCCGCAAACTATGGGAGCATCCGGATCCCAAGTCCACAGCAATGTGGCAGTTTATGCAAAACGCGAACCAAAAACGAGGCTTAAATATGCAGACATTCCGAGAGCTGTACGACTGGAGCGTGGGCGATAGACGCATAGAGTTCTGGGAAGATATGTGGGACACAGCGGGCTTGATATACGAAGGCGATTATGAAGAGGTGGTTGACATCACGGCACCGATGGATAGCATACCGCACTGGTTCCGGGGCACGCATCTCAACTTCGCCGAGAACGTTTTGTACTCGCCTTCTCCCGACAATCCGTCTGTGAGGACGACGCAGCATAAAGAGGACGATAAGATTGCGCTGACGGAGATAAGAGAGGGGAATACGGAGGTGCGGCATATGACGTGGGGCGAAGTCCGGAAAAGAGTTGGGCTGCTCGCGAATGCGTTCCGAGCGAGGGGCGTGAAGAAGGGGGATAGAGTGGCGGTTGTGGCGAGCACGAGCTTTGATACGTTTATCTGCTTTATGGCTATCTTGAGCATTGGGGGCTTGTTCAGTTCTAGCTCCACCGATATGGGCACGAAAGGTATCCTGGAACGACTGCTGCAGATCAAACCTGCGTATCTCTTCGTCGACGATTGGGCCGTCTACAACGGGAAAACGACCGACCTCCGACCCAAGATCAGAGAGATTGTGGAGGGTATGAAGGGCGTGCCAGAGTTCAAGAGTGTGGTTGTGCAGCCTAGGTTTCCCGGCGAACCCGCAGATCTGCATGGCGTGCCGCGGGCGGTGACGCTCGATGGCTTTTTGAAGGTCGCGCATGGAGATGAGAAGATAACGTTTGAAAGGGTGGCGTTTAGGGACCCCTTTTTGATTGTGTATTCGAGTGGCACGACGGGGATACCGAAGTGTATTGTGCATTCAACGGGTGGAGTGCTGATTAGCGTAATGAAGGAAGGGAGATTGCATAAGGAGTTGGGGCCTAATGATACAGTATTGCAGTACACTACGGTAAGTCTATTCCACTCATTGGAACCAGACAGAAAGGAAGATGCTGATGATGCTGGTGGAAGACTGGATGGATAATGTACCTCGTAAGCGTGCAGTGCCTCCTCTACGGCAGCCGCTCTGTCCTCTACGATGGCTCCCCCTTCCAGCCCTCTCCTCAGGCCTTCCTCTCTATCCTCGCAGAGCAGCGCGTCACCGACTTCGGTACCTCACCCCGCTTCCTCCACGAACTCCAGAAACAAGACGTCGTTCCCCGTAGCATCTTCAACCTCTCCTCCCTGCGCTCCGTCTGCACCACAGGCATGGTGCTATCCGAATCCCTCTTCGAATGGTTTTACGACACTGCGTTCCCGCCCGCCGTGCATTTGCGTAATATAAGCGGTGGGACTGATTTAGCGGGCTGCTTTGGCATTGAGAATCCGCTCGAGCCGGTGCATGTGGGGGGTTGTCAGGGCCCCACGCTAGGAACCAAGATGGAAGTCTACGATAGCACTATCGAGGATGGTCCGGGGAGGGCGGTGCCGCATGGTGAGCCCGGCGAGCTTGTGGCTACTGCGAGCTTCCCTAACCAGCCCGTCTTCTTCTGGGGCGATGAGACGGGTGAGCGCTATCAAAGCGCATACTATACGCGCTTTCCACGCGTATGGACGCATGGGGACTTTATTCAGTTCCATCCGGTGACTGGGCAGGTGCTGTTTCTCGGACGAGCGGACGGCGTGCTGAACCCGAGCGGAGTACGATTCGGGTCGAGCGATATTTACTCGGTGATTGAGACCCATTTCCCTGAGGTGGCCGACAGTGTGTGCGTAGGGCAGAGGAGACCACATGACAGCGATGAGAATGTTCTGCTGTTCTTGAAGATGAGGGAGGAGCATCGTTTCACCCCCCATCTAGTGGAAAAGGTAAAGGGCAAGATTGGGGAGGAGAGGAGTAAGAGACATGTTCCAAAGTATGTGTTCCAGACCTGGGATATACCGGTGAGTCGTGTTCCCATGATCGAATAGTGGCTGGGAATGGGGGCTGACGAGATGCAGACCACTGTCAACTTGAAGAAAGTCGAGCTGCCCGTGAAGCAGATCGTGTCGGGGAGGATCATCAAGCCGAGCGGTACGCTCGCAAACCCGGATAGCTTGCAGTTCTATTACCAGTTTGTGGAGGTGGAGAAGGTAGTTGAGAATATGGAGAAGGAGAAGAAGGAGCAGTTCAAGAGTAAGCTATAGCGTGATAGTCGGAAGAATGAGAGTAAGATGTCGCCCTCTGCTAGTAGGGTGTCACCCAGCAGGAGCTAGGAGCACCCACATAAGCAATCCCGCGTCAGGTTCAGGTTAGAAGGATAAGAGCTTTAGAATATATTAGAAAGAGTACCTCAGGACGAGCTACCCCAGGGCGAGCTATCTCGTGTGGATTGCATATGGGGGTACTCTCTAACTCCTGCCGTGTCACCCTCTGCGCCTTTCGGAAGGGAGCCAATCACAGCGGCTTGTTCCTCGGTTAGCGTATCCCTGTGCGAGACACCTTTCTTCAGGCTGGCCGTCTTCAGCCGCACCCCCACCATGCTTTCTAGCTCTACACTTTCACACACACCACCCAGTCATGGCTCGTTGATGGAATGGTCCGCTCCTTTGATTTATAGTCACCAACGGTTCAGTCATGGCCGAGCTGATACCTAGTCTAGGCGTAAACCAGGCCGGATTCTTCAACGACGCTTGTGGCCAGGTCGAGCTCATTGAAGTTTCTAGTCAAGGTTCCTCCAGGAGACGGCTAACGGAACAGTTGGTACACGAATATGTTCTCAATGATTTCGAAGTGCGTGGCTACATATCCATTACGCTCCTTCAGCTGACTTATTGCAGAACCGTAAGGCTAGGGCAAAGCCGAACACAGCTGAGCCCACTGCAGAAACGTTGAAACTCTTGTGAGTCCACCTCGCGTGCACGGAAGGTTGCCACTCATTAGTCGCGCAGTTACTCTCGTCAAAAGGAACCGTTCGAATATCCGAAGACCATGGGCCCGATCCCAATGAAACGAGCGCTTTTCGAGAAGATGGCTCCGTATGCTAGGATCCCCAAGATATACCCAGAAATGCTGTTCCGCAACACAGCTATGCGGGCAAAAACTTATCCTCAGACTCCTGATAGCCAATTACAAACATCCCCCGAAGCCGTTCGAGATGAATATCTCAGTGAGCAGTTCCTCCTAATATAAACAAGGTAAACCTTACTGACCAGCTTAGGCTTCATCATCCAGTCAATTCCCAGAGCCGAGAGGGGTGTCTCCGTGGGCGCGTCATTCACGTATCACTTCAAGAGTCGACATATGTATACCTTCATGCACGGCCTGGAACACGAGAGATATCGGCTATTTTCCGAGGTGTTAGAGCAAGGAGCTGCTCGAACAACGCTCTTCCTCATCCCCGCCTACCTCGTTCAATTCAACCTCGTCAGCCGGCAGGATTCCCTCAATTACTGGCACCGGCGGATCAAGGACTGCGAGAAGACGATGGGCGTTAGGGATGATCATCCTGTAGCAGTGGACGTCACGCAGCTAAATTTTGTGGAGTTGTCGAAACGTGTGCAAAGCATCACGACTAACATGGCATACATGGCTTGGACGTGCACGAATACGACGCGTCAGATCGAGTTCCTCGACGAGGTGGCGGAGCAGTACTACCTCCAAGCTATCAAGAACGGTGTTATGGAGGAGGAAGCGAGTCGAGTTCGATGCACGCTTATCGACACGCACGCGCATTTGCGCTCATGGAATACTGGTCTTCAGGATAGAGCAGAGTACCTGTCTAAACGCGGACAATCTCTGGTTCAGACTGTGAGTGCGGTCTGACACCCTCCGCTAGTTCGTTCTGATAGATGTCGCACAAGGTCTACAGCGGTATCGCTCAGCGCGACTCCTCACTCGCACATGAAATCGGGATTGCCACCTCTCGCGATAGCGCAGTAATGCGCGTCATCGCCGCCATCACCATGCTTTTCCTACCTGCGACCTTTACTGCTGTGAGTGCTTGCTCAAGTGCTTGCGCGAAGGTTCCAATCTCTGACATGCGCCAGACTTTTTTCAGCACGTCTTTCTTCGACTTCAACGTCGATCCAAGCAAGCATGTGTACTCCACATGGCTATGGCTATACTGGGTCGTCACTCTGGTTCTCACAACCGTGGTCATGGCCGTCGCCTTCCTATGGTGGAGGAGAAAAGAGAACGAAATGGCGGAACGGAGCAGAGAGAATCGCCAGTTGACAAATTGCGAAAAATCTTGCTAAGGCAGCGTCCTGGGACAACACCCATGACTCTGAGGCGAAACACGGCCATTTCTGCACGGCACTCGATGCATAATTCAACTTTGCTCATTAGTCGCACTTCCCACCGCTTCTTCATGTGCAGACATAGCTCCACAACACGCCTCCTACCCACTGAGTTATATCATCCCATCCCGGCGCCCCAAAGTCATACTCCGGCTGTAAATCGTGGCAGTGATCTCCGTCTAATTTTCCCGGGACGAATAAGCCCATCCTGCAGTGGCAATCCGGGGTGTCGATCCTGAAGCTCTGCGTGGTGCCGATGTGCCATTCTGGGTCGAGAGCGATACACACATCTGCGGGCGCGCTGATGACAAAAGGAACTCCGGCGTAGAAGCGGCCGTCGAAGAGGGTAACCTGTGGATTTTGGGTTAGTGAAGGGTTTTCACGGGAAAGAAGTGCGAGGCTGGTTTACGCCGCAACGTTTCCCGGTGCTATTGCTTGTGATGACGACGCCGCCGACGGTATTTTCGAGCTCATTTAGGGTAGGCATCGCGAGGAGGGTGCCGCTTAGTGCAAGGCTGGTTACGGTGGGTATGATGGATAGATGGGGAAGCCTCATGGTGGAAAGATGGCGGGTTAACTGGTCTGAAAGAGGATAGGTGCTGTGCGAAGCGATCAACGCGATCCGGTAACGCTTTATAAGAGTTCTTGGGTCGACGTCACGGCGTTTAACTGTTTGGAGAAAGGGGTCCAGCGAAAGGTCCAGCGAGAGGTCCAGCAGACGGTCCAGCAACCGTTTGCTGGTGTACTTGTGCGACCGTGATATCTTGAAACTAACGAAGCATGCGTGCTACACTCCTAGCTTCTACGCTAACTTAGCTGTTCTCCTCACGCTCGCCACTCCCATTCTCTTACGTGCAATCCCACCTGTCGCTTCCATATTCGTCTTACTCACACGCAAAGCACTGCACAGGATACTGGCTGAAGTTCCCATAACCAGGCGGCTTGATGCCGTACACCGGCCTCAACGCAGCACAGTGCCTATTCTCAGGATTCAGACCGACGCGACAAACGCAGTCCGGGCTCTTGATGAACATGCTCTGGACACCGTTGGGTAGCCAGACGTAGTCGACGGTTACACAGATTGATGCTGGGGCGGTGACGCCGACCTGTTTTCCGACGTAAGAGGGCTGGTCGAAGAGGGTGACCTGGATGTGAGGGATTAGCGAATTAGCAAGGTATTCAGCAGAAAGGAAGGGCATACGGAGCAGGTTTTCATGTCAGTGGCGGAGCGTATGGTGAAGTGCTGCTCGGATGCATCGGCGGCGGCGTCCGCCGGAAGAGCGTGGGCGAGAGGCAGCACACCTGCTAGGAACGCGAGGAAAACTGTTTGGTGGAACATCGCGGTAGCTTTACCGGCGAGAAGGGTGAAGATGAGGACGAGGGCGAGCTAAAGAGGAAGCTATGTCCCCATATAGAAGGCAAACTTCAGTGACCACGTGATGGGTTGGACGGCATTTGGGCGTTTGCCTGCGCAGAAGCGTCGGGTACGACACGGAAATGATGGCGCGGGTAATGGCTTTCGGTGACACAGTACGGGTATCAGACGGGGTGAAGTGTTTTTGACCGAATGTAAAAGCTAATGTGAACTGGCAAATATATTCGTTCAATACCGTTCCCGAGCTCATACAGCCATGTCCGGAGCATAGAAGTTATGTGGGGCGCCGTGATGGAAGGAGAAACGCAGGAACGAAGGCGATTGAATGAAAACTTTTCCCCAATGAAGTAGTACTGACACGCTCATAGTCAAAGCGTCCTTTCCACTCCGCCAATCTCTTTTGAAACAGGCGGAACTGCGCTTGCCAGACCCGGAGCTCACACCCTCCCTGAGAAACACTTATAGCTGTCCAAAACCGTATTTTTAAAGTCCAGGAACCCTGGCTTTCTCAAGGTGGTGTCCAGTGGCCAGGAGCCCTTACATTCCCTATCGCGAGCCCCACCGGGCCCATGAGTAGAGAATTGACAGGCGCAGTCGTCGCCGACTATGTAGAAACTTCGGATGCCGTTGGGCACGTACCGCCGCCAACTGTCGAAAATATCAACGCACTGGCCAGACGGAGCGTTTATGCCAAAGTGTTCGCCCATGAAATTGGGCTGATCGCAGAGTACTATCTAAAAAGCTGGTCAGAATAAGTCCCGTGTTGAAGAGGGTGTTGTAATTGAGTGGGAGTTCAGCACATTGCAGTAGTCCGCAGAGGCGGTGGATGCGATGGTGATGTTCACGGAGGGCATCTCGACGATATCGCTCAGAGTAGAAGCATGGATGAGGAAAGGAAGGGCCGCCACGATAGTGGCGCGGCAAATGGGATAGAGAAGCATTGTTTGTTGATTTTGGTGAGAAGAGGATTTGGACGGAATAGTGCTGGCGCTGAAAGAATTGAAAGGAAATGCACCGATAATAAGTACCCCTCAGCATCCGTGGGGATTTTTTGGGTCCATATCACAGAATAGTGTGATAGGTTGGTGCACTTGTTCGTGTGAGGAGGGACTGCTACACCATTTGGAGTGTCAGGACCTGAACAAGACACCGTACAGCTCGAAGAACCGACATTTTGATCCTAAGTTGGCTTCCTGTCCCTGCACATGACTGAATGTTTGCCTTGCGAGGGATAATCTATCCATGAAGTTCATCAAAAGTGGTACGTTGTTCTTGGTACTGCCGACACTTGAGCATGCGGTAACGTCGTCAAGTCGTCACGGTAGGACAGGGGACAGCGCGGGGCTCGGATAACACATAGAGAAAACAATTGCGGGGGACCGCATTATAGATGAGAAAGAGGAGAAGAAGAGGAGTGGTGGCGGGAACCTTGTTGGATTTTCCTATGGCACTATTACTATTCGGGGCTACACCATTGAGCCGCTTACAAGGCCACATGGACTCCTGAACCCTCCGCATGAAATCCTAAACGAAGACATAGCAAATATTCCAGCCTGAACACTTTGTCTGTCCGCAAAATTCTACATGTCGCAAAGGCATAATTAAGGGTCGACAAACCGAGGGCAAACCTGACTTCACCCACACATGTACTCACAACACGGCCTGCGGGACTCCACGTCGTGACTGCCACACAAGCGCCCTATGCCGGAAGCATCACTCATAAGCCGTCGTCGCCGAATCCCTGGGCTTCGAGGAGGACGAGTACGGCTCGGACGCCTCCATTCAGTAGCGACGGGTGTAGGGAGATGTCTCCGGATGTGTAGGATGCCACGCAAAGCTGGAGATGTTATTGCCCCGGACGGGTAACGCATTAAAGGTACCCAGAGTTCCCGATGGGCGACGACGCTCGGACATATCGATGGGTTGTGTACGTCCACGGACTTGGGGTGGAGTGTCACGCGCATTGGGAGCCGGGGTCTGGCGGGTGAATGCAGCCCGCAGAGGTCGAGAGGACGGAAGACCATGGCCGCCAGGTCGATCCGAATGGAAGCCATCGCTAAGGCGAGGACCTCGGGCGGAGGGATAGTCGGAGTCATTCGGCCTGAGGCGCCTAAGCTCGGAGGTTGGAAAAGAGAGCTCAGGGAAGGGAGCACGTCCAACCGGTGTACCAGAAGAGTCGCAGAAAAGCGCGGCGAGATCCTCGGCATCGCTCTCAGCTTCTTCGTCATCTTCGAAGGTAGGACGAACCCTGGAGTCGACAAACCGAGCGGGCATGTGGACAGTGTTACGCTCTCGAGTTTGCGATAGTGACGCTGCCGCGATACCCTCATTAGTAGGCCCAGCGGCATTCTTTCGAAGTAATCCAGCTCCAGCGGCCGGGCGTCGAGCGATCATGACAACTTGCCGAGCATCATCAACCAAGCGCTGAGCATCGGTAGCTGCATGGCGGGCGGCGGTTGCCAAACGACGAGACTCCTCGTTCGCACGACGGGCCGAGGAAATTGTGCCCAGTGCGACGATGTTCAATATCTCGGTGAAAGTATGGGAACCGGGAGAGTTCCGCCGCAAATCACGCTCCAGATCCGCAAGCTGGAAATGAACACTATCATAGAGAATGTCAAAGTCGGCCGCCGAAACGGACTTATCGGAGGAATCGGAAGCGTCTTCACCATCAGCGATCGAATCGAAAATGCGAGGGGCCAGATCACAAACGAGATTGGAAGGCGGAGCTGACTCGTTGCGGGCTGATGAACCAACAACATCTCGTCGTGGTCGTACAGGCTGATACTGTTCAGTGTTGAGGACGTACGACAATGACTGCCGTGGATCTCGAGCATGTTGTCGGGATCTAGCACCGCCGGATGACGGAAGAGCTTCCTCGGCGATATGAGCACCGTTTGCGCTAGCATTCCCTCCGTCGACGTCCATGCTGTCATTCATTAGGAAGCGAAGCCGACGGTACTGGTCGGCCAACTCCAATGTCGGCTCCATGGCTATAGCGGTACTATCAACCGGTAGAGCTTCGTTCTGTAGTCGGTCGACTAATGCATACAGCAAGTCCAATAGCTCTGGGTCGGCAAGCATCCTCAAGTATTTGGTATTGATCGGGTGGATTGCGTGGATAGTGCGGCCGGTGCTCTGCAAGACAATACGGTGGTATCCTGGAACCGCCTCGATATCGCGGAGAGACTGGTATTGACCAGTAGTTGCGACGATTGTGTCGGGGCGCATAGTGAGTTGAACTACCGCGGTGAGTGAGCTAAGTGTAGAGTTGTATAAGAACTCCCGCTTAGGTTGAGGTTGCCTTGCAAAGAGTTGGTGTGCTGCGGTTGAGCTTAATGAAGGCGATGGGCGGTCCTTTATATTTCAATGGACAGCTAGTGGCATCGTTTTCACAGTTTATGAAAACGAGCCCGCGAACATTCCGGAAGTGTTCGCTTCCGACCTACTTTCACGACGCACAAATGCTAGCTGTTGCTGGGCCATACGGGATTCACGTCATACCGGACAAAAGTGAGGTTAAGAAGAAGTCATTCACTGAGATTTCCGCAGAAATGACGTAGATCTCACCATAGGTCAACGACTTCACAATATGGACGGATCTTGGCTTTGGGTGGCGACAACACAGCATAGGGGAGATGAAGCTGTCCCAAATTAGATCATTGATATCACTCACAAAGTTGGATACGAAAGATGCTTTCAAGTTGAACGCCTTGATAGGTATACACAAACTGTGCTCTATGAACCGGGCTTGATGCCCCACAATCCCGCTTTCCGTGGATCTGACCAACGATATCTACAAATTCCCTGCGAAGGAGCATCCGCTGATAGGACCGAATCCGAGAAAACCACCACATGGAACGCCGACATTTCTATCTCACAGCCAAGGCTTTCCTAAGACCGGTATCCCATGTCCATACACACCATCACTGTCTCTCACGGACGAGGCTCCTTGCCAGGAATGACTCATCCTTATGAGCGGCTTGCCTTGACATACTCAATAAGTCGAAGGACCTCGCCACCCTTTCCTATTGTCCTTTCCGCCACAACACTGTCTACCATCCGTCACTCTAGCGTGAGCTCCAGCTTGACCCTGCGGACCCTCGCCTCTATGATCACTCTTTGGCACCATATAATGGTCGCGGGGGAAAATAGGCGTTCCATCTCGATATACCGGCCCCCGTTGTCGGAAAGGACCCGCGTCATTGCTCTCTCCAGTCACCGGATCATAAATCGCGAATGCTCCTGGTGCGGGTCGCCCCCCGAACGTGGGCATATGATGCTTTCCTCCTACGCCTTCATCTGGGTGTGGGTCCATAGAGAACATATCCCCATGATCACCAGATGGAGGTCGAGAAGCCACATTGGCCCGAGGTGGTACCTGGACGAGAGGAGTCGATGGATTATTCGAACCTGCTCGATGGGAGGTCAGTTGCGGAGCGTCCACAGGTGAAGCTCCGCCGTAAACAGGCTGCAATCGGGGAGTAGCGGGAGTGAAACCGCCAGCGCCAGGGATATCGATTGGCTGGCTGGCGCGACGGACTCCGGGATAGGGAGTATGGGCGGGATGTGGACGCATGCGAGAGTATGCCGCCATTGGCACATACCCCTGGCTGTTCCGATAATTGGTGTAGGACGGGCTACTATAATCGCTGCTAGTGTTCTCTGTTCGAGTTGGGAATGCATGCTCGGGAGAGCCACTGCCGCGCCTCGAGTCGGAGGGAGCCATGACGGCGCTGCAGTAAACAGTCTTTGATGTGCTGATTCGTCTCAATTTGTGGGTGCCAGACTGACTCGAGTTAGGTTGTGCCCGGTTAAGGATTGGTTCAAAGCGGTGGCGGGGTGCGCGATGATAAGGTTGGTCGAGGCAAAGAAGAGCGGGTCAAATCTACATCGTAGGCCTAGGCAGCACTTTCTGGTCGTGAATTACATACTAGTGAAAATGCTCAGGAATAATAGCCTGTTGCCTGGTCGCGATAGGAAGGAGTCATATGGTACCATATCACGCTTGCAGAAGCCCCATGGCCGCATTCTCTCTCACTTTGCAATTAGCGGGGCCTACAGGTTAAGGGAAAGGGGGCATTTTGCGTACATATCGTCGAGGGAATAGCTTTTAATTGGTTGTCGGTGCCTGAAACACAATGGTAGTTCAGTGAATGACTGTGCTTAGTAATCGATTTCAGGGAGGCGCGTGATAGGTACGATGCTACAGTTGAAAGTGAAATTGGCAGCGACGAGATATTTATATTATGAGCCAATTTTAAATGGCGACAATAGAAGAATAGCGGGAGCGGAGAGCAAATGTCGGTAATTTTCTTTTGCACTGTTCGTTCAAATATTATAGTTGGTCTACGAAACGGGTCAATCGGGATCTGCGTCGTACTAATCATGTATTGTGTAAACGAGGAGTTTGAATAGATGGGAGCCATACCGGAGTTACAAATCTCCATTAAGCGGTTGGCTCGTGAGGCGCCGGAGTATTACACTGTTTGTCGTCGTGGTTCTCATCGAGCTTCTCGAGCAATACACCGTCCATGGAGTTGCCATTGGAATCCTTGGCCTTGTAATCAGTTTCGCCAGGAAGATCGGATATGACGCGGGAGTCACGAAGACCGAGGGGTGGGTGATAGCCTGGGCAAGTAACGCCGGTGCGGCCAGCTGAGAGATAAGCACGAGACGTTCCACGAAGACGGGAGTCGAAGGCGCCCAAAGGACGACGGTCGGGGTCGGATTAGCGGTTTGAGGTTTTGCCGGCAGATGAACAAGGTCCAGTGACAGCATGCGCATGCCTAATAAGCATATCCATTATCCACCAGATTATCGCAACACCGATGCTTTTTGGGACCGACATGATTCATAAGCTTGGCGTCTGTACGCTGAGGATCGGAGTGAACCGATTTGTGGATGCTCTGTCGGGATGTATTGCTCGTGGAAGCCGTAAAAGAGAGTGTTCGACAAGGGCGAAGGATTCGTTGCCGCCGGAGATTGATCCAGAGGCTCATAGAATAGCATACCGGATGGAGATGCGTGGTGGTGCATAGGAGCCGCAGAGCCGTGACGAGGACATGAGCGCAGAGGGAAAGGGCCTCGATGAGTGCGTACCGCTTTGAGGAGTCGCGACGTATACGCCATATGCAGCATTGCTGGGGATATGAGCTGTTTAGGCAATGCAGACGAGGTTGTGTAGAACAACATGTTCTCTGACGAGGAGGCGCTGAGAGCGGAAGTGGTTTAAGGTTGTGTATGCTTGAAGCTCCGATGACGAGGCGCGGGCATGGTGAATGTATGCGACGAGACTCAAATTGCGTAGTTAGCGCGCAAGTGTGCCGCGACAGATAGTGTGAGGGTGAAAACGAAGTAGAAGAACAATTCAAGGTACTTCAATCCGGCGGATTCACTCGACGGTGAGGCTCGAAGCAACTATCAGACTTGCACAACCAGGATAGTTAGGTGAGGAGCTTCTGCAAAGTATCTCCACAATGTGGCAGGAAGTCGTTGCTGCCGGAGTTAGTGGAAATGAGGTATTTAAGGAAATGCAGCCAGCGTCTGGATGTGTTTATTGTATTGGTGGAAGGACTCACAGCAGTAAGGCGGTGAATTTCCTTCTCCCTCGACTGTTCTTATTCGAAATCGAACTATCTGTTGAGTAAAGTATCGATTTATGTGGTTACGTTTTGTTGGCGAAAGCCGGATTTTTCATTATATGCTATTGTGCTAAACTCCATGCTCGCAGACTCGCAGTCCACTAAGCGGGATAATAGACCCTGTCGTGACATACGGAGGGGTTATTCTTGAGGAGAGGAGGGTGACAGATTGGGCGGGAATGTGAGTGACCGTTGGAGGTCCTCATGAGTTACCGTCATGAAAGAATGATGCCAATTCGATGTGACCAACCGCCTCGCAGGCCGGCGCCAATTGACGTTTTTGTTCCAGACTCCTTTCAGCAAGCCTCAATGCCTTATGGCGCAGCCGTCGTCTTACTAGCGACGATTACCGTTCGCCAAAGTCTGAAAAGTCTCGGCCAGAACTAATTGTCACATTTACCCATTCGTGGCCCCGCTCCCATCGGTAGGTGAAGGTCCCGCCGCGACCGACCCGGTTCCAAGCTCCGTTCTCCGGACCAGAGGAGGTACCTGCGGATTGAGGGGGACCGCGGCCGGGGACGGGCACGATTTCTTGCTCGGCGCCACGGGTATGGATGGTATGCGCCGAATCAGAAGCATGAGTCCCTGCACGCTGCGTGCGTCGACGACGACGAGAGTGCGAGGACGAATGGGCAGGCTGACCGTACATAGCCAGTTGGCCGCACGAGGCCGGTTGAGCGTACGATGCCGGTTGAGCGTACGAAGCAGGTTGGGCGTACGAAGCAGGTTGGGCGTATGAAGCAGATTGGCTATAGGACGTAGGCTGCCCATATGCGGAACCATTCGGGCCACCCGTGGCAGTCAAGTATGTATCGTTACCATAACCCTCTGAAGAGGAGTAACTATCATCTGAGTACGTGTAAGCCCCATCAGAAACCTCAGTGTCATAGCACTGCACACCCGGCCCATAGAGCCCCGCCAACGCTGCAGAACGTCCAGATCCGCCGACGTGACGCTGAGAACGATGGCCAGTGGTAAACCTACGCGTTCCGGAAGCCGTCGGGTTCACGGTCGTACGACCATGTGAGCCAAAGAAGTTCTCGACGCCGAACGGAGAGCTACCTGTTCGAGCCGAGTTGGTATGGCGATGACTAGAGTGCCCGGAGCGACGAGAAGACATACTTGCTGTAGATGAAGCTGTTTCTATTGGGGGTGTGTGTGTGTGTTTGGCTCAAAGGCAAGAAAGCCGATTTGCACCGGATCTTGCTTGGATGGGGGGTTTGTTGTTGTGTTGTTGTGTGGTGAGAGAGCCTGAGGGATGAGCAGAACAGCTTATATATCTTACTGCTCTAACTTCGACGTGCCTGGATAGTGGAATTGTCGGCTAAGAGGCACATCATCTGTTCAACAACAATGAGTCGCTGGCGTTTAGGGGTGGTTCAAGAGTGTGAACTTACAATGGAGTCTATGGAATGGGCCTTCAAAATGGGAGATGGAGCAGTGATGCCGACGGCATCTATCACAATTACAGATCAAATGATAACCAAGAGTAGCTGCAAAGACACTCAATAGTTCTCTGGCAATGCTTGAAAGCCATTGTTCGTGTACAATGCGAGGCGAAAGGTTCCAGTGCGATCAGATAGGCAAGACAATATGGAACAAGGGATAGATGAGATCTATAATGCAAGGTGATAGAGAGAGGATCCCGCGAAAAGTACAGTGAGTATACAGACGCAGCCACAGAGCGGGAATAAGTAGATTGCACACGCCATCTACAATACTCCATCGATTTCAGAAATCTAGATGGCATGCGAACAGGTTGCTTGTATGCCTCTTAGGATCGATCTACGAGAGACATATTTGTTTGACAGGAGACGTGGAGCAATGACAGCTATAAAATGTGCGTACTAGTTCGTTCAATGAGGCGCACGGTGCGAAAACGCGCCGCTCGGGAGACGTGTCCCGAACATCGATGACAGGCGGGAGTCATGCGTTATGAAAGTGACTGACAGTGCATGAGGTGTGAGAAGGGAGGAAGGAAGACGTTTGACTTGACGTAGCGGCGCTGAGATCTCAACGAAACGATGCGCTAAGCTCGAACCGGCTAGCTCTCTCTGGCATTCATCGGTCATCGGTTCTAAAATGGTGCAGGAACCGATATGTAACTGGAAAAGAACGTTGGAAAGAAATAATTTTGGTGGCAATAGGTATTAACTCATTGAACGACTGCTATTTAGTTAGCCTTGTGTGTTCCAATGTTAGAATATTATCTTTTTTCACGAGCGCGACCCAGGCAATGGCGACAGCGCTGTAGTAGGGATATAATTAGGAGGACTGAACTCATGAAAATAGATCATTGAAAGCGCCGAAGCTGCGCAACATGTATAGCGTAGCATACCAGGCGCCATGAATATCCTCAACTCGAAGAACGCCATACATCAATGCAACAATTCCTTCATAACCAATGTACCATGTACAAGTCTGCTGCTATGCAAAGCGCACCCTCACCTCCGCAGCATATATCCCAAATCCGGCAACGCCTCCACAATCGCCCGTATAATCTCATCTTCCTCCGCTTTTCTCCTCTGCGCGGAGCTTGTCGCACTTGTTAGCGGCTGCTTCGCTGGTGGCGTCATGGGCCGGGGCGGCGCGCGCGCGAAGGGTGCTGGTTCGGGCTCGGCCGGCAGAGCGGAAGGAGGATTAGTGCTTTCGAAAATAGACCACGGGTCTGAGGGGTCGGTTTGACGTTGAGGTGAAGGCGCTGGTGTGGTCGTGGTAGGGAGAGAGGATTCGAAGATGGAGAAGTCGGGTTCTGGTGGGCAAGTGAATAGCGGCGCATCGGTGGGTGCGGGAGGCGGTGGTGGTGATGATGGTGGTGCGGGTGCTAGTGTTGAGGGTTCGATGGGTGCTGGAGGAGGTAAGGAGGTTTCGAAAGCGGAGAACGCGTCGTCTTCGGTGGCACCTGTTGCTAGTGGAGCTGATGTCTGCGTGATTGGCGACTCTGGTGGGCTTTTGATCTGCGCCGCAGGATTTGAATGCTCCGCTTGCAAAACCTCTTCGATTCCCATGGTGGGCTGAGGTTGAGCTCGTGGCTTCTCTGGCGTTGACTCTGTAGACTTGTTCCTTGCCTTCAAAATTCCCGGGCCTATAGGGCCTTCCTCTATACTGGCCGGTACAAATGCGTTCGCTTTGAAGAGGGCTGAGGTCGGAGACACGGTGCCTTTGAGGCGGACGATAGGGGACGCATGCTTAGACCCGCTCGGAAGGGGAAGAGGCTGCAACGGAGAGGACCTCACTGATTTTGGTGTCGTGGACGGCGTCGAAAGCGTGTTGGCACGCGTTGATGGTTCTGAGAGGGTGGCTATGGGAGTCTGCACAGTGGAGACGGCGGGGGATTCCACCATCTCACCCCAGTCGTCATCATCGTCTACTGCGTTTGCGGGTTCGGGTTTCGAAGATGGATTAGTGTCTAAGGTGCCTAGCTGTGCCCATGGGTCTACATGTCCTGCTGGCTTAATTGGCTCCGAAGCGGGAGGCGAGAGTGTTGATGTAAGCTCGGTCAGAAAGTCGGTGCTTGTTGCTGTTCTCTTGTGGGTTGCTGAGGCCCTGGGCCGCGGAGTAAGGTCGACAGACACAGCTCGGCCTTCTTGTCTTTGTAGCTTTGAGATAGCGCTATGCTTGCCTGTCAAGGGTGACGAGGTAGACCGCAAGCCAGGCGTATCGCGTGGAGAGGGGAGGTTCGCTGCCGAAGGAGAGCTCCAGTTGAACGCGGCGGGGACATCAGTCGATAGCGGCTGCAGATTCTGCTTCGCCGACCGGATAGACTTCGACACAGCGATCGACGACTTCTTCCGGAGGTGTGCGTTCGGTGCTCTAGGGTCCACAGGTGCGGGAGAATCCCAGTAGAAGGACGCCCTTGCGCCTGGTCCTCGTCCTGCGATCCTATCCTCGTTCGCCCATCTAGACACTACCTTGTTCACTTCTGACCTTATATTAGAGGTCTTCCATGTCACCCGAATGTAGTTGTCGTCATCGTTCCCGCTGTTGAATTCTCGCATTGTCTGTCTCCGTGTGAGGCGGTACCAGGCTTTCCGAGCCGATGTGGAGTGGACTGGATCATGCGGAGCATCTTCAAACTCTTTCCGTTGCTTTGCAGGCGGAAATAGCTGAGCCAGTAGCTCTAGGTCAAGCGAGTATCCGCCGCTGACGGGAGGCGGAACGGAAGCGATCCACTTCTGTTTGGGTTCGCTGTCTGAAATACCGCTTGCAGGGTCCTCCTCGGGGCCCCAGCGAGGAGATGCTAGGGGTTGCTGTATGGATTCAACCTGAAGCTGCGATGCAGCCGGTCCTTGTACTCCATCCTCCTCGAAGTCCCCGAATTCGTCGTCCGCTTCTTCGCTTGCAGCTGGCGAAGGCTCTACGACCGGCTCTTCACCTTCTTCCACCGCCTTGACCTCCCCCTCTTTTATGGAAGCCTCATCTATCGTCCGAGCCTTCTCGGCTGCTCGCTCGTCTTCGAAGGAAGTTCGCGGAGACTCGGTAGTTGTCTCGTTATGGCTGATGTCGGAAGGAGACGTAGACGGTCGCGTGGAATGGTCATCGTCCGGGTGCAAGGAATCGGCGAAGTCGGTCGCTGATCGCGCAGGTGCATCATCGGGTTGTATCGTAGTCCCTGAATCGGACGTCTCTGAGACTACATTGTCTTGCTCCCTATGCGTCTCCGGGCTCGTGTCAACAGCACTCCACTCATTGCTCCCTCGATCCGGCTCTCTTCCTCCATGCTCCTCAGAAACATCTTGCGCCACGTCCGGAACGCGATCCCAAGTTGCTGAGCTCGCGAATGCATCGCCGCGCGTCTCCGAATGTGCTACGTTTCCAGAACCCGGCTTCCTAGGGGAACGCGCCCATGCTCCAAATCCCTCATCTTCAATGCTTCCCCACTGCGCATCATCCAGAAAACCGTTCAATATCACCGGTGCAGGCGCTAGAGTGGGCGGCGGGGGCGTCGTGACCTCCTGCTTCGGCGGCGTCTTCTCGTCGGCATCGTCTGCCCAAGGGTCGCCCCAGTGATCCATGGTCGAGGCGGCTGGATCTTCATAATGGAGGTCTGCTTTCAGAGAAGCATCCTCACCGCGAAGACAGCGCGTTCAATAGCGAGAAAGGAGATGAGACCTGAGAAGGGCAGTGAGGACTGGTGCGGAGGACTCGGAGGATCCCTGCCAAGAAAGCGCGCCGCGGTCCTTCTTTGTTTCCGGCGGACTTACGACACCAAGTGTTTGACATTGTTCAAGATCATCTTTTAGTCTCCACGACGCAAGCACCGAATTACTGTCCACAGTGGTCATTAATCCTACGATATTTATGGCTCAAGATGGCGAACACGTCCACATCACTCGCTGGTAGAGGCCAACCTTCCCACATCAGCCCCGGACCTCCCGGAAGTCAGCGTCATGATTAGGTTTTAACCCAATCATGAGGAACATAGGAGTAAACAATTTGTTCCTCCCCGCCTCAGCGATGCAATCACCACCGTGGATCATCTCCTTCGCCATCTTCGCCGTTCCCTTCCTAGCCACACGCACAACCTCAAGCCCCCGAATAACCAAATCCAGAACCACGCGTCCAACACTCGTCATCCTCGCAACCCTTCCCCAATCCGCCCACCCCTGCGCATACTCCGTGTCTCCCGCACAGAAGTACCACCACGGAAGAGGATCCTTGTGGTCAGCGAGATCTTCTGCTGCCTCGATCACGAAGCCGGCTTTGCCCATAGCATCCTGAGCCTCCGCAGATGTCCGAATGCACGCGATACCGTTGCCGCGCTCCATTCCGTGGCGAAGAGCGATGTGCCGTGGGTTTGAAGGATCGAACGTATCGGCCATCATCACCCATTCATACACGCCGAAACGGCCGCCTGGCTTGAGGACGCGAAAGATTTCGGCATACGCGGATGCGAGCGACGGTGCGTGGACGGTGGCTTCCATGACATAGACTGCATCGAAAGTGTTGTCGGGAAAGGGTAGTTTCTGCAGCAGCAAAGGTCAGCCGCTTCCTGTTGTCCTAGGTCTCCCCACCCACCGTCTACACACGTACCATGAAATCCCCCTTGACCAGCTCCAGCACGTCTCCGCCGACTCCCTCCTTCTGCGCAATCTCGCGTCCTTTCTCGAGTTGATAGTCATTGTTATTCAACCCTACAACCTTACATCCCACGAAAGTCGCAATCTCCTTCGCTGGCCCGCCGATGCCGCAACCAACATCCAGCACTGCCATGCTGGGGGCGAGGTTTAGGCGGTGTGCCATATAATGCTCGTGGCGAGCCATCGCCTGTGGCATGGGCTCGCGACCGCGTGGGTACCGACAGAAGTGGAAGGACTGGCCCCACCCTTCAAGGTAGAAGTCGGTAGAGTTGTCGTAAAAGCTAGACGACGGCGTCAGCGGGCTACATGGTATAGAAGCGCGATGGCAGAGAAGTAGGAGAAGTAGGAGAAGTAGGAGGAAGAGGAGCCTCCGCGGTAGAGCGTACTCATTTGCTAGCTTGTCATAGTCCTCTCGTCTTCGCTCGCGGCCTTCACTGTCATTCGCATCGCCTTTGGAGGCTGAGCTCATCTGCCAGTGTTTCAGGTAGTCAGTCGAATCCGCGCGTTTGCCTTTCCGGTTTCTCATCGTCGACTCCATGGCGAGTGTTTGGGGCGGGAGCGAGGTGCGTTAGCTGCGTTGAGTGTTGGAGTTGGGGAATCGCCAGGACCCTGAATGAGCTTCTGCACGGTGCAGTCGCAAACGCGGGTCCGGAGGAAACAGGTGGGGTGGGGGCGTCATTGCCTTATGGCCTTCCGTGTAACATTGTCGGCACAGCTGCGCCGCACCGCATAGGTACTGCAGGATGTTGGGCCTTGGCAGGTACCGACAAGACGGCGTCCAATGAACCGTGGACGCCGGCACGCCGGTAGCAAGCGGGACATTCACTGCATGTCTCGAACTCATGGACTCGGGTCACACAGAGTCATTTGAAGACTATAGACCCACATTCGCATATTGCTCCATTGTCACACGTCGAAATTAGATCGCCCTTCTCCTGATTCGGAAGGAAACCTTGCCAGCCGGAAGCTGCACTCCGGGGCCATAGCTTCGCTCGTCCATTCTCCATGCCTCCTTGTTCGCCGTTAGCTCGATATCAAATTTCTGCACGAAGGAGGCAAATGTCGACAGAATCTGTTGCTTGGCTATGTGTCGACCGGGACAGGCGCGCGGGCCGCCGCCAAAAGGGATCCACGAGGATGACAGTCCATCAAGCGTGAAGATGGGTGTCTTGTCGGTATCATCTCTGCTCCCATTCGCTTTCGCGGTCGCTTCCAGCGCTTTGGACGAATGGTTCAGTGCTCTGTACGTTGGATTGAGAGGCCCACTCTGGGCGTCTTTTGGGTCGAGGAGGAATCGCTCAGCCCAGAATGTATCCAGCGGGTGCTTCCCATCCCGGGTGTTCCAAATTGTCTCGTCTTGATGCGCTGGATGGGTTGACGCGAGGCAGACCTTGTCCCGCGGAATAAGCCATTTATCGCCTAATACGACAGAGCTGTGAGGAAATCGGCGCGTGATATAAGCCTCGGTGCGCAGTCTCAAGGTCTCTGCATACACAGACTGGAGGAGAGGAAGTTGCGAGGAGTCCTGCACCAGAAGTTGAGCTGAAACTTCAGAGAGCGGCGCCCGAATTGCGGCGAGAAGGTTGCTGCTGCGGTACACCTCGAGGCTCATCCAAAACGCCGTGATGATGAAGTTGTAATTCGAGCTTTGAACATGACTATGGTTAGTGACCGACCCATAGGGGACTCTGGAGGGGCAGGCTTTACTTACACCCAGATTATTCCCAGGTAAAGAGAGGCCACTGCGTCTTCATCGAATCCGTCCATTTGCAGGAATCTAGCATGCCACTTTTGAACTTCTTTCGGCCCCCAATATGCGTCCGAATGGGAGAGCTGGTCGTATCCCTCGGCTTCCTGAGCTTGGAGCATGAGTCGCTGCCAGTGCTTGAGGGCGCCCAGAAGTCGATCACGAGCAGCATGTGCGCCGGGGGACGTCCATTTCGCAATTGGGCTATAGAAGCCATATAAATGATGGCTAAAATACCAAAAGTCTCTGCAAAAGTTCGGGTGGATTTGGAGAAGCGTAGATCCGTACGTCACTTCGAGGTTTGCCCGAAGCATCTCGAGTTCAAAGAATTCCAGCAGGTCCGTATATTCCACCCACGAGTCTCCAATTGTCATCGCAGAGAGTTGGGTGTCCATGCGGGCCGCAAATCGGGGTGCGAGCTCGACAGACGCGGGACCCCGTAAGAATTCTTTGAGCACTTGGTGCGTGATGTAGTCGATGCGGTTGTTCGGCTTTACGTGGCTATCTGGATGTGGTTTGGCGCTGAATCCTGAGTTGTCTTTCGCGTACAAGGGGGTTGCTTTCTTAGGCATTTTGAATATCAAACCAAAGAAGAATCCATGGAGCTCAGTCGAGGTAGAATGTGCGGATTCTTTCCACAGGCTGGCGATGTTTTCAGTGCCTCGAATGACGTATATGTCGCCTAGAAGGAGCGGTACGCAGACTGGGAGATAGCTGCCCAGATGCTCCCTGCATTGCAAGAGTTAGTGAGCTCGTGTATGTCAGCGCCACGAGAAAGACGATATGACATACCCAGCTTGAAGCATGAAATGTCTCGGGTTGAAGACGAATGATAACGTATTGGATATGAAGGGAATCGCGGAAGACATAGTCGGGGGTGCTCTCAGATGCTCTTCCTGCCATTGACGGCGGCGAGAAAGTACGCATCTGAGAAGGTGTTTTGCAAAGTAGAGAGCCGCGCACGCTCCTAGCAAAGCAGTAGAAAGCAAGAGGGTTCTTGCGAAACGCTGCAAGAACATATCACACAAACTTGGGGTTGTGGCCATGACGAAAGTCTTTGGGGATTGTGAGGGGAGTCAAAGCTAGGTCGCTTGTAAGTCGGCAGTGAGCTCGATAGGGGGGTGGCATGAACGCATGCGCTTAACGGAGCTCCTCGCCGTAGTCTACGGGCAAATTCCTGCCTCATTCAAAGCCGGGGCCGACTCATGCGTCTCTCAAACATTCATCTGTTCGTGTCTCGGTGTTGCGTGTGCGATTACTGTCGTTCGAACATGGTAAGAGCCGAACCGTATTGGACAGCCCCTCCCTGGCTGCGGCAAGGGCATCGGCGGGTGGTTTCTTGCGCAAGGCAGACTTTGGAATATTGGCATGGGGAAGCGGACATGTCGCTGCGCATTGCTGGTGACTAGAATATGATTCAGACAGGTGTTTGAAACGCGTGCAGCATGCAGGCTGCAAGGTGGAGGACGAGGTGGACAGGGAGGATAAAGCCTCCTAAGGTTGGGGGTCGCTATGGCCGAAACGGGAAGCGCCCGAGCTAAAGCGGGGTCGGCAAATTAATGCCCACTTGCGGTCCAACCTTTTGCTCCCACCCAATATCGACCCCTACCACACCATGGGTAGGACACCGATGCATGTTGGCATTGGATGGCCATCTTCCCTTGTCACACAAGCGATTGTATCTCCACGCTCAAACTGCTGCAATCTAGCTCCCGGGCGTGTCGAGCGTTGGAGGACGAACTCTGGGCTGACCATCAACTGATAAGCCAACATGCTCCCCAGCTCGTCCCCAAGATGACACTCTACGATGCAGAAATAACGTCTACACCATTTGCTCTGGCATACTGCCCAGCTCGCCAATCATGACAAGCGAGACCTCAGGTTCCACATGCCTGTCTAATGCGCTGCCGGTCCGTCTATCGGAGGGGAATGTGTGCAACCATGGCTTCTACTGTACGTTTGCTCCTTCTCCTACCGTCTTTGCTTTTTCCAGAGTGGAAAGGTTCCCCAAGGAGATATGGTCAAGATCGGTCAATCCAGCTCACACCGTCAGGCCCCAACAACTCGGCAGCACACCCCCCGGAATACTGCCCGCCCACGAGTTCTTGCCAAAGCATTCGTTTGCAGATACAGCAGAATGTTTGCTCTGAACCTCAGGGCATCTTCGAGCCTACCATTTGCCCACCTGGTAGTTATTGCCCTGAGGGCGGCAATTCACTAATGGAGTGCCCTGCGAAGCACTTTTGTCCGCTAGGTACCATAGACCCTGTTCGGTGTGGCGCTACTTCTGTCTGTCCCCCAGGATCCATTCGAGAATTCGCGCTGATTGGCTTCATTATCGTTGTGGTCATCGATCTCTTAATGGGTCTTTGCTCATGGTGGCTATCATGGACACTGCAAAAGCGAGTAGCCGCTTGTCGTTACCGTGATGTGGAGGCATCGCAGCCCCTGCACGGTCGTGAAGAGTCCCGCTTCTCGAGCGGTGAGAATGAGGCCGCCGACGAAAACCATGACATTGTTGCTTCAGGTATTCGAGATTACGTGTTTTCCGTCGCTCGATGTATTAGTGGTGGTGATATCGGTCTATCATTTGCATTTTCGGATCTCAGCTTTAAAATACCCGGTACTGGAGTCGAAATTGTCTCCTCTATTACGGGAGACATACGCAAGGGATGCCTTTGCGCAGTCATGGGAGCTTCTGGGGCAGGAAAATGTATGAAGCTCCCCTCTGATTGCCTTTATCTACTAACCCATTCTATAGCTACTTTCGTCGACCTCCTCATTGGAAGAAAGCAATCGAAGACTGGCATCACGTACATCAATGGACGGTCGACGAAGATATCCGAGTGAGTTACAGGGGCTCTGGATTATAAAATGCGGCGTCTAACACCCGGTAGATACAAGAAACTCATCGGTTATGTTCCACAAGAAGATTTATTGCTTCCTGAACTCACAGTTCGCGAGACCATGATGCATTCGGCGCTGATCCGTCTGCCCCGATCATGGACAGATTTGGAGTGCGAGCGACATGTCGATCTCCTTCTCCGTTGCTTGCACCTCCAGCACGTGCAGCATAACATCATTGGAGATCCATCCAATCGTTGTCTCTCTGGAGGAGAACGGAAACGCCTGAGTATCGGCATAGAACTAGCAGCTGCACCAATGGCGCTATTCTTGGATGAGCCTACATCGGGTCTGGACGCCGCATCGGCACTTTCCATTGTACGACTGCTGCGGCAACTGTCGCGCATGGGGGTCACGATAACCCTCATCATTCATCAACCGAGGAGGGAAATTTTCAACTGCCTAGACGATATAATTCTGTTGGAGAAAGGCCGACAGATCTACCAAGGCCCAAGGGCAGACCTTCGTTCACATTTTGAGTCTCTTGGGCACAGCTTCTCCAACGTATCCAACCCGGCTGACTTGATAATCGACGTTATATCCACCGGAAAGGCTTACTCGAAGGAAGCGACCGTTCCGCAAAGCGCTAAAATTGAAAAACGACATGAAGGAAACATCGAAACCAGGGATCGTACTATCCAAGATGAGAGTAACCTCAAAGACCTATTGACGCTCGCCTCCCATCGAGGAGCGCCGTGGCTCCACCAGCTATGGCTTTGCTTTATCCGCTCTCTGAAGCAACAACAGAGAAGGGTATCAAGCTTCTATCTTGAAATCAGTGTTGGCGGGATAGCTGGCCTCATCATTGGTCTTTCCTTGTATTCCTTTCAAGGTCTCCATTTTCAAGGAATATATTTGCCCCCATTTGAGCGACTGTCAAGCTCTGTCAACAACAACACTGTTGGCATGATTGCCTTAATGGTTTGTATGGCAATCGGTCTCACAGCTTCGCCGCCGGGAGTCAGAATATTTGGTGATGAGAGTAAGTAGGTCACTCAATTGCTTGACTCGGCTGACCGCAAGATCACAGAGCTGGTATACTGGAAAGAGTCCAGCTCCGGGCATAGCCGGTCAGCTTATTATGTTGGCAAGGTCCTTTCCACGTTCCCCAGGATATGCATCTCGGCGCTCCACTTCACGTCGTTTTACACCATACTAGCTACTCCCACAATGACTTTTTGGGAAAGCTATGGAGCAAATCTGCTGTACTTCTATGGTACGTATTCCTATTACCTTGGATTAACGGTAGATGTCTTACCCGCATCAGCAATTTATGGCCTTGCTTCATGTGTCTCTGTAGCTGTTAGCAGGCAAGACGGACCATTAGTAGCTGTGATCGTGTGCTTGGTTATCAGCGTACTTGGTGGTTATGGTCCTTCCCTACGTACTGTACAGCAATGGCATCTGGAATGGTTTTGGAGGATGTGTCCAGGTGTAAGTCCTAGAGTCCGAGGCTCCGGTCGAAATCCCCTTCTTCATTGATGCTCTGATCTCACTGACATCCACAGACATGGGCTAGTGAAGCATACATTGACCGGACTTTTCAGAGAGTTAGCTACCTGTATGATATTGAAGCCGCTGCAAAAGCTACTGGCTTTGTGCTTAGAAGATATGGATTGGATCTCAGGTGAGAATCGGACTCCGCTAACCGAGTGGAGCTAATGAGCCACTTGTAGCATGATATTTGTCCTGGGGACTATATATCGCATTCTCGCTTTTGGCGGTCTCTTGGTATCTGGTAGGCATCAGATATGATTGACCCGCGAATACCACGTGGGATTTCCATCTATAGAACTCAGGGGAGCCTAACAGCATGGCCTGAGAGTGTGGGGTCGTGGTTTTGGAGGTCGGAGGATTAGAAGCACTACGGAGCATAATGCTATCCCGAACGTGTGCATCACATTTGCTCCCACCGGGCCGTCTTACGTTAGATTTCTAAACATTGATTGGTAGGGATTAGGATCGTTGGGCTTTTGTGGAACGAAATGAGAACACTTCTGCCTCACGCTCAACACGCAGGCGAACCACTCCACTGGTCAAAGTTCAACGGAGGTGTTTACTCCGAGGCCAGGGTGGGATGGATGTGAATGCACCTCAAGCGGCAGGATGAATCAAGAAGTCTAATAACGTACGTACCTGCTGTGCGACCCAACCAGATCACCTTCGGACCGCATGTCAGCCTTGCAGGGCAAGCATCCCAGCGCAACGGTCGTCATATTAGCCTGGAATACAGGGCCATGTGTAACTCGGGGTTCATCCTGATGCATATGCAGACCCTAGCGCGTGCGTACGGGATGGCCTTCGAAAGCAGAGTGGAGCAGCGCACCCCTCTGGAAAAGGATATATCGTTCGACGGCAACTGCGGGACCTTTAGCCACCCTAGGCATTCAACGTCTTTCCAAATTTCAGCTCTCTTTGATTCACACCAGCAGTCATGGATTCCTACGATGATGCTACTATCTACAAGATCGAGCATGCCGGGCGAGTGAGCTTGCCTGTCTCACGAGTGAGTTACTTCCTTTCGCACTACCGAAAAGCTCTGCTCAATGCTTGGATATCCATATGATGTGGTGCACTTGCTGATGTATCGTACAGACGGTCGCCGGATTCTTCTGCGCCCTTGCCATTCTCGCAGCGGTTGGCAGGATAGCAGTTCGACTCATGATTCGACGACGCCTCTTCGCCGATGATTACCTTCTTCTCTTTGGCCTCGCGTCCCTCGGAGCAGCCACCGGTGTCTTCTACAAATTCAGCTGGCTCATTTACGTGCTCAACATACTCAAGTATGATAGGAGCGTAATCCCGACCGCTTCGGATCTCAAAGCTATCATGAATGCACAGGCCATCAATTATTCGCTCATGGCATTAATGTGGTCGGCAATATTTCCTGTCAAGCTTTGTTTCCTCGTATCCTTCAAAGTACTCATAAAGGACGTTTCAAGGGCTATCGTGGCCTGGTACTGGGCTACTCTTTCTTTGACGATAGCAGTGTGGGCGCTTATGATCGCGCTCCCATTCATTGAATGCCCGTACACGGGGCAGGACCTCAGTAAGTTTATCTGCTCCATTGACTCACTGATAAACTTCCTGCTGACCTAGATCAGTTCTGCACTGCACGCCTGAGACTCCTTACAAGAAAACAATCGCCGGCAATTGGCTGGCCTTCAGCACCGATGCGATCACAGATATAATGAGTAAGTTCTCATGCGAACCTTCTCGACCTGCTCAGTCATTGACATAGGCATAGTCGTGGCGATTCCCGTCTACATCCTACGTCATGTTCGCATTCGCCTCACCCAGAAACTTGCCATCGCCTCTTTCCTATGCCTTTCTGCAGTTATGGTAGTAACTTCGCTCATTCGGGCTGTCCTAAGCCGTCACCGTGGATGGGGAGATCTCACGATGCAGTACCTCCTCATATATATCGAGGCATGCGTCGCAATCTCCATGGCTTCCATTGCTGCATACCGTGCAGTTTTCGTGGAACGAAACAAACAGAAGGAAATGGAAGCGCAAAGAGCGCTTGATCAGCAACAAGTTCATCACATCGACGGCCGTAATTTTCAACTCCAGGAAATTCCAGCAAATACGTTCAAAGGCCGCATTCGACAACTTCGCCAAATGCACAATGGCTCGGATATATCGGACGGTACGCACATATCAGGAACGGCGTACCTTGATCAACCACGGACGGGCGGGCCGAAGTTGAGTACGGTTTTGTCCTTCATCAGAGGCGTGGGTAGAACGAGGCAGGAGTCTTCCGTCGATTCGGCACCGGATTTGGATACTTTCCATAGTGGTCCCGCTAGCAAAGAAGAACAGGGCAGTAAGAGCGAAGGAAGTAGAAGCCTAAGCTACAGCTGAATGGAGGGGGATGCATGAGGGGCGGGATGGCGAGGACATTCGCGTATCTTCTTCGCGAGGCTGATGCAAATACGCCATGAGAGAGCGGCACACGGTATTGATTCAATCACTAGCTTTCCAGAAAGTTACGAAGCATACAACTTTTGCTCAGGATTCATGCCCGCAGCACTCTTGTCTTGACTTCCAACTGTCTTGGTCATGTATCAGAACAATAGCGCGCTGCCCAGATTGGTTCTCGCACCAAGACACCCTTTCGCAAAATTCATGTTCCACTCGATGGATACTTGCGCCGAAAAGGTGTTTTCCCTCTAAGCCGTCGTGCTCCCGCCTTGAGGAGCATGGGGTCTATTTTTTCCACAAACCTGCGATACGGCCGAGAGACCAACACAGGCTAATTAATCAATGCAATAGTGCAGTGGACCTCCTGGATCGCATCGAAGTTGTCGGTCCGGGTGGCTATTTTGGCAGTGTTGAGGTTGATGCCTCAGCCTTGCATAGCCCCCACGAGTCCTCAGGAAATCCCTTCCACGAACCCGCAAAGGCGCTTCCTCTAGCCACGCGCCATGCACCTTCCCGGTAGATCGAAAGACCCTCACCGGAAACAAACCCTGTACATGCGTGGCGTGCTATCGCCACCCTTACAACTAAGCCTTGTGGCACATCTGCCTTCGGTCGCCGAAGTTTAATGAATTCATACTCGTTCCAGTCCCACGGCATTGATATACTTGACGCGTCAAATGGAAACAGCAAAGGATGGCATGGAACAGGAAGATGACTACAGAAGCTTTTGCCGATGAAGGCGAGGAATTGGGGCCGCCGTGCCCCCGCTTGCCCGGAACCCAAGCATGTAGGAACTCGCAATGATTGAGAGACCAACGTTTTAATCAATATTCCTATATTGATGGTGCATGGAGAAAAGAGGCAGCCCTGAGAAGTGTTTCGGGGTTGCAACTGATGCAGTTGCAGTTACCGGTAATATCGAGGTGGAACGATTGCCTTGGGGTCTAGAGTAGCATGAGGCTCAGCAGAAGAATGTTACGTACTGTCATTTTGCTCTTCCCGGTTCTAAAGAATGTTGGACACGTAAGTCTGGAAAAGAGTATGGTATGAGTCAAAAGATCTACTACCCGCGGGATGCCAGGTCGCAGCACGACCGCGCTCAGCCATCTAAAGACGTCCAGTATGCGATACACTCTACTCATCGTGATTTTGTTGTTGCTGTCTTCCGTTTGGATTGGTGGGGTTCTTATTTTGGTTAGAGTCCAGAAAATGACGTCATCGAGAACGAAAGCCGACCTCTGCTGTGTCAAGCGAGCGATACTCCAAATTTCGAAGTATATCCATCATACTTGGACAAGATCAGCACTCTACCCAAACGGCCCTCGACCGCTACCGTTCCTGGGAAACATCATTTCACTTTCGAAAATTGCCAGAGGAGGGGACGCGGAGCTACTCCGAATCGCAGCAAGAGATGGAGATTTGGGGATGTTTTGGCTCGGTACGAAACCGATCGCAATCGTCAATTCTCCCCAAACCGTAAAGGACCTCTTAGATCGAGTAAGAGAATTAGTCTTCTCCTAACAGCTAAGCTAAAGGCGGAAATAGAGGGGCTCAATTTATTCATCGCGGCCACTTCAAAAGTTCCGCATGGAGGCCTGGCCCTGGAGACTTGTCATTACTCCTGCTGGAGAATCTTTCCAGTTTCTCAGGAGGATATACCATCAACTACTCAGTCCTCACTATTCACTGAGGCAGCAAAAGTATCAGGATTTCGAGTCCCAGGTCCTGCTTAAGACACTCCTCGATCAGCCAGAGCAGTTCATGAGGTCCACGCAAAGCTTCGCGACTAGTGTAATTCTCAGTGCTTGTTACGGAGTACGGCTGGACCAAATCCACCATCCGGTTGTGAAGGAGCTGTACTCTATATGGGATTCTATGCTGATATGCGGGTCCTCTCTTCCTTACACTAAAAAGTTAGCGTTGACCATATGATAGATTTCCAACCAGGATCGCTACTGATCGATTTTGTACCTTGGCTCGAATACCTGCCGAAATTTCTACAACCCTGGAGGAGGACTTCGTCCCAGTTACGGGCACGCGAGCTAAGGATCTACGGGTCTCTTTTTTGCGCGCTGAAACGGCGAATAGAAACTGAAGGTGTCGCCGATTGTTTCGGTTCCGTACTCCTCAAGGTAGAGTAGTGCTCCTTCCCTATTTGCATAACCTGATATCATCTAGATTCAAGAACAAGAGCGATTTGACGACGAAAGGGCTTGCGACATTCTTGCCATGCTGATCGGAGCAGGGTCCGACACAACATCTTCGTATCTCCAGACCTTCTTTAAAGTAATGGCATTGCATCCAGAAGTTGTAGCTAAAGCTCAGAAGGGTAAGCTAAATTTCAAATTCTAAACTATGGATGAAATAGAGATGCTAAGCTCTCAAAGAAATCGACCGAGTTGTAGGGCCGGCTCGATTGCCAGGCTGGACGGATGAGCCTTCCTTACCGTACCTGCGCGCCATCATTAAGGAGGTTCACCGATGGGCCCCAATTGGCGGTCTTGGAGTGCCACATACCGCCACTAAAGACGACATCTATAATGGCCGACTCATACCGGCGGGGACTGTCGTGTTTCCTAATCTCCCTGCCCTTAGCCGCAGTCGCATGCGATATGATGAGCCTGAAAAGTTTACACCAGAGCGCTTCATTGCAGATGACCAAGACGCAGCTACCGCGGCGGTAAATCCCGATTTTACGAAAAGAGATCATTTCCATTACGGATTTGGACGGAGACTTTGCCAAGGCATTCGTATGGCAGAGTCAAATTTGTTCATCACTGTCTCCCGGGTGTTATGGGGGTTTGAAATCGAGCTGGATCCTCATGCGCCTTCGCTTGATATGAATGCAAAGATAGGTAACGAATCTTTCATAATTTTAATTACTACATGCTAATTACATTACCAGCCGGGCTTGTTAACAAGCCAAAACCCTACATGCTCTCCATTCAGTGTCGGGGACCTGTTTTCGAAGACACGATTAGGCGAAATGTGGACCATGCCAGCACCGATGCTGTGCCGCTGAGCTCAATGACATTGGATGTAGACGTATATTGAGCAACGCCGGGTTCTGCATAATTTGACGCTTGGTTTATCTTCGATGTTTGAGGTTATGCATGCAGGTGCTGCAGTGCTCGGGTCCAGCTTACCGTAACACAAAGTGCATTGCCCCATCATGCCTGGTGTCTGCTGCATCTCTAGTATCTCTGTTTTGTTTGGCTGGATCATCTCATATCATCACTATCCCAAGGCTGTCCGAATTCAGTCTCATGCCTACCAGAAAGTAGAACACGCATATGGCCCCCCCACCCATCTCATCACCCCTTGGTTCACGACCGCGTGATTGTACTCAATCGCCGGACACCGTGAATGGAGGACGAGGACACAGGTAGCGTCTGTGGCTATAAGAAGCGGGCGTTATACTGGCATCAGTTTGAGGCAACGTTCTCATTCACGCCATTTCGACACTCAGAAGCGACTATCGTGCGAAGTCTGCTCAAACAGCCTCTTGCGTCAGTATGCAGTACCAAATCCATTTCGCGATACTCTTTGTCAGCGGCTTGCTGTGGACCTTATATCGGGTTTGGCAGTACAAGCGCGACTCTAAATATGCTGATGGACCTACCCCTTGGCCCTTGGTCGGGAACATATGGACGATATATCGACTACACACTGACACGGAACGAGTCCTTGGAGAGCTGGGACGCAAGTATGGAGACATTTGCATGCTTTGGATCGGTCTTTGGCCAGCCATTGTTATCAACTCCGCGGAGGCCGCACATGATATCTTGCATAAGGTATGACTCCAACCCCGGAAGATTGGAAAGTGGCTAACGTTTCTAGCGAGGAGCATTAACTGCTTCGCGGCCCGCTACTAACCTGCGGCTCAAGGTAGGCAGGGGAAGATTAGTCCTTACTCCTACGGGGCCCGATTTGATGAAGCTGCGCAAGGTCTATCATAGACTGCTCAACTCAGAAAAGTCACAGAGGTCGAGGAGTGTACTTGAGTCAGAGTCAGTTCTGTTCCTCGACGAACTTCTCCACGACTCCTCTTCCTTTTACGAGTCGGCCGAGAGATATGCACTAAGCATAATCTTTACATCTACCTATGGCGTGCGTCTGAAAAGCGTTCACAATGAAGTGGTCGCAGGCCTGTTTCGAATCTGGGACATCCTTTTGAAATGTAAGCTATCCATCTTCACCGAAGGCATGCAACTTACCAGTCTGATAGATTTTCAACCAGGCACCCTGATCTTGCCTGACACATTTCCCATTCTGCTACGCTTGCCAAGATGGCTCCAACCTTGGGACATACTGGCTAATAGGCTCATTCAGACTGAGCTCAAGGTCCATCAATCATTCATCGACCGGTTGAAGGGACTACATAACTCAGGACTTGCTCCGGACTGCTACGGCACCAGCCTTCTTAAGGTAGACTCCCGTGCAGATGCTTAGTACCGCCTTTAGCTGATTCCAGAAGTGGCAAGAAGCTGAGAACATCGATGACGGCATGGTCCGGGGTATTCTGGCAATGATCATTGGCGCCGGATCTGATACTACTGGTTCCGTTCTGCAGACTCTTTTTAAGGTTATGGCACTTCACCCTGACGTTGTTGCTACAGCTCAACGAGGTAATTTCTCCAGTGATCCGGTGCTCTTTTACCTACTTACCCGATGTGGCAGAACTTGACGCCGTGGTCGGAAGGGAAAGACTTCCAACATGGGAGGATGAGCAAACTCTCCCATATGTGCGTGCCTTGATCAAAGAGGTACACCGTTGGGCGCCGATTGGTTGCATCGGTCCATTAAGTCTGCCATAATCTAGATGATATAGCTGCTAACATGTGTCAGGTATTCCGCACGCGGCCACGGAGGCTTTCGAGTACAAAGCCAGGATGGTTCCGAAAGGAACAATCCTTTTCCCTAATCTGGTGACGCTGAACAGGGATCCAGAGCGCTACGATAATCCCGATGCCTTTAACCCCCTTCGGTTTATAGACGATGAGCTTGACGCCTATGCATGCGCAGTGAATCCAGATTGGAAGAAGAGGGACCATTTCCATTACGGGTTCGGCCGCCGTGTCTGCCAAGGCATAAATATGGGCGAGGCTTCGCTTTTCATCGCTATTTCGCGTATCTTGTGGGCGTTTGACATCAAAAGCCGCCCGAATTGCGCTTTAGACATGTTTGAGAAGATCTGTGAGTACTTTGCGCCGCCTCAGTCTATCAGACCACTAATCTCTGCACATTTGCAGATGGCCTTGCAACCAAGCCAAAGCCGTTCAAGGTTTCGATCAATGTACGAGACGAGGCAGCGGCACGAATCATTCGACACGAGGTTAAGCAGGCATCGGTTGGAGCGGAAGGAGTCCTGGATATGTAGATCTTCAGAGAAGTCTAGTTTCAATACACCCTTGTTCTATATCGTGATCTTGTAAGCGCCCAGTGTAACCTCTGAAGACGTGAAATTAGATTGGCTGATAGTCCTTTAACCCGTGCCCCTACCTTACGCGCCATTGCATATGCAGGCGCTCACGGCCCCATACATGCGTGAAGTCTGTAGTCCCCGAGAATAAATTAGGGGGCCGGCCAGCCGGATACGCCTCTTCCGTTTTGGACATGTTGAGTATTCTTGAGCCACAACTCAAAGGCAAATACATTTTAAGTCCCCACCTCTTTGCTTTTGCAGACCGTCAATCCGCAAATGACCAATACACACGGCAAAGCATGGCCAGCAAAAGTAGATTTTCGAGCCTGGCTGCGGTTAGTTCCCATGCTGGTCCAGTGACTGTCCCCCAGTCAAAGGGCAATCCCCCGCTCGGAGAAATCATGTCTGACTTATTCGAAGTTCCTTAGCTCTATAAAAGGCGACCTCGCGAATATCACATCACCTCCCGCGTTCCTTGCGCCAGAGTCAGTTGTGGAGATTTGTACGTGCTGGGCGGAACGTCCGAGTATTTATGTCGCCGCAGCGCGAGAGCCAGACTCACAGCGACGGGCGCTGCTGGTTTTGAAATGGCTTCTTGCATCCCACCGGCGGCAGTTTTATGTTGGGGCCAATGTCACCGCAGGTATGAAGAAGCCACTGAATGCGTTTCTCGGAGAGATATTCTTGGGGCAGTGGACCGATGATGTCACCACCGTGAAAAGTGTGACCGAGCAAGTGAGGTGCGTATTCGAATGGCAATGCTCAGGTGCAGGAGCGTTTGATAGCTAATCTGTCTGGCAGTCACCATCCGCCAGTTACGGCGTGCTACATGGCCGACGAGAAGTATCGGGTTTGGGTAAGTGCAGCTGCTCCAAAAGTCAGGGATATGCTCACCATTGTTTCAGGGTGAAGGATACTCACGGGTCGACATGAACTTCACTGGCGTTCTCAACGTCAATCAAACCGGTCACTCCATGTTCTACCTCGACGGCTTTGAAGAGCAGTTTCTCATACCCTTCCCGAGCTTCAAAGTGAAAGGCTTCTTTTCTGCCCATCTGTATCCAGAAATATACGGTACCTACCACGTCGTCTCGTCCTCCGGATTCATATCCGAGATTACATACTCCGGAAGAGGCCTTTTCGGTGGAACAAAGAACCGAGTCGATGCGAAGATGTACCAGCGAGATGACGAAAGTAAAACGCCCCTCTACATAGTCTCAGGCTGCTGGAGCGAATCATTTACTATCTACGACGGAGCAACCGGCGACCTAATCGATACATGGGTTCCCGAGGATCATCCTCCTTCGACGCTGGAAGAGGTGCCCGTCAGCCAACAGGACGCTTGGGAGAGCAGATGCGCATGGAAAGAAGTCATAGCGGCCCTGAAGGCTGGAGATTTCTGGCGGGCTGCCTCGGAAAAGTCCAAGGTCGAAAACGCTCAGCGTAGTCTCAGGAAAGCAGATCCTGACTATGTCTCGAAATGGGAGCCTCTTTTCTTCACGGCTTCGCATGAGCCGAGGCCCGATTTCGAAGCGCTGGCCTCAGCTGTGCCTGGGTGGGAAATCCATAGCAGCAAAACCAAGGGAGTATGGAGATTTGATAAACAGAAGGCGGGCTATGCTCAGAGGCCGTATCACGGTGGACTCGATCCAATTGGTTCCGAAGACTAGTGCCGTAGGCTGGATAAGAGGCGTGCGGGAGCGGGAGAGGGTGAGTAGTAGGATCGTGGAAGATCACTGATGGAGCTGTCGACGGACTGGGCTTAGGTTGGGCTTAGCCTCTTAGCAAAGACAACCCTACAGGCCTCAGTCAGAGCCAAAACGCCGTTTGTTGGTTTAGGAAAACCGTGAAGCCTGCGGGATAGGGTATGCTGCTGTGATGAGTACAAGCCGAGGGGTCGGGTACTGTGTTCGAATGCAGGACTTTTCATACATGCATCATATAAACGCTGATCTCCTACATCACTTCCCCACCACCGCTCACACTTATGACAGCCTCTCTCCGGGCGGCTCGCCACTCTCTGCCTCCCCCTCCATTCCAGCCGCAACTTGCTCCCTAATTTCTCTTATCTCCCTGTCATCCTCCGCATCAATATCAGCATACTCATCTCCCTCACCGTACCTCGTCCCCGGGCTCACCGCGCGACTGCCCTCCTCTGCACTGTGCTCATCGCCATCTTCGTCCTCATCATCCGTCTCTTCGTCAACCTTGCTACTGGTGTGAGTGCCAAGCTCGGGCTTACGTTTGCGTTCAAAATCTTGTGCGTGTGCGTCGCGGATGATGGTGCCCATACGTGTGAGTCCGCGCGCAATGGGGCTTTCTTGTTGCCCGCCGGGGGGAGCAGCGAAGGAAGTTGCGCGGCGGCGATGTGGGGAGGGGCGTGTGCCACCGGTTTCGAGGTCTACGCCAGAGGCCGTAGGCGCAGTGGATGTGCGGCGGAGATGTGGGCTCAGCTGCTCTCCTTCGGGTCTTGCTTCTGTTTCGCCTGAAGGGCGACCTGAGACTTCAGGACTCGATGGGATCTCATAAGGGAGGGGCACATCGCGACTAGCGCGGAAGTGGCCAACGTTGGAGCAGTGTTCGTTCTCGACACGGAAGAGCGACCACATACCTCTCCTGCAAACCTCCGACAGCGCGATGAAGAACGAGGTGAGGGCTGATTGTTGAAGTTGCCGTGGAAGAATGACGTAAAGGATCCAGTTGAAGCGCAATATAGGGTCTATGACGATCGCAACGTAGTACATCCAGATCTTCTTGTACCCGAGGGTCTGGCGAAGGAAGGGGTATTTCGCACTCGGATCGCCCAGGCTCCAGTCGTAGTAGACATCCCAGAAGCTGGTGTAAATTCCGTTTATGGTAGCGAAGGTGATGAAGATGGCTTGGTTCTGCGATGTCTTCTCGATGCGGTAAATGCTGAGCGTGACGTAGTAGATAATGGTTGCTGTATACTTCCCGCAATTGACAAGATGCGGGAAGGCATTTCCGGTGTCGTAGTAACGTCGGATGCATTGGAGTGCACGCCAAATGCCGGGCAGGGTGGCGAAGAAACCAAGGAGGCGAGAGTGCGATGAGTTACATTGGACTGGGTTGCTCCATTGATTGGCATAGAGACAGAAAAATAGCTCTATGTTCTGGATGGAATTAGCGAATACAAACTGGAGGATCGCGATAACTCACTCCCATGCTGTGCGTCAGAGAGCAGAACATGTCTCCCATGTAGAAGTCTCGCCATTCGACGGGATAGAATCCTGCACATAACAAGCGCCACTAAAGGATGTCAGCAAAACGTAGCGGAAAGAGCGCGAAAAACATACCATGGAATATATGAGCCAGAAGCGGCTCCTATAGTACAACACTGGAAAAGGGTTGAATAACAGGACCGTTGATATACTAAGGAGTATCACAGGAAAGTACAGAAAGACCGACTCGCTGCCATATTGGTTGAAATTCAGCCAGACGAAGAAACCTAAGAGGAAGATGAAGAAACAAGGAAGCTGTGCGGTATTAGCGTGTGCGACTCTCTTCACTCTCCCGAAACTTACTTCGGAAAGTTGCCTCCAATCTAGATGGTGGCGGGTATCATATTCGAATACGAAAACGTAGTTGATTTTGTTCTCGTACCAGACTCGACAGTCTAGGCAAAAGAGTAGAAATAGAACATTCATTAGCAGGAATCCGGCATAAATCTAGAAATGTCAATTGAGGCATATTCCGGACGTTGGTTGGGGACGGACCTGAAAGAGATAACTCGTATTTGTTGCGAGCGTATGGTCATCCGACAGGAGCAGTTCGTAGCCTTTGATAATGCCCTGGATGCCGAAAATGGCGCCTGTGGCCAGTGCTAGGCCGTTTCGGAACGAGTTCTCGTTGTAGTCGCCAGCTCGGACGATCTTGATGCGAAGCTTGTTGATGGCGACCTTGTGGTTGCCGTTTTCGAAGTATCTAGCATACAGATCCTCCGTGGCTC
Organism: Trematosphaeria pertusa; assembly: GCF_010094035.1. Taxonomy (NCBI): domain Eukaryota; kingdom Fungi; phylum Ascomycota; class Dothideomycetes; order Pleosporales; family Trematosphaeriaceae; genus Trematosphaeria; species Trematosphaeria pertusa. The sequence continues at coordinate 582,691 of NW_022987222.1, read as the reverse complement.
GGATATGGCCTTCAATAACGTCGCTATTTACGAACCAAGCTTTGTTTATCTTCTCAGTCATATAGCGCAGCGAAGGCCGAGCATTGACGGTCTTATCGTACTTCTTATTGATCTTGCGAAAGGCGGTTCGGTTAAGTAGAGCATATGACTTGAGGAGCTCCAGCCCTCGATAGTATTCCTGAAGAGCGACTTTGAGCTTCCGCTTTGCTGTCTGATAGGGTACTTCAGGTAGTTCCGGACGGCGGACGTAGTCGCGGCGATCATCCAGTTGCTGGGGTCTCAAAGCGGATGGTGTCGCCAGATCTTGCATGGCCTTCGTACTTTTGCCGTACTTTCCCGCTTGCACGGCATGGAGAGCGGAATCAATGGGATTCAGCCAAGATAGGTCGAGGGTCTTCCCTTGTGGCGCACCCTCGACAGAGTTGGTTCCGTGCCCATTCATTAAGCCCGCAAGTGCATCGTCCTTCTTCTTTTCCTTCGCCTTCACTTTTGCAGCCTGACGTTTGATGAGCTCATCCAGACGGCGGTCGCGCATCACATGTAGTTGTTCTCTTAAGACGGCTAGCCGCTCAGTGGCTTCGTCCTCTTTCTGCTTGTAGAAAGCTTCGATCTTCTCTAGCTCCATGTCCAGGAAATGGAAGAATTCCGCTTGCCGAATGTCAAACTCACGATAGGCTTCCAGCGGCACATCGCCAGGACTAGGGGGCGGTGTTCCATGCGTCATGGAGAAGACGCGCTTCAGGAGTGGTCTAGGAGCTTGGCCAGTGGGCGTGCCAGGCGACGAGTTCATGCGCTTTGGGCTGAAAATGCTCCTGTACCTCGCCGGTAGGGAATTCGAGGCCGGTGGCGATTTAGTCCTCCCCACTTCAAATGCATTGTCTATCTCCGTCCCTGTCTCGCCATTTGGGGGTAGCGTGACCGACTTGCTCTTCTTGATTGGGGCTGTCGAAGGCCCTACCCTCGGCGAAACATTTTCGGGGTCCAAGGCAGCGCCCGGCAGCTTTAAAGAAGGCGGGGCCTTCGCTCTCGTAGACCGTCCTTCGTTAGGAGGTGACCCAATGATACTGCCATATCTGGTCAAGCCGGGGAACTGTGAGTCCTCTCGCGCATTCAGCGGCGCCTCTTCCGGGTTCCCAGCCCCGAGAGATAGGGTCGAATGATTTCCATTGGGTTTCGCCCTCAGACTGTTCTGGCTGTTTCTTATGGCGAGAGCCCGCAAGTCCCCGGGTTCTCTTGCGCTGCCCGTGTCCCGGCCATGGTTGCGGTTCAGGAATGAGTATTTCGGCGCGGAGTTGAAGGGCGAGGGCGTGAAGGCGTTCGTGGCACGGCGGCGAATGCCCGGGGTCTGGGTGACGTTTCGAAGGGCGCGGCTGATGGCTTTGAGCTTCTTTTTGCCTTGCTGGAGGTTGTGTTAGCGATAAAGAAGCCGCGCGGAGCAAAAGCAGGAGCCTAAAAACGGACCTTGTAATCCAGGTATTTCAGTCGCCATTCAGGAACGAGGTCCCGTTCCAGTTCCCTGATCGGTCAGCATGTGAAATTCCGGCAGATGTGTTGAGCGGGGAGCGCAGTACTTCGCGAATTTCATTATTGCGTTCGCTATTCGCTATGTCGTTGCGCGCATCAGAGGAGCGGTGGATAGGGGAGGATGCGCCGCGACAAGGTCCATCAGCAGCCAAGACATGAGCATCCAGACGGCTGTTATCAATGAACGGAAAGAAAGGGGTACGTGTCCTCGTGTGTCACCGAGAAACCGTTCATTTCCTCGGCATGCGAGATCTTTTGGATCCTACAAAGGGTATCGACGCTCGAAACATATGGACGCTTGGACCACCGCTTTTCGCTAGCGCTACCAAGATACGTCATTTCCTTGGTGTTGTCCCCTCACCTGGGCACGACGTTTCGTCTCAACCAGCAATAAGCAGTTTCGAGCCCACGTGCGATGGTGATGAGAACTGAAGAAATGCGATCAGCTGACCTCGAATTTGCAGTTCAATACGAGCTTGGCATAAAAGTCACAAGGCAAACTTCAACTTTTCACCAACATGGTTCATTGATTCTGATCTATTCGTAGACATCCGTGTTTGGGCCATGAAGGTCCTCCAGCCTCATACGCAGGGCAAGTCCAGGTTTACCACCCGCGCTGGTCAATCCTGTCCGGGCGACCGTACTGGTTTGGATCATACTGATCGGCGTTCTGGTTGTCGATGTAGTGCTCATCGTACATCCGCTCAGCACCCCTCTTGGCCTCATGCTTCGCCTTCTCCTTGTCGAACCAATCCTCGCCCTTGGTCTCGGCGAGCTTGTCTACCTCGGCGGCGGCGAAGCCGGCAAGCATCTCCTTGGCGAAAGCGTGGGACACGGGCTTGCCTAGAGATATAGTCAGCCAACGACCTTATCGAAGATGTTGGATATAACTGTGGACATACCCTCCTTGCGCTGGTGATCCTCGAAAGCCTTGAAGCCGGCGAAGGCTGCTCCACCAGCAACGACCTCGTGGCCCAAGCTGGACTTGTGCTCCTCGAAGTTGTCGTTGTTGTAGACGCGGTCGTAGGACTGCTCAGATTCGCCTAGTGACGAACGTCAGTGCCTCCTCCCCAGAGCGGTGTCCTCAAGATTCCATGCAGCACTTACCCCAACCGAAAGGCATGTTGATGATGGCTGTCGTGTTAAACTTTGAAAAGCTAAGTGAGTATATGAACACTGATGAAGCGAAGCTGTGGTGGGAGTGTTCAGTTGATTGAGATGGAATGATGGAGAGGGGTACAGCGACAGCTGAGGGGTTTAAATATTGCTCCAAACGCAGCCAGCGCATGATAAATCCAGGGACGGCGAGTCCGAAACCTGCGGAGCTGACCCTCTTTCGTCATTCACATCCAGATACAGAGCCAAAATCCAATCGCCAACCAATGCCCCTCAATTCTCTAACGGCTGAACCGTCCAGGACTCGACACTGGCTTTGGTGGGTCTATTGGAGGCCAGGGGTAGTGCATGAGCCACACACAGAAATGGAGCACATTACGCAGCATGGCGGGAGCTCACGATAGCAATTGGTTGCATCGTGGGGATGCCGGCGCTTCCGTCCGAGTTTCTTGGAATCCGCGCATGAATATCTGACGCTCAAGGTCTGGATGCATGCGTAATGGGGTGAGCATCGACGTGGAGATCGGCTGTGCAGCAGGGGTGAGCGATCAAGCTTCGTCAAGCTAACTTGGCGAAGCTTAGCTGTAGTGGCTCCACGGCATCACAGCTTGCTTCAGGGTCGAGATGTGAATATAGACCATGGGGGCGGCTTGGGCTATCTACAGGCTATTGAATCTGATGTAACTTCACCTTGAGTTCAGGTGAGAACCATGACTGTGCGCAGTCGCGCCTTGCTATCAAGCTTTGCAGCTAGGCTTGGCGTGGATCTCAGAATGATCTTCACATCAGCTCCATGACCTCAACCCTCCACCTGAGAGCACCTTCGCCCACAATGCCAGGGCGGTTCCCAACGATAGATGACTTTGCATCCTCTGCAAATCTCAGCATCACCCCCCGTAAGCAGCCGACCCGATGCGCCCCTTTCTGTGATCGGCTAACCACCCTAACAGCACCTTCCTCACAGCAGCCTACGAATGTGCTGATATTACTACACGGTTTGGGCGACACCAGTGCCTCATTCATGCGACTAGGGCAGCAGCTCTCCCTACCAGAGACAGCATGCATCGCCGTTCAAGCCCCGAATCCACTTCCGTTCGACCTCGGCGGCTACCACTGGGGTGACGACATCATCTTCGACCAGAATTCAGGGGGTATGGATATGGATACTGGCTTCAAGGCCTCTACGCGGCTTGTACTCGACAGAATAATACAGGAAGGTCTCATCGGAAAATGCGGCTACAGAGCCCGCGAAATCATGATCTTCGGCTACGCGCAGGGTGGCATGGTGGGACTACAGGCCGCTGCCGAGTTGGATAACGATGAACTGGGAGGAGTAATCAGCATAGGCGGCATGCTGTCCTTCTCGCTGCCGTTGAAGGCTTTGGACAAGAAGAGCAAGACTCCAGTGCTGGTCTGTAAGGCATCAAAAGGATCAAATGTCACAGACGGCGCTGTCTCAAGGCTGAAGGATGCCTTCCAGTTTGTTGAGGTAAAGGAGTGGAAGAAGAATGGAGATGGAATGCCGAGCAGCAGGGAAGAGATGCTGCCGATCATGCAGTTCTTTGCTAGAAGGCTGAGGAGTACGAGAGGAGTGCCTGCAGGGAGCGTAGAGCTGACTTGAAATGAGCTCAGCTGCGCCACCCTATCACGAAAAATATCTGGATGCTCCTCATACAGAAACGCCAGCTGGGCCGTCTACACCGGAACGCGCCAATGCATATTCCAAGAAACGCGTATGGTGCGACGGCGGCTCTCAGTCAGTCAAATTACACTCCAGCAGGCTTAAGGCTATCAGAGGTACAGATTTGCTTCACCAACGAGGTTCTTTAGCCTTACTTCTTCAATATCATTTGCGCGTCTTACTGAGCACGAGCCACATATTTACATAAGCGCACATGTACGTCATCTTTCGCAGCCATACAAAATCGCAGCTTCACCCGAGAAACACCACAAAGCAGCCAGTCAATTGCAGCCCGCTCACCGCAACTTGCTGCCAGCATGGCTGTGCCGAGGAATTCCTTGCGTGGCTTTTTGACGCAAGCACGCGGCGCTCTTCGAGCGGCAGTCGACTCGAGCCAGAAGATAACCTTCGTTATTGGAAACGAATCTGCTGGTGACCAGACCAACCGTAATGCTCTCTGACCCTCGTTGACGGAGAGTACAGATCTCGATTCTATGACTTGCTCGGTCTTGTACGCTTACATTCGCTCCATGGCGCCACCGCGCAACGCCTTTACTCCACTATATGTTCCGATAACGAATATCCCTTCCTCAGGCATCCAGCTGCGACCCGAATTCCTGGCGCTCTTCAAGCATGCCAACATTGAATCCCGGCACCTGATAACGCTCGACGATCTTCCCGACCTGTCCGTCATCAAGTCCAAGCTTCCTCCGGAGAATACGAGGTGGATAATAGTCGATCACAACGCCCTGCAGGGCCAGCTGGGCAAGATATACTCAGATAGGGTTGGTGGAGTCATCGACCATCACGAGGATGAAGGCAGAGTACCTGAGGATACTGGCAGCGAACCTCGCATAATTGAGAAAGCCGGTAGCTGCTGCAGCCTAGTCACCGGGTATTGTCGACAAGCGTGGGACACGCTTTCTGGTTCCGCCACTTCATATGGCGCCGCGCACGCCCAGGGAGACACTTTGTCAGACGATGGCGCTGTTGTCAAATTATGGGATGCAGAAGTGGCCCAATTAGGATTGGCGAGTATTTTAATTGACACAGCAAACCTCCAATCCGAAGAGAAGACGACCGAGCACGACAGGAAGGCGGTCGAGTACCTAGAAGCTAAGATCATGTCTTGCCCGCAGCTTTCCGCAAGTTTTCACCGCAACGAGTTCTATGAGGAGATTGATACGGCGAAGAAGGACATTGGAGGGTTGAAGCTGCAGGATATTCTAAGAAAGGACTACAAGGAGTGGAACGAGAACGGGAGGAAACTCGGCATCAGCTCAGTGGTGAAGTCTATTGACTTCCTGCAACAGAAGGCCGGAGACGAAGCAAACACGCAGCCTGTCGACGACGCCTTGCTCGAAGCGCTGCGTCGGTTTGCATCGGACCGCGAACTTGACATGTACGCCGTCATGACCACGTCCACATCCTCGGAAGGCGAGTTTCAGAGGGAGCTCCTTGTGTGGGCGTTTAACGAGACAGCCATATCCGCAGCGAAGTCATTTGCCCAAGATGCCCACGATGAGCTAGGACTCGAGGACTGGCACGCATCAGGCGTCAAGGCCCATGGTCACGATGGCGAAGGGCATTGGAGACAGGTTTGGTGGCAAAGAAACGTACAGCACAGCCGAAAACGTGTCGCTCCTCTGCTCAGGGAAGCTATGACTTAAGACAAGGTAAACGACTAATACCCGGAAACAGCACTCGGGAGCGCGCGCTACGCAGTGTCTCTGCTGAGCCTCTGGCATGAAGTCAGATTTAGCACTTGTGGTGAGGTGTCACGCTCGTGGTTGGAGCCGGGTTTTGGCGGCGATCGACGACATCTGTTCCCCGTTTCGCAGCATTTGGCGCATAACGGCGGTTGGGCAACGTGAGCGTCAGCCCAAATTTTCTATGCTCAGCAGTCGATGCCCAAGCAATCAGCGGAAGAGAAGTTGCCGAATTATTGGAACTCGTGGAGCGGTGGGACTCACGAGGCCGGCACAAGTTGATGGGTCAGGCACGGGGGGGTCCATCCCTCAGGGACCGACAACATCCCGGTAAAATGCCTTCAGCAGCCTCATTAGCTGCAAAAAAGAAAGCAGCATTGCATGCACAGTACGAAATTGAATGAACGCCACTATCGAAGTTTGGCCTGGTACATGGAGTTTCGTAATGCGGAATGTGTGCGATTCGCCTCGCGCCAGTGAGAGGCAATGGCAGCACTGCACGCAGCTGCAGTCGTCTGCCGATATCCCATTTCCTTTTCATGTTTGCAGCGACGATGCAAGCTGGGGCACTCTAGTGTCAAGCACGTACAGCTGCAGAAGGGAAGGCTCGCCAGGACAGCTGCGCGGCTCATTGGCGGCGGGCAGGATGGGCTTCGGGGGCCAGTGGGAGCTCGAATTTAACTTCAATCTAGGTCTGCAGGATCAGATGAAGTGGGAAACAGCGGTTCTCGAGCCAGCAGCCGCGCCAGTGGGACGCGGCGGTTTGGCGTGCAGGAGGTATTTTGACAGCGTCGGTGTGCATGCGCGACAAGTCTTGGAGTGCCAGCTCATCAAGCACCGTGCAGGGGCCGATCCAAAGTTTCGAACCACTTGCCGCAAGTCACGTCAGGAGGCCGGCGCGGTTCTGCTTAGCCGACTGGACGAGGAGCGCGCGCAGCTGTTGCGGTGCAGCTGCGCGAGACCGGGACGCGGAGGCCGCTGGGGGAGGTGTCGGACGCGCAGAGAGGATGGTGGATGGTGGATGGTGGATGGCAGACGAGGCGGGGCGCGGTGGATGGAGGGGCGGCCGCAGAAACGGCCGCGAGCGCACACGAGCCACCGACGGGAGTGCCGTCGCCGCCATCTGGGATTGAAACGCGGCCAACGGCGCCGATCGCGGTGCGCTGTCGACGAGTCTCGCGGCGCGGCGGGGATGGGCTGGGTTTTACGTCGCGACCTTGCGAGCTGAGGGCTTTGGGCGGGCGGCGCGGCGAGCACGCTGTGGCCCCGGCGACGCGGCGCGCTGATTCGCCCCCGTTCCACCGTGGATGTGCTGTCCTGCAGGCAATGGAGCTCGCCATGAGGCCCGCAGCAGCACTCGGCCAGCTGCCAGGCGGTCTGGCCGCCACCAATCCTCAGCCAGCAGCAGCGTCTGCAACCCTATATCGCAGCCGTTCTGTCCATCTCGTCGCCGCCCATCGCCCTCCGCACCTCGCCGGGGCGTGACCGCTGCAGCCGTGAGTCGTGACCTGCCCGCTGCCGCTGCTGCCCAGCCCCCGCGACTCGAGCCGCCAATCGCCGCGCCGCGGTATCGATAACGACGACTGCTCTGTTTAGACGACGCCTGCCAACGCATACAGCTCGACCACCGCCCGAACAGCCGCCCCGAATCCCTCCAGTACCGGCACTCCAACTGGCAGAGCCATGCTGCGGTAGAGCGCTGCGCTTACCACTCTGCGCGCCACCGCCGTAGGGCTTCAACGGGGCTCCCTGATGGCGACAGGATGATTAGAAGAAATCAACAGTCCGCCTCGCCGCCGGCGCACGTCTCCTCCACCCCCCGTACGTGCTCTGCTCTGCTCTGTACCTCACCTCTATCCTCCCTCCCTCGCCAATAGCCTGGGCCCGGATCAATGCGCTCTGTACGATGAGTTGGCACCTGGACTGACCTTGCTCGCAGCCGTGTCCCCTACCGTCACCCACGTTTCTTCTAGAAGCCACACGCCCTCGCACACTACAACAGCCGTCGATGACCCGCCTGTAGAAGCTCCGCCCCGGTCCTCCAGTCCGCCCAGGTCGCCTTCACCTCACACCTCCAAGCAGCCGCAGTCAACGATGGGAAGTCGACCTGGCGGATCGCACGACAACAATGAGAGGCCGCCGCACAACTTGCACGCGCAGAGGCCCCAGATGCCGGCCTCCGCGTCTGCTCCCGCCGGCCGTCTGCCCCGTCTCCTTCCCGCTGACCTCTCTTCCTACACCGACACGTATCTGCCGACCGCGGCCATCCCCACGTCCGCTACCTCCCTCGCTGAGCTCGCCCATTTGATTCGGCTCCAAGGCTATCAGGAGCAGCGCAAGACCCATTCCCGGGTCCGCCTGCACCGATGGCTCGTGTCCAGCGCTCTATCCGCACGTCTGGTACATTGCGGAGAGCTCGCGTACCGAACTTTGGTTGACAACTTCAGGTCGGACGACAAGAAAAGTTTTGCTACCTTGTATAATGCCGTCAACGACGTTCGGAACTCATGCGACGCCACTCGCCGTTACGCATTATTGGAGCCAGATTTGGAGTTTGGGAAAACGAAAAGTATCAAGAGCGACAAGTCGCCATCTTTCTCAACTTTCTTGAATGAGGTTCCGTCTCAGATTTTGGATGACCTGCTGGGTTTCATTTCTGAAATCCGCACTAATCCAGATTTCCTTGCTACTCGCATTCTCAGTCTCTCTCAGCAAGAGCTTGCTTCTTTAACGTCATTTCGTCAAGCTTTGGATCCCATCGACTCCGTCATGGCCATGCAAGCCCGTGGTAAGGCCGTTGGTACGCAAAAGCCCACTGCGCAAGGTCCCAGTCCCGTGGAACGCCTGCTGTCATTCCAAAGGCACGATCCGTTTGCTGCCCTCATCTACACCATCTTCGCCAACTCCTCGGGGCCAGACTCTGCCGAGGATCTCCGCCGGACAGATGCCTGGGCTACTACCTGCGCCAAGATGATCGTGGACTCCAAGCAAGGAACAGAGAAATTCATCAAGTCCGTCCTCGATGTCTTCGCAGGTATGCGGGAGTGGCCAGGAAAGGCTAACCTGGAGCTTTACCTGATGCAGGTCCTCCAAGATGGGCAATTTCTACTGGAGAGAGCCGAGGAACAGTCCGCACGGCCGGGGACTCAACCAGTCACAGCCAAAGACACCATTGCAACCGACGAGTTCTTCGACCGGGCCGTGAAGCGCCTCTTTGAGGTCGTGGACGACGAACCCAGCGCTGGTGGTATCCCAGAGGGCGTCCTGGAGATTGGAAACGCTATCCTCCGAAAGTTGGATGAGGCTAAGGGACTTCGTAAAGGAGCCCAGAATTTCTTCGTCTCCCGCTGGCTGTTTTCGACCTTCCTATTGAACGCTATCATCCATCCCGAGGCATGTCTTCATTCGACTCTTGTTTCCATGGCATACTAACACTAACTAGACTCATGGTATCATGATTGGCCACCACATCACTGAGCATGCCCGCCAGAAGATCCTCAAGGAGATTGCTATCCGAGCTCAAAAGCATGTCTTGGATATGACCTACAATTGGTACGAGATTTTCTTTGGACCCTTGTATTTTATTGAAACTAATCCCCTCGGCAGGCGCCAGCAAGTTCCAATTCTTCCCGAAATTCGTTCTCACATTGAGAATATTCTGGCAAGATTTAAGCATACCAGATCTCATGCCAAGCCAGTCCTTCTCCCAGCCAAGGCCATCACCTCGCCGCGGGAAACCGTCGAGGTCCAGCCATTTATTGTGATCTGCCCATCGGATATCGTCACTTTAGTCAATACATTATTTCCGGAGCGCCGCCCGCCATCTAGCCATTTTGATAAGGAAAGCCAGCGACGTGCTGGGCTGGCCTCGTCCGCTTCTTCAATATCCGGAATTTCTATGCCTTTCCGCGCAACGCCAGCATCTACAGGCGATGCAAGCTCTATTCTTAGCGCCAGCGCTTCTTCCATGACGAGCGACACCACTTCGAGAGAACCATTGCTAGATGCTGCAAACCAGCCTCTGGATCGCCATGGCCTCCCTGTGGACGAGCATCATCATATCGAGTCCAAGATTGCCCCTACCGAGCTTTACGGAAGGCGCTTGAGGATGGCCTGCTCCGAAATGTCTCGAATTCTAGGCCTTGATGCTACTTCAGGCTCATGCCATCCTTGCGCTGAACGGTGGGCTGTTCTCTACATCTCCCCCGATGGCAAGCAGCTTAAGCCCCGCATGCGCAAGGACTCGGATGATGAAGACGAGCACGACGAGGACTCGCCAGAGAGCGAGAGCAGCGATGACGAAGGTCCCGTAGATAGGCTTGATCTGGAAAACGACTACCATCAGCTGAAGGAAGCCATTGCCAAGCTAGTCGAGGAGTATGAGATTCCCAAGGAACTGGCGCCAGACAGTGAATCGAAGAGCTTCAGTAATCGTACCTCGACTCACCGGAGAGGTGCAAGAGGCGGCGCCATTCGGCAACACAGCGACACCCTCGGATCCAGAAATCCTTATAACCAAGGCCAAAGCCAACTTACCAATCTGATCGCTAGCCAGAGGAATGTACCAGCTCGCCATCGTTCCCCACAACACCCTAGGAGCAACAGCAATCCTCAGCTTTCAGACAAACCGGAGAACAGCTCTGTTCTTGTCACTATGCTAGAAACGGCCATGTACCAATGCCAAGCTCGCTCAGATTTCGTCAACGCTCATCTCTACTACAAGACGCTGCAGTCTCTGCGGAAGCTCAGCTCCCCGTCCCTGGTTAAGAACGGATACGCCGCTCTCTTGAACTACTTCTCCCGCGGTCCGCGCGATTCTCTGGGCAAGTCAACCAACGCCATCGAAGAGTTTGAGGCTTGGTTTGTCTGGTTAAAGCAGTCTCAAGAACGCCATGACGCGGCTATCGAGGACATGATGATAGGGTTGAAGAATCTGCGAGACAAGATGTGGTACATCACCGATGTCCGCAACTCAGGACTCTATGAAGAAGCGAGGAACGTTGCTCTGGCACTCAAGGTGATGGGTCAGCCTACCAAAACGCCCGATGGCAAACCAATCCAGACCCACCGTCCACGCAACTTCTCCAAGTCGTCTACAACCAACTTCCTGCTGAAAACAGAAGCCCAGGTCTTCGACATCATGGCCGCTCCTCAGGACTTTGGTGGGCCCAACAAGTTATCCGACGACCAATCGGATATTACCGCGAAATGGTTGAACCAGTATGGCGTGGAGAATTTCTGCAAAGGTGAGGAGAGGATCCATCGTTTCTGTCTAGAAGTCGACAAGTGCGTGAACAAGCTTGTCGGTGACAGCATGATGGACAGTCCTGTCCTTTGGTCCAGCGAGCTGTATAAGCGAGACAAGGAAGTCCTCGACAGCGGCCGCCAGAAGGGCGATCTCTTCCTCACCGGTGTTGGCACGCTTTCGATCGCTGGAGATGAAGAGTACGAAACTCAAGGCCGACCAGGGTCGCGTAGCCTCGACTTTGCTCAGCGCCCAAGTCAGAGCAGTCTCCGGTCAATCTCCAACCGCAATGGTTCTCAGCAGAGTTTCGACTTGAGCCCTTGGGGAAGCAACCCCATCCATTCGCCCGACTACTTCGGCGGCTCTAGCCCAGTCTTGGCAATCGACTCAAGCGCCACTTTCTGGTCTCCATTCCAAACTCAAGCTCAGTCACCCACCAGTGCCACCAGCATTCGTCCACGGACGGCGTCGTCTTCGAAGGGCACTGTGATGCTCAAACAATCAACTACGGTCAACGAGGATAAGCGGAGGTTCTTGCTCGATCTTAAGCAAACCTTGACGGGTCTGCTCCTAAGCGACCTGGGCACTGTGGTGTTCTCAGGCGGCAGCGAAACTGACTCCTGGTTCTCAGGCGATCTGTTGGAGGATTGTATCCAACGCAAGCGGGATGAAGAGCAGAGACGCAAGAAACAGATTGCACGAAAGAAGAGCATGAAGAGTCTGCGGACCAAGGCTGGCGCCGAGCACCGAAACAGCCCGCTGGAGACACTTGGTCGAACAGAACGAGGCGAAGCCGCCCCTCCTGTCGCCACATACCAACACGCCGCAGCTTCGGACTCTCATCAGTCGGCCGGAGAGCATTCGTCTTCTAGCGCTACCTCCCGCTCCTCGGGTGCATCCACTGCCAAGAAGTCTGGGTTGCTTGAGTTCCCTTACAATGTGGCCTTTCGACGTCTTCTCAACAAGTTCGCTACACATCCGAATCCGTTTTCCAAGCTCCATGCCCTATATGAGCTCGAGCTACTCATCATTGCTTCGCTGTCTTCCCGCTCCGGCCGACCCTACAACAGTCGTCGAGACACGCTGCCGCCAGTCCCACAGTCCCCGACGCTAGGTGCTATGCCAGAGCTCAGCTCGCGAGAGCCCACGACGAACACATCACGTGCTCAGAACCTTGAAGAAGCGATCGCGAACTGCGAGGAGCGTCGCTCGCACACTATGAACCAAGAGGGAGTCAGCAATTCCTCGCCTTTTCTTCAACGCAGTGGCGCACGCTCTCCAGTCGGACCGCCAAGCACCGATATGATCGTCGAGGTCATGCAAGGGCTCTTCCGGGACGCTGACATTCGCCCAAAGACCCTCTTTCGTGACCTTCAGTACATCGCATCATTTGTCCCGGCACAGATGCTGGACAGGACTGCACGTGGGAAAGCATTTTGGGATGTCGGTCTCGCAGCTCTTGGCCTGAAACAAGACGTCTGTCGCATCATGGTCGAAATCGTCGACGACATCATCGCGAAGCACTCTCAGCGCGATGTCGTCCTTCAACAGACCAACGGTCAGGCGACCGAGAAGACCGGCCTTGCCGTCGGTGCTGGTGGTGCAACTTCAAGCCAAGCGCCCGTCTCGCGCTACACCATCGAGGACGCCGCACGCATGCTTCTCATCACCGCCAGAGAGGGCGACCCGGTGGCCGAGCGTGAGCTGGCTATTATGTACCTCACCTCTCCAGAGCTGCTTCACCGCACCATCCTCCCGCTCACCAAGCCCCGCGACGTCTTCAAAACGGAGCTCCTCAATCGCGAGCGCAAGGCCTCTCAGGACTCTGCTCGAAGCGATCCGTTTATGATGTGTGTTGCACAGCACTGGATGGAGCTCAGTATGAAGGGCGGCGACAAACTCGCTGCGCAGTACTTGCGGCAGCGCGAGGACCTGGCCAATATTACCCAGCGGTGATAATACGCACCTCCAACATCACCATTACCCCAGGACTGCCTTCCCCATTTATATTTCCATATACCCGCACCCATTTTACCCGCATCGACTTTACTTATTTATTGTCTTTTTTCTCGTTCTTCGCTAGCGTCGCATACCTACCATAACGGCCTCCACATGCATAGCGAGGAGTTGCCCTTTCTTATATTATTACCATTGCGTGTGCCTTTCAGCTTGATTCCCCGCATGGCCTTTGTTTTTCGACCACATACACGACTTTTCGGCTTTCGTTTCATCCCTATATCATCCTTTCTTATTTACTCGATGACGGGTCGCGGTGCAAATTGGGGAACACCTCACTTGTAGATTTACTTGGTTGGATTTTTTGACACGGCCGATCTAGATGATATCCTGGAGATATGTTGTTGGTCTCGGCGATGGCATTGCCGATGATGGAATGAGGACGACGAGGGACGATGCGATGTGTGTATATGATTGCAGGGCAGCATCGTAACGAATCTCCTTGGATCTGGGATCGGGATCGGGATCGGTTCGGGCTGGGCATTGGGTATGGGATCGGCAAACGGAAACGGGATTTAATGACCATTGTAGATTTCTTGGCTCTTATCGGAAATGGAAAGGAAATATTCGAACATGCCTGCTGCTTCGCCTGCTTTTTTGGTGCCGTTCGCTCGCTTGTGCCTGCCCGACGGTCGTGTTGGGGTTGGGATGCGGTCGGGATTTGCGGGTGTGAAGGTTTTCGGCAGGTCGACGCGAGTCGGGTCGGCGGTCGAGCTTGCGCCTTGGGATTCGCCGGTCTGGAGTGCTTTAAGGGCTTATTACGAGTTAGTGCGACGTGGCACTTTAGTAAGGTTGAGAGTGAAATCGTTCGTGGGAGCTAGCTCAGTCAGGAGCCGGCGTCGATGGGTTTTGCAAGGGCATTAGGAACTCCCAGCGCACCGCCTTGCATGCGGATTACCCTCTGGGGCCCTCCAGGCTCGCTTGTACAACATCAATTTCTCTGTGCCAACGTTGCTAGTTCTAAACTTTGGAAAATTCCACCCGAAGTCCTCCAGCGAATAATCCGTCTCCCAAACCATGAACCGTAACTCAATCCCCTCCTCTTCCGTGGTACGAAAATGAATTATTCGCATCTTAGCGCATCCTCAAACCTATATCAGGGGCCTCATTCCCTTCTCTCCTAACTTCTCCTCCTCACCATCTCCACTCCACATCCACATCACACATCCAGTCTTCAGACCACATTTCCATCGCCAAAACTACATCCACATCACACCCCAAAGCACTCCAGCATGGCCGATCCATCGTCCATCGACTACCTCTTCGAGGACGAAGACCTCCCCCTCCCCACCACCACAACATTCCCCTTCGAGCACCTCCCCGCAGAGCTCCAAAACGCCGTCTACGAAGCCTACTTCGCGGCCCCGCAAACCATCAAGATAAACGCCTCCGGCGCCCTCCTCTTCCCGCCCCTCACGCACACCTCGCGGCAACTGCGCTTCGAAACAGCCGGCTACGTCTACGCCGCGCTCGCCCGCCCCGGCACCCGCATCCACGCGCAGATCCGCGACTACGACGTCGCCCCGCTGCTCAGCCGGCTGGCGCAGCTCTCGCGCGACCTGGACATCCCCCAAGACTCCCTCGTCGCCAAAGTAAGCGTCTCCTTCGTCGGCGCCATGCACTGCGCCAACCTGCTCCACTGGATCCGCGCGCACCTCGCCGCGCCGGCGCAATGCCCCGTGTTCGCCTACGACTGCCCGTCGCTGCCGGCGTACGGCGCGGTCTCGCTGTTCGCGGGGCCGCTCTCGCTGGTTGAGTTTGTCGCTGCGTGGTACCGGCCCGCGGAGAATGCTGTCGACCGGGTTAAGCGGAGGAGGGCGGCGCTGCGGTTCCTGGAGCTGACGGAGGAGCTGGGCTGCGATTATGTAGAAAGGGCGAGGGAGATGGATGACGAGGCGCTGGCGGGGCCGGTGTTTAGGACGGTTGCGGTTTGGCATCATTTGCTGGGGAAGTATCGGGGGGAGCTTGCTGGGGGGAAGAGGGGGAGCGGGGTGAGGGGGGAGTTGTGCGAGTTCGCGGGGGTGGTGTATGCGTTTGCGGGAGAGTTTGTGGGGGGGAGGGTTTTTGGTAGGGTTCCCGGGGGTCTTTGAGGAGGTTTTTGCAAGGGGATTATTTCCTCTGTAATTGTCTTGTGTTGTGCACTTCCTCGGTTGCATTGATGTGCGCTAGATCTTCCATCTCTTCTGGCTTTCCCCTTTGCTATGAACTTCTTGATATTAGTCCACCTCTTCCTCATCCGTTTACTCTTTCTCCTCTCGCCTAACATCAAAAACTCCTCCGAACTCATCGACAGACTGCGGGCAACTGATACACAAACGCTGGAGGGTTTGGAGCGTTGACAGGATGATGCCAATCGTAGTGGCCACCGTTGGGCGATAAGCTAGTCCCAAAATAGAAGGCTAAATTTTAGCAGGGACCTCAGAACTCCCCGGGCCAAACTTCTAACCTCAACTCTCACACAACATCTCCGACCTTGCGAAACTCTGCTCGATCACTCCTTTCGCCTCACTCTTTAGTTGCCACTAGCGCCGTCTGCCGCTGATGGCTGGAAGCTGTCCAATCGTCGGAGATGCGGCTGAGAGCCCCACTTAGGTCATCCTCAGGCAGCAGTAGCTATCGTATTCGAACCTCAACCCACCCAACCCCTGCGATACCGGATAAAAGAATGATCAGCTTAATGATTCTCGTCCCCTTCGGATCTACTCGTGCCCCCTAGCAGTCTCCGGTAATCGAACGTAGCCTCGCGAAGGGTTCTTTGCGGATGGAACCGTGCAAGCTATGCAACGACCAGGAAAAGAAGCACGAGGATGATGCTCGGCTCGCATTCGATTTTACGCCAGAGGACCTTGCCAAATCGGCGTACGAACGGCCCTGCGATTCGTGCATGGTAATTCTTGAAGGACTGCGTCAGTCCCAGACACGCGAGTGGTCGTTTCAGCGCGATGTGAGGAGAGTGTATGCGAGGTGTCATAGTAAGAGGAGTAATTACGCAGAGAGCTTAAGCCTAGAGATTTATTTCGTTGATGATCGACCTAAGCTGGAATTGGAGTTCTATAGCTTGCAACCTCATGGTGAGTGGGTCCGAGCACTGGTGGAGATTATCAGCACTATGCGGTCAGATTGGCTGAGCTCCGCTGCTAACAAGTTTGCAGCATGGAAGGCTGTACTTCCACGCCCATCCATCAGTGGTCATCCGCTGTCACCGCGTGCTTTGGCCTGGCTACAGTCGCTTCTGGATGAATGCATGACCAGCCACAATTCCTGCAAAGACCTCGGTCAGCCTCAACTACCCAAGCGCGTGCTTTCGCTGCAAAGTCACGGCCCCCATAACATTTCCATAAGACTTGTCGAACCGCAAGGGGAATTTGACTCATACGCTGCTTTGAGCCACTGTTGGGGTCATGAACAGCGGTGCACTCTCACGAAGAGCTCGCTCCAGGCCCGCAAGCAAGGAATTCCTTGGGACACGATCCCGAAGACGTTCAAGGACGCGATACGTTTTTGTCTTATGCTTGGCATACGGTATATATGGGTTGACAGCCTGTGTATAATCCAAGACGATGAAAAGGACTGGGAGATCGAATCCTCCAAGATGGCCGACATCTACCAGTTTGCCTATCTGACCTTGGCAGCGACAGCCTCCCCAGGCGACTCGCAAGGATGCTACCCAGAGACCTCCGTATCTGCCGATGACCTGGAGATCCATATTCCGGAAGATGTCGGTGCCTGCAGGATTGCCGTTCGTCGGCCGCTGAAGCATTGGGACAACCTGATCCCAAGTCAACTAAAGCAACAGTTTCCTCTACTCTCGCGAGCATGGGTGTTCCAGGAGCGGATTCTTTCCCCAAGAGTACTCCACTTCTGCAAATCCGAGCTCGTCTGGGAGTGCAGACAGCTCAGCGTCTGCGAGTGCGCAGGCCTGGGCCAAGAGAGTAGCCCGGGTGGTCTATTCTATAATACAATCCGGGATAGCGGAGAAGAAGGCAGGCAGGATAACGCTGCTCAACAGGAACGGCTGGATTTGATTCTGGCTATGCAGCTGCAGCAACAGGAGGACGATTTGGAACTGGCGATGCGTCTGCAGAACGAGGGAGGCCTTGAAGAGAATGAGAATATGGAGGACGGTTCTTGGGCATTTATTTCTCCGCTCGACGGCTTCCCGAACGCTGATCCTCATGCTCGCCCTTCGGATCAACGACACGTCTTTGGTCTTCCTGCGTACGATGCAGCCGTATCCAACATCATTCAGGCGAAGAACCGTCCGGAACTCATTCCACATTTCCATAGGACGGTGGAACGGTACTCAGCACTGGCCATCACCAAGAAAATTGACCGATTACCAGCGCTCTCCGGAATTTGCAGACGCATTCGACACCTTCGCGGCGAGTATCTTGCAGGCTTATGGTCGGATTCGCTCTGTTTCGATCTGATGTGGCGCATCAACACGCTCAGTCTCGACACTTGGAACGGCGGACGCCCACCAGAATACCGAGGCCCCACATGGTCGTGGGTCTCCGTCGAAAGCCCGGTGTCGTACTGGGCCGACATCACAGACTTCAACGACTCCGATCCGCGCTTTCGACCCCGGAGAGCGGATGACCGTCTCGGAATCGGCGATGACGTCGAGGACTACGTCAAGCCTGTACCAACGAAGCCTCTTGGCCGCAACACAGGCAAGGTGCAAGTCGAGCTCAACCTACCAGGTCACAATCCGTTCGGCGCGGTAACATCAGCCGTCCTCACTGCGGAGGCTTCCTGCACCACCGCAAATCTCTTCTACACCTACGACTCCTACTGGTACGGCCAAACCAACAAGCACGACCCCATGCGCTACAAACTCAAAGTGCAGACCTCCGACGCCCGCCGCCCTTCGTTGGACACCCGCGCAGACACGGTCGAGATCCCGTTCTTCGCCGACTACGCTTTGGGCATCGACGGGCCGCATAAAGTCGCGGAAGGCGAAATGGTAACGCTCCTGCTAGTCCATCCTAAAGTCAGTCTTGTGCTGCGGAGGAAGTTCGATGAGGGGAGGGCCATTACGGTGCACGGCGGAGAACAGGCGTGGGAGAGGATTGGTATTGCGCGTATTAGTGAGAATTTGTTGAATTACTATCGCGTGGATTGGATGAGGGCGAGTGAGGTGAAGCGGTTTAAGATTGTGTGAGGAGTGGTGCTTTCTCAAACACGTTAGAGAAACCTTTCAAGGACTGCACTACGTCCTTCCACCTCCGGTGGCACAGCGCCGATTAAGGTTGGCTCCGTATCCAGCTTTCTGAAGGGCTTCAAACTCTCGAAGCTTGGGCGAGTCCAGCTGGTTGTGAAGCACGCTGTACAGAGTAGATATAAGAACGGTTTAGAACAATTTACAGAATTTTAGAAGTACCCCGCATCTGGACGCAGTGCTGGCATCTTCTTCGGGCCTAACTTCGAACTTCTTCCAAAAGCAGAAAATACGCGAAGCATAGCCCGGAAAACTTGACGCAAGTTCCCACCCTCGAGAGACCCACGTGCGTGTGTCGAAATGCAGTCGAAACATGAGCAACGTAAACGAAAAGTATGAGTATCATTTGTAAGTCATTTCAATCCCGTCGAAGCGCATCAGTGAAGAGTATCTAAAAAGAGGAATTAGGCGACGGGAGCCCCGGGAGCAATCGCGCGATAGCGATCCATACGACGACCGTATCAAGGACCATGCCGGGGGGTGGCCAAGGCAGTTATCTGATGCTCCTTTGGGAGGCGTATGCAACAGAGCGAGGCTGACGACAGCGTTGCTTTCATACGAGCCGGCTCGGTTGCGCCGAGAAGGAAGTGGGTGGAGGGAAGTGCATCCTTCGCGGCGCAAAGCTAGGCCGGGGTGTGTTCACACCGTACGAGAAAGCATGCGGGACGATGCTCATGTAGATTAGCGAGAAATAGTAATCAAGAGCAGGAATTCCAGTCCCGGTTGGAGGATCTTATGCATTTAGCCCATTCCACCCTTTAGATAGACGTCTCTACTTTTCGAGAACTTTGAACGCCATCCCTCCGAACCCGTACTCGCATACGCTACCCCGGTCAGATAGCTGGAGGGACACAAATCTCTCCACTTGCATCAAATCCGCACGTCCACTCGTTCGGCTCCGGCATCGCCGCTGTATTCGGAATATTCGAGCTTTCCCTGAACTCCACGATCCTCCTCTCACCGCCGCCCACATCCTGCACCACCGCAAACGTCGCATCCGTGAAATACAGATCCTTGTTGAGTAGAATATGCGTACCGCCCTCCCATCCAATCATGTAGACGAGGCCGCCCTTATCGCCGTTGGAATTTGGCACGGCGAGGGTGTTGATAGCGCCGTGGTTGAAGACAGAGAATGTCTGACCGAGGGTCTCGTTGAAGGAGTGATAAAGGGCGAGCCAGCCCGTGTAGTTATAGTGTGTGGTATTGAAGGTGGCGAGGAGGGAGCTTGAGAATGATGCGGCGAAGACTTGATCCCATGCGCCGTTTGCTGTATGGTATTAAAGCTGAAACTACTATGTTTACTGGCCCTGGACTGACTGACCTGGATAGGGGAAGAAGCCTAGGGTTTATGTTAGCAGGTGAGAGATCCGAGCACGCCTGATGTGCAGCTCACCGTTCACTTGGCATTCCAACCAGTTTGAGAGCTGGATACTGGCGTTGACGGCGGGGTCGTTGGCGAGAGAGCATGGGTCCGTGTCGTCTCGTGCCGTCAGACCCAGCATCTCGGTTGATGGCATGGCGAACGCTGCTGCAGTGGACACGATGCCGCATGCGGCGACTACGCGAAGGGTCAGTCTTGGGATTGTAGGTCCTGGGCTGATTTAGACTCGTATTGCTTACCGAGAACTGCTGCTAAGCGCATGCTAATAGACGGAATTAATGGACTAATGCTTTGGCTAATGATGTAGAATAAGGAATGGAGGGGTTTCGGCAGCACGACTAGGGAAGGAGAGAGGAGGACGAGAAGTAGATGAATGAAATAAGAACTTTGAGAAGATCGCAATATATTGGACGCGAAATTGTAGAGACATCTACCCAGGGGACGCGCCCGGGTAAGACGCGAATGTAAGATGGAGCAGGGATACCGCTTATGAGCACTGCCATTGGTCCTTGGCCGTTTTGTCGTCCTGGTAGCCCGGAATTGATAAGCGAAAGTGCTCGAAGGGATCTCCAATTCAGATTCGCATCAGCAAGCTCTTCCTGGCGGATTTTAGCGGGTGTTTTGCGAGTTTCGAAGCGTTTGTTGGCTTACACCGCCATCGGGGCCACCGCGTCGTTTACCGATGTCAGCCTCCAAACGGGAAATGACTGGGGTAGCGCGTGGGTACACGCCAGGGTGTCGGCCAAGCGTCTTACACCCTTGCTCGGAGCGACCCCGGAGATCGCTGGTGTCGCAAACGTGCTAGATACGCGATACGACGTCAGGTCCGAACGCGGCGTATTTGGGGAAGTTTGGAGAATGGAGGCGTATAGGGCGCATAACTAATGCGCCCGCCTTGCGGCGTTCCCGTACTCAGCCTTACAAACGCCGCTTGAGCCTTGCTGGATATTATATAAGGCCTTGGGGTCCTGATGTATACGCCGCCTGACGGAGTTGGTATAAAGATAGGCCTCTCAAACCGCGCATACTCAGGTCGCTCATCGTCATTTTTTATTATTTCGTGCATCGATCTTCCAATGCGTAGGTCCCGGATGCTGCAGCATTACCGCAGCAAACAGCGCCGGTATTTGCAGTGGAGGTCTGATCAAGAGAAGAATGGAGAAGGCCCCTACATCCCTCCACATCTGAGACAGCTCCGGACTGAATGGTTCGCGAAACGATATACCAAATACAATGCCGGGGCGCTCAGAGGCGATGCAGATGCAACCCGAGAGCCAGAAGCTCAGAATTTCAACGAACCGTCGTCTGATATGGAAGAGCCGGAAGCACTTGTCGACAAGATCTGGAGGTGGCTCAAATGGTCGGATGACGAAGAGGAACAGCGCGGGAGGTCATCTTCGCGGAAAGAAGGGACATGAAGCGAAGTGGACTGGAGTAAGCTGCATGCCGTTACTGACTGGGGAAGCAGTCAGGCTAACGCAAGAGCAGGAACGAATCTATGAATATTGAGAAGCGCTACTAAACCCGATACTTATTTAGAGGTTTGGGTAATGTTGGCAACCACTCGCAGTGCCATCAAGAAGGCTACCCTTTGGGTATCCGCGAAAAAAAGGGTGCATCGATAGGGGCTGGAGGACGGCGATCTAAGGCGAACTGTTCAAGCGTTGAGAGATAGTTGCGAGAATTTTGGAGTGGGTGATCCGGGAGCTGGGGGAGGTGGGATAGATGATGGAGAGATGGTGCCATCTTCAGAGGCCACATTCGATGGCAGGTAGATTACCAGTTGCCAGGGGTCGCAGACAGCTGCGCTTGAACCGTTGGATATCTCCAATATATCCCGTACGAGGTGCGTCAGATAATGAGCATTATAGGCTGGTGCGGGTGATGGAGTTCCTTGCGTGGTACGCGCTATGGGACTCACCGATTCGCGTAGAGTCCCACCGCTACAACTCACCTTGCCCCATTCTCCGCGAGAAGGTGCAAACGAGAAAATAGTGAGGTCCCGCAAACAGAAACGAAACCTTCTCCTGCCACTAGTCAGAGCGGATGGTGTTGGTGTAATATCGGCTCGGGTCTAACTCAACTATAAGATTCGAACAATCCCAGAATCCATCATACATCAAGACAATACACCGCCGGGCTGGCACAATTGGTTAGCGCGTGAGACTCTTAATCTCAAGGTTGCGGGTTCAAGTCCCGCGTCCGGCTTCATTCGTCTTCTTTTTTGCCCTTTCTTTTCTGCCCTTTCGTTCTTTACTGTTGCGTCTGTCCCCCCTTTTTTGGCCGCTCTTTTTGCCGGCGCCTCGAACTGATAACACGTACAAGCTGTGGAAGGATGGGGATTGTACACATCAGGAGGATGATAGCCTAGAAGTGTAGTACTCGAGGACAGGAGCAACGTGGAGAGTAGGAATAACCATTCACTACCTCCACTCTGATCGCAGGAGCTTCCGCACTGTGGTCATTGATGACCGTACTCGCATCAATCCATATTCTGCCTCCTCCTTTCCTATCAGACATTACCTTCGCTCCAGCGTAGCCTGAAGTCTCGCAATGCCTGATTGATGTGCGCTCAAATATTTCCTGGGCTCCATCACAGCGCACCGACTTTCATCCCATGTATCCCTACCCGTACGGGTCGCTTCGCCACAGGTCCCAGGGGTCTAGTATCGAAACGTCGTTCAGGCGTAGGGAGCATAGGGTCGGAGGACGGATGAACGCGGTCAGCGGGTCGTAGTCGCGATTCCAGTTCGTTGGAAACGACAGCGTCTCAACAATTAGCACTATTCATTGGGGGGATTGAGTGTGGCCTTGTGGTGGCTACGGCCGAGCGCGTTGCAGGTCCGTTCCGGCAGCAGAGTCGATAGGTCATTACGAGATCACCCTCTTCTTGTAGGCAACCGAACAGCACAAGGTCGTACCACAAAGTCTATGAGATGTACCTCAAAGATGGGATGGAAGTCAGCTGGATGACGTTCGCTAAGGGGATTAAGACTGAGAACTAGTGGCTTGGCATTCCGCAGAGCCAGTTACCGCTCAACATGCACACGACATTGCCCGGGTCAAGGTCTTCCGAGGCATCAAAACTTCCCGCTTACATTGGCGTTCACAATTCAAATTCACGCGTTCCATCGCCTTCTTAACTCCAAATCGCTCGCAGCAACATGCCACGATTCTTCGCCATCACTCGACAATGGGGACCCAACTTCCAATGTCAAGCACAAGGTACATTTGGAGCAGATGGAGGAGAAGAAAGATGGCGTATAGACCGGATACTTTAAGCCAATAGCTTGGATGGGGCCCAATGGCCAGTGTCCACAAGGCAATGGACCTTTTTCACGCTGTTAAAGCATCCTCAACACGATCGATAACCGGATCAGGAGGACCACTATTACCACAATGAAACCGAGACACTTTGTACTTGTAGAATCTGTCCTATTTCCACTGTCGTGTTGACGTCTTTGCATCAGACCGAGGCGGAGAGCCAATAGGCTGTCAGCTCGCTGCTTCGGGTGGTGGCTGCAGCTTAGATCGTCCACTCAGATGGCCAAAGCGAGGCTGACGCCGGGCTGAACTCAGCCTCGTGCGCGACCTCCACTTCGTCCAGTAAATATTGGGATATCAGGCAGATGGTATTTTGCTCTGCCCCCGCTAATTCTTAATCCTACTCAGATCAAGAAACACACGGTTGCACACCCGAGAGCAAGAACGCTCTGCATAATACCATTATTTTCATCTAATCATCGTTGCGCCTCTTTGTTGTTTATTCGCTACATCGTCCCTAATCGCCCTCAGTATTCCTTCTCAAACGCTGCTTCACGGCTTCAACCCACTACGATCGCTTCAGACTGGTACCCTTGCTGCGCAACCGCCCAAGCACGCGCTCGAAATGTCTCGGTGGGAAAACGACGCTATAACAGGATTAATAGCTCTGATACTTGCCATACCAGGCGCAATCGTCGCGCTCGGGACTATATGGGTGGTCATTGCACGTCGACAACGCCATTCAAGATGTTAGCCTTTCCCCTCCTCGTCCCCTGCAGCGTCTCGCGACCGGCAAGCTAACAATTGTTTTAGTTAGAGGTCTCAACGCAATGCCCACTGCTGGAGCCACCGAAGAATTTGGTGAAGCTGCATACGAGTTAAACTGGTTCCAAGATCAATTCTCGCACTTACACCGAGAGATCACCGCCGAGCAGGAACAGTGGGCCGAAGAGAGTGGACATCCCCAGGAGCCCCGGCCCCAGGATGCTCGAGAACCGCCTTGATAGTATCAAATATGACATACCAATCAGAATTTACGTGCTCTGGCGTGGTGTGCAAACCTCAGTACTGCCCCATTAATGCAGAAGCCAGCTGTGATCTATTAGTCCAAAATGACCCAAGCATTCCGCACCTTGTATGGGTCCCTCTGCTCGTGAGCAGAACGTGTGCCTAGATTAACGAGGGTCCGGGATAGAGGCAAGGGCGGCGGATATACATGGCCGCGTTTGTGGCTACCGCATCAGTCTGAAAGTGATAACCATAGTTTAATCATCATCAAGAATTCGATTTACAGTTCGGAGAGCAAGCTTACCGGTCTGAAAGGCGACCTCTCGATAGGTCTCCTGCTCCAGAGGACGTCCCATCAGCCTGCGTGCGTTCATAAGACAGGCCTAGATTGCGGATCGACAATGTGGGTCTATTGATCCATTGAGCAACGTGGGAATATGAAGCTAAAATGCCCGTCACTGCAAAGATGAGATGGTGAGCTCAGGGGCTCACCGAATGAGGGGTTCCGGAATCGGGCCGTGACGGGCTTGGCAGTCTAGCGACGCCCTCGACGTCAACCCCACGTGCCAGCTAACGTTCACCCACCAACGCCATCGCTATACAGGAGGGCCACCGTTCCGCATATCCAGCCGACCGGTCAATCGAAAAATCCTGCAAGGGATGCTCGATCTGCCATCTCCGAATCCGCGTATCAGCCTGAGACCGACGACGCTTGGCACTCCCTAGGCATCCATGGCTCTCAGGGCCTTCCTAGACGCTCCATAATCGTACTATCATGCCATTATCACCCCACCAAACGATCTACACCGGACCCTATAAGTACTTTCTTCTCGGCTCTGCGTTCATTGAGGCGTTACCGATCTGCATTCGCGCGTCCCGTTGCCTTCTTCCTGGGATCACTCCCATCCACATGGCGGCCATGCTTCGCCATCACTTGACGACAGGGATGAGTTGAATACCGTGAACTACAGCATTGAATATCGTGGACTTTAGCTAACGGTCCAATAGGGACATGACGGATACCAGCCACGAACGTTGCTTTTGCATTGCGCCCTTCCACAAGATACGAATTGCTGACTGGCTGCGACCCGCCGACGTTCCACGTGAGGCGTTGCGGAAGGGAATCTTGGATTCTCGCAGCAAATCTGCCTCATCCTCTTTCAGCCGTCTGCTGACGCTTGCCCAGTCGCATGCAAGCCTGTGATTGGCTATCCGAGGGCCAAAGATGGACTCCGATTGGCAGAAGCCGATGACGCGCATGGTGTGAGTGGTGTGATACTCTCGTGGTAGGCTATGTCCACGATGTTTGATCTCCCACTTCCGCCCGCAAGATGCGGTTCAGCAAGAGAATGAGAGATGACGTAGAGACGGGATATGCTCAAGTTCATATTTCGGGCCCGTCCCCCTCGGCAGCGCCCAGACGGCCTCTGCGCTATTCCCCCAGCAGCGGTCTGTCCATCCGAATCCGCGGCATTGAAAGGCTGTCTACGAGTGATTTCAACCGTTAGCTTCGTTATTCCGTATACCACTTCCCTCAGACTCGGCCGTTGCTTCACGGTTATTCTATCCACCCCCCGATACGAACTTTCCGAGCATCCTAAGCATGACTCGCTGGGAGAACGAGGCCATAACAGGGCTAATAGCTCTGATCCTTGCGATCCCTGGCGCAATCGTCGCGCTGGCGACGTTACGGGTCCTCTTTGCAAGACGGCAGCTCCACTTAAGAAGTATGTTCGCCTTGGCCTTTAGCTATCGATGCCGTACTACGTATGTGCAAAGCTAAAGCCTTGATTAGGAATACATCTTAGTGCGACCCCTGACCTGCAGGCCACCATAGACCTCAATGAGACCGCATACGAATTGAGCGCCCGAAGAGCTACCGACTGGTTCCAAGACCAGTACGTGTATCTCCACAGAGAAATCTCCGCCGAGCAGGAACAGTGGGCCGAAGAAAGCGGAGATTTCCAGCACTCTCCATCCTACGGAGCTCAGGAGCCGCCTTGGTCGACTTCGGTACCATGGGCTAATCACACCTCGTTTCAATAGTGGCGCTGTTATGTGCGTGCTCTTTCTCAACGAGCGCGCTCGCGATTCCGCTCCACTGTCACATCGGTCTGCGTGGACACTCGCCCTCTTAACGAAAGACATATCGGGTCCATCGAAGGATCGTGTCTGCGGGTGCGCCCGTCAACGTAGATGGAATTGTATCGGCGATGTTAGCTAAAGCTGGGTATCTCAAGCGTGAACCTACGAGTCTCAACACCGGAACGGATCTAGCTGTATCCCATGGCGCGGATAACGGCATACCACGTGTGTGCTATAATCTTAGGAAGACCTAAATATGCTTAGATAAGAAATATAATAGGCTGTTCTCTATTAGAAGTAGGTTCTATAATTAAGCAAAGTACCCTATTCTTCTAGAATCGCTAGAAGACCCTGTTATTAACTGTTGCTAATTAATACTAATTAGGCTCTACAACCTACTCCTAAATCTCGCTTTCTTTAAGTTTCCTATAAGTAGGTGTCCTATTAGATGTGGGGAGTTGCTGTAAACCGCAACTCTACGCTACTAATCTAAGATAGAATAAGGCTAAGCTAAGCATCTATAATATACTTCTACTTTAGTTATAGGTGTAGGTTTTTAACAGGAGCTCTATTTTAGAAAACGTGTTCTAGTCTATCGCATTATATACAGTGCAAGGCTTTCTCTTCCTTAGTTGTCATCTCAATATCGTCGCCCGACCCCGCGAGGTGAAAGTACCGCAGGGAAGCTGCACACGCCAGACTCTTAACAAACACCCCGAATCCCTGTATCTCGTCGGAGTCCAACTCTTGTGCACGAGAAAATTGTTTGCGACAGGTGAGGCGCAGCGGTATGCTGTGCCACATGCTAAGAAACTGACTTCTGGGGCCCAATTTTCGTTCAAAAGCTCAGTCCTATGTACTGATATCGCTTCTGAGCCCACCTCGACCACTTCTCATCATGGCTACGGTTCCAGCAGACGTAGCTCTCGTCGTCGTCCAAGGCTCTTTCTAAACCCCTCTTGTTTATAAAGGCTTGACAGATAGTTTGAAGACCCACGGATATCCCACGTCCCAGCTGGAGATGATCCCGGATGGAAGTCGCAATATGTCGGCATGGAACGAGTGCTGACGTTCGGCTAAGAGGGTCAAGACTGAGAACTAGTGGCTTGGCATTTCGCGGAGCCGGTCTCCGGATAGAACGACGTGCGTAACAGCTACCCTAGAGGCCTTCACAGGTGCGTACATTTGCTAAGCTAATCTTACTTACTTGTGCGGCGAGCACTTAGATCTGGAGAATTCCCTACCGCAAGAGCCGGTTATCGCTCAACTTGTAGGCTCGCCGCTCGATCACGACATCGCCCGGATTTCACACCGCTGTTCTGGCATCTTACCGAGACCTCTTGTGTACGGGGCGAAGTTGCGAAATAATAGTGGATTGAGTTACCTCGCGGCCAAGGTGAACCATATGCTGGTAAAACTCACAGCGCATCAAACAGGCTGACATAGTGGTGTGGTTATAAGGCCGTGATATGGCTGAGGCAGCTCGAGCAAAGACACAAGTAGGGGCGCGAGCGGTGGAGCAAACGGTAGATGGGCCGAAAGTTGGGAAGCCTTGTTGCATTACTGATCTACAAATCAGACGGTATACATGAGGCTGAAAAGGATGCGAAGTGGATCACCTTCAAATGGATTTTTCAGAGTTCGAGGAAGCGATCGAGCCACGGTCCAAGAGGGATGGGCAGACGATACGGAAAAGACGTTCTACTTTCCTCCGTGGCATTCTTGTGAAGTGCTAGGAGATCCTCCGATCAGATTTACTAGAGCCTAAGCTGGCTGAGTTCGAGCTGACGAAGACCTCGCATCATATCATCACGACTGACCGCAATTGTAAGACAACCATCCATTTCGCCGGTGGGTATTAGCGCAGTTGTGAAACTGTATGTTCTCTCCCCTCGTTCCCTCTCTTTAGTCTACCGCTGGCTTGTCTCGATTCCCGTACGCATTATTCGAAACCAAGTATCGATTTTGTCGAGTGGTATGTCCGGAACCAAACGGGTCAAGGTTTCGGTTTCAGCAGCCTCGCTCAACCAGGCTTCTTAGCTTCTCAGCACCAACAATCGCAGTTTAATCAAAACCAAGGACGCCCCAACTCGCCCCTCGGCCAACAGCAACAGCAGCCGCAGCAGGCAGGACGTGGTCGTGGAAATTTCGGCACCGGACCGGCCGTGCTCCGAGATATCGTGCGCCAGACATCCGGTATTTCTCGACGGGGCGGCGGCCGAGGTCAACAGCAGCAGTGGAATCAGAGTCAGAACGCCAAATTCTCAAGCCAGTCAAATAGGCCGTGGCGGCGGACGAGGTAGAGGTGGTCGTGGCCGTGGGCAGGGCCAAGGCCAGCAGATGAATCCTGGGGCGCCTGATTTCTGGCTAGGTGGTGGGCGGAGATAGAAGCGTGGAGCTGAAGATGATGACGGCAGTTCCCGACGCAGTAGCAAGCGTGCTAGGGGTGGTCGCGATGGAGGAGGTGGTGGTGGCGAGGAGTAATGAAGTTGCTTAAAGAGGAAAGAGTGTGATATCGAGCATGGGAAGCTTGACCGTATGGCGCATCTTCACCCGCATTTACGGGTTCGGTTTGTTTTCGTCCTAGGTATATGAAGGCCGGGGTTAGTCAGGGTGCGATCCTTGCGTTTCTTTCACAGGAAGAGGTAAGGAATATGCGGTATGTTCTTCATGGGTAAAAAGCGAGAGAGTTTTCATGCCCATAGCTGGGTATTTTGTATCATAGTAATATGCAAGGGTGTCGATCATGATACCTATATGAGTCATCAAAAATCGGGGTTTTGTGTGGTCAAGTCTGGTGAGCCTACAAGGAAACAGGGGAAGCCTGAAGGGCCATTGAGCAAGTAAGTGACGCTTTCATCTCTGAAAGACATTTAATGGGTGGGTACTAAGAAATTGAACCATCTAGCCGAGTAGAACTTGAGCCGCTGTCTCACGCAAATAGAATTTCAGCAGAGATCTTCTCTGCCAGTGCGTCTGCAATCCGGTTAGTCTCCAAGGGCATTCAGAAGGCAAGATAGCTGACTCACAGACTGTTGCCGAAGGCTGTCCGGGAGGTAGAAAGGGGAATATCGATGCATCAACAACACGTAATCTCGAGACGCCGATCACCCGTCCCTTCGAATCTACCACAGCCATTGGATCATCCACTCGTCCCATCTTATTGGTCCCAACAGCATTGTATACCGAATTTGCGCTCTTTCGAACGACATCAACAATCTCCGCATTGGTCTTGAGCCTGCCACCAGGGAAGGCCTCAGCCCTCGCTACCTGTTTCATCGCCTTCGTGGCGAATAGTTTACGACCTTTGCGGAATGCTAGCACTGCCATCTCAAGGTCCCGTGGGTCTTCGAGCCAATTGGGGCTGATGACGGGGTTGACGGCTGTATCTGGAGAGCGAATGGAGACATTGCCACGAGAGAAGGTCGAGACTAAGCCAACTGAGGCTGCGACGTACTGCTTCCCGTCTGTTATCCCAGTGCTACTGTCGTTCCCAGTGCCAAAATAAGCGTCTAGGACCAGGTATTGGAAGTTGGGCCAGTCATCCGAAAAAGTCTTCCGTAAAGAGTCGTAGGTGTAGTTCCGAATTACCCCACGAGGCACCTTCTCAAACCCCGCAATATCGCCTCCCACATTTGTGAGCATTCCCGTCCGGTTCTGGTTGTATTTGCTGACTGCGCCTGCCAGATATGAAGGGTTTGCAAGACTGTTGTGAGTCGTTACGTCTACCGCATAGGTCGGACCGACCAAGATATTGTCCTAAGTCGATATTAGAGTACCTCCGCTGGCCGCAGAGGATATACTCACCCACATATTCTGGCCCACACCTGGTCTGTCGACAACTATATCAATACCCTGCTGTCGCATTATAGCTTTGGGGCCAATTCCCGACACCATCAACATTTGTGGGGAGCGCATCTGTGGGACACGTCAGCATTCCCAGCGATAGAGGGCCCAAGTACATACGACGCCTGCAGAGAGGATAATTTCTCGACTCGCCATAATCTGGTATATCATGCCGCCGCTTTCCACACGTACGCCGCGAGCAATGGTGCCGTCGAATAGGATCTTTTTCGCGAGGGTAGCCTTGTAAAGCCTAATTCGTCGTCCCTGAGAGATTGACTCGTGGAAGAATTCGGCCGCGGAGCTTCTCATTTGCGTCTCTTGATCGAGCTCTTGAGGTATATAGGACCACCCAAGAAGCTTTCCGCTCCCAAAGCTTTTGAGCTCCTCTAAACCAAGCTCCGAGAAGGCTTTGGCCAGCCAAGATGTAATTGGGTTGACCCAGGATGCGTAGCCGACCTGAATCGGCCCGCCAGAGGTACTCCAGTCCGAGGCATTGTACTGCAGGGAGGCATTCGCCGGACGTTTGCTGTTATCTGGTATGTGATAATGTATGCTCCTTTGGAAGAATGGAAGGAGGCTGCTGAACTTGTAACTTTCATCGCTAACCTCTTTGGCCCACTTATCAAACGCGCCTACTGTTCCTCTGCCGGGCATCAGCGTTCCTCTAGAGCAGGTCGCGGGAAGGAGACCGTGGATATACCTGATATACCAAAGGAAGTTGCGACCACTCGACCCACCGATAACTTTTCCCGAGTCGAACAACAATGTCTGGCCATTTAGCGCCTGGTGTCTCATCAGCTTTACCGGGTGCCCCTGAGAAGACCCGCTCTGTGTTTCTCTACCTACCTTTTGAGGCTCGGTATACATATACCAATCCAGGAGGGTGTTCTTGGTTACCGGATTGCTTCCTGTGAAGGTACTGGCGTATGCTGGTACTTGCGAGTTATTTCCATTAGCGAATTCGTAGAAATCGCCAGCTTCGATCACGGCCACGGATACGGAAGGGTCTGCTGTAAGCCGATTCGCTACAGTGAGGCCTGCCGTTCCGCCACCAATGATGACGTAGTCGTATGTTGCATTTTGGCCAGGGACTCCGAAGTAGGAGCCTAAGAGGCCGAAAGACGAAAACGGGTCTGTTCTTGAGGCAGCACAGTGAATGAAGGTCGCGCTCCACAGCAGAAAAGACTGACGACAGGTTTTCATTTCGCTCTCCTGGAAGCTGCTTCAAGCTACGTGGACTGGCAGTCAAAAGACGCGATATGTGTGAACAGATTGGAACGAGTGACCGCCTGAGGCAGGCAAGTGCTCTTGAAGACACCTCTGTGAAGCTATGATCGGGGTAGACATCACATTAAATCCCTTGGTAACAAATGCGCAGTTCTTCGCCCATTGGACTCTGGCTTGATCATGATTCGAACCCACACCGACTAAAATGGGAAGACTCGATGCCGCGGGAACGGAACAGTAGATGGTACTTCATTTGTAGCCTGCAGGTTGAATCACACCCATAGCCCCGCGCGTGACACTTCAAAGCGCGTCCTCGAGTGAACCTGTTCCACAGGGCTGCTAGCGTCCTGCCGGAAACCAAGATTCCCACAGATCAGTGTACCCCGGCTCTCTAAGATTAGCAGGATGTACGACGTGAGATATCATCACTGCTCTCTCATTACTTTCTGTCATCCGGTGAGCGAGCCCTGTCACTCCTACATTGGGGTGTGGTAAGATTCAGGTGTTGCATGTGAGAAGGTCCAAATTAAGACCGATCAGCAAGTGTTCTGGCGCGGGCCCACCTGAAGAT
Organism: Trematosphaeria pertusa; assembly: GCF_010094035.1. Classification (NCBI taxonomy): domain Eukaryota; kingdom Fungi; phylum Ascomycota; class Dothideomycetes; order Pleosporales; family Trematosphaeriaceae; genus Trematosphaeria; species Trematosphaeria pertusa. The sequence continues at coordinate 550,797 of NW_022987222.1, read as the reverse complement.
CCCTGCTATGTTTCTGGGGTGTCTGAATTGCGGCTTCAAGGCGTAATTATCAGTGCAGCAGGCAACAGATCACGCCCACCCGCTGGGCCGCTAATAAGCTCATATGTGTGCATATGCCCTGGTCCGAGACATTTTCACCACTTTCGTGCAGAAATGTCCAATGGCAAGGCAGCGAAAGGCGGGGTCAACCACTTGCGTCAGGATCTAGCGTGTAGCGCAAATCATGTCTTGTCATCCGCGAATGGACTGATCATAAAAGAATGACTTGGGCAAACCTAAACCGACGTATATGAGAACAGATATGAAATTACCATCCGCACCTAGATCTCTCGTCTAAGAACACCTGAGCTAGAAATGCGGCCCTTACAGCCGCACATGTATACCGCCGCGAGTGCTCTGTTCACATACTCCAAATCTATCGGATCGTAGACTACATGCGAATAGTCAGCTCATAAGATCATGGCAACAAGTTCGTTAGGCCATACCTCCAACTCAGGTTTCCAGTGCAGGCATATTTGCACCCCTCAATGTATTTCTGCAAGTCCGACTGTACGGCAGAGTCCCCAGTGTACTTCTCCAACAGTCGCTCAGCAGCAGTGTCCAGGCTCTGCACTGAGTCCTCAATGATACACGTTGTGATGTCTATGGCTCGATGAATCGAGCCATGCTTGAGGAACAGGAGAGGAAGAATCGTGTCCACTTGGCCTTGGGCAACTTCCTTCTTGATTGAGAGAATATCATTCATCAGGGAGATGATGATGTTGGTTGCGTCCGAGATTAAACGCATGCACTCGTCAACCATGATGGATCGTGGAATCTGCATACCGTAACAGAATTCAGTCAGTGCAAGACAGGCTGTCACTGCGCTGGAACCCATCCGACGTAGCATGTATTCTTCGGCGGTAGGCAAGTGCCCTGAGATTTGGACGCAGTGTTCGACTTCGGTAGATCGGACGAAGTAGACCAGCTCATTGCAAAACTCGCTCGCCTGCTCTGCGCTGGGTCAGCCGTGCAAATCGCCCTAGGCTTAGCAAACGATAACCATACCATGAGTGTATTTCGCACGTACAGCATCTCCAATTGGACCGAAGTCTGTAATGATGGCCTTTGATGATATTGTGCTGGTATCTTTATTTCCAGTTAAGCAAGCTCGGATGAATGAAATAGTTTCTTCGCGGAATCTATTGGCTTTCTCGAAGTCATGAATAAGATCAGAGAACTCCGCAGAGTCGGTTTCTTGGAGACTTTAGTTCGATGACTTAACCGATACGGATGTAGACATACCATCATCCCAGGCGAACAACTTCAAGCAGTTAGTCCATAATTCAGCATTGGAATTTGTGCTCGCTTCTCACTCACCCAAGTTGAGAGATGTGTTACGATGCGAAGCTCCTCGAAGGAAGCATATGGCCACCATGACGAGCTAAACGACGCTGCATCAGCTTTTTTCATTTTCTTCAGCCGATGCCCCGCTGGAAACAAACTACTTTATATTAGTTAAAGCATTTGCTACGGTTTCTCTTACTACCTTTCCATTCTACGGTTGACGTCCAAGCGCAGCTCCTCTCTATGCACATTGACCGCTCTGGGCCAGTGAGCAACCATCGCTTCCAGATCAGGGATCGTGATGGTGATTCCCTTCAAAGCCCCGGCCAGCCCTTCTCGCGTTACTTGCTTTGGAGAGGTCATGATTAGGAAGATTGAGCAGAAGCTGAAAATCCAACGATGAGTGTTGAGGGGAATGAGAAGTGACCTAAGGCTATCTGGGGTGATGAAGGACGACTGCTCCCCACACACTCTATGTGCCACTCACATCCTCCTGAACACCACATGACTGCCTTTTGCCCGCGGACGAGGCTTTGGAGTAACACGATGACTTCGGTCCGGCATCGTTATCATACTGCCTACCGGGAGGCGAAGTGACTGTATGCCTTTGCGAGGCAAGACCTTCCTACAGTGCTTCTTAGCTTCTCTAGGCATATATGGATGGCTGAACCCCCGTCGGGCTGATCAAAGCGTCGCGCTGTCCTTCACAGCAATTACTCAATCGGCATTGCTGTGGGGAAGCTGAGAGTGAAAGTACGGTAGGGAAGCTGCATACACCAAAACACCCCGGACCCCTGCATCTCGTCGGAGTCCGAAAGCTGCAACGGTTGTGCAGGACGAAAATTGCTTGCGCCGGGTGAGGCGTAGCAGTATGCTGTGCCACAAGCATCAAATTGCTGTTGTATGTGCCAAGACACTAATTTCTAGGGCCAACTTTCGTTCAAAAGCTCGGTCCTATGTTCTGATACCGCTCCTGAGCCCAACCCAAACAACCCCCACCATGGCTACGGTCCCCGCGGACGTGGCTCTCGTCGTCGTCCAAGGCTCTTTCCAAACCCCTCTTGTTTATAAAGGCTTGACGGATAGTTTGAAGACCCACGGATATCTCACGTTCCAGCCGGAGCTTCCGAGTTGCAGCAATGTGGATAGCCCCGAATTCCCATCGGTTACGCTATCCGACGACTCAGCAGCCGTGGAGCGCGTGGTACGCCATCTCGTCGACAATGAAGGAAAGAGAGTCGTCATCATCATGCATTCCTACGGAGGCCTCGTTGGGAGCAACGCGATTCCGGAAGAGCTAAGCTTCGCAAACCGCCAAGCTCGTAATCTTCGAGGCGGAGTGATACACCTCTTCTATGTCGCAGCCTTCATCCTAGGCGAAGGGCAAAGTGTCCTAGGGACGTTCGGCGAGTCCCCCAATAATGACGTTAAGGTAAGCCTTGCCAGAAGATTTTCAAGTTTCCAATGCTTACTGTGTTCAAGCCAGACGGGCGATTCTTCCTTAAGAATGGAGGGGAGCTGCTGTACAACGACCTCCCACCTACGGAAGCAGCGCTCTGGGAATCTCGCCTGATTCCTCAGTCGCATGCTGTTCAGAAAACCGAGCTCACCTACGCTGCATACAAGTATATCCCTTCGACGTACTTGATCTGTGAGAAGGACAAGGCTGCCCCGCCCCTATTCCAGGAGATGTTTGCCGGGTCTGCAGGATCACAGGTTGTCGAGCGATGCAGTGCCAGCCACTCGCCCATGCTGAGCCAACTCGATATCCTCGTCACCAAGATCATTGATGTGGTCAAAAAGGTGACAGCTTGAGTGCCCGCGGAGTTATCACTCAGTTTAGGGGCTGAGAGCCAGTGGGAAATGTTTTGATAACATTCGATTATGTATGCAATACATTTGTTCAAAAGCAATCATGTTGCATATACAAAATTGAGCTACGTGCAGTTAAATGTACAAGTATTAATTAGGCGAGGTCGGAAAGTGCGGGTCAGATCATATAAAGCCCTAAGCTGCTACCATAGAACCTTGGTCTGCTTCCCTACCGGTACCATTGACAATGGATCTGGAGCGGCGGAATCCAGAAGGTGAAGGCTATCTCATGAATAAATCAGACACAAAAGTATGCAATCGCTTTCGCACGTAGATTCCCCTCCACTATCTATAGAATCCTATTGACACCGAACCGAAGCAACAGAAGGCCACGAACTGAGTGACGACCAGTAGATACCCTCTACAGCCTCGCTGGATCACACAGAGGTCGCTGTCACGTCCCTCCCTCGCTCTACGTCCAGACCATCCTCCGCTCACCACGAGCACCATCCCCAACAGTGGTCCTTGGTTCCTCCCCTCCATGGACAACATACTGGACGGCGCGTCAGCGCAATCCTTTACAATAGGAGACCAAACTAAGGAGGCACCGCAACTACTAACTCTAACTACAGGCGGAGAACTAGTCGTACTCTCTAAGGGCAGCGACCTTACTACTTCTATATATATAGCCCTAAGGACAGCCAAGGCTAGCGCGTACTTACAAGGTTTAAGGTCTAGAAAGGTGCACTAACAGTGTTCTCGGAGTACTTCGCCGCCAACCTTCGCTTCAATAGCGCCTGTCCGCACTCCAGACTCTAGGAGGGGAGAGAGACAAGATCATCTTCTGCGAGGATGAGATGACACGGGTTGGAAGCAAAGGAGAGGCGGAACTCAGACGCGGAGAAAGCTATCGAGCCGAATGGCTCAGTGCGAACGAGACGAGAGCCTGCTAGGAGACCTCCGAAGCGACGAAATTCCGAAACGCCGTGCAATTGTTACCGAAGACACATGCTCTTGCTGGCTACGGCTCATCCTCGTCGCCCAGCCCCGCACTCTTTCCAACTATGATACGGGAGAAGGTTGAAGACGGATTGGAGAAGGTTGGAGACGGTTGGAGACGGATTAGAGAAGAATCTACATTGGGGAATTGGAGCTAGATGGATTATTTAGGAAGCCCATTGCACACTGAGATACGAGGTGCATGCCCTGGGCTTAAGAAGAGAAATACAAAGGCAGGGGCTTAAGCGTGCCTTGAACGGATAGGAGGTAGTAGTCGCAGGATGCGTGTCGTTACAAGGAATTTTTAGCGCTTACAAACCACGTGATCGCAGAATCCGGGAACAGGACGCACCCTGGATTATTCAGGGTCCAACGCCACGGGTGAGATGAGACGGTACCCGGTGCAGAAGCGTCACCAACAGCATGGCGCAGCCACTTTTCTGGAACTCTTTTGCCGTCTCTCCACCTGGGCATGCATGGATAGTGGTGATGCTGCACCTCATTGGCCAGTGCGCGCTAGCTCGTCGGAAAAGGCACCGTGTTTACCGCCACTCACCCGCTGCCAACGCATCTTCAGCCAGATGCACCAATTGGCGGGATGACGTTGATTTCCAGATTGCCGCTCATACTGCATCTCGCGCATAATGGCACATGCATGGGTTATGCAGGGTAGTTGTAAGACTCGCAGAAAGAGAGCGGCTGCAGGTCCGGTCTCCAGAGCGTCGCTGTGGAGCCGCAGGCGCGACCCTCTCCGTGAACACCTTCCAAGGCCAACACCTGACATCGTTTACTCCTGAAGGCTGCAGATGATACTCTAGAGACCCTCCAAGCTGCGTCAACACGGTCTCGCCGAGCGCGAGTCACTGCGGGCGGTGCGTGCTTTTTGTTGACGGCCCGCCGTTGTCATGGGGACGAACGAGCTTCCATGCAGCCGACCTCCGATATCCACCACCACAATCGCCGCGACTCCGCCCTCAACCGCATCCTATTCCTATCCAGTAGCACTGCTCCACGGCGACCGCCGTCCATCTTTCGACCTGGCTTCCATCGTCGCTCACACCCTCTGAGCGCTCGCGTTATTCTTGAATAACATACGTCAACCTTGCCCGCCATGGCCGAAGGCTACCAGGTTTTGGAAGAATTGGGCAGTATGTCTCGCTCAAGCCACATCCATACATTTCGCCGCTGACATGGTGCAGGCGGAAGCTTCGGAAAGGTGTACAAAGCTATCGAGAAGGCCACCGGAGAGACCGTTGCGATCAAGCTGGTACCGCCTCGCCAATGCTTTGCATGGCTACAATAGACTGATGGAGCCCGCAGATCGACCTCGAAGAGAGCACCGACGAGCTCGCGGATATACAGGCCGAGATCAACTTGCTCAGCACATGCAAGAGCCCCTGGGTCACGGAATACAAGACGAGCTTCGTCAAGGGTGTCAAGCTATGGATCGTCATGGAATTTCTCGGAGGAGGCTCAGCTTTGGATCTGGTGGGCATTGGGTCGGATAATTAGCGACGGCCTCTACTGACGTCTGCAGATGAAACCCGGCCCCTTCAGCGAAGCGCACATTGCCATCGTCTGCCGAGAACTCCTGCTAGGCCTCGACTATCTCCATTCGACGGGCAAGATCCATCGAGATATCAAGGCGGCCAATGTCCTCCTCACAGACGCCGGTAAGGTCAAGCTCGCGGATTTCGGCGTCGCCGCACAGCTTACGAACCTCAAATCGCAACGGATGACGTTCGTGGGCACCCCGTACTGGATGGCGCCCGAGGTTATACAGGAAGCCGGCTATGACTTCAAAGCGGATATCTGGTCTTTGGGCATTACTGCTATGGAGCTTGCCTTGGGACAGCCGCCGCTTGCTGGATCGCATCCCATGAAGATCCTCTTCACCATCCCTAAAAACCCGGCTCCCCGCTTGGAGGGAGACCAGTGGAGTAAGGATTTCAAGGACTTTGTGGCGCAATGCCTGATAAAGGACCCCGATCGACGAGCGAGTGCAAAGGAGCTACTGAGGCACCGCTTCATTCAACGTGCCGGAAAGGTCGAGGCGATGCGCGAATTGGTCGAGAGAAAGCAGATGTTCGACGCGCAGGAAGAGACGACCAGCCATCCGAAGTATTATGAGGAGACCATGTAAGCAGCTACGGCCTCCCCAATCATGTGTCTCCGCTAACTAGGCAGGGTCGACCTATCTCCCAGGACCGAAGAGGATGAGTGGACCTTCGACACTGTCAAGCCTGCTACGATGACTCCAGCACGCCACACAGCGAAGCGGCGCAAGATGGCCCGCATACCCTCCAGCGACGCCAATTCATGTGCCTCTATGATGCAGCACCTGGACCTCAACGCCGGTCCGCTGGGCAATGTCACAGACTCGCCGCTTCCGGAACGCCGCCGCGCATCGTCTCGCAAGTCATCCGCAGGAACCGCCATTCGTGTTTCTTCAGGTTCGACGCCGACGGCTCGCCGCATTAGCAATGTGCCGAAGCAACCTCTCGGTCTAGACCTCACCTTTGGCAACTCGCCCTCCACTGTGCGACACTTCAAGCGCGTCTCGTCCGGTGAACGGCGGGCAGCTCTGACTTCAAATCCACCACCCCCCAGTAACTCATTCCATCCGAACCCTCAGGCCCGGACGTTCCGCCCATCACCGCCGAACTCTGCCCATCCTCTTGACATGGAAGTGAATAATGAGAACCAGCCGCCAGCGCCGGTATACCCTCCAATGCCCGTAACGAAGGACGCGCTTTACGGACGGCGAGCATACGGCAAGGTGCTCGATTCTGTCTTTCAAGAAGCATATGCAGACTGCGCATCGCCCCATCAGCGTGAAGCCCTGGGCCGGGTGCATCAAGCCTGGGCACACCTTGATCAGATCGACCCTCAAGGCGAATTTCTGCTTTTGAAAGCGATGATGGACCGGCTGCAAGGTGACTCCAAGCTCGCGTCTGCCCTCGGAGTTACTGTCTCTCCAGCTCCAACTCCAAAGCAGCATAATACGAAGACGAGCGAAACGAGCCTCAGCGGTACCACCATCCACGGAACTAGCACTACCCGCATCCGATCTAATACGACAAACGCAGCAAGCTCCCTCAGCAAGCAATCAGCGGATTACAGCGCTACGCCCACACAAACACCCTTCCAAACCCCCATCGAGACTCCCACAGGCACTACCTCGGCCTCTCCCATCAAAGGCCCCAAACTCGTCCTCGCCCAGAACAATCCGCATCTCAAGTCGCATCGTCGCCGCCAGAGTGCTTTCGTTGGCGGCGAAAAGGCGTTTGGGTTGGATGCGTATGGCGGTCTGGATGAGAAGAAGCTGCCGGGCCATGTCGAGAAGGGTATGGAGCAGCAGGGATTGTTGGCTGATATCCTCTACGGGCAGTGGATGCAGGGGCTGAAGTCGCGCTGGCCGCTGTCTTAGTGCGAGCGGCTGCTGTGTCGGTGGTCACAGCCTAGTCCGGCGATTGCTGGCTGGGCGGGCGGCTAAGCTGCTTGTATACATGGTACGTATGCGGTTCTACAAGTCGATTTCTATTCTTGCACATATCTTCGGCCTTGCTTGCTTCCACGCTGTCCTGGCTAAGCGGGGGAGTATGAAGGCATTGCATGTTTCGTGTCTCTCCTTTGGCATTGGCATCAGATGATTCATGACCCTTACGGCCTAAGGGTTTTTTGACGATTCACGATGATGCGCGATGCTACTCTGCATTCGGCATTTGCATATGAAAAGTTGGCGTTGTTTGGCATTTTAGGCGTTCACATGGCTGGACCGTGGTGGATTTCAGAGAGATAGACAGCTCGATGTAATATGGTATGTGAATATAGTGTATCAAGACATTGTTCCTGTAGTTTTGCTAGGCTTCTTATCCTACGGTGTAGATCCGATGGTTAGTCCATTGGTAGTGTGGGCTTGACCTTTCTGTCCCCTGACGCGACCATATGGCTACACCGTATGATGTAGTGGATAGTGACGGCCTTTTCGCCACTTGCTCTACGCCCTTGTCAGACTAGGTGGCTTGATGATGTGCGCGGTCTCTTCCTTGTGCCTAGCTTCCTTCTCTAAGCAATGCACTTGCACTTCCCCCCTGGCGCCGTCCACGGCTGGCAAGTCGATGGTGCAGACAGACAGACAGCAAGCGGCCGGAGACTTACGCCTCTCTTATCCATGCCGCGATGCCTATCGACGCAGGACTGCGTGACTCCAGCTTTTCTGCCCAGGTAGTCTTTCATTCGTACGGCGAGCGCTCTGCCCAACCTCCCTCCCCTCCCCATCACACCCACCCCTCCTTCTCCCCCCTCTTCTCCCCAACACCCCCAGCATCCAATTCCACCGCCATATTCCGACTCTCCAGCTCCTGCACACCTATCACTCTCCGCCCACCACCACCACCAGCTGCTGGCACCTCCATCCTCCTGCCCTCATCGCCGACGAGCTCGCGCCGCATGGCGTAGGCGTAGTTGAGATCTTTGGTGGGCGGGGGAGGGCGGTCCGCGGTGCTATCTGGCGCTTCGTAGATTTTCGGCCGCTGGGCAGCTTGACGCTGGCGGCGGCGGTGGAGGAAGAAGAGCAGGGCTAGGATGGCGAGGATGGGAAGCAGGATGGTGGGGAGGAGGATGGCGGTGAGGGGGGTGCGGGGTTTAGAGGTGGAAGATGAGATGGGTGGTGGGGAGGAGGAGGTGGGTGAGATGGTGATGGTGGCTTGGGGTGGGGAAGTGACGACGATGGTTGCGGGTTGGTTGACTGGCGCTAGTGTTAGCAACATGAAGGCGGCGGGTGTTAGAGCAGGAAGGAAGTGGACGTACATCTCGTCAACTCCGTGCTCTTCGCACAATAGCTATTAAACACTTCGAGCGCGCTCTGCACATCCCCCGCCGCAGCACCCGTTGGCGTCGCTCTAGCCACCAATCCCAGTCCCGCTCTCTTCCTCAATCGCGCAGCAGCCGTAATCGCCGGACTTCGGACTTCGATGCCACTCGCGAATGTCTGCGCCTGCGTCTGCGTCGCCGCACTCTCGCACTGATCCGCCACGGCCGTCGATATAATGCTCGCAAACTCGCTGCTCGAATCGATGCAGAAGCATGCGAAGGAGGTCAACTGCGTGTCGTCGCCGCATCCGGAAGCCTGGTTGCGCACGATGACGCTTACGCGGTCGAGTGCGCAGGGTGCGAGGGAGGAGTAGAGAGGGATTTGGTCGATGTAGATGTGTGTTTTTCCTGCGGCGTGTGCGCGCTGGGGGGATAAGAAGAGGAGGAGGAGAGGCAAGAGAACGAGAGGAAGGCGAAGGGGCATCGTGCTGAGAAGCATGATAGGAGACGCAGTATGGAAAGAAGCGATCGAAAGTCAAGCAATTGCGACGATGCTTCGGCTTCGCTGTTACGCTTCAGATGTCAGTGTCTGTCAAAACGGGCGTTCAGCGGGAACAGAGGGGCATACTCCATACTTAACCGTCGCAACGGGCGCAGCGGGCGCACCCTTAGTCCGTAAGACATGGATAACTCACTATACGAGTCCTCCGTCGCACTGCTACACCCTGTCGAAATTACCGTTGAGGCTGCAGCATCGCGTTTGGAGTTACCGCCGTCATGGCGCCTCGCAACCCTGCATTTCCTAAACGGGAAGCATCTGATACGTTAGCGGGCCTTGTGCCTGGGCGCCTTACTCCTCCTCACCTGGAGTCCGTCCACTCCGCGCCGTTCGTGCCTGGCTGCAAGGCTGCTGCGATGCTCGTGGGATGCAGGGTTCGTAGTTCCGTTTGGAGTGGGTTTGGAGGGGTCGTCTTATCGTGGCTCTAAGCGTACACTATACCAGATACCGCTAGGCGATCATTATGGGTTACCTAGAGGTTTGGATATATGTACTCCATTTCTTCGGCCCATTCTTGCCGTTCGGCGGTTACTTCGCGGTGCAGGTGGATGTACTGGTCTTGGAACCAGTCTGCGGCTCGGCGCGTGGTTAATTCGTCGTTGGCGTCGCGTGGGCGGGAGGCAGCTGTGTTCTCCAGATCTCGACCCGGGATAGCGTCGATGTGCCCTGCGAATAGTTATTTTCGATTGCTCTGGGCATTGCACTCCTGATTTACATACCTCTTGGTCGATAGCGTCGTCTTGTCAGAAGAATCCACAGTGTGGCCAAGGCAGCGATCGCACCAGGTATTGCAAGGACAAGAGCGATTAGCTCTACGATATTATCGCTGTCCCCACGACCCATGATGTATGTCTGAATGCTTAGAACTGTATAGAGTCAGCCTCAAGATAGTAAAAGACGTGAAACAAACGGCACCAGTATTTGATATGATGGACTGGGGATAATCAGACAAAACCTTTTGGCTGGCGAAGCGATACAGAGAGTGCGAAGCAGCGAAGATCAGAAATTATTTAGGCAGGCAAGCAATAAAGTTAGAGTACAGCCTTAATTGTGCCGATTTAGGGGAAAGTGACCAGTTGCGAGCTTCTTTAGGTGGTGTTCGCATTCATTGGCTGCCGAGACGGGACTATCCTTGAGATAGAACCTAGAGATAGCACCAGAAGCCGGCACACTGGGTGTGGAACATCAGCAAGAAGAATTAATAGATAATAGAGAGCTTGCAAAGACGAGGAAAAGGTGAAAAGAGAAGCGTTGCGTAAATTTATATAACCAGGCGAGCGGAGAATTTGGGCCCTCGGGCGTTTCCTATTGAGGAATAGGTCGAGGGTTATCCGGTGGAATTTGGGGGGCGAAGTCGGCGGGCTGTGTTAAGGCTCTGTAGGAGAGAACCCACATTGATGTGTGGGCGTGCGTTTTCGCCAGTGACGGCTGGGGTTCCAGAATCTCTCTGTGGGACCATTCCCGTTCAAGCGTAACTAGCTTCCCCGATGACCAGCCCGTTCAATTCTATGCAGCCTCAGCGCCTCTAGGGCGAATTATCCACACTCTACGCCCGCTTCTCCTGCATCGCAACATCGCTCAGATGAATTTAGAGCGACGTCCTCGCTGGCGACCGCTGCGGGACGATTGATTAGGCAGGGCTGACTCCGGCTTTATTGCCCTGCAAACAGCAGCAGCAGCGGCGCCGGTCATAGAGATACTCTTCCCGACGAGTCAATCTTCCTTACTTGTACGGCGAGCCCTTCGATGCGGAGAATTCCCTAGCGCAAGAGCAGGGATGCTTCTGCGCTCATCTCCCGTCGCGAGCGGCTTCACGTGCTGCCGCCCGTTCCTGGATGCCTTTGATAGCCCTTATCGGGAGGAATGCGAAGCACAGCACCGCTTCAGCTGCATGGAACGCAGTGGCGTCGCCCATTACTATCGACACCGACCCTAAAGGTGTACTGTGCATCGCATCAGCGCGGGCTAGACAGCAGGCGTCTCCATGGTGGAGCGCGGGAAATTGGAAGCTTGGACTGTTTGTGTGGTCAGACCCTCGACGCGTGACGGCCGGGAAACACAAAAAGCTCAGGAACGACCGTGTGACGTCCGAACTCTGAATCCCTCGCCCGCCTGCCCCCAGAGATGCTGCCTTCCATGAGTCTGGTATGGGTTCTTCTGCCGGCCCTACTTTGCTGAAGGCCTGGCTCTCGTTTCTGCTGAGGCTCCTCGGCGTTCCCGCTGCCCTATTGGCCCTGCACCTGGAACTCCATGGCAGCTCGCCTGCCTCGACTTCGCTAATTCTGCACCGACTTTCTCGACGCTTACGCCTCTCCGCCCTCGCCTGCATGCTCAAGAAGGACCATGATACTGGCATGAACAGCATCTTCTTCGTCGGAGGTGCAGACGTAATGGACCGCGCACAGTCACAGCACAAGCCCCAGCCGCTCGCTCGAAAGCGGTCAATGACCCTGGACGACAAAGACCGCACCCGGCCAGGGGGCTCACCAACTCTCCAAAACCACCTCCCACGCCAGCCCTCTGGAGCTTCCGACGCCTCGTCGACATCCAGCACGCTCTCTCACCCATCGCCCAATCCCTCAATGCCTTCGCACTCTCGCTCCCCGTCGCACGCCGACATTGTTCGCCAGGGGAAACGCCTCTCGCTGCAGTTTCCCATTCAGCCCGTTGCCGGAAGCAACTCACTAGCCTTCTCTCCTCGATCACGCCCGCAGTCCTGGGTCGCCGCTCCCTCTCCCGTCCCCTCTCCTGACGCCACTTCCTCTTCCTCCGAGACCAACATCCTCGCCGTCCTCGCCGCCCAGGAGCGCTACGTGCTCGAGCTGAAGGAGGAGCTGGCCAAAGCCGAACAGGACCTCAAGACGCTCAAGAAGCATTTTGCGACGCAAGAGGCCATCAAGCAGCGCAACGAAGTGCGCAAGGTCACCCAGCTGCAGCCGCTCAACACCACCCTCGCCAACTACGACGCCGATCAAGACGACGAAGACGGCTCGTCGCTATGGATGCAGAGGGAGATGGAGCGCAGGAAAACCCTGCTCAGCGGCCACAAGACGTCTCAGCGCAAGGTTTTTAGCGGCTCAAGACACTTGCGCACTCTATCGTTGCTATCGCCTGACAAGTCCTATTCCCCTTCCTTCCCCCAGCCACTCGACGTTCGCGAAGACGAACCTATCAAACCACGCCCAGCACCACTCTCCCGCAACGCAACATCCCCTGACATCGCAAACCAAATTGCGCGTACCGTCAGCGGCGAGCGATACGATCTCGGCGGTCTCTCCAACATTCAGCGCGATGCCCTGCTCCGCACTGGGAAGCAGATGGCCACCGATTTCAAAGACGGATTGTTGACGTTTATTGAAGACATCCGGCAAGCCACCGTGGGCGAGGAAGCTGTCGCCGACGGCTCAGGGCCCGGTGCAACCAGGGGTCCCGCTGCCAAGGGTGCCCGCAAACCCTCCGACGGCCGGCCCAATCTGAACCGGGCAGCCACCTCGAAGAATTCGGCAGCATCGAAGTCTGGAGATATTGGTAACGACTTCTGGAAGGAGCACGGTCTGTCCGAGCCCAAGACCGCTCCCACAAACAAGAAGACTCACGCGCTCAAGCACACTCGCACGCCCCAAAAGCCAACGCACGGGGCCGACGACTTCGAAGACTGGGATAGCTGGGACACACCAAATGATAAATACACCAATGCCGCAAAGGCGGGCGACGCCCACAACAGCTCCGACGAATCAGACGGGCCCTCGTCGCCAGTGTCGGGCCAGGCCAGCTCGCGAACGAGCACCAGGTACCACTCGCAGCGTCATGACTCCAAAGCATCCTCGCTCACAATGTCCAGCTCCGCAGACCCGCGCGATGATGCTGCCCCACGGGACTCGAAACGCAACTCCATCCCGTGGCCTGATCTCGTCAAGCTGTCGCCGACCAACCTCAAGCGGACCGCATCACACTTGATGAAGGAATGGGAGAAGAATCTTACACCTCCGCCCGAGTCGAGAGATGCAAGCCACTCTAGCGGCGACTATGTTGGGCGATCTGTAACGCCCGCCGGACAGTCTTAACGACACACGATTTACGGTCTACACCATCCATGTAACGATGTAACGCAACCAGACGCAATATCTGGACGAAATGTATATTTCTAATTCGGGGAACTGTATAGACGGGCGGTTTGGTGTACAATCATGGTCCATATTGGATGCATGGAATTAGAGATGGAGCTTCAGGATTGATATTGGTAATTCGGGGCGTGGCATGGGGTTGGTTAGGAGCCTGTTGATGAGGAATTAACCTGATGGTAATGAGAACCTGAATACTTGTCACTCTTGCAGACCGAAATAATCGTCATACGTGATGTTCCGCAAAAAATCGGTGCGTGCTATGTGCTCCTATAAGGGCGTAGAGTGAAGTTTAACCACGGTGACTTAAACACATTTTCCAAGCCCAAATGTACGCTGTATCACATTGCAGCAAAAGCAAGTCAACCCCTCCAATATCGGTCTCATCTATCCTTTCTCACAATTATTTTCTTAGAAACCCTTTCTCCTATATCAGCCTCGCCCTCGCCCTCATCCCCCAGCAATCTCTCGCCGTGCCAAGACATTCGTTCTCTCCGGCAACTTCCGTCCTCCGCGCCCCATCTCCGCAAAAAAGTTCCCTCCCGTCGCAATCACACACAACATCTATCTTCCCACACAACGCAACCACACACCAGCCGCATACCCACCGCGCCTTTTACTGCTCACCTCGCAATCCCCAACTCCTACGATACGATGGCCTTCCCCGGCGGCCCTGCCGCCTTGCCCGGCATGAATCCTAATGCCGGCATGTCGGCGCAGGAGCAGCAGATGGTGAAATATGTACGTATGGAACGACCTCAAGGTGGACAATTCGTAGTTAGGGGAATGTTTGCATGGGGATTGGGATGGCGGTTTGGATTGGTTTGAATGAGAGAGAGGCTGACGATACGACGTGCAGATGCAAATGGGCATGGAGAGCTGCCTGGGCAAGACGGTGATGGCGGGCGTGATGGGCGGGGGGCTGGGCGCGATGTTTGGCCTGTTCATGGCGTCGGTACGTACAGGCTAGATTGGGAGGTGACGCGATGACAACTGACTAGAGGGACGCAGATGCGCTACGACACGCCAATGTCGCAACCGCTGCCCGTCGCTACACCCGCTCCCTCCACCTCTCCCTCCACTGCGACACCTAAACCCACTACCTCCGCCGCCGCCTCCAAACCCGCCCCCATAGCCCCAACAACCCCCGCCTCCCTCTCCGCAACCTCGACCATCTCCTCCCCCACGCCCCTCGCCGACCTCCCCCTACGCCAGCAGCTCAAGCACGGCCTGCGCGACATGTACCGCAGCTCTCTCTCCTCGGGGCGCAACTTCGCCAAAGTCGGCGCCATCTTCAGCGGGACCGAGTGCGCGATCGAGGGCCTGCGCGCGAAGAACGATATCTGGAACGGGGTTGCCGGGGGCTGTATCACGGGGGGTGTGCTGGCCAGGAGCGCAGGGCCGCAGGCGGCGGCGGTGGGGTGTGCGGGGTTTGCGGTGTTTAGTGCGGCGATTGATTCGTATATGGTGAGTGAGGGAGTTTCTGTTTTTGGCTTGGCTTGGCTTTTTTGGGGTGAGGATGAGTATGCTGACGAGGATTTTACAGCGGATGCCCGAGGACGAGCGGAGTCGGCCGATTGCTTGAACGAACGAACGAACGAATCTCGACTACCCGATGGGATCGGTTCGGATATAGAGGCTCCTCCTCTTATGGATGGTAATACTCATAGATGCGGCGAAGAGATGGGATGTAAGACTATTGTACAACGCGGCGGTGCTGTAACGAGCATACCTAGGTTTCAGAGCCTAGCATTGGGTTGGCGTTCACGGACACTCTCAGCGGAGCGTACCCAACGGTACTGATATTTACATATAGATACATGTTTTGGGAATAGATGGGAGGCTGGGCAAATGCCTCACATTACGCAACTTCAAATCCTTCTGCTGAATTGCCATCATGAGTGCCTTGCGCCACCTACTCTCTGAAACAGGTCCGGGGGTAGCTTGTCGATGCTACGAACTTTATGGGCATTACAAGTGGCCAGATCGGTTGCGGTGATTGGAGGAGGCACAATCTGCGAAGGTTCACGTTGCCAGTTGTTAATCATGACAGTAGCCAGGTATGCCGTCACTTGAAGATAGGGGCGGTGATCATCGTATTGGAAGAAGACGTATCTCTTCAACTCGCTAGCTAGCTACGTGCGAACGCAAGGAAACAACTGCTGGCATAACAGATAGGAGAAAGCAAACAGAAACCATAGCGCGGCAGCAATCTGGGGTTATTAATTGAGACTGGGAAGAAGAGACGAAAGGGAAAACGTATGCTGATTAAGAGAGACAAGAGACTTGACGCGGGTCGGATCGCAGGTATGGCTAGGGTGCCATGCCAGCGCATCGGCCAATAGGGGTCCGGCTGTATCCCCTGAATGCCCAAGGTGCTTCACCCCTGACCCCGTGCATAGCCTATCGATAACGGTAGAAACATGGTGACAAAAGGCAACTAGCCAACGGACAAAACAACTGCCGGAAGTTCGTATCATAAATCGTAACGTAAGTTCGAAAGGTGTGAAGGAAGTGTTGTGTTCATGCAGAGAGAGACCAAGGCAACGCAGAGTCATGACGAACGCGAAAGACATTGGCAACCATGTAAACCGTGGCGTAAGGCAAGGTCGGGGCGTGTTCGGCAGGAGGGTGGGCGGACCGTTCCGGTCTTGGCAGGGCGATAGGGGCAACGTTCGTCCACGGCGGCGCTCTTCAGTGATAGTATTTTCCCCAACGACCCTCTTCATAGTTTCTCAAGTCATCCGCATTCGAGCCGTCTGCCCATGTCGAAGGGGCCGTGTAGACGTAAACGACGATGCCTCGTTGATGCTCACCTGTGGTCGTCAATGACTGTGAGGTAACCAGAAGCAGGCCAACTTACGAGGTTGTGAATATTGATGAATCTGCCATTTTCCCCCCATAAACATCGTTGGAAGCACATTTGGAAGCCATGCGCGGGGAGTCGACAGCGCAATGAGGCCCAAGAGGATGGGAAGCTCCCCGATAAGGCCGCCATATTGCGACGCTGATGTTATTCGGCGGCCTGTGTGGTAGATGTCCGGAAGCAACAGAGTCGGCCACCGTTGGCCACTACGCTGAATGCACAGTGTGTGATGCTCCCCGGCATTCGTGAGGTAGGAAGAGTAGTCGTCGTAGTGGTCGAATGTGAGCGTATGCCAGCTATGCCAATCCCCGTTCGTCAAAGTGGTGGCGTCCGCGTCCATAACCCAGATACCGCATCCATCGCTGTAATACACGGAGTATGTCTTATACAGAGAGCTGCCAATAGGGGGCCCATCATCCAGCTCCACCGCCTGGAAGTATTGTTTGTTACAGTACCACCATACTCCAGAGACGCCTCCGCCTCTCCTAACATTTGCGCCCGCATTCGTAGAAGGCTCCCAGTGACCGTCGGGACGTTGACGAGGCACAGTAGTAGAAGTCTCGGCGATCTCGTCGATCCGAAAAAGGTAGGGTGGCTGTAGTTGAAACTGTTGTCAGGAGTTGGTCGCATTGCGTGGAGGAGCGCACTAACCGACATGGTTCGAACAGCACTGAGCCGTCTAAACTGGGCGCTGGAGCGATAGTGTACGGAAAGCTTTCCCGAAAAAGCACTCTTGCCTGCTTTGCAAGCTTCTGCCATTCCTCGCCCCCACCAGCCCTTTATCCTTACTGCCCTCCATGCGGCTCTGCGCCGTACTGCTCGCAAAGGAAAGGATCCCACATTGATGATCAGGCGACCCTTCGAGCTCGTAATGTGGAGGGCGGGAGTGAGTCTAAAGCAAGCCCCAGATAAGGTGCCGGCGCTCATAGGAGCGACGAGACGGCATTATCCTGTACGGCTGCAGCAGCGTGGAGGAAGACCCTGGGCGACTCCTTCCTTTACCCCGCCAGCCCGCGGCCGGCGTGATGCGCTTGCCTCGGGGCATGCCAATCTCTGTAAGACGCTTCGCATGTGGCGGGTTGCGGTTTGCTCCGGCGGATGGGCGAGCGGGAGGTAGCTTGACGAAGCGCAGACTGCCCGTGGGACCGGAGACGCTCGTCCGTAGCACAAGCTGTATCCATTCTTCCCGTAATGGTTTCGTTCGTGGGTCTCTTGCAGCTATCATGAATGTCAGCCGTAATTAAGTAAACATAATATGCTAACCGGCCGCGAATCCCGTCAGGCGGCAAATGCAACGGCTTGCATGCGAGTACTTACTGCGCCGACCAACCAGCAGGAGCCCTATAGCGCCTTCACCTGGCACGGGCGGGTGGAACCCTGTGGCAGCGGAGTGCCCATGCAATGCTTCCGGTGTGCGACTAGCCAAACTATGAGCTGGCGCATGCTGTAGCGTATGAGGAGCCGCCGAGACTTTGGTCTTGCTCCGTCCATCATGCTGGCTCCGGCAGAGAGATGGCAATGGCGCGCAGGCTAGACCACTCGATCACCCACTGGAAACTGATGGCCTGAGGTCGCCCATGAGACGATCCCAAGCGAGTACCGGGGTATCAGGAAGCGTAGAGCGCGATTGTGAGCCATGATGTCCAGGACGTGAGCATCGGCGTAAACGAGCCGGCTGCTCCACACTGAGGAGGTGATGGTGCCTGTACGTCGAGCAAGGTGGAAGCGATAGGTGATGCGGCTCTGCTCGTCTAGCAGCTCAGAGACCAACTATAAAGGAGTGCCAGGCAAGCTGGATTGCCGAAGGTAATCGACCGGGTGGCAACAAAAGCTGGGCAGCGAGCGAGGATCGGTCATCTATGGTGTCGGTAAGGTCTCCGCGGGGCGGCAGAAACGAAGATGAGTAAGCCTTTCCACAGTCAGTGAGCTCTTCAGAAGTATCGCTAACCTTTTGGCTTTCCACACTGCCCTGGGCCAGGCGACCATTAAGTACGACCCCATGGCCCGGAGATCGGCTGACGCAGTCTGCCCTTGCGCAGTGCAAGCGCTAAGGGCAACGTTGAAATCACCTACGGCTGCTGCAAGTTTGCCTTCTTTTGCCTCCTTCGAACAGTCCTGACACCTCCTGGAGAGCCGCACCGGCCCAATTGGCGAATAAGGCTGCTTGAACGACGCAAATGCTTTCAACACCGTTCCTCGGCTGGATGCAAGTTTCGTCTTTCTGCCGTTCTCGTCACAGTTGACCCCGGAGACGGCGATCGACAGCCAATAGGACATGTGGCTTGCTTGACACCAAGCCAGCTCTTCACCGGAAGACTCGCATGTTCTGTTTATTGATAGTATCCTCCACCACGCCAAACACCTCGACGCTGGTGGTAAACGCTCACCGGTCAGCACAGCGCCTCGTACAGAGATTATCCTCAAATTGGCACGATATAGGGTCATGCGCACACCATTAGTCAAACCCATTAGACTAAGGCTCGTCGCGCAAAGAATCCCCAACCACGAGACCGGCCGCCCATTGGGGGGTACGCAATATCGACACTTCTCGCCAAAAGCGGGTATGAGGACCGACGTGCTCAGTCACCTTGTCGACAGTCGCCTGCTGTAGAGAGATAAGGACTGGACGACAACCCCGCAACGGTCCGTACATCGGTTGGTCAAGGACCAAAGGACGCATGCCCTTCCAGCAGACGCCGTATGGATTTGCCCTGGCCAATCCTTTTGACGCGCACACAGGAAACTATTCGTCGGCCAACAGAATTCGAAAGCCGCCCTACCCGTGTGACGAGCGCCGTTTAACTTACGTCCGCGGTCGTCCTAGTAAGATTGCTCATGTCAGCCACATAGGCAAAATAGGCCAAGCGGATGCCGGCGTCATGCCTTGCGTGCTATAGGTGCATGTCGGTGCGCCTCAGACGTAGAGCTACGACGCCGAGAGAACGCGGGGGTGCATTGGGGAAGAGCTGTATGTTCAGGGTGGCGCCTACGGCTCCAAGGCAAATTGAGAAACAGAAGGACGTAAAAATGGGGACATAGAGCGGCAAGAGCCCAAGGAGCGGGAAATCTGCGGAGGGTTTATGTAAGCGTCTCAGCGGTGATATGATGCCAGTATGGATTGCCAACTGACCTGCACAGGCTCCTCCCACCGACTCAGCGCTTCGACGACCGCATCATCCACCACCTTGTGGCGCCACCGAGATATAAGATCATTCAGCAACAATATAACATAAGGGAGGGTATTGGAGGGAAGCCATAAGAACGACGGTCTGGTTGGAGAGATTCCTTCCTGGGTGGGATACTGGCCGCGTCGCAAGAGGAAAGAACTACGATAGACCTCGCCACAACGAGTCAATCGTCAACCTTAAGCAGAAGCAACAACGAGACAGCCCTGGAGGGACATCGAGCAGGTGACCCGAGTTGGTAGGGCAGCGGCTAACATAGCGTTCGCCGAACCTTGCCGGACTGGATAAGGATGGTAGATGACCTCAGAATGCTTGCCTCGGCGGCAAAGAGCTGGACCCGAGCACCTGGAAAGCCTCGGAGCGGCTTGCGGAAGCGTCTCCCATCCGTCTGCCATCGACGTCAGATCCCACGTCAAGATTAAAGGGCAACCGGGGTGGATGGCGGACAGGGTTGGCCATGAGTGCGCACCGTACGATTCCCACTATTCCCACGATTCTCTCCAAGGAGAGGCGAACTCGTCGGCTGTGCAAGTTAAAGTCAGCGGGATCCCGAGCTTGTTGCTTGTGGAAGCCATCGGCGCCCCTCGCTGCAAGCGCCCGCGTCCTAGAGTCAACATCCTTGCCCATCCGGCTGACAGGGAGGAAATGGACCGATGGGATTGCTTGAATCCGATGCGCCCCACGGAAGCATCATGGACATGGACATCAGGCGATGAACGGGAGATCGAGAGTATCAGCGGCTTCCTGCTGCGGTTGACGTAGCGGCTTGGGGATTGCTGGCGCCGAAGGGTGGCGGCACGGGGCTCCGGGCGACATGATGAGCATCAAAGGCGGTCTCACAGAAGAGTGGACATCGTATCCGGCGCTGCTTGGAAGTTGAAATTGAGAAGCGGGAGCTAAATGCGGGAAGACCGCCCATGGTAGCTTCCACAGTCGTTGATACTTAGTCACCCCGCCATCGTAATTTATTATCCAATGGGAAAGCCAGACGCTAGCGTAGACATGTATCGAAATTTGCCTGAAAACCTTGGTACGTGGTGCGCACAACCACCTCTATGAACGCCACGCTCGTGAAAATCACGAAGAATATCCCCAGGACGAACAGGCAGTCGCTAAAAGGTCAAGGAGAGCGTGACTCTCTCTCGCCTTCTCTCGAACCCATCCGTAAACGCATACCGAATATTTTTGTCAGCCGGAAATCCGTGCGCGCTGCATCAATACCCCAAAATGGCCTCTCAATCGAGCCAAAAGCCAATCCACTCGATCATAATCGATACCGGTCCACTGATCAAAAACGCCATCTCAATCTCTACAATCGTAAACTCCGCGGAAGAACTCTATACGACCCCCGCGATCATCTCAGAAATCCGCGATGCCGCCACTAGGTCAAGAGTGGAAACAACCTTAATGCCTTTCCTGAACATCAGAACCCCGTCACCTGCGAGCTACGAAGCCGTCGCCGCTTTTGCGAAGAAGACCGGAGATTTTGCAGTGTTGAGCAAGCAGGATTTGGGCATCCTGGCACTAGCGTATGAAGTGCATTGTGAGAGCCATGGTGGGCCTTGGGGCTTGAGAAATGCGCCAGGACAAGCCTTGACCACTAGGCCGATGAAAAAGGCTGGGGAAAAGAAGGAATCAGAGAATGACGAGAAGCAGTCCGAAGAGTCGCAGGAGAAGAGCGGAGAGGAAAGTGCGCAACAAGAACTAGAATCCGACCGGTTTGAAGAGACCCCTGCTCAGGATCAGTTCTCACCAGAAGAGAAGCCATTGGAAGAAAGAACTACTTCTAAGCACAAGGACATTGAACAAGAGTCGACAACAGAAGAGAAGACAGTGGAAGAAGAGGTTCACCCGCAAGGAGAATCTCTCAAACAACAGACACCATCAGAACCGACGCCAGAGGCCACCGAGGCAACATCAACCGCCCAGTCTCTCGAAAAGGATCTCTCAACCCTGCATGTCTCGTCACCAGCAAATGAAGCTCAAGAAGCACCAGCATCGCTAACCCAGGATGACGATTCGTCCGACGGCGAATGGATAACCCCCACCAACCTCGCCAAGCACCAAGCCAAAGCCGCTGCCGCCACCGCTCTCGCCACCGAGCAAACGCAAATGAGCGTCGCCACCATGACCACCGACTTCGCCATGCAAAACGTCCTCCTCCAGATGAACCTAAACCTCCTCTCCACTAACATGCAGCGCATCAAGAAGCTCAAAACACACATCCTGCGCTGCCACGCCTGCTTCTTCACCACCAAGCAGATGGATAAGCAATTCTGCCCGCGCTGCGGCCAAGCGACCCTCAACCGTGTATCATGCACCACGAATGCCAAGGGCGAGTTCATGATCCACCTTGCGAAGAACTACCAATACAACAACCGCGGGAATCGGTACAGTGTCCCCAAGCCGATTGCTGGCACGAGCAGTGGGAAGTATACGGGCAAGGGAGGCGGCAAGAATGGGTGGGGCAGGGATTTGGTGTTTGCGGAGGATCAGAAGGAGTATGTCAGGCAGATCGATGAGGGGAAGAGGCATAAGGCGAAGGATCTGATGGATGAGGATTATCTGCCGAGGATACTCACAGGGGATCGGGGGAGAGTTGGGGGAAGACCGAAGGTTGGCGCGGGAAGAAATATCAACTCGAGGAAGAGATTCTAGGTCACCTAGGGTTAGAAAGGCGTGTTGCATCTAATGGTTGGGCGTTTGCGGCAAGACGGCGGCACCATGCGTTAGGAAACGTGTTGATGACCGGGGATATGGGAATGGTTCACGATATAGAAAGCATTAGACGCACATCTAGAACTATAAGGCCTGAATTGAAATGAATTGGGGTATCTCAAGATGTTACACAACGAATAGCAATCCTCTACTACCCATCCATCCCCCAAACAACCACGTTTCCATCCCCTCCAGCGCTAGCCCATTCCTTCCGACTCTTACAGAATGCCACGGCAGATACGACGTCTTTCTTGCCCTTTGCTTCTTTCCCGCCGACTCCCTTGCCACGCACTTCCCTCATCTCAGAGTGTTTGAACTTGTGCAGGCAATCTCCCTCAAGCAAGTCCCAAGCAAACACCATTCCATCGTCGCTGCCGCTGACAACCACGCTGTCATTCAGACCAAGTGTACTCCTGACTCTCAAGTCCGTGTTGACGAAGGCGTCGTCCCGGTATGCCTTGAGTAGCTGCCCGTTCGTGCGATCCATAAGCCGGACCGTCGAGTCCAACGAAGAAACAAGCAGCTCTGTGCCTTTTTTCGAGACCGAGACCGATGTTACAGGACGTCCGATCACGTCCACCTGGCACATGCCCATGCGTAAATCATAACTGCGGACCCTACCGTCGACCGAGCCCGCTATTATCTCCGCGTCGAACACCGCCACGTCTGAGACGCTATCCTTGGCCTCATCCAGCGTCATGATGGGCTTGTAAGAGTTCGATTTGACATCCCATATCCGCACCGTCCCATCGAAACTCGCACTGACTACCACGCTATCCCCGTCCCCGCCAAAAACTCCCCTGTTCACCCGCCCCGCGTGCCCCGTCCACCGCCGGATCGTCTGCGCCGTCTGCACGTCCCAGAAGAATACGCTCTTGTCGCCGCCGGTTGAGACGAATCTGTCGTTGGCCTCGTTGACGTCGATGGATAGGACTTCGTAGCCGTGCGCGGAGTACTTGTTTATGAGACCGGGCGGGTAGGCGGCGGAGCTCGAGGGCACGACGGAGGAAGGAGGGGCTTTTTGAGGGTTGTAGAGGCGGATTGTGCGGTCGGCGGAGCCGGTGAGGATGTAGGAAGAAGAGCCGGCGGAGTACGCGACGGCGTGGACGATGCCGTTGTGGCCGGTTAGTTTGGCGATGGGCTTTGTCGGGAAGGGTGGCATTGTAGAAGGGGAACAGCGAGGGAGAAGGACTTCAAGGCATAGTGTAAGGACCGAAGCACCGGGAGAAGGCTTTCTGGCGGCTTCAAGCAGTGAAAGTGAGAAAGTAAGTGAGCGACGGTGAAAGGGCCCACCATTGTTTGGGAAGCTATGACGCCTCGGGAAAACTTCGGTAAGACATTTTGGGGGTGAAGCAAGCCTGGACCTTTTCTCCTTCTTGAGCATTGCGACACCGAGATATTCTCATTTTCACGTCGCTGAGCTTCAGACTACTCTCTTGAGACATTTCGACCCGCGCCTTCCTGTCGCCATGGCTTTGCGACAGCTTACGTCCGCACCGAAGGTCGAGGACTTCACCCCACTCCAAGAGCACCAGGAACAGACACCCAGCACCTTCTTCGGCGCGAAACCAGTTCTCTATGCGCGGCATTCGGGATTGACGCTCTCCGCATCAGCTAGCAAGCTCCAAGAGGATCCTGCTTTCCAGCAATTCAATTCTATTCGCGACGGCGACAGCGAGGATGCCCTGATCCAGGACGTGGAGATCTGGGTAAACTCCGAGTAACCACCAAAGCCCAGTTTACGGTGCGCATTGAGCTAACTCAGCGCAGGAACCTCATCCTCTTCCAGAATGCGCCCACACCCATGGGCATTTCCATCTCCTACCCCTCCATCGCCCTCCATGCAACCATGAAGTGGAAATCTCAAGTCGAAGCGCTTCTAATGAACATCTCGCTCAACGACGCCGAAACCGTCAACGCAGACGAAGATATCAACATCCTCGAGCTGATCGTCCTGCCGCCTAATTATAACACCACTCCGGAAACCACATGCATCAAGGCGATCTTCAGCGCGATGAATACGTGCGCTGACTTACATCCTGATCCGAACGGCTCAGATGCTGGAGAGGAGGACGAGACAGCGCCGGGAGCTACGGGCTGGATTACGGCGGAGAATATGGATCAGTATTTGGACGAAGACGGGAATTTTAGAGGTGCGGTGATTGGCGGCGAGGACGAGGACTTGGGCCCCGGAGCGGGGTCTGTCAGGCCGAGGGAAGAGGATGATGAGAAAACCAATGGTGTCAATGGAGTGGGTGGGGATGGTCATGAGGAGAAATATCAGCGCACCGGCTAGATGGCTTTCTACCTGCCGTACAGCTGAGGGATACCCATGAGAATGATGGTGCGTAAAAAGAATGGCTAGCATAGGCCGCGGTCTCCTGTAGCAAGGCCGCCGTGTCCTGAAGTCGGAAGAGTGAAGTCCGCCGTATGTATCACCCTTCCCACCTTCAAGAAGCGAGGAGCTCAAACAAATTCAGGGATACCAGTCACTCAAGAACGACTGATGGAATGGGGTCTTCAATGCCAATGCCGTTCGTAACTTGCGTCTCTCCCATCCACTTCATGGACCCATTCAATGGGATCTTCTGTGAAGAGTGCAACTTGGCAAGACATCTATTTAAACCCAGTCTCCAACTTCTCTGTCCTCATCTTCTATTTCCAGAAAACCTAAATTACCGCTTCTAATATATAGCAATCTCACACACCGGAACGCTATCATATATCACAACACAGGATCATGGCTTGTCGCATATCTTCATCAACTTGGAGCTCCTGTTGCCATACTTCTCGACGATCGCGCAGCATGAGCAGGAGTCCAAGCCCCTTTAGTACGACATTTGTGTCCCGCCCCTCGTCACCTACGAGCATTCGCTCCGGCTCTATCTATGGACGTAGGAACAGTGCCCCTATTTATGACCCGGACGTTCCGCTTGACCATATGGTAAATGCCGAACCCACGTTGGTAAAAAGAAGTGGAGCCACTGACGAGCAACAGGATGATATCACGGCGCCCTGGGGCCGCTACCAGACTCCTGAGCAGATGCAAGCTTCTCCCTTCTACACTCGGATCTCTATCCCGGTCAATCCGAGCAGCGTTGAGCAATGGCGCGTCCAGTTCTGCAACTCCTATCGCAACCACATCGATGCCGTCCTTCCGAGTGTCAGTGATGCCAGTTTCACGCTCTCCTCTGTGCATCCCATTCCGCACCGCTATCTACGCCATCTCACGGTTGAGCACTTGTACTATCTATATGAGTATCTATTTGATGAGCTGTGGGAAGATCATAACCATGGTGGCGAGTTGGATGAGCGGGTTTCGGAGACACTGACGAGGATTCGGGAGTTGGTGTTAGAGAGGGACGACCGGGCCGTTGTTTCGGATGCGCGGAGGCGCATGCGCATGCTGAACGGGATGGATAGGAGGGATAATAGTCCGGCTACGACTCTTATGGATGTTGGAACGCAGACTGAGGAGGATAGTGCGATTGCACCGGACTCTGACCAAGCTCTGGAGCGTTCTATTAGCAATTCGGACTGAGACATACTGCGAGAGGGGGCTGGAGGTATTGGCATTCTGAGCTGGTATTAGGGTGCAAGCTGAGGAGGGCTTTGTAGGCTAGTTCTCGGGCCTTTGCGAGATTGATGGCTGTAAATTTGAGTTTAGTGCATGAAATATATGTTGATATTGTTGGTTCTATATGCAAAAATAGCTATGTTCAAACTGATTGTGCAGTAGACCTTCAACTGGGTCCTGTGCGATAGGTGGTCGCTTACGTCATCGTTGAGCCTCAAATCGGCACCGCGAGAGCTGCTGCCTTGCTCCTTCTCTACCCTCCATCAACAGCTAATCGACAGTATTGTCTCCTGCATCAATCAATCATAGTAGCTTCCATTCTTCGGAGTAGGCATACGAACTGACCATTCAATAAACACGTCCGAATGGGTTTGCGCTTCTCAGCGGGAATTCCACGTCGCTCATTCATGGACACACTTTCAATGGCCGACAGACAGCGAACATGTCAAGCATCACGGAAGATTGAATATATCGCTATCGGCCCTCGATCGCGAATTGAAGGTCTAGCGCATATGCCACGATGCTGATGCAGAGGTCAATGGTAAGGGAAACGCTCGAGGTCTTCGAGTAAGTATAAGTATTCTTCTTTCCACATACTCTATGCTTCCTTTCAGACCCCTCAACAACTTCATCGAGGACGCAGGAAATTACAATCCAGAAGCTATATACTATTTCCAAATTTCGACCATGCAAGTTGGACCACGACTCTTCGCCCTTCGGCCCTGCGACCGCGAAGTCATCGACCTCTTACGCGACCCGACCGTCCAGGTGTGCAGCCTGCCTACCGGAAGGACCCTTTACTTTGCCATCCCGTTCCCTGAGGAAGCGCTCACATGGCTCGATCATGCGGAGTTACTGGAGCTAGGGCGCCATCTAGATGACAACATCAACCTCCTCGTTCAAATCGCTGGTCCCGCTGCTTTTGAGCACTGCCTATCAGTCATGTATCTCATTGCAGACCGCATTGAGCACGTTTGGGATTATCCGGCCGTCTTGCCAACTTCTGTAGCAACAGACGTCGGAGAGTTTCTTCACTTTCTGAAATCCCTCACACCCGAAGAACATGAACTGCTCCATACCGGCCATGCTATCATCACGCTGGGTGGTCCCGATAACGGCTATCGCCTGGAACCCCCGACAGAGCGGGAACATGAACATGTGCGCATCGCTATGCGGAACTATAACGCTGAGCGTGTTCCGCTCTGCGATACGTGCTTCGGCAAGTTGCAGCACGGTTCAAGGAGGCCTAATCGCGAGGGACTCAAGAAGGATTGCTCGAAGTCGACGTTGGTTTCAACTGATGGACGGGGCCAGCTGATCCAACTTGATCAATTCAAGGCCTTCCTACAAGCCTTGGCCAACTTTGAAGCAGATTATAATCAGAGAGGCTATATACCACAGGTACCAGAGCATTTTCTAGGCTATAGGCTGGGTGCCCTGCTATTCCCAGAGATCCAGGTGCGGCCACAAGAATGGCGCATGTTCCACGAAACGGGTGAACTCCCTCGAGACGTTGAAGCCTGGGCAAGAACCCTCACGGAGAATCAGCTTAAACAACTTCACAACGACCTCGTCTATTATGGAAGGCTGGAGGTACGCGACTTCATGCATGCAATGCAGTGTGCACCGATCCCGGAAGGAATCGAGCAGGGCTTGAGCGAAATTTCCGCGGATCAACGCAGGGAAGCTTCCTTGAACGCCTTTTTCCAGACTCTAACGGATTTTGAGCTTGATCTCGTTCAGAAAGGCATGAAGGATGTTGTTCCGGATGATTCGGAGCTGGGCTGGCGCCTTGCCGAACGCTCTAAGACTGGAGACGGTAGTCGTGGCCAAGAAATCCACCGGATAGGAGCTGACTCCACAACGACCGATCAACAAAAAGTACCGGAAGAGCATTCTGGGAAGAAGGCCGTTTCACAGTCAATACCCGAACGGACAGAGCAGGCAGCACACAGAAGTTCTGCTCGGGGCGTTTCAATGAATGATTACTTGCAGACCTTAACGGATTTTGAACTTGATTGCTTTATGCAAGGCCTCCTGGGGATTGCCGCAGACGAGTCGGAACTGGGTTGGCGCCTTGTTGGACCGAAACAGAAGGGTTCGTTTATGCAGGGACCACAATCAGCTGTGTCTAGCGGTAGGCCAGAGAAGAAACCGACTACTAAAGCCTCCTGGTCCAACGTCGAAGCTCTCTACAAGGAATTGGAGTCCCTCAGCCTTGACGAGAAGCTCATGAATCGGGAGTATTGCGAGCTTGCCGCTCAGCCTGCTGTTCCTCGGCGAATGGAAGCTGCATCGGGCGAGAATTCTCCTTCGCAGCCGTCCAGGAACAATCATTCGCAGCAATCTCGCCAATCCATTCAGGATAGCCGTCGCACAGCACGTTCTGATATTGAGCGTCTCTCGTCCACAGAAGCTCGGCGCTCGCACTCCAGGCATAATGACTGGGTTTATGTTGGTGAGGATCAGCCTTCGTCTTCGCCGTCTTCCCCATCTCGAGATCGTCAGGGCTAGATCTGAAAGCCTTGAACTTGTAGTCGGCTGTGGTGATTGCATACTGGGGTTTCACATTAGGGCGAGTGCACATTTCATGCCATTCTCTAGGTAGGCTGGGCTTCTCCATAGAATTAGTCCATATCTACTCACTGGCGTACTATGCACTGTTTCACCCATTCCCTTCCAGATCTGAAGCCGTCTGAGATGCCATCTCTACAATTGTATCAGTATCCCGTTGCCCACCCTCCCGCTGACCTATTCAAACCTATTCCATTCACAGCACACAAGACACTCTCCTACGCGCTCAACCCACGCACCCAAACACCCTACCCGCAAACCCCCAGCGCCAAAAGAACAAACGCCCAAACACCCCATTCATACATTCAACCTCCCCCAAACACCTCTCACTCCACTCCACTCCACCCCCTACAAAATCCCCTCACCAAGCAAGCAACCATGTCCCAGCTCCTCACCTCCCTCTACACCTACATCATGACCTCCACCTCGCGCCCCCCAAAAACCACGCCCTTCCGCCCCAACCGCGTCGACGCCTACCCGCAGCTCCTCGCCTCCCACGACCCAGCCAGCGGCCCCAAACCCGCCCAAAAACCCACCACGCTGCTCCCGCTCCGCACCGCCGTGCCCAATACATCCTTCCTCGACGAAATCGCCATGGCGCAGTCCCACGCGTACTACGAAGAAATCGACAGCGTACCCGCCGCCGCCGTAGGCGCTGCTTCTGCGTTTGCGGCCACGGCGCACTGGTACGTCATCCACCCGCTGCTGCCGACGCAGGTGCGCGGGCTGAGCACGCTCGTGCTGGACGAGCTGCGCAGGTGGATTGAACGGAGTGAGGATGCGTATGTGGGGACGGCGAGGCAGGTTGTCGAGTTTCGCGAGAAGAGGGCGGAGACGCTGGGGTTGGTGCGGAGGGAGTTGAAGAGGAGGGGGAAGGGGGAGGAGGTTGGGGAGAATGAGGGGTATTTAGGGGCTTGGGAGGATGTGGAGGAGGATTTTAGGGAAGATGAAGAAGGGAAGGCGGAAGGGAAGGAGAAGAAACTAGCGGTGAGTTGGTATAGTAGGGACTGAGGTGGTGCAGAGCGTTAACGGTAGACAGGTTTGGCGAGCGAAGTCGGGTACTATTACTGAGGCGGGACTTGCGGAGGCGGATAGGATGGCGTTGAAGATGGCGGAAGAGATTAAGGATTTGGAGGAGTGGGAAAGGGAGTAGGAGCCGGAAGTCGGGTGAGTCCTGACATCTTGTTCGGGTTCTTCTTGTCAAAGCGGGTAGGTCTAAGGCGCGCTATGGGAAGCGACCCAGGGAATCTCTGCTAGAGTAGGGGAGCTCTCGTATAGGGCGCTGAACAGAGCTCGGTGCCAGAACAGTCCACGTTCCATTGCATAGATCTGAATTGCGTACCTTTTGCACTGAATAGCATCCCGTACGCAAGATTGGGTCGCTTCGCACTATCCGTCGCTAACCTTGCTATTGGCACGCATTTTACTCTCAGCACGCTTGCTGTTACGTTGTCGAGTACGCCTTCGCTGAACGAAGCATGGCGCGTTGTAGCGCAAATCCACGAGTTCGGACGGACGAATGACTTCCGAGCAGCTCCAAGCGCGCCGGATAGCGCCGCGGTGACCTCTCCGGAGCGGCGGTTTAACATGTTGTTGTGCCAAGCATGTAAAGGCCCGATTCGAGAGTGAGGCGGGTGGCGACGAAGATGATCGGCCTCTGCAAAGTTTCAATGACGATATGAGTGTCGCGGAGCATAAGCGGGCGCGGCGTGAGGGAAATCTCCGAAGGTCGAAATCACTCCAAGCTTGCCGAAGCTTCCGAGCGAGAGGTGAGGGAGCTGGGGGCCACGGCACCCAAATCGACGTCGGAGTTTGCCCCTATCCAAACGGCCGACCCTCTTCAAGCGCTCCCCAAGTCTGATTTGTTCTTGCCGGAGCCGGAGCCTTCATGCGTAACTGTCAGAGCATCCCACCCCGAGATAATAGCATCCATCGTCGCACTCTCAACGTCTGCCGCTGGCTTCCGCATATCCGCAACATACCGAGAGCGCACCACACTCGCTGCATTTTTCGTCCACTCCTCGCTCTGGTAGTAATTAAGCGTAGTAATCACCTCCATAGGCAGCGGTATCTGCAACGTTTGGCAAGTTTGCGTGAGTAGCCTAAAGAGAGGCTGAGCGTAGAAGACGTAGCCGGAGAGGGTTCTGAGTGCCCGTAAACAAGTCAAAAGGCCCTGATAAGGCTCGTTCGCTTCTGGAGAGAGACGCGAGTCGCCTTCGAATGCCACTTCTTCTAGTGAACCAAAGCTGGTTACCATGATGGGATGGAGAACGTATGGGATTGCGTTTACCCAACCGTGTTGGGTCTCGTGGAGTACGAGTAGGCGCCGGAGCTCCTTGATTGCGCTAGATGTGATTGAGTGTGCGCGGTCGCGGTATAACCCCACTGGCTCGTTGACGCTGTCGCGGTGGAGGAAGGGTTGGAATAATCGGATGATGGAAACATGATATTGCATCCTAGAGAGTGTGAGAAGGTCGGCTTTTTAGTAGAAGCGGGGAATCATACGCTGCAAGAAGGTGTTCGGGTGAAGGAAATTTGGTGGGATTAAGGCTTTCTGGTCGTGTGCCCCACCACGACTTCAATTTCAAGTACAGGTCTTCAATCTCTTCTGGTCTTGGAGGGATGGCGGTTGGATCGTCCGGATCCAGTGAGGTATTGGCGCATTCGAGAATAATAACATTGCGGGCACACTCGGAACGAAAAAGTGCTGGAGGTGGGTAAGGATGTGAACCGAAGTATGCGATGGAGTCTCACCTTCTCTGTCCGGAGTATCATCATATGGAATTCCAGTTGGCGGCTGAGATTTGAGTATCGTAGGAAACGGGTATGTAAAGGACATAAGCCTAGTATATCAGCACTCGGAGGAGGGCGAGTTGGGGAGGCGATATACAGTTGGAAATTAAACAATGCCCAGCCAGTAACAGCACGAGCCCTCCCCCACTTCTCCTTTGGCACGTGTTGTGGCTTCTGCATGGACCCTTGAGATAAGCGGAACAACCCAAGACTGTGAGCCATTCGACAGGCCTCTAGGAGAAAGGCATGGCCAACCTTGTCTCGGCCATGCTTACCCAGCACCATGAAGAGACATAAGGCAGAAGAGAGCCTCGGAAGACTGTCTTGCCCTTCTCCAAACTCCCACAGCCGCCTAGCCTCTTGATAGAACTGAGTTTGGATATTGTCCGAAAACGGCTTCGATCGATCTTCGATGAGAGGAGACTGGAACTAGCTGGATGTCAGTAAACCGCTACACAAGAGAACATCAAGATTCAAACATCAAGATTCAGCCTGATGAGAAATGCGGAAGGATGATAGAGTATTACTTACGCTTGCAGTAGCGAGGACTGCATTGACTAGGAGCTCAGAACAGAAATCTGTCCGCCCGGTGGATAAGTCGTCCAGAAACAGGTCCCAGTCTAGAAAATGGTAAAAGCGGTACTCCCACGTATGCCACGCGGACATAAGGAGGACGAGGAAATGAGTGTCATTGGTCACCTTCGTCCAGTTCCCCGTTGCGCGGAGCCTAGGGTCTAATGAACAGTCCATTACTGCGGGCCAAGTCGGATGTAGTATCACCTCGATTGATGGAGGAGGAAGAGGACTCGGACTATCTGAACTAATGTTGGTCAAAACTGTGCCTTCAAATGATGAGTGACACCGACCTAGCAGACACATCTGTATCTGATGCAAGTCTTCGTCTTTGACTCGCTGGGCCATCCGGTCCCGTAGGAAACGGGCCAGGAAAGGGTAGGCCAGCAGAAAAGTTGCTTGCACTAGGTCTAGGAGAGTCCAAGGCTAGTCGGAGAGGTGGCAGCGTTAAAGGATGGCCGGACTCAGACTGATGCCTACCTGGAATTTGATAAGAAGCGTGAATCAGGGCGTCTCTATGTTTAACGAAGTCGGCTAGGTCTTGGATGCGCTGAGAAGGCGTTGTGTCCTGGGGGTTATCGCGGATCCGCCTCAGAATTTCCAGGGCTTCTGGCTCTGGACGTAGGCGAAGGAAGTCATAGAGCTGGCGTAGGTTTGAGAGTTCTCCCTGCATTTCCTCGTTCTTGCGTTTCATCGCCTGTGAAGGCTTTTCATTTGGGCCGAGCTCATAAACGCATTCTGTGTTCTTTTGGGAACAGCATGAGCAGATAGGACGGACACCATCACACTGCAGCGGGTTAAACTGTGCAATAGGGCGTGGCTTGACTCTACCAACCTTCGATTTGCGTTTGCGACCTGGAGAGAATGCACGTCAGCCAACAGTCTAATATAGGCGGAGGTTTACTAGACGTAAAGATTGTCCTGGAAGGCTTCGAGAGAAACTAGACCGTCCTTGAAGAGCAAGAATTTAACTTTTGAATACTTGACATACATGCAACACAAGCTCCGAGTGTAACCGTTCGCTTAGGTTTCTGCGTGAGGGGTTTAATGGGTGGTAGTGGAGGAGGAGGAGGCTGTTCTTGATCCGTTGGGGCAGGCTGGAGCGGACGGAAGTTCGCCATGATAACACCAATTCAGAGCTTTGATAGTTGATGGCGGCGTCAAGATGGCCCAGCATTGCCACAGTAGAGAAGAGAAATGGAGAGCGTTGCAAAAGAACAGAGGCGCGAGCTAGGGGCGGAAAAATATCAAAAGTACTGCAAGGCAAACTTCGTCTGGCAACATGCAGAGCTACTCATCGCACAAAAGGTGAGTTTTCTTGTGGGGAAAGCTCGCTGAAGTGCTGAGAGTGGTAGGTAGGTTTTGGTGTAGGACACAGGGCGCTAGGAGACCCCGCGAGACAGCCGAGCTGCTCTGCTGCTTTAGCAACCGCTTCGGACTGCTTGGTCGGCAACACCTCAACGTCCAACCCACAAAGTGAGGCCTAGCTGTCGAGCACATCGCCACCCGGACAGCTTCATCCGATGCCGATCACGTAGCGTCTTTGAGGCAGACTTTCCGCCGGGATGTTCGCTTACAGTCTTTCGGAGCCAGCTCCGGTGGCGCAGTCACAACCCCACCATTGCCCCTCTGCCAAATCAACGGCTTCCCATTAGCGGCGGGCGTTGTGCCGCGCGAGCCTGACTGGAGCCCGCCGGCTGCAAGCAGCCGAGCTTATGCACAAGGCATCCTCGCATCAAATGGTACTGGCCTGAGCCGCGGTTGCAACTCAGCGGAGTGAGCGACCAGCGAGCCATTGCTTGGGATTGTGTCCTACTTTGCGCTGATTGGAGCAGTTCTCGAGAATGTGCAATACGTCAGTACCTGATGCGAGTCCGAAGGTTAGCTGTGAAGCCGATCGCTATATGTGATTGACAACCTGATTGAACGGCAAACGGTGTAGTGGGAACGCCGAGGTGACTATTCGGCGCTATAGTGGTCGCCGTACGGCGCCTCTGCGGCAGAAGAATGGTTGCTGTTCCGACATTGTTGGAGAAAAGAGAGACGGAGCAGTGCCGCCAAAGTGGATATGCTATTCAACCGTAAAAGGAGATGGATGGTGACGTTCGTGTGGTGACGAGGCGGGATCGCTCTTTACTGCACCTCTTCCTTTGTCCAGACTACTTTGCCCTGCTTGCCACCGTCCACGTTGATTACCTGCCCGTGGACGTGGCTGCTGAAGTTCGAACTCGCTAGGAAGAGTATGCTCTTTGCCACGGCCTGCTGTGGGATTGATTGGCACAGTGCAGTCTGCAGACATCAGTTAGCCAGGTCGTAAAAAGCTGAAGATAAAGGAGTCGGGATGCGCCTTCCTGAAGGTTTAACAGTCGAGGGGAAATTAGCGCCATTGGTTGTGACTAGGCAAAATGCAAAAGCACTCACCGTTGCCTGAGCCTCCAGGTAATACTGATTAGGATTCTCCTTGCATTCTTGTGCCCATCTGACTGTGTCGACAGGCCCAGGAGCCACAGCGTTGACCCTCGCGCCCGGCCACTCTCTTACCACCTCTTGCCTTAAACTCATCAGCAAACCACCTTGAACAGCACTCTTTCCCAGGCTGTAATCTGCGTTGAGCCGCTCGCCGAAGTGACCACTTT
The DNA here is from genome assembly GCF_010094035.1 of Trematosphaeria pertusa. Classification (NCBI taxonomy): domain Eukaryota; kingdom Fungi; phylum Ascomycota; class Dothideomycetes; order Pleosporales; family Trematosphaeriaceae; genus Trematosphaeria; species Trematosphaeria pertusa. Next base: position 516,243 of record NW_022987222.1, on the reverse strand, counting down.
CACTGCCGATAATGATGAGGTTGACATTCCTCAATTCCCGCCCCTCGCTCTTCGCTTTCCGCAAACCCCGTAGCCATTCTCTAGCCGTGAGCCACGTACCAGCGACATTGACATCGAGGACGCGCTTCAGCTGGGCGAAGGATGCATCCGCGAACGACGAGTGTTGCAGGACGGAGAAGTCCAATGAGGCTAGCGCGATGCAGACTTCCACTGGTCCATACGCCTCAGTCGCGGTTTGAAACGCATTTTGTACCTCCTCTTCCGAAGAAACATCGCAGTGGATAGCTAGATAATTTGAATTTGGCTTCGTTTCTCGCACCGATGGGTAGCTGATATCCAGCGACGAGACATGGGCGCCTGCCGCTGCGAGGTGACTGACTACGACTCGACCGATGAGACCACCGCCGCCTGTGATGAGGACATGGGTGCCCTTGAGGCCTAAATCGAGGTTTGGAGCTTCCATTCGGTTGGCAGATGAGGTGAGCAAGGGGGAATGTCTGGTAGGTGATGGAACCTTGGAATGCTTGGTTGACGAGATCACAAGTGGGGGTTGGCATTGGCGTCCACTTCAGACGCGACTGCCACCTCTGGACAAACACCATGCCCATGGCAAGAGCAACTGCTGCTCCTGCACCCAATCAGGGACGAGAAATGATCATCAGATATCGAACTTTGAGGTCTATATAAAATACATTTTTTTTAGCACCTAATGCTACGTCTAGATTTCAGGTCCATGATAAATATCGAAATACAAGTCGAGTAGCACTCGTGGTATTAAGAGATGCCCATCAGAGCTGACAGCTCTTCATTGCGCCAGAAGCCACCCAATGCCAGTACAATATGCAATCGTCCCATTCTCCCATCAATGAGCAACAAAGCGCGAGCACTAACACCGAGCTAACGACCGGTCCATACTCCAACGCGCTGGCCGAATGCGGAAGCTAGACTCCTCTCTGTAGCATGAAGACGAGCTGCTACCGGTTACGTAGGCTTCTTCTTGGCATTCGCACTGCCCCTCGCCAGCTTCCGCAAGAAGTCATTCTTTACGCCCTTCTGCTTCAGATCCTTGTTCCTGCTCTTGTTGTACTCGATGTAGGCCATATCTTGACCACCAGACAGATCCGAGAGTGTGCCAGCCATCCTTCTCGCACCGTTCTTCTTCTTCTTTTTTCCCGCGGTTGACGCATACCTGCTCCCAAACATGTCCCCAGCGATCCTCTCCTCCGCGGCGTCCGTGTCTTTCGCGAGAAGAACATCCATGAGGAGTTCTCGTCGATCTTGTGCGGAGTAGAATGCTATATCGTTGCGTTGGTCTAATCCTTCAAGTCGGGTAATGACCTTGAATGCGTAGCCTTGATCGACTAAGAAAGCCTGGCGCTTGGAAGAATAATACATTTCGTCCGTATCTTTGGAGACTAGTGAATAGAAGAAGGCGTTGAACCCCTCGTCGTTCCTCCTCTTAGCCCGGAGAATTCGACCCAGCCGTTGTGCCTCTTGACGGCGGGAACCGTAGTGCGATGAAATTTGGATAAGGCAGGTCGCTTCAGGCAAATCCAGACTCGTGTCGCCGATTTTGGAGAGGAAGATGGTGTTGACCAGCTCGTTGTGCTGGAAGTTCTCCAGAATGCGCAGCCGCTCGGCCTGCGGGGTGTCGCCGTAGATGTAAGCCTTGTTAAGCTTCTTTGCGTACTTCTCCAGAGCATAGACGTTGTCGGAGAAGACGATAATCTTGTCGCCGCGGCGCTCATGGTAATCGATGAGGAACTGGCAAGCTTGGAACTTCCGAGGGTTCATAATAGACAGGAGAGCCCTCTTGTGCACCGACGCAGGCTTCAGCCATTCCGCGTAGAACTCTGGCGTCATCTGGCACCAGACCTCCGCGCACTGAACCTTGGCGATGTGACCTTGTTCCGAGAGTTCCTGCCAGTTTGCTTCGTATAGCTTCGGTCCAATCAGGAAATTCAGATCATCGATCCTGTCGTCCTCGCGAAGTAATGTAGCGGTCAGGCCTAGCTTTGCATGCGATGCGATGGAATAAGTGACCCTCTTGAAGATGTTGGCAGGTACGACATGTACCTCGTCGGCGATTAGCAGGCCCCATTCTCGTGACCGGATAAACTCCATAACCTTCTCTGAATCGTACGATCGATTCCGCATAGAGGTGATCATTGTGTATGTGCTGATAATGATACCGGCATTACGCGGGAAGCGGTTCTTGCTCTCGGCGGTGAAGACTGCGATATCCTCGGGGCTGATATTCGACCACTTCAGAAACTCTGCGCGCCACTGGACGACGGACATGGCGCTAGTGCAGAGAACGATGACGGACTTTTTGACTCCACATGCTGCTGTAATACCGACCAGCGTCTTGCCTGCGCCGCAGGGCAGAACGATGATGCCCGAGCGAGCGCGCGAGTTGGAGAACATCTTGCTCAGCGCCTTCTCTTGATAGTATCGGATCTGGGCATGCGGCTTCAAGTCAATGTCGAGCGTGGCGTTGACTTCGTCGTTGTTGAAGTCGTATTCCTCAGTCAGAGGAAGTCCTAGATCTTGGCAGCGCTTAATGACCGTTTCGCGCTCTTCACTCCGAATCTGGAAGGAGTGGACCTGTGCAACTTCTTCATCGTCGTCCTCCTCCCTTAGCGAGGCGATCATGTCGTTCGGCGCTTGAGGCTCTGGAGCAGGTTGTTGCGCGACCTGATTGGCGCCGGCGGCCATCTTCGTACCGGGTATTGCCATCACACCTATTTTGGGAGCAGCTTCTTGAATTAAGCCGGCTGTCGTATCTGCTCTGCATGATGCGACGGTCTCGTCTTTGAGCAGCCGCTGAAGAATAGTGGGATCGTCGCTCTCGATGTAGGACAGCGTCTTCTTCAGAACGATTTTCGCCTTCCCGAAAGAGGAGGTGGACTTCTCGATGAAGGAGACGAGCCCTGGACTTAGCGCTGTCTTTGAGTACTTCTCCAGTCTGTCAATGATTTCTTTGCTTGAATGTCCCACGGACACGGCGGCAAAGAGGCTGTGTGCGGTCAGTCTGTACTCATGCATGCGCGACACACGAGACTGCGGTTCGGCAATGTTGATCAAGAAGTCCTGGGCCTCATCGAATATGGGGCTAAATGATTCCAGGATGATGCGTCCGCGATAGTCGACCCATAGAGGGCGGCTGGCATGGTCCGGCTTCAGCGCGGCATCCCACTGATCCATCTTGAAGAGGAAGGATGCCGCATCTTTACGTTGCTCCGCCCGTAGCCTCTTCGCAGAGGCGTTGAGCGAGAACTCCTCCTTCAGCTTATCGAATAGCTCTTGGTCACTCAAAGCCTCTTCATCCTGCGAGTCCCAGCCCTCGTCGGCCTCGGCAGTTGCCTGGGCTTTGCGCTTCGGGGGCATGGCGATGTCTCGCGCTCAGGCCGCGCTTCGATGCTGGACGTCGCGCAGTTCTTGTATTCGAGAGCGAAGCGGAGGTTACGTGGGCTATTGAGTGGTGCGGCAGGCTTTGAGGTGATGAACGAAAGAGCAGGGTGGCGGAGGTGTGAAATACTGGATGAGCGCTGCGGCGATGCCAAGAACGGCTTAGTAAGGTGGCCCTTTCACAGCCGCGGCCGCGGGGAGGGGGTGAAATGAGCGAGCACGGCGGATGGGAAGGATGGGGATGCGGGCGAGAGAAGTAGTCAAAGGCCTGTGGCAGACGCCAACTGCAGTGAAAGATGCGCGTCGTCCCAAGGCGCGCGAGCATGTGAGACGCGGCGCCCAGTTTGGCATGTTTGCAGCCAGCCTGGGTTCAACTTCACCGACCACTATACCACGTCACCCCAACACAATGCGCACGTAATGTGACATGCATTCCAATGGGCGCTTCCGACTCCAAACTCAGCTTCAAGCAGGGCATCTTCCGCCTTTCGGAGCCGAAGCAGATCCCCGCCGATGATGCGTACTGGACAGGCGTAAGGCCGCCGGCTCCCTTCGAAGCTCCACTGACTCTCTCCTCTAGTTCTGGGAGCTGCCCGAGTCCGCTGAGGACGTCTTCTCGCTCTTCTCCCCGGCCGATATCCGTCGCACACGGGACAACAACCTAGAAAACCTCGAAACGCTTATCCTCGCCGTGACCTCGCGCCTGTGCGTCCTGCGCAATCACCCCTCGTTCCCCGATCCTGATCTTGCGCCCGAGCGAGATGCGCTGAATTGTATCCGTGTCCTTACCCGCATCTTGCCGTTTATATACGAGGCGGACCATCTAGAGTCATGGGAAGACAAGTTCTTCTGGGGAGCGCGGCGGAAGCGCAGCCGGCGGGGACAGCTTGTGGGGAGCGAGCTTCTCTTCGACGAGGCAGACCCGGAACAGACGCCAACCGAGAGAGAGCCCGAGTTCGAGAACGCGAAGCCGCTTGCCGAGGAGATCATCGACACGCTGATTGACCTGCTCTTCTTCTCCGAGTTCACACTGCCCAAGGTGCCCGCGGGGAAGAACAAGGTCACATACGCAATATGGCAGAGCGGAGTGGGCTGTAACACACCCATCGCTTCGACAAAAGAGTTTGAGAACAACAGGACGGAAATCTTGCGCCTGCTGCTCACGCTGGCGAGCAAGTCAATGTACATGTCGGCCAGTAGGTGTGCTCCGGTCGAAGCGGGGCTCAAGACTGACGGGTTGCAGATGTCTTACCTGTAAAAGGTGTCAATGCTATCACGTACATGGCGACTTGCCCCGACAAGCAGGTTGTGCTGTCGGTGCTATGCTCGCTTCTAAACACGGTAAGCGGAACGGCATCCCCACCATCGTAAACGCTAAGACTAGGCAGACTCTGAAATACAATCCTGCGTCATGGCGTGTACCCTACGATCACGTCGTGTTCAAGGATCAGAAGCAGATATTGGTCACGTATTGTCTGCAATTGCTCCTCGTCCTCATCTTGTACCCGATACCGGAGCCAGGCAACGGACCTCCGCCAAAGAACTTCTTCCGGCATTTTCTCGGCCGTTTACACCGTCCTCAGGACTTCCAGTTCTTGGTCGATGGCATGACGAGGATACTGAATCAACCAGTATGTATGATGGCTGGAATATGGAAGTGGCAATGCTGATTTGGACCAGCTCCAAGCGACCACTTCGTATCTGCCTGGGAGCCACAAGTCGTTGACGTGGGCGCCCGAGATGATCATGCTGTTCTGGGAAGCCCTCCAATGCAACAAGCGCTTCCGTTCGTTCATCATAGATACCGACCGAGCGCACGATTTTATCGTGCTAGTGCTCTATTATGCCATTGACCAGCGCAACGAGCCTACCAAGCAAGGTCTGGTGAGGATGTGTGTCTTTGTCCTGCAGACTCTCAGTGTGGAGCCCCACTTTGGGAAGAGCCTCAATAAGCCGTTTGAGGGCCAAGAATCACTCCCTGCGAGCATTCGGATCCCTAACTTTCACGGCACCTATGCCGACTACTTGATCACCGTAAGAGCAAGCGTTGCATGATCGGACTACACTAATGCCAACCAGTCTATTTACACCCTTCTTACCACCAGTAAAGGGAAACTGGATGCCATCTACCCAGCGCTGCTGGCTATCATCAATAACATAGCTGCCTATGTTCAGAACCTCGGACGCGCCCCCAGCTCGAAATTGGTTCAGTTGTTTGCGTCCATGTCTTCGCCGAGCTTCCTGTTAGCAAATGAGAACAACCACACCCTGCTTCAGTCTTTGCTCGAAGCCCTGAATGCCATGATTGAGCATCAATATCATCGTAAGGTTGAATAGGTGTGTGTGTTGGCTCTGAGGACTAACGTCTGACTAGATAACCCAAACCTTGTCTATGCAATCATACGGTCACGGAAAAGGTTCCAGGCTTTGCGAGAGTTCACGCTAGAGAGTGGGCAGGAAGAGATCGAGCGGCAGAATCAGCTGCGAAAAGAGAACGGGGGCGAGCTACATAGAGATTCGATCGACAGCTTAAGAAGTCCGACGGTCTCGCGTACCCCCACCTTAAGTAACGTGCCGGAGGAAAACAATGCGTTTACTATTGGAGACGACGAGGATTCAGACGCGGACGATAGCCAACACCCAGCTCCACCACGATCGCCATTGCAGTCCACCGGAGGTGCTTCAAGAAGCGCATCCATCGCATCGTCAGTTGATGAGTCGGTGCCTTTCCAACTGCGAGGCATGTCTGAAAAGGCGCGCGGAAAGATGCCTGTTGGACAGCCCGCATTTTCTCGGCAGAACAGTACGACGAGCCTGAACAGCGTAGCAACTCCTACTCTGGGCGCAAATGAGTTCTTCACCCCATCTACCGCATGGGTTAGTGCCACCTCGCCTATGCCTGCATGATGCTGATCATTTCCTTTAGATCGAAAGCTGGCTTCCGGAGTTGCCGCTGCACACGATCTTGATGCTGATATCACAGCTCAGCCCCAAGATGCCGACCGGGGGAAGCGTTGGTACGGACACGGCAGCTGCCCTGGAAACGATCCGCGAAACTGAAGTTCGGGGCATTGAGCCTTCACCTATCCGGGTTCATCTCTTCGAATGGTCGCCCTTGTCCCTTGGATGGTATGAGTCGCTACTTTGGGGATTCGTCTTCGCGGGAGAAATGCTCGTCTCCAAAGGCACGGCGGGCGTCTGGAACAACACTAGCATAAGGTACGTAGGTCGCAGTACACACTCCAGCATGTCTTAACTTTGAACTGCGGAAGCTCTTCCTAAAGGCCTTCAGTAGGTAAAGACCTAAGACATGCTAACGTGTTAACTTTCCCCCTGGTCTAGAATATCTGCTAATTGTTCCTCCACCTTTACAGGCTGTTTAAGGTCCAAGAAGCGGCTGCCCAAACACCGTCCCTGATGGCACCCAGGTAAGCGGGCGCGTCTCCTACGGTCGAGTGGTGCTAATGGCGAAAAAGAGGAGCGATCGATGCCGTCGGGGCTGGCGTGGTCCAGCGAATTGGTAGTCTTAATCTAAGGGGGTCGGCCAACCAGGCGTCGCAGCGGGGTACTACCAGCAGTGGCAACAACCCCGGCGGGAGAGAGAGCGTTCGCGAGGTCTAAGCGACCTGTCAGGTCGGTGACCCCAGAGAGTGGCCACGTTGCTATTTATTGTCGAAGAAATATTCAAGCTCTACGCTTTGATTGGTGGTTCTTGCGCTGCAACTTGTGCATGTCAATCCACCGTTCGTCGATCGGGTGCTAGCGGTGGCGGTGCTGAGCACTTTCGCCACAGCGTCCCCTTTAGAGTTTGTCACCCAACAACCAACGAGATACAGGACAGCCTCTACCAGGGCACGCCGTGGCGATCAGCCGCCTGAGGTTACGCGTTTTGCATCAGAGTAGGCGAGGTCCCTTATCTCCCTCTGCTAAGCGCCCATTTGGAATCCATTCCAAATAGAGCAGGCGCGCTCCTGTGCTTCGCGACTGCTTCTGCCACACTATGGGAAGTCGCGCTACTGCTCACCTACAGATCACACACATTCATTTGCATTTCCTTTGTCGTGTTCATGGCGCATGCAACAAAGAATGGGCGAGACGATGCAGAGGCTGTTACGCCTTACTCTATGCATGTATGCTCCGAACGCCCTTCAGTGCTTCCTCGCCATCACTACTCTGCTACACAACTGACCGTAGACTGGCAGGTGTCGTCCAAGTATCTGGAATTGACGAAGAAGAAACTGGAATTGACACGTCTGCCGCGCGAGCTCGATCTCCCGGAGCAAAGAAGATGGGACCAGGGTACACCGAAGGCGGTACTTGAGCCGCTGCTGGATTACTGGTGAGTGGCTCCAGGTGCATCTCACACTCGAGAGGAGGCATGCGTGATGGGCCGGGTATTCGATGGGATGGAATACGCTTATGGACAGGCATACTGCTATTGCTGGCATGTACTGTGAGCAACGACTTAGGAGGCTCAGTCCATTCCCCTTCACCCCATCGCATACGCCACGCCTACACATAAAATCTGCGGACTGGAGAGCACTCAACTCGCCGGATAGACGACGGACCGGGAGCCTGCCGTGTAGGTCCGCGACATCGGCACCCGCTGTTGGCGGAGGCGAGGAAGAGTGCATAATACTCGCGAACCATATCACACCGCACTACCTATAACACGCGTTTTAAGACGCTATACTAACGAGACTATAGGCTCGAGCAGTACGACTGGAGAAAGCAGGAGAGCCACTTCAATTCTCTACCCCAGTTCAGGACGACCATTACTCTGCCATCACCCACGAACCCGGAAACCTCGCAGTCGCTGCGCGTTCACTTCGTCCACAAGCGCTCTCAGCACGCAAATGCCATACCACTCTTATTCTGCCATACCTGGCCGGCATCCTTCATCGAGGTCCAGAAGATCATCGATGCGCTTACGGACCCTCACTCGCTGCCAAGCTTTGGTGCCGGCGCACTGCAGGCTTTTCATGTCGTGGCTCCGAGTATACCGGGCTTTGGGTTCAGCGACGCGAGTGCGATGGAGGACTTTGGGCTGAAGGAGACTGCTGAGGTGTTTGATAAGGTGATGCAGCGGTTAGGGTATGAGCGCTATGTCGCTCATGGCGTTGGATGGTGAGCCACGCTTGCTATCGGCAGAAGAATGTCTAACGTGTAGTAGGGGCTTCAGCATCTGTCGAGCATTGGCTCTGAACCATTCGCATCACTGCGTTGCTGTCCATACTGCGAATCCGATGTTCCGCAAACCTTCGTTCAAGTGGAGCCCCATGGCGTTTCTGAGGTACCACATCGCAAGGTACGTAAGTAGCGCGGTACATACTGGTATCTCTCCGTCTTAATTCTGTAGAGCTTCTCCTGAAGGCCTTCAGCAGATAAAGACAACACGGGCATGCTATAGCGTTGCCTCACCCCGTCAATCTTAGACATTTGCTAATGTGCATTGTTCTGTTCGCAGGCTGACGCGGGCGAAGGTCTCTCTTCTCAGCTTTGGCTATGTGCCCATGGAACTACAGGCTCCTGCTCCTACTTCGGGCTGGGACAGCTCGCCGACTACTCAGGGCTCTCCTTATTCGGATGGGCCGCTTGGCGCCGCTCTCGCTCGTGGCTATTCGCACCGTCCACAAACACACGCCTTCGCTCTGTGCGACTCGCCGATCGGCCTCCTCGCCGGACTACTTGATGCAATACATACGCGAGCGCCCGCGATATCTCCCGTAACGTCGCGAAGTCGTTCACCATTCTTGTCTCTGGAGGAGCAGGACTCGCTACACGACCGCTCGTTCCACGAAGAGATCGGATCGTCCCACACGGAGCGCCCGCCACAGCCACTCAGTCCGCGCGACAGCGAGATCAATGCGAGAAATTACACGTGGTCGCCTACTGAGGTTCTCAACTGGACTATGATGCAATGGCTACCGGGTGTTGAGGCGGCCCACCGCTGGCTTCACCGCGCACATTTGGATTGCTCACCGTTGTCAGACTTTTCGAGCACGTACTGCCCAGTGCCACTAGGAATAAGTTCCTTCCGAGCGCGCAACAGCCACAGCCCTTCCACACCGCTGATGTGGGGCAGCGCATCCTGGGGAATCGCGTGGGTACGGAGGCACCAGCGACCGGCCTCGACGAGCCCGGCGTGGGAGGCACCCGATCTTCTCGTCCTCGACATGCGCGAGTGCTTCGGAAGCATTGTCAACTTTCCCACTCAGGCAACTTAGGCCTGCTCGCACGGCGTCGACGATAAAATCCGTGGATAGCAGCTATAGGTATATTGTGGCATCGATATGCGCATATAGCTAGGTCGGACAATTAGTTCCAGAGGAGCCGGCGAGTAATTTGAAGAGGGCGGATGGGAATCGAAGGTAGAGATGCAGGTGGGAGCAGTAGTGCTTGCTGTGTTCGGTGCGGAGGACGCAGGGTGTTGCGGCTGCAGGGCCTGGAGTGCATTGCGGCGCAACCGGCAATGAGTGGTTGGAGCCCGGCGTTCCTTGGTCGGGGTAATCTATAGTTGGGCAAATGCTGTATACCTGGGTATGGGTAGGGAAGCGGGCTGCTGGGCATATGTATAGTGTCGGTGTATATGATGTATGCTGTGCTTCTTTTTTTGGCACGTCCTCATCAGGGTATATTGGCGGACGCAATGCGATGGAGGATGCAATTGAGGCTGTGGGTGGGTGGGGACACTCGCGCACACCGGCAACGAGCAATACATGCTTTTCTCAGTCTGATCTGGGGTGCGATGCGGTGTGAAAGTTGATGCTGTGGACCGACGTGTATGGAGAGGAACCTGGAAATATTAGGAGCGGGGCGGGCTACCACCGACAGCTGCCTTGGAGGCGACGGGTCGCGGATCGGCCAGCGGCGTGTGCTGTCGCGTGAGGGCCCAGCCACACCTGCAGGTTACGTCGGTCGTCAAAATCGCTCACCCCAACGCACCTTCGAAAATTTCGAACCAGAAGCAATTATCACCTGTCCACGCTCCCGCCTCGCCACCTGACTTCACAAACAGACTCCTGGAAGTTTGCTATCCCCGTCAGAGTAAGCTTCTCTCCTCACACTCGCGTAATCCCGTCGTCAACCAGCGCGCCCGCCAGCATTTACACGTGCAAACCGCTCACCGCACGCAGTTGCACCCTACGCTTCAGCTGCCATTGCCTCCCAGGACCGCTCCACAACCTGTCCCAAGTCACGACCGTCAAGCTGGCAAACCTACTCTCGCCGTGCCATAATACTGCCTAGGCTCTAGAGCCCGCAGACCGTCTCCTCCACCGTTCCAACCGTCTTTCATGCGTCGCGAGGACCTGGTGCGATTCCTGTCTAAGCCCGCAAAGTGAGTTCAGCCTTTCACTTCCAATACGGCGACCACCCCTCCCATCTACTGTACAAGCCACTTTCGAGACGGCGCTGACCGACACAGGCCCAGATAACACGCGCTACGCCCCTCTACCCACCCATCCCCAAGACCCAACAAGCAGATCTCCTCGTCTGCTGGACCCGATACTTCCCCAGGGTATCGGAATCTAGTCGCTCGAGGACCACAACCGGCTGACACCATTTCTCGGCGCAAAGCCTCGTTTATTCCCCTTTCCGCCCGACCTCCTTAACGCCCTTCACGGACGCTCTCATACTTTGCGACTGCTGCAGCTGGCAGCCGCCAGCCCTCATACCCTACCCCTAACGTGGGCCTTCTCTTCTCAGGCGAGCACCGCATTGTTCGTCTGGGTGGCAGATTGTGCTTCACCGCCAAACAGCCAACCAAGCCCTAATACCTCTTTCGAATACCACAAGTCAGAATCTCAGTTCCGCCGTACCGTGTGCTTGCACGTCACTTCGCCAAGAGATGGTCAACACTGAGATCCCCAAGAACTACACTGCGTCTCCGTCTTCGTATATGGGAACCCCGCATTTGACAATCAACAAGGAGGCTACTATTGATCTCGATTCCACCAATGCATTCGAAGGTATGCAGTTCTAGTACAGGTGGCATGACAGGAAGCTGACGGAATACAGGTCCCGAGAAGCTGCTAGAAGTATGGTTCAGTTCCTCCGCCACCGACCTGCCCGGCCGTGCTGGTCCACGCGGGCTCAAGGCCGTGCCCGCCGACACCTGGAAGGAGATGCTGGACCTGGTCAATTGCAAGGTTCTTTCGGTCATTGAATCCGAGCATGTGGATGCATATCTGCTCTCCGAGTCCAGCATGTTCGTGTTCCCCCACAAGGTGGTTCTCAAGACCTGCGGCACCACGACCCTGCTTTGGGGCCTTCCTCGCCTGTTGGAGATTGCTGCCCTTGACGCGGGCTTCCCTCATGTGGCTGCTCAGCCGACGTGCGGAATTGCGGCAGCTGCCACCCCGTACCGCGTCTTCTACAGCAGGAAGAACTTCATCTACCCTGACCAACAGCGTGGGCCCCACCGCAGCTGGCGCGATGAGGTGCGCTACTTGGACCAGCGGTTCCAGGGTGGCAGTGCGTACATGATCGGCAAGATGAACGGCGAGCACTGGTACCTCTACATCACTGGTCCGGATACTACTTTGACTCCACCACCCAGCCCGGAACGAGAGATTCCTGAGACGGAGACCAAATTGATGAGCCATCCTCAGCGGCTGCTCCCAGGGCAGATGACGGACGAAGAGGAAGACGAGACTCTGGAGATCCTTATGACTGACCTCGATGAGAAGAACTCCCGTCAGTTCTACCTCGAGGACGCGAGTGCGGTCGCGGAAGGTCGGTTTTTCCAGAAGGCTCGTGAGGCTCGCAAGAATGTTATCTCATCCCTTGGTTCTATCCCCGAAGAGAAGTGCGAGAGTCTCGGTGGCTCCACTGCCCTCAACTCCGCTGCCAACACCTATTCAGAGGACTTTGATGTCTTCGAACAGACCTCGTCTGATCACTCGGGCTTTAGCTCGGACGAGGATGAGTTGACCTTCCCTGAGGAGCTGACCACTGAAGGTCACACGCTTGGCACAGTCGTGTCCGAAACCTGTGGTCTGGCTGATGTGTATCCTACCTCCAAGTACCCGGATGCTCGTGTCGACGCCTACTTATTCACTCCATGTGGCTTCTCCGCCAACGGTGTTATCCCGGCTCCCGGTGGCGCTCCCACCGGCACCAAGAAGGGCTCTGACGCAACCCACTACTTCGCCGTCCACGTCACCCCAGAGCCCCAGTGCTCCTACGCCTCGTTCGAGACCAACGTCCCCGCTCGTCAATGTGGTCGTGAGACTGCTGACATCGTGGAGCACGTCGTCGGCATATTCAAGCCTGGTAGATTCAGCGTTACCATATTCGAGGCGAAGCCTTGCGGAGAGGAGGGTGTTAGCAAGAGCATCATGAAGAGCAAGCGCATGGACACTATTCTTGGCTACAGGCGCGTGGATCGTATCGTCCATGACTTGGACGGGTATGATCTTGTCTTCAGGTACTATGAGCGGGATGATTGGAAGGGGGGAAAGCCGAGGTTGGGAGAGATTGGATACTAAGTGGTGATGAGTTGAGAGGGGGGAAGGGGAAGAGTGGGAAAATGCAGAAAGCGGCGGCTTTCGGAGGTGTGTTCGTGCATTCCTTGTTCTTTCTTTGTCCCGATATTCATCTGTGTGGTGTGGCACGGTCACCTAATGCTGTGGATGTTTGCCGAGAACAGTCTCCTCTGCGGTCATTACCGTACCCCTCATAGGAGTGTCCTGTCGGACCCTCTCATATTTCTGTCATCTTCTATACAGTCGCTCGTTTCAAACCTAGTTTTCGAGGAGAGCTTCAGTAAATAAGAGTCTGTCCGTTCTTTTACCGTGTCTGTCCTACTATCACTTAGATTTGTGCTTATGTTATACGGTATTCCAAGGTTGTAGGCGGATTACACGCAGACTACTCCTTCTGTCTAGGCTAGCGCGTTGCTCCTGCCATTACTCTGCGGATTACGTATCTCTTGTCCCTTCACTTAGAACACTCCACTAGACAGAATGCGCGAGCACCACGAAAGACGGTCTATGCTTCAAATTCTTATTCAAGGTAGCTCTAAAGCAAAGTTTGGTATGTTCCAGGTGGTGAGCGTCTCTCTATTCCTCTCATCTTTCTTGCGGATACTCTTGCCTGATGTATGATGTAGTACGCGGTGCGCTTGAAGCGGTATTTTGTCTCACTTATCGTGGATTAAATCGCCGCCCCCGGTGGGTTTGTGTCTCTCAGCACGGCCGCTGGTAGTGCTGGGGTAGATAAGAGCGTCTGTTTCTTTCATCTCACCTCTACTTTTCTTCGGTACTCACGTAGTGCGGCTTTTCGTCTTATAGTGCAAGATTTGAAGACCTCCATGGGGCTTTGGCTTCATTTCCTACGATACTAGGCTGCTAGGCTAACTGAAGCTCTAGGTATTACTTTTGATACGGCCTCGTCGTACGCTTCGACCTCATTGCAGCTTACTTGGGCATATCTCACCTAGACTTACCAGCGCTGTTCATCAGCTGACACAACCGTCCCATGTTAGCTCAAAGGTATGGATATATTCCCTCTACACATCTTCTGCCCTCCTCCGCCTTTAATCGCTTGTGGCTTCCTTTACTAATAATACTATAGCATCTCTGACGGACACTACTCCCTACCGCCTTCTATCCTCCATCTGCGATACCATCTTTCCCTGCCTGCGAACCTAGCTGGCAGAGACCGGGCCCCGGCAACGGCATCTACTTCAGCGGCAGTCTCCGCCGTCCTCCGAACCACACAAAAATAATGGCCCGAAAACCACCATCTCAAAAACCTAAGCGGGCTCAACGAGCTCAACGAGCTAACCGGGCCAAGTCCAGGTTCGAGACACCGGCGCCATTCAGAAGAGGCATCACGCCGTCTGTGGCAACGTATCGCCTACGTCGGCGAACGCGAGCGCCGGCAACTTATTGCCCGCAGTGGCCTCAGATCGATGGGGACGAGGAAGAGAACGCTCAAGAGATGGTTCAGACTGTCGCCGATCATGAAGAGCATCATGAGGGGGTTGACCATATCAGTGGTGGACCATTCTCATCCACTGGAGAAGAAGTCTTGTCCGAAAGCGACCTCAGCGGCTTTCCCGATGATTTCTCCGAGAGTGCCCATGAGATTGTGAGAAGTACGGCGAACGGAACGCAAAGGCGTACATGCATTGAATCCTTTTCAGACCATGAAGAGGTCGAAGCTGGAGACCACAGGAGCCTCCGGGCGAGAGCGCGGCAGGAAAGGCCTACACTAGACCGCATTGTTGGCCCGTCGAGACAAGATCGGCCCGCCCGCGAGATACCCATGAGCCAAGATGGTCCAGTTCTGAGCAAGAGCAGAGCGCAGCGTGAAGAAGTCAGGTCGGAATTCATCGAATCAGATACAGGCCAGGTCAGTCCTCCTCCTCCCCTCTGTTCAAGAGAGAATACTAATGTTCCGGTACTAGGAGACGCTGGAACAGCGCCCGGAATCGGAGGAAGCCGAAGAAATTGGAGTGATGAAGGTGGATAGTGAAGATACGGTTCATTATGTCCCGCCCACTGCTTCAGACCCCGCCGCTTCGGCAGGCTTAAGAGGATTCCGGAGACAGCCGGAACCAGGGGAACCAAGCGGATTCTCAAACGGAAGGGTAAGTGGCTTGAGAACACCCCCTCTTGACATGGCATTGCTGGCTAACATGAAATCGAATCAGATATACCCAAACCCCCGCAACCCCTATCTGCCAACCCCACCCCGACCGCAAGAGCAGTGTAGCGAAAGAGCCAGTCCAAGGAGCGAAGCAGTAAGTATTCCCTCCCCGTCCCAGCAATTCCGCGCATCACATCCTAAACATATTTCTCCAGCAGGCCTACACCATCTGCCGCCCACCCCCCACCGCACTCCCCCCCTCCCCAACTACTCCGCCTCAAGACCCCACGCACATTTTTCCCCACCTCAACGCGCGTCTAATCGACTTCGAACGCCTGACCAGGACCACACATCCGTATCTGACCCACGCCACCGAGCCCTCAGTCATCTACGACCTTCTGCTCGCACAATACATAGTCGCGGACTGCGTGCGCGAGGCCCGAGAGCAGCGCTTGCGCCCGGTTGATGAACTTGAGTATCTTCGGCTGGTGCTTAGGTTCCGGGAAGAGCGGCCGCTGCAAGCGGGGAAAGAGTATCCGGTTAATAAACTGTGGTTTGTGATGTTTGTTAGGGAGTGGTGGGGGAAGAGGGCTGGTGTAAGGGGGCGGGAATAGGGAGGGAGTGGTGGGGATTGAGGTTCGCCCGCTGCCGACTGCTTTCCTTGCTCTTCTTTCCTTTCTAGTAGTACTCGGTATGGCGGAGCATTAGAGGCTTCAAGCATCTTAAGCGGTGCCAGATTCACACTATCTGTCTCGGGATCTTCTTTTCTTTGGCTTCCCAGTGCGCTCGAGGATTTTTGGGTCTTTGGATAGGATGATTTCTTTGGCGGGTTGGATCAGAATTCTATCTTCTTGCATAATACTCGTAGCAGAATAGCATGCGCAATCGATGTGTAAGTTCACACGTTTAGAAAAGAAGGAAGGTGGTAGGTAGCCTCCTACGCCAAGACCTGCGGACCTCCGATCGCGCCGCCACTTTTCCTCGATTTCAAATCGCACCCTCGACCTTACCACCACCATGCCTAACCCTCGCCTGCAAACTCCTCCTAATATCTCCATACTACACCTAGCATCTCCAGGCTGAGCAGCCTCCACAATGCCGCTCGAAAATATCAAGAACATCGTGCTAGTCCTCTCGGGCAAAGGCGGGGTAGGCAAATCCAGCATCACCACTCAGCTCGCCCTCACGCTCTCGCTGCAAGGCCACACCGTCGGCGTCCTCGATATCGATCTCACGGGCCCCTCGATACCGCGCTTTTTCGGCATTGAAGAGAGAAAGGTCAGACAGGCGCCAGGCGGGTGGATACCCGTGCCCGTGCACGAGACGCAGACGCTGCCGACATCACACCCCACGAATGGCAATGGACACGGACAAGGGGCGCAGAAAGAGATCGGGGCGCTCTCGTGCATGTCACTAGGTTTTATACTGGCGAACAGGAGCGATGCAGTGATATGGCGCGGACCGAAGAAGACGGCGATGGTGCGACAGTTTCTTACGGATGTCCTATGGCCGCCGCTCGACTTCCTGCTCATCGATACGCCGCCGGGAACTTCGGACGAACATATCTCCCTGCTCGAGAACCTGCTCAAGCAGACCGCGGAACCGACATCCCCGCCGAACCAGCTCGCCGGCGCCGTCGTCGTCACCACGCCGCAAGCTATCTCGATATCCGACGTCAAGAAGGAACTGAACTTCTGTAGGAAGACCGGGATAAGGGTGCTCGGCGTGGTGGAGAATATGGCGGGCTTCGTGTGCCCGAATTGCAGCGAGTGCACCAACGTGTTCAGCAAAGGGGGAGGAGAGATCATGGCGAGGGATTTTGGGGTCCCGTTTTTGGGCAGCGTGCCGATTGATCCGGCGTTTGTGATGTTGATTGAGGAGGGCATGAGGCCGGTATATCCGAAGGGCACCACGGTGGATGGGAAGACGATGAGTGTGAGGGATGAGGGGACGGGGCTGGCGAACGGGGAGGGGGCGAAGGAAGAAGGGTTATTAGTGGATAAGTATCGGGATTGCTCGCTGGCTCCGCTGTTTGATGGGATAGTGGGGAGGCTGGTGGAGGATATTAAGAGTAGGAATGGAGGGAGGTAGGGAGGTGGATCGGGTGGGACTGGTGGAGGAAGATACCACGATGCAATGAAGTTAAGAAGGTGGATTGAGATGACGTTGCGACCGCCTCACTCGACTTCGCCATCTCGCTCTCTATCACCTGCAGGCTTCCAACCAGTACCTCTCTTTTGCAGCCATCCACTTCGGGAGCTGGGTGATATCTAGCACTATCAGTTTCAGTATTTTCACGACTACCGCCAGATCCTTCCACACTCACTACCTCATCTGTCGGCTATGATCGGGCGTGCCGCGTCGTCATCCCATCTGCTCGGTCCAGCTCCTATCCGCTTCCGCCACCAACAACACCGCTTCCGTGACTGGATTGAGGGGAAGGCTTCCTCCCAAGCTCCGCCGGACATCTGAGCTCCTTTCTTTGCTTGACGTCCTCCATTTGACATCTGATATGTCGCTCACCGCTCCCTGGACGGCGTCATCTGTGACTCGGGCCTTGCCCCCACGCTCCAGCTTCAGGCTCCTGTTTTCCACCCTATTACATATCCATCCTACTTCATGGCAGAACGCACAGACTGGCTACGTATATTCTGACTAGCCCCTGCGCAGAAGTGAGAGATTTCTGCAATTATCAGGTAAAGCTAATAGCGAGTTATCTGCCCGTTATCCTCAGATTTTACGGTAATTGCTTGCTTCCATATAAAGCTCGCGGCCCCCTCTACCCCCGGCTGACCTCTAACCTTCTTATACCCTACTATTTGCGACAACGTCTTTTGGTGACTGATTTGCGGATACCTAACGACCTCCTAGCGAGACTCCAGCAATGCGATCGCTTCTGAAGCCCTTCCGCGGACCATGGTCTTCCGACGGCTCCGTAGACGCTCGCCCCGCAAGAGGCTCACCCAGCAAACTCTCTGTCGGACCAAGCGATCCCAATTTCGCGCAGCAGGTGTTCAAGAGCGAAAGTCCGAAGTACGACTCGAGCGACATCTACGGCGCCTCCGAACCCACCGGCAGCCCCGCTGACGCCGACAGTGAGCCGAATTTTCAGACGCAAGAGCTTGGAATAGCGGTGTTGAGACGGAGTGCCAGTGATATTGAATATCAGATTGCGGAGACCGGGACGCAGGCGGTTGAGGGCGGGAATTCTCCTCACTTCACTGACGATGCATCCGACGATTTGACGAATTTCTTCATAGCGGCGAGCGACGAGGCCGGTATGGCACAGCAAGAGAACCGTGATGGAGTTTTACGGCAACCCACTCAAGCAGTGGAAGATGAAGACGACGTTCAAGTCAAGCGTGGTGCGAGGGTTAATGCTCCTCGGCGGATCAAGAGCGAGCCTCGAGATGAAGACTACCGCACCCCACATCAGCGCGGCCCTAATCACTCTGGACTGGAGCGTGCCTCCGATGGTCTTCCGGGTCGGTTGCAGGGGACTACGTCCACCCAGCACTCTACGCAAGGTGGGCCTGCCGGATACTACTATGGTCAGATGCCCGGCAATGAGCAAGCAGCCGCTTATGGTCAAACTGGCATGGCCATGTATGGACAGCCTCCGATGCCGGATGTCCCGTACCAAGGCACCTTCAATGGACCCCAGCAGAGCGCTATGTACGGGCAGGGCATTCCCCCTTACAGCCACGACCACTACTACGGACAGATGCCGGATCCACATCAGTATGGTTATTATCCACACGGCACCTATCAGGCGTACAGTCAGCCCCAGGCGTCTTTGTACAGGAGCGCTCGAGCAACAGGCAAGCGCAAGGCCGAAGATGAACCTGTCGCCCACTCCGACGGTGACGATGATGGATCTTCAGATGACGAGCCCTTGGTAACGCGCACGCAGCGACACCACTCAATCCTCAGCCACTCCAATGCATCAAATTCCGGCATGGGTCGCAGCTCCCCTACCGCCGCATCAGGATCTTTATATCAAGCCGACGCGCACGGTGGCGCCTCCACCAACCCTCGCGTTCCCACCAAGCTCAAGCTTACCGTTAAGAAACCTACACTCGCTCGTCCCCTCCCCCAACCTCAACCTAGTCAGTCATCCGAACAATTCTCCTCCTCCGCCGCCGACAACAATGGCATATCCTGGAAGCTTCCAACCTACGCCGTCGAGCCACACACAAGCGGTGACGGCTATCCCAGCGTGAAAGTCTCCCTCCCAGGCCTTGTCCGCGAAGAACTACTCTTGTCCGCCGACCACGCAGCCCAAGAGATACATCTCTTCAAGCACCTCTTCCTGCCCGGCCAACAAGCCCTCGCTACCCCAGATCCACAGCCCACCATCGCGGTGCTGAACTTCCACACCGTCTGCACACTGGTGCTAGACGCTTACGATGCCTATGAGATCGGGGATCTGGAAGCCCACTCGCGCCCTCAGCCGCCCTCCGCCCCTGAAGGAGCTGTCGGGATCCTCGATGCGCGCGAAGTTTCCGTAGACGACATCTTCTTTGCGGCCATCGACCGTTGGCGCGCGGGCATGGCCGGCGACCACGGCAAGAAGAACTACGCCTTGATCCGCGGCATCCAGGAATTCTGCGACATCGCGCTGGACGTTATATACTACGTTCATGAACATGGACTGCTGCGCGAGAAGGAGAAGCAGAAAATGGATGGACGGGTGCGCAAGGAGCGCAGCGATAAGGGCGTGCCGAGGAAACCAAGGGGCGGTGGTGCTTCGCAGCAGCCACAGGCGCAGACGCAGGTGGCGAAGAAGGCACCGGGACGGCCCCCGAAGGCGGAGAAGGCGGGCGCGAAGAAGAGTGCGGCTGCGGCTGGAGCTGGGAGGGGAAAGGTGAACACGCTGCAGGCGAGGAAGAAGGCGAAGAAAGAGCCTGCAAAGCGGGAGCGCTTGGGGGAAGTCAGCGTGACGAAGGCGCCGGCGAAGAGGAAGTGAGAAGCTTCCTTCCTCCTTCCTAGGCCTCCTCGGGATAAATGAGAAAAGGCTTGAAAGACCTCGACTGGGCTGCGATCGTCTTCTGGATGCTGCGGCATGGATGTAAGGGGGCTGACGTGCCTCGCTCGGTTTGAGCGCTTGCGCTTCCCTTGGAGAGCATGATTTAGGCGTCGGGGGTTTGCCCTGTGGCAAGGTCTTGGGATGAGATAGTTGGTGCTCTTCCTTGTCGGTCTTTTGATTGAGCACATGTGCATATCATAGTGAGATATCTTATGAATTCGTGGAAGCTAGATATTCATAGCGTTATCTTCAGGTTCCTGGCATATCATTTCTTGATGGTATCAGTGGGGACTCTGAATTTCTCTTAGCCTAGTCTAATCCATATATCTCTCTATTGAAGATCCTTTGGAACATCATATTCTTGCCCCCCTCCCCCTTAAACCCTCGAGGTCAAGACTCCATTCCATTGCTCAAGAAAAATTTGCGAACTATGATGCCAATGGAGCCATTTTACTTACTGCGATCACGAGCCTGGGGATATTCAGCGAAGGAGTGGAGGCCAGGAGGACCCACTTGCGCATGCATGTCGTCTTATTATGCTCTAATCCCACATTACTGCGTATCTCAGTCCCATTCTAAACGCTCTAAGCGCCATATCCATGAAGGTTCAACAACGAATAGGGACTTTGAACGTCTCTAGTCAGTCGCCAAGCTCACTCGCTCGCCCACACGCAAGGCTATGACTTAAGGCTTTCACTTATGATTCTTGTTGGGATCCGCCATACCGCGCCGTACATATGCATCCCGCATGCGAACTGCAATTCAGGGTCACGCGGCTGCGTGAGTGGCCTCCCAGATGTCCCAAACTTCCTGATCCGGCTCACCGGTGAAAAACCAGGCCTTTCATTGGTCCAGAAATAGGTTTAGGAGGGACTGAACTGCATATAGCGGTCAAACTGAAAAACAGTTCCTGGAGCAAATCGGATGGTTGACGGCTGCAAGAGATCGAGCGATCTATGCTCTACTCTACTTTGTGTTGTTGATACGCATAAGGCACCCTCCGGATAAGCCCAATGCTACGGCCAGAGCCATTTGAGACCCCATCTATCTCTCAACTTAGCTCATTGCTCCCATTCTAAGAGACTAGTAAACTGTCCAAACCGCGCCTGCAACCATGGAGAAGAGAGAAGCTGGTCATGCCGGTGGAGTGGAGCCGTTCATTGAACTCCGTATGTCCACGTCGAATCAATCGTTTCTGGACAAGCAATCTCTCTAACCACCCCGTGTAGCTATGAACCCCCAGTCTCAGGACCTCGTCCTCAAACACGGGTATATTTGCCGCCGACCTCTAGGAGGCTTGCCGTTCGCCTTCGATCTCCTCGCACATTCCGCGCAGCTCTTCGATGCGTACACCACGCAACAGGCTGAACAAATGCGGGAGACATGCAAGCCCGACTCAGGGCCAGTCTCTCGCTTCATGGTGGAAAGGTTCGAAGATATCGCTGACGCAAAGACGAAGAAGACGCACCCGCACATTGGTAAGCTTGCTGAGCGTACGCGCGATCGTGAAACTGACGGAGGGGAAGCGGTCCGCGAAGTGGACATCGGCGAGCCATACCGGCTCTGGTACCAGGCAAGCGCGCCTGGCAACAATTCTGGCCGGCCCGGTGATTCCTGGTACCAAGTAGATGGCCGAACTTACGAATGCTTCAAGCTGGACGGATACCGATGGACGAAGCAAATCCGAGGAAGCGCCGTGGACATTACTCTCGGCGAGCTAGTCGATTTTGTGCGGACGCTGGATTGGAAGGCGTATGATATAGGGCAGCATACTTGCCATGATGCCCGGGAGAAGATCATGGAGGCGCTTGGTGTCGCGAAGCCTCCTCAGCGTGCATTCACACGCTTTACGGAGTTCTTGCGGCCGGCTATTTCGTCCACGCAAGGGGCTTCGACGAGTACGAGTAAGTCCTCGTCGAGCAATCGGGTGTGAAGGTCCTGTGGAACCAAACGCCTATGCTCAGTACTATCATTGAGCGTCTAAGCCAACATGTTGCACCGCCATGAAAACACTTTTACTACTACTCAACATATGACGACTTTTCCATAACCCACGCGTATCCTACTTAGCCCCTGAAAAAGCTAGGCCAAGCGAGACCTATCCGAACCCCGATTACGAAAAATCAAAAGCCCCAAGCCCCCACAAGAGCTAATGAGGGTGGTGATGCTCATGGTGATGGTGATGCAAATGATGATGCAAATGCCCCGCCTGCAAGCTCGCCAGCAACGGCAACATGCCAGCCATCGCCGCATTAACCCCCTGCGTAGCTCCCTGAATGGTATCCATAACATCCAACAGCGCCTCCAACGAATGAGCCGGATATTGCACATCGTCTGCATCGTCGTCTGAATTGTCGTCCTCGTCGTGATCGCTTTCGATATCCATATCCGAGGCCATGTCCAAGAAGCCATCAAGCCCCAAAGGCCCAATGTCATCAGAGAACCCATCGTAGGCTTCGGAATCTGTAATCGTGTCCTCGTCCGATGAGTACTCGAGGTCCTCTTCCAGGATGCCTTCCTGCGAGACGATGAAGGAGACGCCTGAGTTGAGGAACTTGTGCTTGGGCACCCATAGATCGATGCTCTTCATGTAGACGAGCTTGTGCGCCTTGACTTCGATTTTGTGGAGTTTGGGGAGATCCTCGTGATACGTTCTGTGCAAAAGCTCGAGCGACGATGAGCAGAAGTCGGAGTGCTCTTCGTCTTCGAAAATGGTGAGGGCAAGGTGGAGGAGATTCTTTGGGAGCACTTGGCCAAGGCGGGCGAAGGGTATGTAGTCGGCATCATCCGGCGATGTTGCAAATAAATCCACGCTCTCATCATTGATGGCTGTGAAGGCCTCGATCGGCGCACCGAAGAACTCAAGTTTCTCGAAATCGTGGAAGGAGCCTAGAACGCCACGGTCATAGTCGGTGATGACGTGCAGGGTACGGTCGGAGATATCATCCAGGTCTACGACCTTAAGTGTCTTCTTGTGCTTCCGGAGTCCCTTGCCTATTTGCGCGTAGTTGATTTTCGGCAGCGGGACGGTGTAGATCCGGGAGTTGTAGACAAAAACGAAGTTCCTCAGCTCGCGACAAGCTGAAATGAGATGCGCTAACGTATGACTGTCTAAGAAACTATCCAAGACGGTGAGCTCAGTCACTGGAGACGTGTCTCGGAGTGATTCGAGCAGGTCGTGATGTGTTGGATCCCTCGCTCCGTTTATCCCTATCAGGATTAACTTTTGGAGTGAGGGCAAGCGGAAGATTGCTAATAGATCTTCAAGAACCATATCACCCATACGGATATGGAGGCTGTGGAGGTGCGAGTAAACAGGGGAGAGCCCGACCGGGGTCCCCTTAGCAGCGTTGCTCAGCAGATTAATGTAGCTTGTCGCCTGATAGCAGATTCGCGGGATGTGGCGATAGCTAGGGGTGTCGTCATTAACCACCAGCTGTCGCACATTAGGTGTGTGCAGGAGTGCCAGCATGAACAGCTGACTCAGTCGACCCTGGCAATACTGATCCTCGAGTACAGCCCTGTCCCGGATGCGCAGGTTCTTAAGACTCTCCCGGAGCTGGCGCCGGTCTGTAGACGACGGCATAAAGCTGTCCTTCCAGTTGCGGTCAAGCATCTCAAAATGCCACCACATGGTCTTGACCCTGCTTGCTAGATCCTTGTTCCCAATTATGGTGCGGAGGAATTTCGCCGGGTGCGTCCAGATGCGCGAGTCGAATTCTTCGTACAGGAAGTTATTGCCCAGCCTGTTAAGGCGGCGGCTGGTCAAGCAGATGTTGTAGAACTGTTGAATGCGTGCCTTGGACAGGATATACTGCGCATCTAGGTGCTCGAGGACACACAGGAGCAGTTCGTCGGGTAGGAGATCGAGGTAGGGGGGAGCGTTAGGAACGGGCGAGGCGTCGTGGACAGGCTCATGCTCCGGTTTCGCTGGCTTCCGCCTCGAACTCTTTCTTGAAGGTAAGGCATCACCGGTGCCAGCCTGCGGTGACGTTCCCATTGCCGCTCTTTTCGATCGTTGCGCGCCGCCCGCAGGAGCCCCGGTCGAGGCTTTGCGCTTGCGGCGAGTCTTGGGTGGCATCGCTACTGACGTCAGTGTCGGAAGGGGAACAGAAGGCAGAGAGATAGGGAAACTTACCCGCTATGAGCTGTGCCCTAGAGCTCAGTGTCAACGCGTAGTTAGGAGCTAAGAGGCACGGGTTAGTTGAGGTTTAGACGCGGGGTGCCGTGGGACTTCGAAGCTTGTCGGAACCGTGGCGCGTTTCATCGGTCTATCTCTTGGCATCCACACTGTCACGTGATTCTGAGATACTACACCATAGACTTTTCTTACGATTCTAAAGTGCTTTAATAAGCGGTTAATAGTGACGCTGGTCAATGGTGTTCGACCAACTATGTGCGGACCTGCGCTTCCCATCCCACGAGAATCTTGGAGCATGATCAAAGTATGGAAGTGGAAGAATGTTCCGTCCCGTTTTAACAGACATCGAAGACCTGTAGAAGAGCCAATAGGAAATCTCCTATGGTCATATATCCATCTCACTCGTGGTACGTAACCCAAGAAAGACAGGCTGGTCACCAATCACTCACTCATCAGCACAAGTGAACAGGCAAATATTAATTTTGATAGTACACAGAATTACATCCTCCACAGCCCCAACTCCTCGTCCACATAAACATCATCGCAAAATTCATCAAAGGAAAACCGTTTCCAAGTCTTACCACATCATGCACCGATCCGCCTCACCCCTCGTGCCTCACCCCGCTCACACACACTGCGTCCGCGCCAACACCTCACTGCACGACGAATCCTTGCACAGAGTGTCGCACTTCAAGCCCACCGCCACATAGACGCGCCCCAGGTTTGGGATCCTGAACTGCTTTGAGAAGTCCGCGGCGTTCCAGTCGTTCGCCCTGTAGCCGGCCCTGCACGCGCAGTAGTACTTGCTGCCGCCGGCGGTAGCGCAGCTGGTAGTAATGTCGCACTTGTTTAGTGATGGGTTGAATGGATTGCACGTATTTGGGCAGAGGCCCGCGAGCGTGCTGCCGGTCCAGGTATCACCCGAATCGACGTGGCCACCGGGAACGCTCTCGATAGTAGGGCCGGAGTCTTCAGAGCTCGTGGTAGTCGTGATCAGGGTAGTCGGTGGTGGTGTAGGCTCGGTGACTGCCTCTACAGCGGGGGACGTCTCCGCCTCGTCGATGTGGGGCCGGGGAACGTAGGTCTCAGTCGTTCTGGTTCGGGTTCTGGTCTTGGTGCTGGTCGGGGCGTCGGTGACTACGGTAGGCTTGGGCATCCCAGGCTTAGACATGTCAGGCTTTCCGGGCTTTTCTGGCTTCTCTGGCTTCTCTGGCTTCTCTGGCTTTTCTGGCTTTTCTGGCTTTTCGGGCTTGCCTTTACCCTTGTGCTTGTAG
This sequence comes from Trematosphaeria pertusa, assembly GCF_010094035.1. NCBI lineage: Eukaryota > Fungi > Ascomycota > Dothideomycetes > Pleosporales > Trematosphaeriaceae > Trematosphaeria > Trematosphaeria pertusa. The sequence goes on along the minus strand of NW_022987222.1, from coordinate 490,790 downwards.
CATTTCTTGGGGCATTTAGGCTTCTTCTTGTCGTCCTTCTTGTCACCCTTCTTCTTGTAGTCCTTGTCATCCTTCTTGTCATCCTTCTTTCCAGGCTTCTTCTTCATATCCTTCAGCCAGTCGGGAAGGTCATCGTCATCATCGTCGCCATAGTCATTGCCTTTGTCATATGGCGAGTCGTGGCCGAAAGGATCATCGCCAGGTCCTCGAGACATTCCCATGCCCACACCCTGGGCATTGCCGGAGAAAGAGGGAGAATCGCCACCATTCTGAGATTCTGGCCAGTCGAAGCCTGCCATCCCGCCTGAAGATGGTGGAGCAGCGGCGCGGTTTACACCTGCGGCATTGTCGAGAGCGATGTCAACGTTCCTACGGGTGCGGAGACGGCGCCTCGAGCCCCAAGGCTTCGTGGGTTTCTTAGGAGGCTGCTTGTGGCCAGGGTATGGTTTCTCATCTTCTGAATCTGAGAGGCAATACTTCGGGCATTCGTCATCTGAGCTGTCTGAATCGTGACCCTTGGGCTTCTTGTCGTCTTTCCCGCCTTTCTTCTTCTTGCCGAAGTGGTCGTCGTCGTCTTCGTCGTCATCCTGACCGTCATACCAGCCGTTATCTCCGCCGCCCCACCCTGGCGATGCCCCAGGTCCCATGCCTGAGCCGCCACCCCCGCCGCCCATCATGCCAAAGGGGGACATTCCAGATGCGCCACTCCCGGGAGTACCCGCGCCAAGTGCGCTAGGAACGTCGGCAGCGAGGGGACTGAAGGCACTGCCTCCCGAAGAAGATCCAGACGCATCTGGGGCAACAAGGGGTGCAGCGGCCGCCCCAGGTCCAGGCGGGACAATAGCCGCGTTTGAGCTTGGCAAGACTGAGCTGGAGAGCGACTCCGAGGCCTCAAGCGGGGCCACACCGCTACCACCGCTACCTCCGCCCGGGGACGTCGTAGGGATAGCACCCGCAATGATACCACTGCCGGGAGTGGTGTCTGCGGGAGTGGGCGATGAGCGAAGGCCCCCAAAATTAATGGCGCCACCGAAACGGGCGGTGCTGGTGGATGACAGCGTTGAAAGGACGACATCATTGGTGCCGACTGGTAGCGAGGTAGATGTTGGATCAGATCCAAATGGCACTGCGCCGCCTAGGGGAGAAGACGGACTTGGGCCCGTCGGAAAGTCAAAACCAGGAAGATCTGCCCCAGTTGGGGAAGTCGTGGGAAACGCATCGATCGCAGCTCCTAGGTTCGAGGAAGATGAGACATCGCTGATTGGCGAAGGGGAGACGGTGGCAGCTACACTCGTGGAAACAGTCTGAGCGTTCAGGGTCCGCGCGAGCAGAGCCCCAAACACGATGGCCTTCATGGTGGCCAGAGGATAAGGCAGAGACGAATGAGAGACAGTGTACAACGCCGCCAATGCAAAGCGTGTTGGAAGGAGTGACAGAAAGGGAATTTGACCAAGACATGGCTTAAGCCACCCGTGTTTCCTAGTTATAGGTCGGGTTGTTGAATTCTTCGTGCCTGAGATCAAAACAACCTGGCTGGTTCTAGCGTGACGGGACAGGAGGACATGGTGAGGCTCTAGCTACATTCGGAATGTCAACGCAGATGATCCGAACAGCATCTGAAGCAGATTGGATGAAATGGCGATGTCAACTCTTCGCGATGCTTTGGAATGCGTGGTAGATTGCGTGTCGCGCGTTCATTCTCCTTGTTGGATTGTGGAATGCGGAGGCTAAAACAACTGTCAATGCAGCATTAGCGAGTAATCACAACACTTTTGTCTCATGAGGGGCGTATCAGAAGATTTGTACGAACACCTTGCAGCGACTCTAACCAGTGCTTTACATTCCTGTTAATGTGCTTCCGTGGCCCTTGAGAAATGCGTTGCTCTGGCGCCCTTGATAACCCCGCGGAACCTCTTGCGTTCTTTCTGCTGCCTCCGCAACGACTTCTTATGGCATCCCAGCGCGAAAGTCAGTCCTTTCGTTTAAGCCCCAAGCAGTGGAAGAAGCATCATGCACAGTGGCTCTGCGCATGTCACGGACATATTTCCCCTCGAAGGAACCGCGGCAAACTTTGTGCATGACGCAAGTATTGTCCTGTTGACGTTATCAATGCCTCTTTCTATCGCCTGGATATTACCACCTACCCATATGATGATATCGCCGTTGTTCTCCCAGTCTACTTCAACTGTATACTTGTCCTGAGTCGCGTGCTTCAGCAAGTCCCTAATGATTTGCTGTCCCTCTTCCTTTCCCAAACTCTCAATGTGATGGGCATGATGGGCAATGTATAGATTCATCCTGCCGCTAGGTTCGTGCAGCTGCGCGAGCTTGTGGCGGCCCATGAAGTGTTGTTCGGGAATCATCCCCTTCAGAAATTCGCAGTCAGGGGCCGCGAGGCGCCGGCTATGCCACAAGGAATGATTGACCACGTAATCTTGGATCCGCTCCTTAGTGTCGCCGTCCAGATCCGCGTAGGCCGTGCGAGTATCGGCAAATGCGGTAGCCCCTCCCGTGCCCTTGGGAGGCAGTTGGTGAGCTCTAAGTACGGAATAGCCTGCGCGACGGGGGTTGAAGGCAGAGTCCACATGGAAGAGGCCGTTGCCCAGCCCGAGCTGGTATCGTAGACTATCGGTCGAGACAAGATTGCCGTCATCATCAAGATTGCTCACGTCGAAGAGCTCGGTGTATGGCGCAAGCCTATGTTTTCGTCCGGCTTTGATGTATGGAGTCGAGTCATCTAGCTCGCCAAGCTGAGACGCGAAGGCGACGTGTCGCGCGTCGTCGAGCTGTGCCTTCCTGAAGACAAGGACACCATACTTGGCCAGCCCTTGGACGATTTCGGTGACGACCTCAGGTGGTACAGGCTTCGAGAAGTCGACACCATAGCATTCAGCAGCAATAATAGGGTGCAGTGGCTTAAAACCCACTTGAGACTTGATGGAAGCCATTGTGAAGCTGGTACCGGTGGGGATAACAGCAAACGCGCCGGATGTGGACCTGCACCAGACAACCTCCAGGGCGGGCAAGTATTTGAAGCTTTCTGCGGCCCATCACGCGTACCAGCGCAGCTAAGAGGCTGCTGAGGAAGAGGGGAAATGCGGAGAGATAAGAGTTGTGGTGGCAGATTGGCCGAGGTGGTAAAACCGTGCTAGCACTATCTCCGCGCTAAACCCGAGCCGCGATGAGATGAGCTCTCCTCAACCTTCCCCTGTCCCTCGTCACTACTATTACAGTTGCGGCACCTCGAGCGCCATATGTCGAATTCCGAATGTAACAAACGCCTAACGCCAATGTACGCCGCCAGTGCAAAACTGTGGATGCCTAAGACGCCGCTAAAGGAACCCCACTCCCGCTATAAAGAGCAGCACTGACATTATCCACGAACACTCGCCCTCTCGTCTTGTCGCACCATTCCCAGTATATAAGGGTCCAGTATACACGCCTGTGCAAATAGCAGTTGCATTCCAACCCCTTGCTGTTCCATTGTTGCCCGGGTAGCAGTACGAGTAGGTATAGTACGGAGTGGTGGTGGGATAGGGGTAGAATTCAGGCGCCGTTGGCGTTTCTACGACCGTATCGTCTTTCACCGCTGTGGAGAAATCCATGTTCGTGCCAGTTTCCGTTGGGCCTTCCGTCGGACCCGCGACATCTGGACCGGAAGACGGCTCAAGCTGGGTCAAAGTCGCCTCCGCGGCAGACGAGTAGGTCGTCAGTGTAAGGTCGGAGAGGGTCCGTGTCGTGGTATGTAGACTTGAAGACGTTGAGCTGGTCGATTTCTGCTGAGCTACTGCGCTACTTGTGAAAGTCTGGCATGACCCGTCGACAGCGTCTAGGACTGGCTGGAGGTATGAATCGGCGCAGGAAGTGTTGGTACAGGATTGGGAGAATGGCTGGAACACATCACAGCTACAAGCGCCTGACGAGAGTAAGCATTTATCTTTATTTCCATTGCGGATCCACTGACAAGTGAAGTCTAGGATCCCACAGTCGCATGTCGCGAAGGCAGTTGCGATGCAGGCTTGCTGATTCCTGTCAGTCCAGGACTCTTGTCAAGATTAGGCACTTTGACTCACTGCGCACACCGGTAACCTTCCGATCGATTCTTCTGGTCTCTGAGCTATTGTTTGCTCGAGAGTGAACGATAATAAGGCTAGAACAGTGTAGAACGATGAGCGTCTCATACTGCTGGGAGTCTTGAAGATCTTCATCCATCTCCTGTCTAAAGGGATTAAAAGCCTCAATCTCGCCATCATGGAGACCGACACTTTTGCCGCCATGCTGAGCCTCGGCGGTTGCACTGTGGCTATGCTCAAGCCCTCTCAGCCCGCGAATTCCCGCCCTCCTCCTGATATGTTACCACAATTTCATGATGGTGGTGTGCGAATATAGCCCACATAGGTTGAGGTCCCCCGTATCTTGGCGGAGGTTGATAGGCTGACAAACTGCAAGCCACAGCCGGACTAGGTGATCGTTGACGAGAAACACCGCGCCAAGTAAAAGGGTGCTTTTGAGAGAAGAACTTCAGCCTTGTCGATTACGCTTCAGACTGCTCGTTTTCGATACGTATCTTGGTATATCTACTCTTCAACAGGAGTCGAATAGCATCCCTGACTTGGATCTCTACAGATTCTCCCGAAAACAATCGAACTGCGACCGAGCAAATCGTCTTCTAATACCGACCGCTTGGTTCAGATAGCGCTTATCAATCTAGGGAGAGCGGTTCTCGTTCCGCTCCCGGAACGAAAGCTTAACACTGTAAGTTTCCACGCGTTCCAGCCTTAGAACCCGCACCTCAGCCCACCGACCCATGTCCTCAGCCCCTCTTGGCAAATAGGCAATTCTACGTCCACTTGCAGCCCTTGGCTCGCTCTAGTCGCCACCCTTTAGCGAAGCATGAGGGCGGCGCTAAAGGCCGGCGTTTTGGGGTCCAAAGTTGGAACGCCGCAAGCCGAGATGCACGTACAGCCGGCCAGGAGCGACTCTACAGGACTAGGGGTTTGTCCAGCTCGACTTGATATTATTTTCTTGTTAGCTTTCCCACACCGATACACCAACGATGAGGCCACTTCGTTCATCGTTCGTCAAAGCCGTCACTCTCTCATTACTTATACTCCCCATCCCTCAAGTGTCTGCTCAGTGCGGTTCCTTGGTAACCTATCGCCAACATGCCGACCTGCTCCAAACCGCACCACAATGCCTCCGCGACGGGTGTATCGAAGGGCAGAACTCCAGCACTATTTCATCACCATGTCCGTCTTCCTCACCATGCTACGTCTATTGGAACATGTTCGTCGAGCAATTCGACCAGAAGAATGCATGGTGCGCGTCTTGCTCATCGGACCTCGCATGTCGAATTTCAGGCTGGCCAGTTATGAATGTCACTGCGGTTTGCGACACGACGCCCAACCAGCTGCTCTTCGGTGGGAAAGGCTGCTGCGTGAGTGGAGATGAGCCTTTTGAACTCGCAGAATGGACCGGAAAGCTTTGCAATGGATCTGAGTGGAGGGAGCCCTTCGACATCTGTGGTGGCATGGCGTGCCTTGACTGGCGGGAGTGGATTATGCCATGGAATTGGACCGTACGGAACGAGTCACTTCCTCCAGAACAACATCAAACTTGCACATCGCCGTCCAAGTACCTTGCCATATACGGGGGAGAACATTTCTTCTGGTTGTTCTTCGCTCTAACCTTCGGCGGGGTACGGCTGCGCATCGCCCAGCATGAAGAAAAACACGATAGGGACGTCTTGCGATACTTCTTCCTGTCTATCTGGACGGGGCTCACGAAAAAGTTCAGGCAGAAGGACATGTCGGAGAAAGAGGTTAGGGTAACGGAAGGCGAGCAATATCGACCTCCATTCACGGAGAAGCTGCGCTGGGGATTCCCAGTCTGCGCGGGAATCTTCCTCGCCGGTGCACAGCTTGGCTTCAATCTTTTCGCGGCACACCTGGTCAAGGAACAGCCCGGCTACCATGACGTCCCGCTCGGAATGCTCGCCCTACTCTTCTGCTGCCGGCCGAGGCTCACTTGGCTCTCATGCCTTCTAGCGCAGATACCGGACACATGGCTCATCAAAATCTTCGGATTTGTAGAGAACGGAGACGGAGTATGGGCAGCCAGAATGATTCTATCATCCGTCGCCGTTACCTCTGCGGTCACGGAAGCTATCATGCAGCTCTTGGGCGGTTACTTTCTCGGACGGGCCGCCCAGGTCGGGAGGGAGCGAGGCTTCTACTACGTTCACCACTTACGACCGAAGTTTAGGGGGAGAGATGCACGGCACATGTACCTTGGGGGTCTCTTCTGGGTCATGCTCTGCATACCGATGGTAATTGCATTGTTCATCCTGGCCTTTTTCTTCGGCCAAGTCTTCAACGGCGTGTTGAGCTTTCGGAGAGGACTCTACGACTTCTTCCATACCAAGACTCCCAACATGCCTGAGCTGGCTCAAGGCAAGGTGGAATGGCTGCTGGACTACATCAATCCGGATCCCTTGCCGCCTAAGGATGATCCGCCCCCAACTCCGAACCCTTTCGATGACCAGCCCGTGCAGCTTGATTCCGACCAGCCTATTCTCGTGGACCGGCAATCCTTCTATGATCAGCCGCTGCCCTACGGAGGGCCAGGGACCGGCGACCTCTTCAGCGACCAGCCTATGCCAGTAAGACACGGCAGTTCAAGACGTAGCCGGTACTCCAGGCTGTCACAATCCGAGTTCGAAGACCAGATCATGCCAGTCCCGCGGGCCGCGTCTGGAAGCTACCGCTACCCGTCCGGTGGTTATGCGCATGCTGCAACCGGAGTCCAACGACGGACACCCAGTGGAAACCAGTACAATACCCTCCCTCAGCATGACGCCCCGGACGAGGAAGGAGACCAGATCTTGCCACATCCCCCATCCCAGCAGCACCCTCGTCGCCAGCCTGAAATGCGCGAAATAAGTCGGGGTGAAAGTCACCATTCTCTCCTTGCGCCTGAGCTCCAAGTCGACCCACCCTCATCAAGCGCTGGCAGCTCGTCTCGCAAGCGGTCTGATTACGACGGCAAGCCGACCTGGGGTCTCGCCGAGTGGGAGTCCACGGTTATCTGGACTGGCGCTATGCTAGGATTTTTCGCGTATGCTAGTCAATGGTTGTTCTGGGATGGGTTCGTGAAGGCTGCTGGTGATCGCTTCTGCCCGCCCGGTCTTGGTAAGGTTGCTGGCGTATGGGTGACTGGTGCCTTTTTGTGTAAGTGTCGAATGCTCAGATGAACCACTCGTGCTGATTCTTCGTAGATGTCGGAGCGCCTTTCTTAGGCTATTGAGGGTCTCGACATGGATGGAGATGGTTGCTTCTGGGTGGTACAAACTAGCATGCTCGTTCATCGTTCTCTTTGATAGTGAATCCTTCCAATAGACAAAATACAGTAGCATCAAATGCTAGACCATTCATGAACTCCCCCCTACCAACGTCGAGAATTAGGATGCGTCGGATTCTCACCAACCACCACCTTAGCTTTGCAAAGCACATAACGATCCCCATACTCCTCACCATACTGATTTCCTTCCCTGTACAGTGCAGGATGTACAATGAGCTCAACGCACGGATCCGCAAAACGCATTGATCCAGTCTTCGCCTGCTCGGGCCCAGCCAGCATCTCCATCTCGTGTTCCTTCCACTTAAATCCCCACAAGGGATTCCCCTCCAGACCCGCAGCACTCCACTGCTCGCAGAATATCCACGCGCGCTGCTGATGCATCTCCGCATCCAGACACATTGCGTTGGTGACGATCGTCCACAGCTGGACTTTTATGTCCTGGTCCGCTTTCGCGCGCTGCGCCTCTTTGCCGACAATGAAGGGGGATATTGTGTCTATGATGTTGTCGACGAGGTCCATAGTATCATGCTCCAGGATCCTCTGCTGAGAGTTTTGTTTACCGATCAGCATGATAGACGTCGTCGCGCGCCATTTGTGGAAGATTCTCGCCTCGGCTTCCACGCGTTTGGCATCGGGATCGTCTCGGGGTGAGTCTTTCTTGCGGACAGGGCGCAGTTCCGCCTTGAGACTGGCGAGGGTTTGGCGCATGTCGCCGGCCCAGTACAGGCCTTCTGAGCATCGGTTCGCATGGTCAAAGACCTTGTTATTGAGTATCCACCAGATGAATGCTTGGATAATGAGCGGTCGATGCGTCTCAGAGCCAATGTATTGCGCGTGTTCTCGAGTGAGAAACATCAGCCTCTTGGATGGCTGTATGTCCAGCTTGTCCACACGTGAGCCTTTCGCGCGTGTTAGCACCGAGCCGGTGGACCGTGATAAGCGGCCGACGAAATATTGATTGGTGAGATTTTGGATCTTGGAGTGTAGATCGTTCCACTGCTCGATAAAGTATTTGTCGTCTAAGTTGCTCTTGAGATCGGAGCGGAGCTGGCGGAGTTCCTTGCTGACGGCGTTGAAGGTCTCTTTACCCCTCCTGAGGTCTTGTTGGAGTTCGAGGTTCTGATCGTGTAGCTGCGTGGCGTTTCCCACTGCGCGATCGTGTGCGCTGCGGAGTCCTTCTACCTCGGCTTGCAGTCTTTGGATGCGCAGGTCTCTATCACCGAGGGCTCGCTGATGGTTCTCTTGCATGGACTTTGCTGCTGCCGCTTGTGGCTCAATCTCTGCAAGTCTTCTCTTGGCGGAGGACAATTCATTGTCCAACCTTCTCCTCTCCTTCTCCTGGTTCTCTTTCTGTGTCTTCATTTGCTCATACCACACAGAGAATGTGTCTGCCCGCCTTTTTTCATCGTCTCGTTCACTCTCGAGACTCTTCTGATATGCGTGAGCTTTTTCAAGCTGCTCCTCCAATGAATGCGTGTTCATCTCTTGCGTGGCGACTGAGTAGACTGGTTGGGATGCTGCGACTGGGCGTAGAGGCTGAGCACCAGCTGGCAGTTGCGACGGCGCCGCCATTCCCATATCCACCATAGAAGAAAGCTTAGATGCATTCTGGGCTGCGCTGGCCGGTTGTCGTACCGTCGCTCCCGCACCCGGCTTTGGGACATCATGAGGCGGCGGGGTAGGTGGTCTGGGATCTGAATATATCCCATTCACCTTCTCTTGGCTTAGTCCCCTCTCTAAAACCCGCCCTTCTTGGCGGGCTTTCTCGAGCTCAATCTCGGAAGGCAGTGGGTGTTGGTCTGTAGGCTGTCTGGTCATAGAGAAAGAAGGTCGGCGTGCAGACCCATTTGCTTTGGGTGATACTGGCTGCCTTTGTAGCTCATGTGGTCCCGCTGGTTGCATTTCTTTCCGGCCATGGGATGAAGTGATTTTCATATTCTTGATCGTCCTGAAAAGGCCCTGACCTTTATCCTTCTTCTGAAGCTTGCTATCCTGAGAAGCATCGCCCATGGTAATTTTGCGGCTTGGACGGATTATCCAAATGGTGAAGGACGACTGGAGGCTTCCTCTTTCTGGGCGCACCGGCGATTGAAGCGCAGTTGCGACCTGAGCTCAAAGGATCGTCCGATTCCGGTTTATCTCTGGTTGGCCAATATTTGCCGCAGAAGAAGGCAATGTACAGCGAAAGGACTAGCCTATCGACGGCTTGCTCTGCCGTCTCCGCGACACTCAGATAATGGCTGAAAAGAAAAATGTTCCACCACCGCGTCAGCTGCCGCCACTATAAAACACTTGAGTGATTAGATTTGACGAACGTACGTGATACGCTTGTTACTTTCTTGGACCGCGGGTTCCAGGCGGCAGCTCGCGCAGATAGACCGTCTAAGCCCTTCCCGTGCCCGAGATGATTGGCCGATAATACCACATGACCCAGAAAGGCTGCGTAGGAATCATGCAGGGTTTTGCTGCTGAGTGCGCACATCAGGCCATCTTGACCAGGCTGAGGTGAATGTGTTAGAGCCTCGCGCAATATTCTTGGCGTATGGCTGCTGAGAACGCCACACCTATCCAAGAATGGAGATAATAGAGAGCATTAGCTGAAGGTAACACCACTCCGGGCTGAGAGTGCTTATCGACCAGTTCTCGTCCTGCAAGCCTGTCTCCACCGCCCCAAATTTGCATTCGACTCGCGTGGTCCAGATGCGAGTTTGGCGCTCATGATCTTGGCGGACGGGTGCGCAAGGCCCGATAGTTGAAGCGCACTCAGCCTTGTGGGGTAGAATCGGCAGATCTGTCTTTTCAAGTAAGCAATTGGCAGTCATTGATGTTCTCCTCTAAACCTACTCTTACGCCGACCATGAATCGCCAGATCTAAGCATGGATGGAGATCTTCAGGACCAACCTCTGGAGTACAGAGTGCCTACTCCGCCTCCACTACCATTGAAACCTCCTCCACCACCTCCTCCTCCGACATTAGAGCTCACGCTCAGACGGCCCTCACCATACTCGTTTGGACCATCATCTCTCTCGAGCCACTCCCGACTTTCGTCGCTCACCTCGCCCCGTTCTTTGACTTCATCACAGACGTCCTACAGCAATCCTCGTAGTGATTCTCTTCATATCAACGTCGGCATAGACTTCGGGACAACGTAAGCGTTTTCTACAAACTCCTGCGCCGTGTTCTAAACCATACCCAGCTACTCCGGGGTCTGTTGGGCCATCTTGGGCACACACGAGCCCAGTGTCAACGTCGTTACACAATGGCCAGGCGAAACCAGCGTAAAGGTACCGAGCGAAATTGCGTACAAGGATGGCGTTGTACACTGGGGGTTCACAATTCCACCTGACGTCGAGAGGTTACAGTGGTTCAAGTTGCTGCTTCTGAAAGAAAACGAGCGGTTTGCAAAGGTTCAGGGATCGAAGCAACTAAAAGCAGCTAGACAGCTGCTCGAAAAGCTTAGTAAATCGGCCGTCGATGTCGTGGCCGACTACCTAGGGCGGCTATGGGAGTGTGCGTTAGTCGACATCAGAAAGCAAGAGGGTAGTAGCATGGATGGGATGCCATTCCGAATCGTCTTAACAGTTCCAGCAAATTGGCCTCTCGAAGCTCGAGACGAGATGAGGAAGGCTGCTCAGAAGGCTGGGTTATTGGACCGTCGAATGGGAGCCCTAGAGACCAAATTGGAATTTGTCGGGGAGCCAGAGGCTGCGGCGCTTGCAGCGTTCTTCGACGGGAATATTCGACGTAACATTAGAGTCCGTAGTTCCCCATACAATGTGTCGCTGACAGCCGCTTACCATTGCTAGGTCGGCGATATCGTTGTCATTTGCGATGCAGGCGGAGGAACAGTCGTAAGTAGACCAGAGCAAATGCTGTCCGATCTAACAAGCACAGGACATTGTTACATACGAAGTCGAGACGGTTGAACCTTGTGTAAACCTTGGAGAGTGTATTAGTGGCGACAGTAAGCCACCGATCTTGATGTGAGCGATCGAGGAATTAACTAGCAATCATAGTGGATCTTTGCGGCTCCATCTTTCTCGACGAGGCCTTCCAAGAATACCTATCCGTGAGGATGGGCAAAGACAAATTACGAAAATTACCTCAGAGGACGTACCGCGAACTCATAAGGACTTGGGAGAACAATGTCAAACGTCAGTACCATAAAGATACCCCGGAAGTAACCATCAACCTGCCTCACGAAGTCGCGAAAGCAATTAAGTCGCTCAGGAATATGGTCAAAAGGAAGAATGGGAACAAGCAACTTACGGGAGATTTGATGCGCCTGAGCTCGTAAGTTTCCCTTCTAGCCGGTCCTTCGACTACTAACAGAGCTCCTTAAAGTGAGGACATCCGCGGCATCTTCGATCCCGTTATGACGAGCATCCTTACTTTGATAATCAAGCAACGGAATGCCACGATGGAGAAGAGGAAGAGGAAACCGAAGGCCATCCTCTTGGTTGGAGGCCTTGGGGGGAACAAGTACCTGTACCAACACCTCCAGGCAGAGTTCTCCGCGGGAGACATAGATCTCGTGCAGCCTCAAGGCGATAAAGCGCAAGTTTTGCTCCACTCCTTGAATTCTTTCGTGCTCACAAAAGAATTAGGTGGGCATCGATTTGTCGTGGCGCCGCTATCAAGGCGATGACCCTTGACGAACCCTACGATCAGCCTCTCCCTGTCGTAACATCGTACATCTCCAAGGCGCACTACGGAATCGTGTGCAAAGTGCCTTTCGACAAGGAGAAGCATTCAGAAGAAGACCGCAAGTTCGATTCAGCTACAAATATGGATCTGGCATGGAATCAGATGCGGTGGTACGTGAAGAAGGTAAGAGCGGAATGTACCACGGTGTATCTGGATACAGATGTTAATCTCAAGTAGGGAGAGGACGTGTCGAAAGGGAAGCCAGTTACCATGTCGTGGGAGAAGTTCCATCCCGAGTCCCGTCCATGCACGAGCTTCACCATCAAAATGTATGAATGCGAAGCGGAGGATGCACCTACTCGATTGACAGCCGAAGTGCGCCAATGCGAGACGATAATAATCCCCTTCAGCTGGAGCAACCTGCTTGTGCAGGATGGTGCCGACGGTAAACGATTTCGCAGGGTACAGTTCGATCTAAAGATGAGCATGCTGGGCATGGGCAAGCTCGACTTCGCGACGTACGTGGACGGTAACATGGTAGCTCGGAAGAACGTGAGCGTTAAGCTCGGGGATAGCCATGGAGAAAGATGCTGAGGGCTGAAGGATGTTGAAGCAAGAGATTGGCGAGGCGAGCCCGCGGGCAATCAATGAACTAGGCTTCTTTAGAACTAGCGTCTCTGAATTCGTCTGACCCACCTGGGCGAACCGTCCCGCCGCACTCTCCCCCTTCTCCCCCTTCTTTTGCAGACTGCTATCTCCTTCGTCTTTCAATTAAGCACATCAAGCTAAAGGAAGCGACATGCCGCTCGCTCCGGCGATACCGACTGCCGCAAATGTTTGGAATGCACCCTTCAAAGCCTGCCTCAAATCTTGAGCGCCCTCTCCTTCTAGGAAGAGGTTGGTCGGTCCTTCTTTCTAGGTACCGTGTACTTGTTCATTGCGTCAAAGGTCACGAGTTACCCGATCTACAAACTTTCCTTGCGAGAGACTCCTTCTAATACCCGGACATGCCCGCTAGCTTCCACCTTCAAAGTCATCCCCGATGGTACCACATCGGAGAGGTCCTGCTCCACAAAGACTCCCGCTCTTCATTCCTCTTCTGGGATATCCCCTGGAGATTGAATTCGAAACCATGGTACTTCCAGGTGAAGAAATTGAGGTGTGCCGCAAATGAACGACAAGAGGGGCACACAACATGACTTACCCAGATCTTGATCCCCCTGGGCCGCCAACGTGCCACACTGGGGGAAGTCAGAGCAGATATCTTCGCCAAGCTGATGCCTCGCTGGCTCAAATACCACGCCATGAGTTGCGGCTCAACATGGCAAGCTAGACGCCTCTCGTCGCCCCCAAATTTGAAGCCAATATCCTCGGCAATTTCTATCGCCTTTGCAGTCCACCAGCATCCCGATAACACGCTATGTTCTTTTCCGTCATGTCGATATCCGCTCATCGCCCAAGTCTGGACCCCTTTCATTTCGAGAAATCCCAGGCACTTCTGACTCTGCCAGCTAGGAAGTGTGAATTCACGGACTACAAGTTTTGCCGACCCGAGATCAGATGACGACATCCAGATCCCGCTGATGAAGTGAGCGCACTTCATCTCGGATATCTCCTGCTTCTCTTCTAGGATTGCTTGGGGAGGTCGCTGATTAGGGTCGCTCTGTGCCGTCGATTTTGACTTTACCACCAGACTCGTAACCGTTGCTCCGTCTTTCGCCGTGGAACGCTCGAAAACGTACATCCGTTGATGCTCGCATTCCTCACTGGTCTCTGCACTTTCGCTAGAAGTGGCGCCGTCTTCGTCGCGCCGGAGTGCCCGAGCAATCTCGGTGCGAAGCATCCCCTCGATCAGCTGGCTCATGGGTGTGTTGCGACGTGGAGATATATCCGTCTTCATCCAAAGCGGACTGGCATAATCAATGGCTCGGCGGCCTTCATGATCTTCAATCATCTTGTCGGCGCCCGCTTCTAGAAGTATCAGAACGTTCTCGAGCCTGGCTTCACGCGCAGCTATCATCAGCGGCGTCCTTCCAAGGCTGTCGGTGACGTTGATACCGCGCGAAATTTCCGCGGCTTTTTCAATAAGAAGCTCCAAAATGTCGCGATGCTGTGTTGCTGCTGCATGGAACAAGGCCGTCTTTCCTTTCTCATCTTTGGGCCTCAACAAGTGGATCCGGTTCGGCAGTCCCTCCAGTTGTTTTCGCACCGCTTCGTGGTCACCAGCACGGCAAAGTCGTAAGAACTCTGTGAAGCGATGCTGTCGTGAATCCTCATACGGGGGCTTCCCAGTAGATTGAGAGTCTTCCACTTTCGGGGACGCTTCAATGGTCAGGCTTTCCACTTCTTTCGCTAATTCGTCCATCGCATGCGGCTTGGTGGCATCGCTTTCTCCTGGCGTCGCTGGCGAGTTCGAACTTTCCGTCATCTTTCCAAATGTGGACGGATGTGAGTAGCTGTGAGATGAGGGCACGATCGCGCTCTGCGGTAGGAAGAGACAGCCTAAATAACTGCGTTAATTGATTGCGCAGGTTTGCGGTGAAGCCTCACCGCAGCAAGCACTGCGAGACTTCCCGGCCTCATCACCGCCAATCAATTCTTTGACGTTTACAATTGTCCATTCGGCGCTTCACCACTACGAATCGGGCTCCTTCAAGGAAATGCCTAGCCAGTTCCTACACAATGATTCCACCACTGTTTGCCTTTCTACGCGCCATAGGTCATGTGGCGTAAGCACATTCATGATCGATTGCTTTCCGTTATTTCATTATCTGCCGGGCATCCATTGGCTTCTGGAAAGGACCAAAGGTGTCTCCCCAAACCGGCGTACTCCAGCATGAGCTTAACCGCGACAACTGAAGCAGGCTGTTAGTGTAGTCGTTCCTCGTTCTCGGAGGCAAATGATATCGCGGGCCGCCTCATAGCTAGCCACACTCGCGCGCTGACTGGACATACCGAATTGAGAAGCACAACATCCATCTGCCGGATTAAGACTAACCACCTGTCGAGCGAGCGAGTGTGATATTGCGGCTGCATAGGAGGGGGCTTTGGCCTTGCCGTCGTGCGGGTTCAAAACGGCACCACCTCTGCTATTATGCACGCAGCCATAAAACCCAGCCTCGGACAAGAAGCAACACGCCGCGATCCCTCAAGTCCAGACTATGATGAACGAAAACCCGGCTCTTATCCGGGCCTGGGGTCTGACGTCTGACGTCTGCGCCCTAGCGCACACGCTATTCCCGATCTAGCCTCGCTTCGATCGAACTTCCTCAATCGCGTCCACTAGCAAGGCAAGGTACGCACCCGCTCCAGCCGCAACGCAACGCAACACTGAACATCACACAGCGATACTCTCATCGCCTCGTCCGAGAATCAGATCAGATTTGATTGCAATGGCGCGCGGAAAGCTGATCGTGTTCGAGGGGCTCGACCGCGCCGGGAAATCGACACAATGCCAGATGCTCGTCGAGGCGCTGCAGAAAGACGGGGTGAAGGTTAGGCATATGCGGTTCCCTGGTATGTGGTGGATCTCCTAGAGATTTACATGCGATCATATCCCTTTACCCGCATTTATGAGGATGTGGAGCCAGAGCTCTTGAGGTCTTGATAGTGAGTGAGGAGTACGGCGAACGCGCATGGAATATTGCTCGTATGTCTTCACGAGGATTAGCTGGCTGACTATGTTATAGATAGGACGACGCCGATTGGGCAGATGATCAACAGCTACCTGAGTGGGCAGAGCGAGCAGGAAGATCATGTTATTCATTTACTATTCTCGGCGAACCGATGGGAAGCAGCGTAAGCCTCCAGCTACATTATTGCATCCTGCTCTCCTTCCTCATCCTAATCGATGTGGTAGACCAATGACTGACAGTCTATTAGTGCGTCCATACAAGCCGACATATCTGCTGGCACTACCGTGATAATAGACCGTTATTACTACTCTGGCTGCGTGTACAGCGCCGCAAAGCACAATCCCACGCTTTCCCTCGCCTGGGCGCGGCACCCAGAAGTCGGACTCCCGCGTCCGGATGCCTGTATATTCCTTGATATATCTGCCGAAGATGCTGCGAAACGAGGTGGATATGGGACTGAGAAGTATGAGAAACAGGAGATGCAGGATGGGGTAAGGGAGTTGTTCAATGTTCTGATGGAGAGCAGCGAGAAGGACGATTTCGTGAGGATCGATGCCGGAGCGAGCTTGGAGGAGGTACAGAGCAGGGTGAAGGCGGCGGTAGATAGGGTGGTGGAGAAGGTCGATAAGGAGGATTTGTCATTGAGATCGGTTGAGCCGTGGTGAGGTGGCTGGGCCGTCATCATCCAATCTTGAGTTGAGGGAGATCATCATCCTCGTCCACTTCGTCCATCCATGTCTCGTCCAAGTCATCGTCTTGCTCCCCAACTTCTTGTGGCTCTGCCGGCTCCACCTCGGAGGCGCTGTCCGCCTTCTTATTCTTCTTCGGCTTGAACATAGCTTCGATCTCTTTCTGGCCGTACATGCGTAGGCTGAGCTCTTTCACTAGCGTGCCCCATTTGACTGGCGCGTGGCAGCCAGGACAGGTGCCTTCGATGGGGATCAGAGCGTCTTGGGTGCCTTCTTCGGCAAGAAATCGTTGGGAGAGGCATATCATATGGGTGACGGTGGGGCATGTTCCGACTGGGCAGACTAATACCTTCCCGTTCGCCTTCTTTCTGCAGACACCGCAAGACCTCTCTTGACTGTCCCCCAACAGCGTCCTCGCCTTCTCAACGTGCGCTTTGCAGTCTTCGTATGCAATTGGTATCGCTCGGATGACGTCAGGAACCTTGAATGCTTGCTCTTCGTTCGATGCGTCAGTTGCTGGGACTGGTGGCTCTGCAGGCGTGAGCTGCACGAGGATGCTCTTTCGGAGCTTCGGCGTCATGTTGGCCGTATGTTTCTCCCACAGCGCGAACACGTCCGGAGCAAAGAATCGGACGTCCAGTGGCCATCTTACAAAGCTCTTGACGCCTAGTAAGTAGTGGAGATTCTTGAGCCTCGCTTCCAGTGACATCGGGGGCCTCTTCCTCTTGTTACTGGTTGATCCCTTCGTGCCCTTCTGCAACTGCTCCACTCTCGCATCGCGAACATCTTTCTCGATATGCCGGGTCGCGTGCGCGTTCTGCCATGCCCATTCGAACTGCAACGCTGCGTATTTCGAAGGGAATCCTGTGACGATGCAGGTCATCTCCCAGGGCCTCTTCCCCTGCATTGAGGTCCGTTTTGCACCGCCCTTGCTCGCCCCATTGTGTTGGGCAAGGCGACGCGCCGGGTTGGGCGTGCTCCCGATGTAGTACGACTTTCGGTTCTTGGAGCGCAGGAGATAGCAGCAGTAGAATGCTGGAATTGGCTTGTCCATGTTGGAGCTGTCTGCGCCTCGCGTTGTGGAGGAGGGATGGATGTTTTGATGATGCAACAACAGGCAGAAATAAGCGCAACAGCAAAAGGAAGGCGCGACGCGGCGACCGAGGCAGTCGCGGTCGTGAGTCCCCCGGACTTAAGTCGCGCCGCGCAGATAATACCTAGTAAGATTGCTCGGACAGTTACCTAACTATACCTGCTATTGGACCTAGATGCACAGTACGCATCTACGGGTGGCTGTTGCATGCCGTGATGTCCGGAGAATTCCACATGGGGCAAGGCAGCGCCCCGTACGGCCTGATTGGCCAAGTCCCCCGCCAACGTCAACCCATCCTGCAGCGTCGCAGTATTGGCTCGCTCCGCTTTTGATATTCAAGTACAGCATGTACGCGGGCGGCGAGCGCCGCATGTGTCACGATCGAGGACATTATAGCCCATGCCGGTTTCTCCCCCATTGCATGCGATAGCCCTCTAGGCCTCAAGAATCGATGCGCTGTCGGAGCCGGAGGCCCAAATGACGGCGTGCTCCCTCCGAGATGGCGTGAGATGCCTCGTGTAGGACGCGGCGCCATCGGCAAAGTTGGGGAGAAAACTGACGGAACCGTGGTGTGGCCGCGGGTTGAGGAGCCAAGCACTCGCCTCGTGATGTAGGTTTCATCACTGCGAACCACCGCAGATGCAGCAGATTGATATTAGCCATTCCTGAGCGGCAGCGAGCGAAATTCAAATAGCTCTCTCATGGCAAGATCTTAGTAAGGGTGCCTGGCTATGCTGCGCACAGAAACGAGGGTTTTTCCTGGGATAATTCTTTGTCGGTGCGAGGCCGCTTTTGGGGCAATTTGTGGTTCACTAGCGTAGCCGCAAGGAAGGCATGGTTCGCACCCTCTCCTCTCGGCTTCCCTTCCTTCACACCACCCCAGACGTCGCCCAGGACCACAAATACGCTGCATTCACGACGTCCACCGGCGACGGCGTGCGCAGCAACCCATCTAATTCCCAGCAGACGCTCCTTTGGCCTGCATCCGGCCCGCATTCGGTCCTCTTCTGCCCCCGGCAGTCGCTCTGACTTCAGTGCACGTCTTATGCCTACCGATATCACCCGCCGATAGGGCCCGCAATCGATATTCTTCCACCCTGCAACACTCGCTGAAGCCGACACTGCACTCCCACTGTCGTTATAATACTGTGTTGTGCGCTGGATCGAGGGTAGTGCTGGGTGCAGCAGCGGAGGTGCCATGGTCGACTTTATACCCCCCGGCGGGCCTCCGACGGGCGCCACCATGTCCACCTTTCGAGTCGCAGGGACGCCGGGCATACCCATGGCGGGCCCTGCAGCGCCGAAAACAAGAATGGGAGGCATCCCTCTACCCTCTCTGAACGGCGCGCAGCCGTACGGTGCGGGCGCTATTCCACTCAGCGCTCGCAAGGCGCAGGCCTTGGATCTCGCGACCGTCGAGCGCAGAGGCCAGGGCCCTCCGAACAACCCACCACCCAAGTCGAATCGCATGTTCGGGCTCCAGGAAGCTCCGACATACAGGCCGACGGCCGAGGAGTTCAAAGATCCCTTGCAGTATATCCAGAAGGTCCGGGAGGAGGCTCAGCAGTATGGCATTGCGAAGATTGTCCCGCCAGATTCGTGGAATCCGCCTTTTGCAATCGACAGCGAGGTACGTCTGCCGTCTGCGTCCCTCATACTTCTTTTTTTTTGTTATCCGTTCTGCCTTCTCTTTGGAGCGGCGACATGCACGATGCAGAGCTGACCCCTGATAGCGCTTCCATTTCCGCACGCGACGACAGGAATTGAACTCAGTCGAAGGAGGTATGTCTATTGCCCTAGTATATGTTGCTTTCTGGCGCTGATACTCCATCTAGGTACACGTGCCAACCTGAACTATCTGGACCAGCTGGCCAAGTTCCACAAGCAGCACGGCAACAGCCTCACCCGCTTCCCCAGCGTTGATAAGAGACCCTTGGACCTTTACAAACTCAAGAAGGCTGTGGAAACTAGAGGTGGCTTCGACCGCGTGTGCAAGCAGAAGAAATGGGCCGAGATCGGGCGCGACTTGGGCTATAGCGGCAAAATAATGTCTTCGCTGTCGACGTCGCTCAAGAACTCCTACCAGAAGTGGCTTCATCCATATGAAGAGTATCTGAGGGTGGTCAAGCCGGGCGTGCACCAGATGCTCGAGTACGAGAATGGTGGTCCCTTTACGCCGTCACCGGGCCCGTCGCCCATGAAAAGGTCGACGCACGGCACACCAACGGGAAACCCAATGGACTCGCCTGCTATGAGGGCATCGGCTGCGCTTAATGCCTCTCTTCAGGGCGAGGCTGCACCCACTCCACCTCCCGAGCTACCACGATCGGCCATGTCGGGCTTTACGCCTGTCAATGCGGGAGGATTTACTGCTGTCAATGCGCAGCCACCGCAACCTCCGCAACCACCTCCAGCAGCAGTCTCTACCCCCACACCCAGCGGGTTCTCAGCGGTCAACATAACTAATGGTGTGCATCAGAGCACCACCGACTCTCGCACTTCTACACCGCTCAGAAATGGCGGCAGCCCTATGCTGTCAGCCCACAATACGCCCGACCTGCGACCGTCAGCCGTCGGTCTTACTCCGCTCTCGAACGGGCAGGCATTCAATCACCTCAAGCGAACGCTGTCCCAGGAAGCCGAAAGTGGCATGAATGGCGAGGCGGATGCGGCGAATGGCCGACGCAGTAAGCGACTAAAGAATGGTAGGCGCATCTCATGCATGCAGATTTCTGCACCTCTCGCCGCCTGTCGTCGAAACAGGGTTGCGTTGTAGCAGATCCTTGCGATCCAGGGACCGCTGTTTTAGCGCGCGATTTCTCATTGGCTGCTGGATCTCGCTAACAGAGCACTTGCAGAAGCGGCGCCCACCGTGGCCGGCTCGCACATGACCCAGCCTCGCCAGTCCACACCGGGCCGATCATCGTATCCGCGCATTCGCGCGCCGGACGAGCGTCCTGGAGATGTAAGCATTGCATGTCTCGACGTCGATGGATGGCGCTGATATATGTTCTAGCGATGCGAGACCTGCGGCACCGACAACGACCCCTCCAACATATTGCTGTGCGACAGCTGCGACGCTGGCTATCATGGCTACTGCCTTGATCCGCCGATCAAAGGTGTTCCTGAATACGATTGGCACTGTCCGAAATGCCTCGTCGGGACAGGCGAGTTCGGGTTCGAGGAGGGCGGCACCTACTCGCTGAAGCAGTTCCAAGAGAGGGCGCACAACTTCAAGCAGGGCCACTTTGCCAACAAGATGCCCTTCGACTCTGTTACGAACACTGCGAAGCCCGTGACCGAGGACGATGTCGAGCGCGAATTCTGGAGGCTAGTAGAGAACCTCACCGAGACGGTCGAGGTGGAGTATGGTGCGGATATCCACTCCACGACGCATGGCAGTGGATTCCCTACCATCGAGCGAAATCCTCGCGATCCGTATGCGACTGACCCCTGGAATCTCAACATCATGCCATACAACCCTGAGTCGCTTTTCCGCCATATCAAGTCTGACATCTCTGGCATGACGGTACCCTGGTTATACGTCGGCATGGTCTTTTCGACTTTCTGCTGGCATAACGAGGATCATTATACGTACTCTGCCAACTACCAGCATTTCGGCGCTACGAAAACCTGGTACGGTATTCCAGCAGACGATGCGGAGAAGTTTGAGCAAGCGATGCGCGACGCGGTGCCGGAGCTCTTCGAGACTCAACCCGACCTGCTGTTCCAGCTTGTCACTTTACTGACCCCAGAACAACTCAAAAAAGCGGGAGTCAGGGTCTACGCGCTCGATCAGCGCGCCGGCGAGTTCGTCATCACCTTCCCACAAGCCTATCACGCTGGCTTCAACCATGGCTTCAATTTCAACGAGGCTGTCAACTTTGCGCCGTTCGACTGGGAGCCTTACGGAGAGCTTGGCGTCCAGCGCCTGCAGGACTATCGGCGACAACCGTGCTTCTCGCATGACGAACTTCTTCTCGCTGCCGCTTCGCGGAAAGACACAACGATCAAGACAGCCAAGTGGTTGGCTCCGGCGCTGGAGCGCATGCGCGACCGTGAAATGCAGACCCGAGCAGAATTCCTGGAAAAGCATAAGGCCGTGCAGCCGCATACATGCAAGATCGACGGCACTGGTGAAGCCGAAGCCGAGTGTGAGATGGAATTCATTATCGACGACACAGACATGCACGAAGATGAGCTAATATGCCACTTTTGCAAAGCATATGGCTACCTCTCCCGCTTCTACTGCTCGAATGCTAGGAAGGTGCTTTGCTTGCGCCATGCCGGATGGGTTGAATGCTGTCCTGGAAGCCTGGGGAACGACCGTTACCTTGGCGCTCGAGGCGAGCATACGCTCATCTATCGCATACCAGACGACGCTCTTTTGGCGACTGTTCAGAAGATAGTTGATAAAGCAGGTACGCCCGAGGCTTGGGAAGCTAAGCTCGACAGTCTGCTTGATGACGGCCCTAAGCCTCAACTCAAGGCGCTGCGTGCGCTCCTCAACGAGGGCGAAAAGATTGACTGGGAATTAAATGGCCTCGTGGACTTGAAAGAGTTCGTGGAAAAGTGCTCTGAAGTGGCCGAGGAAGCTCTCAACTATACCACGCGCAAGCAACAGAACCGCCGGAAGAATGAGCGAGCTTGGAGGGGTCGCGGCGCTGCCAGCAAAGCAGCCTCAGCTGCCGAAGTGGATGAGAAAGAGCGAGAGTTTCGTAAGGTCGAGAACATTCAGAAGCTGCTCAATACCGCAAACAACCTTTGCTTCGACAGCCCGGAGATCACCGTCCTCCGCGAGCGCTTCGAGAGCATAACAGAGTTCCAGGACAAAGCTCGAGCAGCGCTGCGTGATCGCCCAGCCCAGCAGAGCATTGCTCGGCTCGATGAGCTGCTTGAGGAAGGCAAAGGCTTCAATGTCGACCTCCCTGAACTTGACTCTCTAGAGAAAGTTGTCCAACAGCTCAAATGGCTTAAGACAGCCGACGGGGTCAAGTTCAAGCCGTCATCGCTGCAAGACGTCATCGAGCTTATAGAGCAAGGTACCGAGCTTGGTATACCCGAGAATCATCCGGAAATACACCTCCTTCAGGAAAAGAAAATTCAAGGCGAGCTCTGGGAGGCCAAGGCGAAGGAGCTCATGTCCGTTGAGAACGTCCATTATCAGCAACTGGATGCATTGTCCAAGCAGGCATCCACACTCCCGGTCACGCCAGAAACTCTCGCGGCTGTTGATGCTATCTTGAAAAAGCAGCGCGATGCTCAAGACCTCATTGTCTCTCTCTTCGAGCGCAGCGCGAATCCTGACTTCCGCCAGCGTCCGAAGTACATGGAAGTGCGGAACGCCATGGAGGCTCTAAACGCCCTCAATAGCAAACCTGCTGGTACAATCGACCTCGAAAAGGAACAGAAACGTCACGAGGACTGGATGCGGCGAGGCAAGAAGTTGTTCGGAAAGGCTAATGCGCCCCTGCACATCCTGCAAGCCCACATGAAGCAGGTCGATGAGAGAAACCGCTCTTGCTTTGACCTTTCCGATCAGCCCCGGATGCCTGTTGAGCCTGCGTCTCGGGAGCACACCCCTGCGGAAGATGAGAATGTGGACGGTTCTGGATCAAGTCGCGACGTTTTCTGCATCTGCCGCAAACCCGAGGCTGGTATGATGATTGAGTGTGAGCTTTGCCACGAGTGGTAAGCATACTGAGCCCTCTACCCTGCATTCTATTTGCTGACTATTCCAGGTACCATGGCAAGTGTCTCAAAATCGCTAGGGGTAAGGTCAAAGAAGACGACAAGTATACTTGCCCGATCTGCGACTACCGCGTCAAGATCCCCCGTGACGCTACTAGACCAAAGCTGGAAGACCTGCAGACGTGGCAGGACGAGATTGCGGGCCTCCCGTTCCAGCCGGAGGAGGAAGAAACCCTCGAGTCGATCATCGATCATGGCACCAAGTTTCGCGAATATGTGGCCCAATACATCAATCCGGTGATGTCTAGCCCAGAGGAACTTACCACGCAGCGCTTCTACCTTCGAAAGCTGGAAGGCGCCGAGATCCTTCTTTCGAATGAGATCAATTTCTTCCGCCAGGAGTTACACAAGTGGGCACCAGTTGCTCCCGCTCCGCCACCCATTCTTAACGTATCCCTCTCGACACGGAAGCCGCGGCCTACGAAGCAGCAGAAGTTGATGAATCAGCTCGGAATCACGAATCCGGATGATCTGCCTTCGCACCTGCGCACAAAAACGCATCAGTTCAAGCAGCGGAAGTCTTTGGATCCCACTAGGCCCCAGAGCCTCCAGCCGGCGCCCGAGCAATCGCACACGCCGCCAGGAGAACCACCGGAGATGCGCCGTGGGTTCGGTGACCAAGACTACTTCAACTCTGCTGCTTCTACTACCAGCTACAACAACTCTCCGACGTTCGCCACGAGTGCACCGTTAAGCTTTGGCGCTAGCTCGTCTATTCAGCCTATCGACCCTGGCTTGTTCGAGGGTGCCGGGCAGGCACCTGCTAGCCCAATACAGGATCCATTCAAGAGCTCTGGCAGCGGACAAGAAATGTTCGGCGAGGTAATGGAAGCCGGCGGTGGTCAAGCGGAAGAGGCTCTTGCCGTCACGGAGGGGAACAGCTACATGGACTAGGCGTCCTGATACATGGCTTCCCGCGGACACCAACGCATGAACGGGGAGCCCCGGTTTACGGACTCTACATTCTTCATTCACCATTCACAGCATCCTAGGGTGGCGTTGTGGTACACTGGCGTCTCCTTGCCAGCTTCGATATCCCAAAACTTACGACACGACACGATACCGACTTCATTCTTCATCGGCAGCGCCCGCTACCGCTGTACAACATGTCCCTTTATACTTTCCACTTTTCTCTTCATGGGGTCATGTCTGCATTTGTCTTGTGCATAATGCACTTGTTTCTTCTGTTTTCCATAGACGGAGTCATTCGGGCTCAACGGACTGCTTCGGCGGCTCTGACGCCCAGGTATGGGGTTTTGCATTGTATTCTACCATGTCCCATGGTCAAGGTTTATGTGTTACGTGTTCTGCACGGATGGTGTTTCTTCTCTGGTTATGCTGATAGCAATGGAAGTCACGATGAACTCTGGGGTAGATGTGTATGTGGTGTTCTGTATTTCCATAGTCAGTGGATGAATGGATAGTCAGCATTCGATCATTGAATCTTGCGCATGTAAAGTCTACCTAAGTACCTAAGGTAGGACGTGTTGTGCTTGTCCACCGCGTGCTCGCGCTTAAACCGCCTTGTGGCGCTAATGCGGGCCGGAGGTCTTGGCGCGTCCATCTTTTTCGAACTTCGAGCTCCATAGCCAGCTTCGGACGGCATATCACCATGCTTCCAAGCAGAGGGCTACGGCCCGCACAATTCGTTCCTTTAACTTCTCGTCAGTCTCTAACTATACGCTCCAATGCGTCGAGAAAGGTGCGTAACCCCCGATCTCCGCTCCAATTGGAAAGCTCCGCTTCCCTCCCTCGGATCATGGTCTCCTGTGTCTGGCGCCGAGCGATGGTTGTTGCGCGCCCTGCGGAGCAGCAATGCCGACAATTGCATTGCATTCGAGCGTCTCAAGCTGATCGTGCCTGCAGTTTTCCTCGGCTGCACGCAAGGTAGTCGGATCCGCATCGTCACGCCGGCCGAACCCACTCCAGTCCGCAAACTGGCGAACCGGCGCCACGGCTTCTCCCAATGTCCTCCTCATCGCATCCACCGTCCGCCACGGCTCGTGGTATGCGCCCTGGACCTGGAGTCGCTCCAGCACACCGTCCGATGCCAACCCTGCCACGCCTTCCGATCTCGCCGCAACGTCCCCTGCTGCTCCCGAGCCTGTCTTTACCACCGAAACGCCGGAGCTTTCCCCCGCTGGCATAGGCAAGGACCCCGTCGTCGAGAGCACATCCGTAGCTTCGGATCCTAAGACAGTGGAAGAGCTCCTCGGTCTTGACCCTGCGCCGCCTGTTCTGGATACGACGCCGGTGCTCGACCCCGCTATGACCGTCACATACTGGGGCCAGCTCAAGGACCTGGGACTCGACTATGGGTGGGGGCCCTCGTCCTTCTTTGAGAACCTGATGGAGCTCAGCTACCTCAATACGGCTTGGGGATGGGGTGGCTCAGTTATTCTTTCGGCAGCACTGTTACGCGTCATATTGTTCTATTTCCAACGCCGAGGATCAGACTCTATGGCCAAGCTCGCTGCTATGAAACCCGTCCTGCAGCCTTTGCTAGAACGGATGGAGGAAGCGAAACGGCAAGGCAACGATGAGATGGTTCAAGCGCTCAAACTGCAGCAACAGGGCATCATGAAGGAAGTCGGCGCAGATATATTCAAGAATTTGGGTACGCCAATTGCTCAGGGAGTGTTTGGATTCGGCGCCTTCCGATGCCTCAGAGGCATGAGCAACCTACCGGTCCCGGGAATGAGTACCGACGGCTGGCTGTGGTTCACCGACCTCACCATTCCGGACCCTATCTACATTCTCCCAGTGCTGACGGGCGGCCTTATGTATGTGATACTGAAGGTGTGTTCCGCCGCTCTCGCACGACGTTTACGACAGCTTGCTGATTTCTAATTCCGCAGATGGGTGGCGAGACGGGTATGTCTACCGAAGCGAGCATGTCCAGCCTGCAGAAGCAGATGCAGATCGGTATGCCCATCGTCATGACGTTAGTCACTACTTGGCAGCCAGCGGCCGTCCAGGTCTACTTCCTCATTTCCGCCTCTCTCGGCGGCATCACTGCGTATTGCTTAAAGCAACCTGGCTTCAGACGCTTGGTCAGAATCCGTCCACTACCTACCCCAGAAAGCCACAAACTCTACAGTAAAGTCGTGAAGGGCGAGGTTGAGCTCAGCGCCATCCGCGGCGCAGATGGCAAGATCCGCTACCAAGCTCCCAACGCTGCCCGCACCACCACCTCTTCCTCCGGCAGCGGACCTGCATCTACTGCGCGCGGAATCAATCTTAAAGCCGGTACCGCTTTGCCCCCTCACATGCGCAAGGCTGCGCCCAAGGTTGACAAGGAGTACCAGGACCGAGACGTCGACTATGAGGAGGGGATGCCGAAGGAGGGTGGGGTTGGCAAGAAATGGGATTGGATCAAGCGGAATTATAGACCAGGATTTATTGCGAAGAGGTTGTCTGGTATTATGGATTCACGAGATCCGAGTGTGAAGGCGGCGCAGGACAAGAAGGAGAAGGCGAAGCAGAGGGCGAGAGCGTATGAGCTGGAGAGGAAGAGGAGACTTGAGAATAGGCGGTAGAACAAGCTTATGGTCTCTAAGGGGGTGTATGTATGATAAGGGGCTTCGAGTATCGCGTTAGTAGAGATGGCCCTACCAGTACCTAAAAGAGCATTGGATGGGAGATGGCATTGTAGTTATATAGACGGTTGGAACTTCTTGTACAAATACCTACTACTCAGAACACTACAGCTCTTGCACTTGTCTACATCGGTCTGGAGATTTTTGATTTGATCGCCTCCCTGAACGCCGCGCGCTCAGTCCGGCCTGACTGGATACGCTCTATGTACAGTACAGATGCTGATTGCTCACTCTCCTCCTCGTTCTCCACCCCTACACAAAGCACCTCGCACAGAGGACAGCTCGACTACTCCAGTGACGTGTACATGTCCATCTCCCGTCCACTTCTCCGCCGGCGCTCCACGGGGTCGGGCCGCATCTCCACGCCGGGCCCTACGCGCCGGGAATCGGAACGATTAGTAGGAAATATCTAGATTGCAATCATTAACCCCCATATCCTCAGTATATGTATATGGACGATGGCTAGTACGTACCTTTGTCCCCGACCACCCCAATCTAAACGCTACCTCGTTCGCCACCAGCTCGCCGAAGCCCAGCATCAGCCCGTTGATGAACGGCAGCACTAGGTTTATCGTCGCGCCTCGTATCAGGCCCCACAGCGTCGGCGGCTTGTATAGTATCAGCGGCGCGGACGAGGACGACGGCGGCGAGGGGGATAGTTCGTGGTTCGCGTCGTAGTTCTCGCTGTCGGAGCGGATGGTTATGCCGGACTCGGCGAGGGGCTGGGCGGCGCCTGGGCGCGGGGGCGAGGACGAGGAGGCCATTGTTGGGGAGGGCGTGGAGGAGAGCTGGGTGTAGTGCAATGGATGCCCCACGGCGGCCGAAGGAGGTGCGCTTCCGAAGACGGAGAGGGATGTTGAGTTGTGCGTTAAGCGCAATGGTGGACGCAGGGGCTGGCGGTCGAAGCGGGCTCGATGGAGAGGGAGAGGGAGGCGCGACGGCGCTCCAGAGCGCGCGTGGGAGTGACGGAAGGGGTTCCGAGGTTGGATGGCTGCAGCGAGGTTAGACTGAGGCGCTGGAAGTTCGATACCGGCCGCCAAGCATCGGAGCTATGATCTCGGGCGGAATGGGCTCATGCACTCACTCGTTTCGTGTGCACAGAGTTGCAATGACGTATGCGGGCAATTGCAGTGAAAGAGAAAGTTCGCCGCGGACGAAGGAGCAAGGAGCTGTTTGCTGCGGATATTGTGTGACGGGCGCCTGGCCAATGAGCGTGCGCGCGACGTCAAGGCCGCAGCCCGCCATCAGACCCCACCACCGAAGCTACAAAACACGACCTCAGCTTCGAACAACACCACAACCCGCCTTCTCTCACCTGAGGCATCACCTGCTATGTCTTCAGGCCCGCCCGCCAACCAGGACGCACTCATTGCTGAGCTCGCAAGCTTGACCGGTCTAGCTCCGACAGAGGTACGTCGAAGCACGTAGAATCCCGGAGCTTCTGACTAACGCGGCTACAGGCTGAACAGTACTTGAACGCAGGCAACTGGGACATCCAGACCGCTGCAACACTCTACTTCGACCAAGCCGCGCCCGAAGAGGGAGAACCGGACGTAGATATGGCAGGCGACGACGAGCCCCAGAATCCGAACCCCAACCCGCCGCAACAGCAACAGCCTGGTGGCGGACGCACGCTTGCAGGCGCCTATGTGCCTCCAGACCCGTCTGAAGCATCCTCGTCGCGAGGAGCAGCTAGCGGTAGTCGGCAACCACAGCGAGGGGGAATGGGGACGCTGCGGGACTTGCAGTCGTCGGGCGCCGGCCGGGGACCCAGTCACGACGACGGCGACCATGGCTCAGACTCGGACTACCAGGATGACGAGAACCAGGACTTCTTTGCCGGTGGTGAGAAGTCGGGCCTCGCGGTGCAGAACCCTGGGGCGAATAATCCGCGAGACCAGATCAACAACATCCTCCGCCGTGCGCGACAGTAAGTGCGGCAGGATCCGCTAGTACTTTGCGCAGGCTAATCGAGTACAGGAATGCCCCTCGACCCGGCGGTGACGACGAGCAGCCTTCCTCCCACTTTCGGGGCGCTGGCATGACACTGGGTGGCGACGATGCTCCCTCTCGCGTCATCCCCGATCCTATCGCCAGCGTCCAGCAACCACCTCCGCGGGCACACCGCGAGCTGCATCTTTGGCGAGATGGCTTCTCCGTCGATGACGGCCCTCTCTTCCGCTACGACGACCCCGCCAACGCCCGCACGCTCGAGATGATCAATACCGGCCACGCCCCGCTGCACATTCTGAACGTCGAGCACGGCCAAGAGGTGGATGTCGAGGTGCACGCGCATAAAGACGAGGACTACGTGAGGCCGAAGAAGAAGTACGTTCCCTTTTCCGGTGCTGGCCAGCGTCTCGGTAGTCCCACTCCCGGTGCGATTGCGGTAGCGGCCCCTCCTGCAGCGGCTGCACCCTCCGGTGCCACTGCATCCTCGGCTGCCTCCGGCGCTGCGCAACCATCCGTCGACGTCGACTCTTCGGCTCCCATCGTCACGCTTCAGATTCGGCTCGGAGACGGTACACGCCTGCAGTCGCGCTTCAACACGACGCACACCATCGGCGATGTATACGACTTCGTGAATGCAGCGAGCCCCGCCAGCCAGCAGCGAGCGTACGCGCTCATGACGACCTTCCCGTCGAAGGAGTTGACCGACAAGTCGCAAGTGCTGGGCGACATGGCAGAGTTCAAGCGCGGCGGCGTGGTGGTGCAGAAGTGGACATGAGGATGTACAGGGATGATGGTGTTCATTGGTGCAGCACCGATGTTTGATGGAGACAGTTTGTGGGGATCAGAGAGGGTCTGGCCCAATGCGGCTCTCGAACCGCGGTGATCAGCCTCATTTTGATTGCGGCTCCACGAGCTTTCCGTCTCGAAAATTTCAACATTTGCCTCCCGGTGGGTATGGCGCGATGGTACCTCGTAGCATTAGAATTCGGCGTGGATATGGGCTTCGGACTGATCATGGGCCGGTATCTTAGCATGGCTTTGTCTAGCGGGTTATTCCGAATGCAGTGTGCGCTGCCAGATGAATCATGAGTGGCCATTCCCGCTGTAGCACTGCAGCTGTCACTATCACGTTTGGCAACTCTAGTAGTCTTTGGCCCCAGTAAATCTACCAGTATTCAACAATCCGCGCACGACGCTAGAGATGCAGTGACCGCAACCTGTCAAGAAATCCCACGCGGCTCGCTGACAGGAGGAAGGCAGAATCTCCGGTGGCACGATGCAGTGCAATCTATCATTTCTTATCTGGCAGTCTGGCCACACGCAGCGCATGCACGATGGCGTCGTAGCCCGGTACTGTAGTCGGGTACTGGCAGCATTCTCACATGCGAGGCGTGTGCTTTAGATAAATGAGGATGCGACAGGGTGGGGATGGCGATCATGTCGGTTCACAGTCCGGCGAGAGAGAGCAGCAGAAGAGCGGACTTCCAGAAATACAAACTGGACCAGGGGCCCGGCGGGCTGGTTGGTGCATGAAAATGAGCGGATCGTCAGGCATTCGGGGGGCCAAGCGGGCGATTGGTGGTCTTGGTGCAACGCGTGTCTGGACGATGCGGCGGGCGGTCGAAACGCCGAGCTCTGCGGCTGTCGATCGCGGGCGCCAGTTCCGGGCTGTGACTGGCGCCGGCCCCTGCCACGCCTGGGGGTGTGTAACGCGTAAGATGGGCGGCGGGTGGGTCCAGGGGATGGGTAAGAGGGCAAGAGAGCGACGCCTAGTCAAGCGGAAATAACCCACCCGCTCCCGCACCACGGTACCCTTTCCTCTCCTACATCTCTTGGCTCCTCGCCCTCCGCTCACACCTACGGAAAGTGAAACGGACGGACTCTTCTTTCTCCTTCTCGTCAGCTTCCGTTTTCTTGCTATTTCGGGGTCTCCGTGGGATTGCACCTGTTTCACTCTGGTAGCGGATTCACCATCCTTGCGGCGTCGCCCAGTGACGAGTGACGTCTTTGCCTTTTCCTTGCTTTCTCTTTGTCGTCGACCTCCTAGCTGCTGTATAGCTCTTTTCGAAAGAAGCGATATCGAAGTGCTATAGCGGCATCGATTCACTATACGTTTTTTTGTTACTGCATCGAGCATTCACCAGCTCCGGCAAGCGATGCAGTGGTCCGCTCCTTAGGCAGGATCAGAACGAGCTCGCGAGTCACATCCAGCAGCCGACTTCCGTTGGCAGAAGCCGCGTTATCCGAAGATGCTAGTTCGATCGCCCCGCAAGCTCGCCGTTCTCTCCTTCATCGCTTTTGTATTTATCCTCGCCGTATGGCACCAGAGTCCGTGGTCGGGCGCCAATGTGTACGAGCAGATCCCGCTGTTCAGCGGGCCCAAGTCAAAGCCAGATCAGAGTCAGAGTCCAGAGCAGAATGAGGGGAGCACGAAGGTGCCCGATGTTGTGGACCCCGAGCTGGCGGCGGGAGGGACGGGGTCGCTGCACCCGCAAGAACCACACAAGCCTAGCCCTCCGTGGGTGACGGCACCTTCGAAGTCGAGTCCGCTAGTCCATCCCTCGCCACGACCGACGAATCTCAGGGAGTATATGAAGGAGATGTTGAACTGGCATCGCCCGTCGTGGAACGGGCATTGGCCGCCGTTTGGGGATTATATCAATAAGGACTACGACCCTAATCGGTGGGAGGAGTTTGACATGTGAGTGCAACTGGATTCGGGTCAGGTAAGGAAAGGCAGGCTAATGTATGCCAGGGACTATCGGCCTTATTCCGCTGGACATCATAAGCTTAATGGCACCGTTGCCTCGAATCCGGTCGCTTACGAGCCGTTTCCCGACTACAACTCCGTCGAGTGGGGGAAGAGATGGAAAGGTGAATACGTGGCTTGCGAAGGTCCAAGAGGCGTTCCCCTGAACATCAGTGCGGATGATGAGGTGCAGGTCTATCAGGGAGTTCCACCAGGCTTCCCGAAGGTGTTTGCTGGTGGCTACGACGTCATTGGTCTAGACGATGACGTTTGCTTCGACCGTTACTCGCGATACGGTCCATATGGGTATGGCGACGATATGTTTCCCGAGGATGTCAAGGACTGGAAGGCGCCCAAGACTGTTCCGGAGTGGCATGAGGTGAGATGGGGAGAGCTTCAAGATGAGTGCTTGGAACGCAATAAGAATCGGTATCGACCAGAGGCCAGGACCCCGATCATGAAGATACCCAGCACCACGCTTCCCGCAGCTGCATCCGCCTCCTCGGCTTTTGCGATCCCCACCGATACTGCCAGGGGGAATATGGAAAACAGGGATACGAATGTGCCGAAGTATCATCACCGCACTGCAGTTCTCATCCGCGCATGGACTGGCTACAAATACGAGGAGAACGACATTACCGCGATCCGCGCCATGATTTCCGAACTTTCCCTCAAATCCGGCGGCGAATACCAGGTCTTCCTCTACGTGCATGTCAAGGACAGAAACAAGCCCATTTTCGACAATCAGACGCTATATGATGAGATTTTGAGGGAAAATGTCCCAGAAGAACTTCGCGATATCGCATTGCTATGGTCCGAATCTATTTTCCCCAAATGGTACCCAGCAGTTGGGGATTGGCAGGTCTATTGGATGCAGTTTATGTGTCTGCAGTGGTTTAGCATCACACATCCGGAATTCGACTACGTCTGGAACTGGGAGACGGACGCGCGATATACAGGCCACCACTACCATTTCTTTGAGAAGATCTCGGAATTTGCGGATAAG
This sequence comes from Trematosphaeria pertusa, assembly GCF_010094035.1. NCBI lineage: Eukaryota > Fungi > Ascomycota > Dothideomycetes > Pleosporales > Trematosphaeriaceae > Trematosphaeria > Trematosphaeria pertusa. The sequence goes on along the minus strand of NW_022987222.1, from coordinate 458,308 downwards.
CAGCCCAGGAAGCTGCTCTGGGAGAGGAATAAGCGGTACTATCTTCCCAGCCTGCATAACAGTTATCAGGAGTTCGTGGAGAATACGCATAGAGATGTCCTGAATGCGTCGGCACATTCGTTGATTCCGGCGCCGGTATGGGGCCCACGACCATGGGCGAGAGCCAATCCGCCTCAGAAACCGCTCGGACCTACGCCGCCTACGACCTTTGAGGAGGATAACTTCGAGTGGGGTGTCAATGAGCCTGCGGACTTCATTACTCTTCTGCCCATGTGGGATCCTCGCAATACGAGCTGGTCGTACAAGGATAAGATATGGAACTATCTCCCGGGCGTCCGACCGATCTTCACCGCGCAAGACGGCGCTGCCGACTGGTTCACGCATCCTGACTTTGTCACTATCGACCGTCGCGTCTTCATCAACACCGTGGTACGATTTAGCAAGCGCATGCTACAGGCTATGCACGAAGAAAACTTGGTGGGTCGCAGTATGCAAGCGGAGATGTGGCCTTCAACCGTCGCCCTTCAACATGGTCTCAAAGCTGTCTACGCCCCGCATCCCATATTCAACGACCGGCACTGGCCTGCCGCTTATGCAGAAGGCATTTTTGACACGGCCTCAACCATCGACCCAACAACCGGCGGTGCCGTCGAGAACGTCCAGGGCGCGTGGACAGAGCAAGCGGATAGCCCGTATAATCACGATAGAGAGTACAACTTCCAGGGCTGGAGCTGGTACTACGCGAGCAAATTCCCCCGAGCGCTATATCGGCGGTGGTTGAACTGGCCGATGATCAAGCAGAACTGGGGCGAGGAAGAGAGAATCGACGGCGGGCCCGGCCAGGACGGGAAGCTAGAGGAGAGGCGGATGTGTATGCCGGGGATGCTGTTGCATCCCGTGAAGCGGATGAGCAGGGATAAGGTGAAGCCTTGATCTACGACTATCTGAGGCGCATCTTGTTGTAAGAAGAAGAAGCAACATCAACGACGAGAAACAAGCGATGGGGAAGAAAGAGAAGCAACACGAGCGGCGGCAAAAGTCCCTCAAGAGGAGGACTACTACTACTTTCCAGCATCTTCGCATTCTGCATCGCATACATACCCGACATATGATGGTTTTCTTCTATGTCACTTTTCCTTGCATCCGGGGTTTTTTTTTTTGGAAATCAAAGAAAGCGCCTGATATTTTTACACTATGTCGGCTCGGGCTGACTGGCGCTGCGCAGCGCACAGCAACGCTAAAAGTTTTTTTAGAGCGGGCTTTTTGCTTTTTACTATTTGGCGAACGGGGTTGTGTATGTGATAGGATGCGTGGATGGTGGTGTATGTGTATGTGGGTGTGGGTGTTCAAGTGCTGTGTGGGAGAGGGATATCCTGCTTGGACAGGATGGGATAGAATAGAACAGAATAGGACAGAATAGGGGGAGGTTTGTATGGGGTATGGTCGGTGCAGTATATACAGTGTGTAGAGAATATACTGGGCGTGAATGCCATTTAAGTCCATTTTAATGTTCTACTCTGCTGGGATGAGCTGTGGGTGGTGAAGAAGCTAGACTTGTTGGGCTTAGCGCGGATTCCGGGTTGCGCTTGCCCGACCTCCGCCGCACTCTTCATCCTTCGACTTCATTGTCTTCGTGTCTCTGCTTCTTTGGCTATCTGCTCCTCGTGCTGTCCGATTATTGTCATCGCTTCTCTACAAAATGCGGGTTCTAGGGCACTCGGCGAGAGTCGTTTCTGCGACCGGATGGGTACATACCGATTTTCCAACCCGAGTGCATCTCTGGAGTCCCGCATCATCCTGATCAATTTTCCGTCGACGCCTCGGGACCGCACGTGGATGATGAGGGGATCAACCATCCCGCCATGCTATCGGAGTAGTGGAGACGTATCCGGTTCCTCCGTTGATCGCGGGGCTGCGTTCTACTCGGGGTTTCCTCTCTGTGGGTTGTACGGTACGGGACAGGAACGCTGCTGAGCCTGGAGGACTCTTCCAGGCTTGAAAGGCGCGACTGCAGCTTTACTGGTTAGCAAACGAGGCAAACGTCTTCGCCAACGCCGCCAGCGCACGGAATGTTGAACTCTTGCGTTCACCAGTCCAAGCCTCGGAGGGGAGGGCACGATGCATGTGAGTGGACGGTAAGCGAGGGCGAGAGGCGTGGCGCAGGGCGTGCAGGACGTCGCCCTTATCGGCCCTGTGCGGCTCTACATCGTGCCTTCCTTTCGAGGCCCCGAATATGCTTTCATCCAATATCCTTCTAACCACGTCGCTAGTTTCAGCATCGTCCACGACCGCTCACGACGCAAAGCTAGTTCACTCACGCCGATCTATCTGATATCAACACAGAAAGCTCGTTCTTGTAAAACCTACCTCCAGGGTATCTTAGCCTTGTGCCGAAATTTGAGACGCGAGTTGACTGGTTGCAGTGCACTATCGAACGTTGACCCTGCCGCAGTACCGAGAATAGCATCCAACTGCTGCCACCCAGAAAATGTCATTCCAGAACCAAGACGCTTCCGCTCCGTTCCCGGAGTACTTCCCAATGGACAACTCGCAGAGTCTCGTAAGCGTCTTCCCGAGGTGCCCTGACCGCACGGCCTGACTCATATAGTGCTACTCCTCTGATGCCTCCAGCTCGTTGCTTCCCAGCTCACTTCCAGATTCTGGCTTCTACGACACTGAGCTTACAGCCTCCGATCATGGGAAACAAACGGCTGGCTCTTCCGAAGGTCTCGTCGAATGGCAGGACCTTATCCTGAGCGTGTGGTACGCCAATAATCAACGACTGGCTAGCGATACTGATGTCATTCTTTTTCGCGGTCTCTTGAAGGCTCCCCAGTATCTCATCAAGACTCGCCTCCGCCAGCTCTTCGAAGACGACGAGGAAAGGGATGACGCGCATAGCAATCACGTACGCGGAAGGTACACTGCGAATCCGTACACTGAAGAGAGGGGCGCGCCTTCCCATGTCGTCAAGAGCGATCAGCAAGAAACCTGTTCATTCGCCCATCAACTGAAGCCTGACGGCAGCAGCCAGCAATTTGTGAATACCAACACTCATACGACGGCTCCTTGCGATGTCCGTACAGCTGGTAATACTGTTCAGAGCCAGCAAAACCTCGCGAACGATATCGCCAGGCTCCCGCTCAAGGGGGATTCGGTTTCCTCGATTTCCTGGCTTCCGGCTGCAGATGTACTTGTAGGCCAAAGTTATACTGCTGCATTGAACCTTTCTGGTGACATGCCTTCGAAATCTGCCGCAGAAGTGTTGAGAACTGGCATCGACAACACGGACGGCTCAATTTTTCATCGCGGCGTTTCTGCACAACAGAGCTTTGTGAATGAACCGATTAGCGACCCGGGCCTACTTCACGTTGATCACTCCATCGTGCTGGCCTCAGCCTTGGTCCCGAATAGGCCGCGTGTTAATATGACTGCGAGCCTGCGCGCTGCCATCGTCAGATTCATCGACACTAGGAGAGCGAAAGGATGCCAGGCCATTCGCAGTCATGAGAAACAAGCCGGAATCTACGAATGTACCCTCAAGTGCCAGAGGCGCTTCAAAACATCAAACGATTTATTTCGGCATGAGAGCACAATCTTCCCCCAGGACTTCTGGTTCTGTACTAGATGCGGGGATCTGGACAGTGCCTCCGAACGGTATCTGTTTACAAGGGAAGATAAGATGCGCCAGCACAATAAAATCATCCACAATGACACTAGATCTATCGTCGACTGCAAGGTACCGAACGCGCCTAAGATATTTCCAGAAAGGTGTAGCCTTTGTACTCACCACCGGCATCGAAACTGGAAGGATCGTTGCAAGCACACCATATGGCACTACAAGAGAGGGGATGCATTACCAAAATGTCTCCATACTCCTGACGAAGACACTACGGAGAGTGGCGGGCCCCCAGGAGACGATGATGATGACGACGATGACGGCAACGATTCTCAAGACGGTAACGATGATGATCCTCCTACAGACGATGGCGGTGGTTTTAATACCGGCAACGATGAGCTTCCACCAGATAATCACGATGGCAACGATGGCTCCGATTCTCCAGATCCTCCAAATGCACCGGATGACTTTAGCAGTCTTCTCAACTGGGACCTTGACTCCTTGTGGAGACTCCAAACTACTGTTTACCTGTCACCGATTTCGACATCGGCTGCTCCGAACATTTCACAATCCTCCTCACAGCCAGTTTCCATTCAATGGAAGGAGAGGGTTAACCAGAAAGGCGGCACTGCCTCTGTGTTCAGTGTCGAGGTCTCTCTGGATGACCACGATGATTCTCCAGATGCAAAACCCCGATCGCGCGTCGTCAAGCAGTACCCCTCCCAACATCACCGCTTATTCGAGAAAGAGCTAGAGGCTTTCGCCATACTAAGCGAACAAGAACCGCATCCGAACATCATCAGATGCTTCGGATCCTTTGAGTTGTCAGATCGCGCTGGAGGAATGACACACAATATCCTCCTTGAAGACGCCCAATGCGACCTTTTCGAATACTTTGCCGATACGGTACCACCGACTACGCCCGCTGAGATCTTTGGATTCTGGTCTCAGTTGTTCGGCATTGCTTCCGCACTAAAGAGAATCCATGAACCTCACGAAACTGCTGTAGGTTGGCATGCTGATGTGAAGCCAGACAATATACTTTTCATCGATAGCGAGTTCAAGCTCGCCGACTTTGGCTTTTCACAGTTTGCAAGACGTCCGGACAGGGAGAAGACTAGCAACGCCATCATCGGGGGCACAGCTACATACGGTATGGCACAACAAGGAAGACTGAAAAGGCCCATAACTGACGAGCTTAGCTGCGCCGGAGTTGAATTGCTCCGTATCCATCGATATTCCTGCCCTTGCCGCCCCAAAGATGGACATCTGGTCGTTTGGATGCGTGTTATCCATGGCAATTACGTACGTGCTCTCAGGTTTCCAAGGAATACAGTACTATGAGGAGCGTCGTAAGCGCGCATCTGAGGCGACTGGCCGCGAGCTGAAAGCACGATTCCATGACGGAAGCCAAGTTCTCGCCGAGGTCAAAGCATGGCACAATCGCTTGCGCGGCCGCATTCGGAGTCACGATTACGTGACAGGAATGATCCTGGATCTTGTCGATGATCATCTTCTTCAAGGCGACCCGGCACTGCGATTCGATTCGAAGCAGCTACACGAACGTCTAGACCGGATCTTACGAGAAGCTAAGGAGAGCCAGGGAAAGGCAGATAAAGTTGCAGACCACCCAGAGCATTGCTCTCATGTCTGCGAAAGAGTAGACGTCGGTCAGTGTTTGAGAAACGACTCTCAGGAGGACGTAAAAGTCGACATTGATGACCTTCACTCAGCAGACTCAGGATCAGCAGCGCGCACCAACATACTGTCCTGCGACCCGTCCCGCTCAGCGAATCTACCCACCCTCAATTTTTTGATTGGCAGATGTGTCCTACGTGATTCGACAAGGGACAACGTATATATTGCGGAAAAGCCGCTAGAGTTCTCCTGCGCCGTTGACGATGTTGGCGCTGCCACCAACACTATCAAATTCGCCAATACGAGCTTTCGGAACCTAAATACTTATGTGGAGGGTTCTAAGAGAGCCGAAACTAGGGTCAAGGTCGAAAGGCTTCTGGGCCTCATCATGGATCAGTATCTTGCTGGTCGCCAGGAGAAGCGAACGATGATATATGTTTTGCCCGAGAGTGCTTCGGATGTCGGAAAAGTTGAAGCTGTAGAAGAGATAATTGGGAAGTTCTGGCGTTCACCGCGTCGACGTGCCAGCAAGAACAATCTCCGAATATGCTTCATTCAGTTTGGAGACGACCTGGATGGGACCAGGAGGCTGCAGCAGGTGGCGAAACACTATCCGTAGGTCTTCTATGTCTGCTCCACAGGAAGCTCACTCACTAACCTCTGCGTAGGTTCGTCAGTGTCCTGGGAGGGGACACCGAAGATATTCCTCGGCGAGCTTTCTTCCTCTACTGGAATGGCATTATTTGGGAATGGATCAAGGACTTCGAACATGGCAACCCCCACCATCGATACCGCTATTATCCGCACAGTAGTGACGGCCTAGACTCCAGTTGGTCGAGATCGCTCGAAGACCATTGCGAAAGGCTAGTTCATACCAGGAAAAGGCGCTGCGTTGAGTCCGTAGATAAGGACGCTGCCCTGCCCTGATCCTGGGAAGAAGACCAAAAAGGAGTTATCTGTAGACCAAGAAGAAGTCCCAGAGATAACTTCCTCTTGGTCGGGAGATGACTTCTTCTTTCGTTGCTCTTCCCTCCGGTCTACTGATGTCATGTACTTTTCTCCCTTCGGGGTTCTAACGGGATTGCGGCCCTTTGGGGGCTAGTGAGGATCATGGTCGTGTCTTTTTCTCCCATATCACCATGTTCATTATCACCCTCCTATGTGCTAACGTCTGTCATTGCATCACCATGCACTTTTACACAGGTTCAACGCGCAAGCTCAAATTTCCACACCAACCAAAGAGCAGCTCGCAGTCAAAATACAAGTGTCACCCAACTTCCCCACTCCCTCCCTCCCTACTCCCCATCCCAAGGCCGCCCCTCCCTCACCGCCGCCGGCAAATCCCACCTCACCCGCCTCAACTCCTCCTCACTAACACCCGCCAGCACATCCGCCATCCCCGCATAATCCACCACCCGCCCGCCCTCCACATGCCTGCTCTCGCTATACTCTCCCACCTGCCTCTCCCGCGTCCACGCGTGCAGGGCGTCGAAGTCGCGGCACCGGTGGTAAGTGTCCATGCGCAGCAGCATGTACTTGCGCTCCGGCATCCAGGTGAAGGGGATAGGCGCGATGTCGGCGGAGCATTGCAGTGATTGGCGGAGGCTTTCTATGCAGTGGTCTGAGGGGCGGGGTTAGTGGGTGGGGAAGTGGGAGGGGAAGTAGGAAAGAGGGGGAAAGGGGAAGGAGGGGAGGAGGTACCGATGTGCACCCAGCCGAGCATGTTGAGCGTGCCGTTGGGGTGCCACATGCCCATGCCGCGGTAGCGCTGCGGGTAGAAGGAGCGGCGGAGGACGTTCTGCCGCAAGGCAGCGCATGTTAGTGGGAGATTTTTTTTTGTGGGGGAGGGGGGTGGACTGACGAGGCAGTGCAGTTGGTGGAATACATCTGCTCGAGGAGTATAGTTAGCCAGTCAGTCAGTTCATGCTAGGTATATGTAGTAAGGAAAACAAGATCTGCGCGAAACGCAACGCACCAATCCCAACCATATAATCCTCCTCCCAGCCGTCGACGGTCAAATGCGCCGTCTTGTTCGGCAGCCTGTGCGCTTCGGTCTTGGGTACGCGGACGGGCATGTCTTTGCGTCCATCAAATGCGTCAGATCGATGCTATCATCTTTCAGGGCCAGAAGGGTCCAGGGGACTTACAGCGATACAAATCCGTCCACAGCTCATCCTTCTTGTCCGTCGGCCAGCCCATGTACGCGCTCATATCCGTGATGAAACCCTTCTTGAACGCTGCGTTTTTGTACCGGACCGCGTCGTTTAGAGGCGCTATAAGCTTCCGTAAGTCCCTGACTGCCGTTGATGTGGATAGGATACTAGGAGGTAGGCGTACAGTATAAGCCTCTGAGGCTGGGGTCCTCGCATTGCGTAGTGGTATTTCTGGCCACGAGAGATATTAGAGAAATTAGGAACACTGTGTTCACGATGTATAGTGAGAGTAGAATTGGCTCGCGACGAGCCCGGGCGAGCCAGGAGTGGTTTTGCGTTGGTGCGTCGGAATATCGCTCGAGGAATGTGTCGTGCTCGGTGGAAAGGGGAGAGTCCGGTGTAGAGGAGGAGGGCTGCTCGAAACTGGGCTTTTCGCGGAGGGGGGAGTATTTGGGTGTCCGAGAGGACATGGTGGCCGCTCTGTGTATGGCTCAAGTAGAATAGCAGGAAGGCGGACGGTTTGGGACGGTGCTTGCGACGTGGTGTGTATGTATGTGACTGAGAGCCGGTGAGTAGAGGCAGAAAAATTTGTCCAGGGAGCAAGGAGCTCCAGACTGGTGGGCAACGCGATACTCATCTTCCGTTTAGGGAGCTGATACGAAGATCGAGGGCGTTACTGATGGGGTGCTGGGGTGAAGGATGCTGGACCCTGTCGTGATGATGCAATCCACCTCTGAGTCTTTATTAGCCTTTTCATGTGGACTAGACACTGCTACTTTGGTAAATCAGGCAGCGTGGTTATCTGTCTGCACAGTAGCTCCGCTACCATACCTTCCCGTGTAGTGCTGCTATCACTGACCAAGGAATGCCATGCTTCCTTCCACTATGAGTGAGACTATTGGATGCGGGGTAGCTAGCACGATCGATCCTGATGCCTCGATCTACCAACGTGCTCAAAGAATGGCATCTTCAAGGGGAAAGATCGATCCTCCTCCATCTATGAAAGTCTGCACGGCAACGGAGTATCCGTCCGCATACTTGGGAAACCAATTTATTTCCCGCTATCCAATACGATCTGTTAGCATCCAACCAATAGAGCCAGGCAAACGATATGCTAACCGTTGGTGTGTAACATGCGTAGACGCAAGATATGCCCAACCTAGGCTATCTCGCGTGCTCAAATCTGCATATGCAAGGTCAGCAAGCAATTCGGGGACCGGAGTACAGAACCACACGCTCGACAATCACACCGCCCGCATCAATGGACTTCCTATTTCCATTGCAACTACATATAACCCTGCATAACTTAGATTAAAGTTATTACTCCAAGAGCGGGGGAGCGGGAGGGGCGGTTTCCGCGGCGGGAGGCGCCGGGGAGTTAAGTGGATACACTGCAGGACAATTGGCTTAGCTTGACGTCTAGTGGAGCAGAGGTAAAACACAGTGTTACCGGCTGGGATGCTTAGAGGTCCATGTGTGTACCTGTACTCAATGGCTATGAGTAGATTGGTGAGGCATTGAATGTATCGCTGCTTTCGGACCGATCTTGCGACGCTTGCGGATCGTCACTCTACCGCATGCGATATCGCGTGGAAGGATTGAGGAAGGATCCACTACGTTGCTTCGGCATCATTTGTCCTGGAGATCTATCAGTCAATGGGTTGGTCAGCAATTTCGAACGCCTTGGCTGCTTTCTACTTGCGTGGATAGAGAGCAAAAGAAAGATAGTTCCATGCGAGTGCATCCATCCGCATATTGGTACTGGATAATGTCGGATTTGCAGCTTCTATGAGCAACCGGCCAAGGTACAGGGTGGCATCACTGACCGAGGAAGGAGAAACTGCGTAGGCTTGTTAGACATAAAGGGGCGCCCATCGCTCAATCCTGTCTCCTCTTTCGAGACTCCCACGAACTGAACAAAGCCCATCGACCACCGGACGCGTATCTTGTAAACTCAAGATGAAGTTTTCCGCCACTTTTCTGGCCGCATTGGCGGGCCTCACCCTCACCTATGCCGCTCCAACGCCCGGCTCTAAGCAAGTACGCTCACCAGACAACGATGCTGAGGCGATCTTCAATGCAGAGTACATTGTATGGACTTTTCGAATCCCTCGAACGACGTCGTGTAACATGACATAGGCATTGAGTGAAGCGGGTAAAGACGCCCAAGCGGATTCCGAGGCCATTTTCAATGCTGAGTATATTGTACGCCCCGCTTAGTCCTCCGTCAGCCTGATATCGGAGGAGATGATAATCGGTGCAAGGCATTGAGCGAAGCCGGCAAGGACGCCGAAAAAAGAGTATGTAATCTTTTGGCGAGCGAAGGGACGGTCATGAGCCGCAAGGACTGACGATTTCGGAAGGAAGCCAGTGATGACGCCGAGGCCATCTTCAACGCTGAATACATCGTAAGCCGTGTTCCGCCCTTGACTCATTCCCCAGATATGCTCACCACTCAGGCGTTGAGCGAGGCCGGGAAGGATGAAGATGTCAATGCTGAAGCCGAAGCTATTTTCAACGCTGAGTACATCGTTCGTCCGCGCTATTCCTGTGATGATTGTGTGCTGACTTTGGTAGGCCTTGAGCGAGGCGGGCAAAGATGCAGAGTAACTGGAGCGCGAGCATCATGACCGAAATCGCTGGTCCTAAGGCATGATGGAGATGTTGAAATCATTCGTTTTGAAGTTGCTCGTACGTCGTATTCTGCTCTTATTTGATGCTGCCTCTGTTAGTACGGGGGACCATAACCAAAAGAAGCTTCAGATAGCATAGTGCGGACCGATGCTATTGATTGCAACACTTCAAAGACATCTCCGGAAGGGAGAAACTGTTCCTAACCCGTTGTGAAAACCGTTCCTTCGCGTTATTCTCTCAACATTCCAACAGATCTGTTTCAAATTCTGGTATTTGCCACGCGGTTGCCTTGCGGATGCCCTCGGGGAGTGGCGAACCCGAACGACATGCTCGCGGCCTGAATGCGGTCGCGGCTATCATCCGAACCAGTGGCAAAGACGAGGACCGTTTCTTTTGTGAGTCAAAGGGGCTGCGCGTAGGTGCAGAGTATGTGGGAAGTTAGGGAGGCGTCTCCACTCGCAACCATGTTTGGCGACGCTCGGCTAAGCTAGAAGCTGATCAAACTGAGGCGGGATGACGGCCTGATCTAGTACGTTGATAAGATTCCAATAAGAACAGCCTCGGGCATGGGAAGTTAGGTGATAAAACGCCAACGGTTTATCATGATCCTGAATGAGTCCGGACAAATCTAGCCAGAGCCGAGGCCGGCGAGTAAAGCGACCTTCAAACAGTAGTTTGTACATGCGCTAATGTGGCGATATCATACCGAAGCTTACATCGTTCATAGAACTGCTGTAAGGACCCCAACGTCGGTCGGAACATCGATAAGTCCGCGAGCAGGAGCGATGTTTCGAGCGCGCTTTCCACGGTCTGACGGAGCGCTAGCATTGAAGGTCTTTCGTTTCATACCTAGGTATCACTGGTGCGGGAGCTACAAGTGGCTGTTTTCGGTTGGATGATACTCAGGGGTCGAGCGAAACCTTGGAAGAAACGGTTGGGCGGAGGGAGAGGACCCGATTGGGGCCTTGGAATGTCACTTTTTCGCGTCCGAAGTTCCTTTCCAACACTACCAGGGTAGGCCAGCTAGAGATAGCCGGGTACTAGTCTTCCCATCAACTACTTGGAACGCTCTTTGTGGGGCGGACAAGTCTCGTAATCCCTGGCGAAGAGGTAGAGGAGACCGCGGGCCTGCGTCGAAGAAGTAGCAGAGGTTCGACGGAAGCCGTGGTGCAATTTGAAGAGAAGATCGGAGCGAAGACATTGGCTTGGGCGATTGTCAGCACGAACTCATGTACTGGGGAAAACAGACACTGATGTAGCGTCAATGTAGCGCGGGCAGCGCGTTCTGTCCGGAGTTTTTTGACGAACCAAGCTGATCGGCGATAGGATTTAGAGGAGGTGGACGTTCTTTCCAGTTCCTTCCATTGGTATAGAACGTTGACGCAATATAAGGTCGAACTTGGGTCATAAGGGCGAGGCCGATATTCCAAGTCTGCTTATATATCGCCTGTACAGGCGGCCTTGATGGAACCTGAAATGGCCGGTAGGCTAAGTCAATATCTTATAGTTTGGGACTTACTAGATAGACTGAACTACAAGCTTGTTGCCACGTAGATCTTGGGTGCTGTTGGGGGATGGCATGAAGCTTCGTGCCACACTCTGCTCTCTCGTGAGCTTTGCTGGCTAAAGACCTTTGACCTCAGGGCGTGCGTGACTGGGTGGTAACAGAGCATAATGCGGTTATATATGGCCGAATGCCCGTTGAATCTGTTGAACGAATCTCCCGATACCGGATCATGCGGTCGCAACGTGAGCAGGTCTGGTCTTGCATAACCTCTATAGGTTGGTGACTTAAAACGAGAGAAATCAATCAATCAATCAATCAGGCCTGGTCTTCCAAGGTAGCAACTCGCGAAACCCCAGTATAGTCAATCTGTGATGTTTGCAAAGAAGGGAGACCTGGCTAAAGTGTATAGTCGAACGCAAAGCAGCGACGAGTGATGCGGATGAGGTGTTGATATCACGAGGCATGTCGAAGCTGAGGAGACGTGTTCGACAATGCGGACGGTTCCTCTGTCGGCGAGATGAATTCTCCTTGAGCCGAGGCAAACCAATTTCAAGCACTTCATTGATTGGCCATCTCTTCTAGACTTGGTCCGAGCTCGCAGGTCGAAGTGTGCACCATGAGTAGGGCAGAAACTTCGAACATTGAGACACGCGTCTCGCGTTGGTGGGCGGTGGGGAGCCTTTTATAAGAGTGCTGCGCTACAATTCAAGACTTTGCTGCTTTGCATTATCTTCTTCGGGTAAGGCGCGGATTGGGGCATCGCTGCACATGCATGCTGGCGGTGATGGTTGAGGAGGGGTTGTTCCCACGTACCTAGGTTACAAACAGAGCAAATCCCGCTCGCAATCGCTCCGTGTAGCTGTCGACGATTTCGTCTCGGGATCGAAGATAAGAACTTGTCGCGCCCAATGCGTGTTTTCTGAGATGTGCTTATAACACAGGCACGCTTTGCTGGCGAGAACATCAGAGCATCATGGATCTCCGATGCCGCGAGGTCGAGCGAAGTCTAGAGCGCAGTCGATGGGGAGGAGTCGAGTCGAAACATGTTGGATGACTGAGAGACAGAGGGAAGGCCGTGGAATGCCCTGATATGGGTCGATAGCCTGGGCATAGTACCTCGGTATTGGTTACCGGGCTTCAACGGGCCGTCCGGCGGCAGTCCAGTAGGAGACTCGGCAACCAGCGGAGGCCGATGTGTGAGATCGGAAGGCCACCGAGATGTGACGATGCGGGGGGCCCTCTTGCGAAGGCGGGTAGGCTTCCAGGACGTTAACCGTGGTCGTGTGGGTGACTCAGGTGCTCAGATCCAGCAACTCTGTCCGACGACCAGCCCTGAAGAGTCTCGCGAACTGTGTACTTAGTAGAGAGGCCCTCGCGTTACGCTTTCGAAAAATGCCCTCCTCCATCTGCTCGACGCAGCCCGTTCTCGATGCTTGCGTTTTCAGACGCCGCGAAGGTCCCCAGGCGCCAAGGCCCGAAGCCGCCCGAACGCCGACAATCGGGGCAAGGCTTTGATCTGATAAACTCCATCTGATAACGGGCCCGGCCCAACGCGCCTTCGCTCACCCACCCACCATGTCCGAAGACGTCCTGAGCACCACCTCATCCAGCGGCCACAGCAATGGTACACCCGCGCAAACGCCGTCCCCAACATCAGAGACGCCCGCAAGCACTGTCTCCCGCCCCGCAAGCTCCCGTGGTGAGTCCAATAGCCCCGCACAGCCGCTCGTTGTTTTTCGCCCGCCCGCACACGAACTGCAGTTCGCGGCATCACGCAACCGCGGGCATTGACTCAAAGCGCGCCCACACACCCCGATTAATACACCCCGTTTGCTGCTGCTCGCGCTCGAATTGGGCTTCTTCGAAGCCTGCGGACGCCTGTCACCGCTGCTGGCCCATGTCTCGCACCGCGCAGCTGTCTTGGCGCTCGTACTGACAGCCGCGCTAGCACTCGTACCAACACCACTCTCCGCCAACCTCACCCCCAAGGTCGCCATTGCAACGGCTTCCTCACCGGCTTCCGACTACGCCTACCCCTCCCCGCTGGGAGGTGGTCCCACAAGCGCAAGCTATGTGGTCCCGCCGCGACCGAAGCCCGGGCGCAAGCCCGCGACCGACGAGCCCGCGTCGAAACGCAAGGCCCAGAACCGCGAGTCACAGCGAGCTTTCCGCGCGAGAAAGGCTGCCAAGCTCAATGAGATGCAGGCGCAGGTAGAGACCACTGAGCAAAGGCACAAGCAGGAGATGAACAAGAAGGTCGCCGAGCTACATGCACGGGACATGCGAATCAATCAGCTGGAGGCCCTGGTAGCCCAGCTCAAGGAGTCGGAGAAGCGGACTGCCCAGGAACGCGACTTCTGGAAAGATCGTGCTGCCCAGGACCAAGTACAGTATCAGTTCCTCGAGAGGCAGTGGAAAGAGCAAAACTACCCTCTGAACGGATTTGGCGAGAAGGAAGCCGTCTTCTTCCAGACTAGGTTATCGGGCTCTGGTCAGGCCTCCCCCACGCATGGCTCGGTGCAAAACTTCACAGGGTACACCACGCCCAAGGCCATGGATATCGGCTGCGGCAACTGCAAAGCCGACGGAGAGTGCGCATGCATCGCAGAGCTCGCCAAGGTGACCACTCCCAATCCCTTCATGACCGCTGTACCTCTCGGTCCCGCACCTCCCCGCACCTCAGTCTCACCTATGAAGGGTATGCGGGCGCAGACACCTTTTGACGTGTTCGCTGAGCGCGAGATCGACTTCACCGCCCAGTTTGCATCCAAGCGTATGCGACAACATCAACGCCCCTCCATCGCGTTTTTGACCCAGGCGAGCGAAACGGACTCCAATTGCGGCTTTTGTACGGATGAATCCAACTGTCTCTGCAAGGACGAATCGCTCCGGCACCAAGAGTTACAACGGGGCAACGAGGTCGTTCCGGCATCTCACGACTGGACTAGCACATCGGCCGACGTCAAATTACAAGGTAATGATATCGGCACGAATGGACCAGGGAGCTGTCCGGATTGTCAAGCTAATCCCCGCCAACGGGCTTGGTGCCAGAGGGTTGCCCAGCTAAAGAACTCCGGGAACGACCACCTCCTGCCGTCACCCACGTCACGAACTTCAAGTATCAGCGGCCCATTGGAGACGATGGAACCCCACATAGCCGATGCCTCCACACCTTATGGAGCGAAGCAGTCTATCGGTTGCAGTGAGGCATACAAGCTGCTTGAGGGTCGCGTGCCTATGGACCAGGACAAGATGGACTGGATTGGCAATCTCAAGCCTGTCCCTCCTGCTGGCAGGAGGGACACACTGACCCAGCCTACCCGGAAATACAGTGCCCTGGAACTCGACACCGCTGGCGTCATAGCAACGCTTGGAAGCACCATGCAGCCTCTTCAGCCCCGACCATCCGATGGAGAAAACGCCCATCTCGTTCGCATAGCGCAGGAATACCAGAGAAGCAGCAGCTCACCTCAAGTAGATGGCGACTCGCCAATGCCCGTGTCCATGGTCAACGGAGCGACTATCCCAGCTGGGAGCTGGAGGTAGCCGTCCATGCCTTCTTACTGCATTTCTTTGCGATGCATGTCCGGAGTTTCGGTTGCAGCTTCCCTTTCCTGTGCTTCTGTATAGCCGAAAAATTTCGATAGCCCGATGTTCGTGGGTTGGCCATGACGCCGCCGGTTTCTCAACCCACGGTATCAATGCTTTCGGTTCGCTTGCTCAGTCTCTTGGTGGCAAGCAAGCAGTCAATCTCTGCATATTCAGTTTTCAATTCTCGGCCGTCGTGTGCATAGATAGAGCGGTCTCATGTGCATAGGTGGAGCGGTCTCATGTATACCCACGGTTAGCTGTATATGCCACTGTAGATAGCACTAAACAGAATAAAGTCTTCATTGACGACATGAACCTCTTCTTCGTGCGGAATTTCATCACTATGCGCACTTGAAACACCATCCATTCGGCTCTGGCCCCCAGTCTTCCGGAGCCCAGACCTCGCAGCCGACCACTACTGCCTCGCAAACCGTGGTTCCCAGACCACGTCAACGCCCTGCCAACCTCTGCAAGTCTCGCCGAACATTCCGCACTCTAGGCAGACCGTAGCGGCGGAGCGGTCTGCCGTAATACGCTCCACTTTGCGGTAGATTGGGTGGAGATGCTTCGGAGATGGGTCGATGATCAGGCCATTTCTGGCGCTGCGGGGTTGCTGACGTTCCGAGCTCCGTGCGATGTCGGCATCTGATAAGCGCGCGCGCTAGAGCGGATGTGGGTGCGATTCTTATGCGTCGGGGTGGGATCGTGATTGTGAGCGAAGGGGGTTTGGAATCTCGGACTAAGACGGAATCCAGGAGTGCTTTGAGGCATATCGGATGAACGGTACGATGAGGATGAGTTTTCCTGCGGACATTTAGTGTGGAGGCGAACAAGGTTATTTGCAGGATATTTTGTATCACGGCTGCGTACTTTTCAGTCCGAGCCGAAGATCTGCCGGAACATCAACATCCCCGCCTGCATGGCTCACACATTTGCAGGTACCTCCAACGCCTGTTCTTCACCTGTAATTGCGCCAGGATTGCTCAAAAATCGATGCGGCAGCCACACAAGATTGGAAAGCACTTGCGCAACGTGTAGATGAGGGTAGGCGCGTGGGTGACCTACCGAATTCAGGCGCACCCTCTGACCTCATCGCTCTTGGCGCAAGGCCTCCCACCATGGTGCCGAACCCGAGAAGCTACGAGACTATGAAGGCGGAAGTAGAGTAAGAAAACGGGATCTGTCCAATTAGCGTTGGCCGCTATGTGGCGGAGCAGGTCATAGCCTCGTACAGATTCGACCCTGCAAGGTAAAGATGTTCAAGCATCAGTCTTAAAGGCTTCTTTCTACGCTTCACGAGTAAGATCCTTTTTCCTTCCCGGTCTCAAGTCTGAGCCATCCTCTAAGATGCGTCTAATCTTTCCGCCGCTCTACTCTCTCTTCGCTCAAGCTATCGTGGTCTGCATGGTGATCCACGCTCAACCAGACACCGCGGATATTCAATGGGGACCGTGCGACATAAACGGAACGCTGCCATTCGTATGCGGCAACATATCTGTGCCCCTGGACTATTCGAATCCGAACTCGAGCGAAGCGCTCATCATCGAGCTTCTGAAGGCGCCTGCCATCAAGCAGCCTTCTAAGGGAAACATCTTGTTCAATTGGGGTGGACCGACTGCGAGCGGGCGGGAGTTGATGGCGGCACAGGGGGCGCAATTGATGGCGTAAGTGGGATAGCGCGTCTTATACATGCCTGTGTAGATGGGGCGTGTGCTAACTTCAGAGGAAATAGGACTACGGGCGGTTATTGGGATCTTGTTTCTTTTGATCCGAGGTGAGAATCCACTCTGGATACCTGCTAACTGATTGATTCCTTGGTGGCAACTAACGGGGATCACAGGGGTGCTGGGAAAACCATTCCGTTCTCATGCTATCCCAATACGACGGAACGCCAAATCGCCAATCTACAGAACCCATATCTCAATGGGAATTCGTCCGACACCACAGTTGGACGGCTTTGGGCGGAAAGCGAAAACTTTGATGAAGCGTGCCACGCCAATGGGAACAGCACGGGTGGTCTTGTTGGGTACGCATTCTTGGCTAGAGATTACATGCGCATTGCGGAAGCGCTAAACGAAGATGGCCTACTAAGGTTCTACGGTAAGCTACGAAACGCTTGGTGACGAGCTCTGGTGGAGGCTACGTAGAATTGCACTAATGAAGGAATGTAGGCTTATCAGCTGGAACAGTTCTAGGAGCAACGATAGCTGCCATGTTCCCTGATAGAATCGACCGTATGGTGCTGGATGGAGTGTGGAACATCCACGAGTACTATCACTACCAGTGCGCTTCTTCATCCCCTGCCTCCATCGCATGGACTAACGAATATTTTCTCTTCCTCCCCTGCAGCGCCGTCCAAGGGTTCCACGACACAGACAAAACCTTTTCCGGGTTTCTATCTAGCTGTATCGCCGCTGGCTCAAACTGCACTCTCTCCCGACTTAACCTAACCTCTGCCCAACTTGAAGAGTCCGTCTTCGACCTTATCGAGACCGCCAAGTACCACCCGATTCCGTACCAAGGCATCCTGCTCGACTACACCCTCGTCCGGAACGTTATTTTCCTTTCCCTCACCCAGCTAGTCAGCTGGCCCGCACTAGCTACCTTCCTCCACGCCCTCTTCACGCACAACATGAGCGAACTTGACACCATATTCCCCTCTCTCCAAACAGATGAAGATCCCATTTTCACAGAGCAACGAGCGGCGACACAGTGCGGCGACAAGGCGTCCGGAGTACGCACATCCGACATCCAAGATGTGTACCCCGTGTTCGAGCAGCTAGAGCAAGTCAGCAAACTCGCAGGCGATAGGATCTTCTACGACGTGGACTTCTGCTCGCGCTGGAAGATGGAAGCCAAGGAGAAATATCTCGGCGACTTCAACGTCACGACGCGGCAGCCTATTTTGATTATCGGAAATACGTTCGATCCTGTGACGCCGTTGATCTCGGCACGAAATGCGAGTGCGAGTCTGCGGGGCAGCGTAGTGCTGCAACATGATGGCTTTGGGGTATGTCTAGTCCTTTCTGAGTATTGCTTTTAGACGTGGACATGCGACTGACGTGGTTTTATGGCAGCATACGTCGGCTTCCCAACCCTCGCTGTGTACGGCGAAGACGACGCAGGCTTATCTGGAGAATGGGACGCTGCCTGAGGACGGAGCTGTTTGCATGGCGGATGTACCTCCATTTTCGAATGTGACTTGGATGGATGTTTTGGGTTGAGGGTTTCATGGCAGTGAGGACCGTTTGTTTCTCTACTGGTACGATGATGTCAAGCGCACCCCCCAGTTCGGAGCGGAGAAGAGTTGGAGAGATAGTGCAGTACAGCAAATGTAGAGCGTATTAAAGTACCAGCGTGGCCGAAACGAAGCTGGAATTTGTGACGGAGCGCAGAATTTTTTAAGGACTGTATTTACAGCCCTTGAGAAAGAGGTAGTGCATTTGGAATATGACTAGATTATTGGCAATTGGTGTGATCGAAGCTAGATAGATCTTACTCTTTTTATATCAGACACGTTCTCTAGCTAGACTAAGGGGAACTCGCTCAGCTATCTATGCTCGGCAATGTCTGCCCACTCAGGTGACTTCCGGTCACTTTTTCCACTTGCGCCACCTCGATTTCCCTCCATCCTTGCCGTCCTCTCCACTCTTCTCCTTCTCCTTGCCCTTGTCCCTTCTATCCTCCGTCTCGCCATCCCGCTTCGGCTTGACAATCGCCCACTCCTTCTGCTCCTGCCCCTTGAGCTTCTCGTCAATCTCATAAGCCTCCGTATATCCATACTTGTCGTAAATGGCCCTCCGCTTGGGATCACCAATGATATCCCAAGCTCGGTTGATGTCAGCGGTTCTGGTCGCGGCTAGGTCCTTTTGCTCCTGAGACTGGCCAGCCTGCTTGTCAGGGTGATACTTCCTTAGGAGGAAGTCTCGCGTGGCTTTGAGCTTACCCTCGTTGGCGTCGCGCGGTACGCCGAGGGCCTCGTACGGATTGAATTTGGTGGATGAAGGAGGTGGTGCGGGAGGAGTGGTGGCACGCGAGGCCTTGCCTTTGGAGTATTTGCTGGTGGGCGCGAATGTGGTCGAGTGGGAGTCCTTTCCGCGGTCCTTTGCCCGGCTCTCTTGTTTCTCGGGGATACGTGTAGGTGACGGTGATGGAGTATGCCTGGCCTTCCCCTTACCCTTATAGTCGCGCCCTGGAGATCGTGTACTTCGTCTGTGCGGAGACCCGCTCCTAGGCGGCGATCCCCCGCGTCTACCGGAGCTCTTTCTCCGAGGAGAAGGGCTTCTGGATGAGCCGTGTCGTCTTTCGTGCTTAGAAGAAGAGCCCCTTTTCTTCCCATACTTATCCCCGCGGGATTCGTACTCCACGTATCCTTCGCCCTTTATCGGATCTCCGTACGCGTCTGCATCGTACGTTTTGAACCCCGCTTTGCTTTTCTTAGACTCCCCATAATCTTCCTCATTATATTTGATGAATTTACCTTTCCCCTTCTTTCTCTCGTCATCGCTATCAAACTCGGGATCAGGGTTGCGCCTGCCACGATGCCCAGGAAGACCGGGGTATCCCAGAACGAGTGAATCTCCACCGCCATAACCGTCCTCGATGGTGGCGAAATCCAATGCCGGGACACCCCAATTAAAGACCGGCATGCGGTTTACCACCAGATGCATCTGTTGGAAGAGAGGCCTGTCTATCCCTTCAAGGACGCTTATGATCCTACGCAAAGTCACCTCCATCCGATATAATGTCTCTCGCTCCCGAAACGGGGCAGGAAAAGGGCGCAAATGAGCAGATTTCAACTGTGCTTCTATTCTGCAACCCCAGGAGTACAGGTCCATGGGCGAAGCTCGTCGGAGTCTCAAAAAATTCACCGGGTGGTGTATAACGTATGGGTCCGGACAACCGCCCGCATATAGTAGATCGCCCAGCTGCTCCGCCATTTTGACTTTGAAGAATTAATTAGGCGCTCGGTTATCTGGGTTGTCGGGGGACGATGCTGCTCGAAGCCTTGCTTTTTGCTGAAGAGAACGTCGGGTTGACTCAGGTGGATGGCGGCTTGGTGTCGCGGATTTCTGACTGCGTGACGCTTGGTGTTAAGATCAAGAGAAGGAATTCTAAAGGGGCCGCAGAAGTTTTATGTACATCGTGGCATTCAATGTTAGTAGGAATTCACAGACGAGTCCGCGTGAAGCTTCGAGGCCACGTAGCGGAGGGAAGTCGCGTTATTGAAGCGTCGGGCGGCATGACGTTGCACTTCTCTTTCATGGCAACAAACATAGAGCGACGAAGACCAGTAGTAAGCCATATATCCATAAGACATAATAAGAGCACAAAGAAGACATAAAGATAACGTGTTCTGAATATGACGAAGAATGGTGTTGTGGCAATGGTGTATTGTAGAATAGTTGCATAGCTTCCAAGAAGGCTTAGGACAATTCAATGATTTCAGTCAGCGGCAATGGTAGCGCGGACAAGATTTCGAGTCGTGACGGTAATGACTCAGCAAAATATCGATGTATTAAAGAATGCCTTTTTTTTTTTGGCAGTGGCTCAAGTTACGTTCATTGGTTTTGCTTTATGCAGGCATGTCATCTCTACTCATACACCACTCATAGTCTCGGACAACAAGTCCGTGCATTACCTCGCACCAAGAATCCCGCACATCCTTCGTCCACTCTACCGTGAGTGCGATCGCGAGCGACCATGCGATCGATCCCTCGTCGAGCGATGGTGTGATCGCTCTTCAGACTGCGACCTTGAGCGCGAAGCAGAATGGTGCCTTCTTGAGTGACGATGCCCATGATCCCGACTCCGCGAGCGGGAACGAGAAGGAGCGCTTCGCCTGTCTCCGCGGCGTCTCCTTCGATCACCATCACTCGAATCTCTCTCATTGCTCCTGCTGCTCCTCCTTCGGTCCTCGATTCTCCTATTCCTCCCTCCGTCGACCGTAATCCTCCTGGGCGACCTCCTCCTCTCACTGCCCGAGTCACTACTCGAAGAGTTCTCGCGTTCAGGTTGCCTTCCATAATTCCTTCCCCTCACCGGTACGTATCCGACAGGACCACCGACCGGAACATCGACATAACTCACCACAGGGGGGAGGGTGGCGACGGAAGGCATTCTAAGAGGGGGCCCGAGACCCGTGAGCTGCCGTATTCTGCCCTGCGTCCGTTCCATACTGTAGGGGGAGTTGAGACCATAGCATCCCAATAGCAAGCAATTTTTGATATCTTGGTAGAGGCGGTGCATGCGAACTGAGGAATAAGAGTGAAGGATGCGTATAGGGACTGGGTGGGGGATCTCGCACGCCGGGGTGAGGCCGGGTACATAGTCCATGTAGATCGACATTTCGAAAAGAAGGGCTCAGTTGGTGTTTGGTTTAAGAGTGCAAATGATATTCTGCGTTCAGAGAAAGAAGGTCTGTGGAAATTTGAGGAAGAGCAAGTGCGAGCAAGGTTGGAGAATTTATAGGATGCGCGGCTACGCGTTGGCGATGAACCTTCAAGGTAGTGCGGACTGTGATATGCTGTGGACCGCTTCGTACATTGAATGCTTTGAGCTGTTGGAGAAATCGTAACGTAAGAGAGGCGTGAAGAGGTCCATGGGCGGAGTTTGCTGACTGTATAAGACAGTTCTCTATTGAAGGTACGGGGGATGGGCTTATCGTACGAACTTTAGACTGGATTAACTATTCAAGTTGCGGTGATGGTAATAGGAAACACTGTTGTTGTTGTTGTTGTTGTTGTTGACGGAAGGCAACGAAGAACTGGTGCAGGAGGCTCTCCCCAACATTAGCCCGGACTCCGCATCTTGCCCACAGCTTCAACACTCTTCGATCAAAACATCGATAGCCCTTCTTAAACTTTCAATCGCTCTGCAAATGTGGACTCCCATCTCATCCTTCTTTTTCTTATCCTTGATGTGAATCCGAAGCTTCGCGACCGGGACCTGAGCGCCTGCATAGTCCGGGCTCAGCCTACTTATACGGAAACCATCTGAACTCACATCAAACTACCAACCCTCTCGTCATCAGCCCTCTCGCTAAGCCAAGCCCGCACACAGCCCCGCCGTCGCAAATATCCGTCACGCGCCTTCCCCAAACACGCTCAAGCCAACGCGCGCCCGCCCACACCGCGTCGCAGACTGCCACCCCCAATCTCCAAAATCCCTAATATACGCCTATATATACTATTTAAAAAAGCTCAATCTTCAACAAAACAAGCCGTAAGAACTCGGTGCGCTGTCTCACGACACCATTCTAGCCGCCACTTTGAATGGAGCCCCCGGTTCGAGCCTGCATAGATTCACGGATTTAAATGTATTCCCGATATCTCAGCATTAGGATTCACAGCGATGTAATATTCCGCGACTAATGGCCTGGATTTCGGTTAAATCCCCGATAGCAGTGTAAAATTCCCAGCTTGTGGGTAGTAATAGCAAACCACTTAACATCCGAATAATAATTCGGCTTACGATGAATCTCGTAAGATGTGGTTTCTAATTCGGGCGGCGAATTCTTTTTGGTATTTTCTTTGACTTGGAATCTCTTGTTGCCTTTATGTTTGCGCGCAGGGTAGAGGGAGAGAGGGAGAGGAGGGGACAAAGCTAAGAGTAGAGGAGAGAGGGTCGTGGTTGTTGCGACAAGAGCCAGAGTGAGCCAAAAGTGAGAGCGCCAGTGCACATGCAAAATGGAGTCCTGTATTGCTAAGGATAATACATAAGTGCATGCTGCACGGAGACATGCAATAGCAAGGAAAGAAGCCTAACTACCTCCTACGTCTGTGCTTTGCATCACGCCTCCATTATCTGCGCGCTCCAATGTAGGCCGGAGGATTACAGCAGATATCTCTGTCCCGGCCTTCCCTCTCCGCCCCACGGAATCTCAAACAAAGAATACCTCCCCTCCTCGTCGCCGTCCACCAGCTGCAACCCCAGATCCAACATATCGCTTGAGTAGTCGTCTTCGTGAATGAGCCACCTCCACGGCTTCACTTCGCGCATAAGCTCGCGAAGATGCGCTGTCTTCTTTTCTTCAAGGTTCGTCCTGTAGTACTCGGACAACAGATTCTCCAGCGCCCGTATGAAAGGCCGATATACCGAATCTATCGGATGGTTTCCGTCATACACGCTCATCCACATAATCTTCATACGCCGTGCATCAAGCATGCGGTCGCCAATTGAATTGAGGATTTTGTCGGCACCTAGGATAGCTTCGTAGACGCCCGCAAAAAGTTTCTCTGCGCTACCGTTAGCGTCTTGATCTGTCAGAAAGGATATCGCATCAGCCTCATGATTGAACATGAGCTTGCGCGAGTCTGCATCCTCGCCGCGGTGGTATAAATTTCCCCGTACTCGTGCTAGACACGCATTCGCGGTATTCGTTGCCGCAAGAGCGTAGTATAGGTTGTCGCACCAGAGTTGGAGCCTGTAAGGGAAGTCGATAGTGAGATTACACAATGGTGAACAGTCGTTGAATATGTTGCAAAACATGTATGAGGTAAGCGCAAGGGCATAGCGGCCGGCGACCATGTGTTCTTCCGCGACGCGCTGCAGCCACAGGATGGCTTTCACGCATTCGGATATGATGGAGGATGGGTCGGGATGGGAAGTGGTGATTGACCGCCGAATGGAGTTCGAGAGCTGGATGTCGGGGTTGTTCTTGATTGTGAATTGGTGGAAGTGGCCGTGGAGGGCCGAAAAGCTGCCTAGCAAGGCGCGATATTCGGGCGGTGCGTCTGGAGCTAATTCGAGATTGATAGACAGTCCAGCTACTGTTACGCGCTCTTGTATGGCGGCAAACGCTGTGAAAACGGCACCATTGCGCACCCTTGCGCAATAGGTAAGGACGTTGAGCCGTAGATAGGAGATGAAGTCCCGCAGATCTGGAGGCAGGACTAGGTACGTGGTGCACGTGGTCTCAATGGGGTGGCCAGTGTAGGAACAGGTGCGTTCCTGTGCTGTCAACCAGACCCTTTCATCTTGGATTGGAGTCGGAAACATGATATCAGCCCGAATAACGCCTTCGGGCAGACGCCCAACAAGGTGAGAGTTCGGGATGCAGAAGACGGGTATGCCGAACTTCTCTGGACTGATGAGTAGCCGTGGAACATTGAGATTGACCACGATCCACTGGTTCTGTTTATGAAAGAAGGACCGAGCTAGGTTGTAGATGGCGTTGTTGAGGCGAAGAACGACCGGTTCGAAGGCGTATCGGCGAGGTCGGGTTGAGGTACCTGGACGCGCGGTTTCCTTATAATGGAGCAAGTAACTGAGGATGCGGTTGAAGGTTTCGGCGGGCAGGCTTTCGAAAAGCGAAGGCATGATTGAAGTGGGAGTTGTCTCGCGTAATTGCGTGTGGTACACTGCGGAATGCCTGGAGCAGAAATGAGCGTCATGAGTGCGGTGGTCCGAAATCGGTGAAAAGGGTTTAGGGCAATAAGTAAAAGAGCTCCTCCGGGTCGCAACGGTGCCGGCACCAGGCAGGAACATAATTATTGCTAGGATCGCATTACCTTAGCATATTACATTAATTACGGAGTAGTAGTTTTAAGCCGCTCTACTGAAAAATTTACTTTGGTAAACCTTTTAAGTTTATACAGTACTTTCCCGCGTTGTATGCTATTAATTATAAGTTTTTTTACTAGTAGTAATAATCTTTTAGAAAAACCTCAATTGCGTGTAGATTTATCGTGGCAGAATGTTTGGACTAGTAGTAGTTGCTAGCGTTATCTAACATTAATTATGCCCTCACCTAGTGCCCGAAACAGAAGATTGAGCGTCGGGACGCTTAGACTGAACATAAGAGCTATTCGCCTACAGCTGGTGATAACTATACCTGCGCTAGACTATGCACCGCAAGAACCCCAAGATCGCGAGAAAAATTGCCCGAATCGCCATCGCGTTGCCGAAACGCTCGTCTTCATTTATTTGCTCCTCTTATAGATCTTCTTGAGAAATGCCTCAAAGACGTCTTTCTTCAGACCCTCAGACTCATCGACCTTGTCGATCTTCGCTCTCAAATCGGCGACACGCTCCTCTTCCCACTGCTGATAGAATTCCTGAAGCTTCAGCTCGTGATACAGCGTCTTCACCTTGGCTTCTTGCTCGGAGTTCTTCCGGCCGTAGTTCTCTTCAAGAATCTTGCGTTGTTCCGGGTCAACCCTCTTGAGAGCTTGGTTGATGAGCCACGAGCACTTATTGTCTTGAATGTCGGTGCCGATTTTGCCGAGGACTGTTGGATCCGCAAAGGCGTCCAGGTAGTCATCCTGGGCCTGGAAGTACTCACCCATCGGAATTAGGATGTCAAGGGACGTTTGTAGGTTCTTTGGTGTGGCAGCACCGATGTAGTGGAGAGCCAGAGCAACGGGGAGGTAGAACGAGTAGTAGGCGGTCTTGAAGATGACGATGAAGGTGAACTTCTCCAGACTGAAGTTGTCCAGGTCGACGTGGTCCTCGGGCGCAGTTAGCAGATCGCACAGCTGGCCGAGCTCGGTCTGGAAGGTGACCTCGTGGAACAGCTCGACCATATCGATATAGCCTTGGTGTTGGCGGAAGTGCTTTTTCAGGAGGAGGTAGATGGAGGATTCCAGCATGAAGGCGTCGTTGATGGCAACCATGCCGACGTTGGGTGCAAGGTACCAGCAGGGGTTGCCGCGGCGCGTCTTCGATGCGTCCATAATATCGTCTGACACAAGGAAGAAGGCTTGAAGGAGCTCAATCATCCAGCCGAGCAGCGCGGCGCGGAAGTAGTCCTCGGACGACAGGTCAAGGGTTTTGTTGAGCAGAATGGACGACGTGTCCACGACGGACATTCCTCGATTACATTTTCCGCCGACGGTATTGTAGTTCAGGGACTGAGGAGATATAAGCTATCGGGTCACGGGAAGGGGGCTAAGGCATATACCTTGACGAACCAATCAAGTGACTGCTGGGGCAGTTTGTACTGTTTGCAGTGGCTCTCGAGATCGGCGACAATGCGGGGCCACACGCTCTCGAATTCCTTTAGCGTGGTCGGCATCGCGGGCGAGAATATTTGGCGAAGGCTTCAATCGCGATTACAGGAGGGCTGTCGAAGAGAGACGGGGTGAGGACTGAGCGGGCGGTGAAGGAAGACGATTTGGGCGGGGCCCGGAGAAACATAACGCCGGGCGATTGTTTTCTGCCCCACCAACTACAAACAAGGCAGCCAAGCATCACCACACGCGTCGAGACCGGCCGAAAGGACGCGCAGTGAACCTCTGGCTATTACATTCTGGGCTGGATGCGACAGCACGTGTCGTGAGCTCGCGACGATGGGCACGCTCTCCCAGGCCGACGAGGCGCAACTGAAGGCACAGCTGCAGGACGCGGCCGTGTCTTGCACCGAGCGCTGTCTCTACCAGTCGGCGAAATGGTGCGTCCGCTCTTCAGGAACGGTTCCTTTCTCAGCTGCTAAAGTTATCCTAGGGCCGCAGAGCTGCTCAATTCGCTCCCTTCAGCCGATGACGCCGGCTCCGAGACCGACGTGGACTCGCCCATGTCTGATGCGCCACCACGCACCCCGAACAACGTACCGAAAGACCCAATAGAGCTGCGATTAGAGGCTCGAGAAGCCCACAAATACCTCCTCGCGAAGACGTACTTCGACTGCCGCGAGTTCGACCGATGCGCCGCCGTCTTCCTCCCTAGCACCCTACCGAAGGGCTCCATATACACCACATCCTCGCCATCGACCAGGGCGAAGCAGAAAGGGAAGGCGAAGCTGGACACACCTGCCGAGGCCGAGGCCTCGACGGGCTCCGTGCATGGGCTGAGCCAGAAGTCGCTGTTTCTGGCACTGTACGCAAAATACATCGCAGGCGAAAAGCGCATGAATGAGGAGCGAGAGATGATCCTAGGCCCGCAGGACGGAGGTGTGATTCTAAACAAGGAGCTGCCGACCATATCCGCCATCCTTGAAGAGTGGTTCAACCACCTGCCGTCGAGTGGCAGACAAGCACAGGGATGGCTGGAGTACCTGTACGGCATCGTTCTGGCGAAAGGGAAGAACGAGAAGCTAGCCATGGACTACTTCATCCGGAGCGTCCATCAGTACACGTACAACTGGGGTGCTTGGCAAGAGCTGACTGCCCTGCTCGGCACGGTAGAAGAGGTATGCTGCTGTAGGGTCTAAAGTGAACGGGCACTAACATTGTCTAGCTGAACCAGATTATCCCGCGACTGCCTCAAAATATTATGACATTCGTATTCCATGTTGCCGCCTCACAGGAGCTCTATCAATCGACCGAGCAGGTCCACAGCGCCTTAACCCAGGTCCTCTCCATTTTCCCGACATCCTCATTCTTGAAGACACAGCGCGCGCTGCTGCACTATCACGCCAAAGACTTTGAAGAAGCCGAGCAGATATTTTCCAACATGCTAATAGCCGAACCACACCGCATCGACCATCTCGACCACTATTCCAACATTTTATACGTTATGGGAATGAGACCGAAGCTAGCCTTCTTGGCTCAGCTTGCATCGTCCACCGACCGATTCCGACCGGAGACCTGCTGCGTTGTGGGCAACTATTACTCCCTGAAGTCTGAACATGAGAAAGCCGTCATGTATTTCCGTCGAGCCTTGACTCTGGATCGTACCTTCCTTTCCGCGTGGACACTTATGGGCCACGAGTTCTTGGAAATGAAGAATACCCATACGGCTATTGAATCCTATCGCCGCGCCGTGGACGTTAACAGAAAAGATTACCGCGCGTGGTACGGCCTAGGCCAAACATACGAGGTGCTGGAAATGCACTCGTACGCTTTATTTTATCATCAGCGCGCCGTTGCGCTGCGACCATACGACCCGAAGCTGTGGATGGCTGTCGGCCAATGTTTCGGCAAGGTCGGAAAAGTCACCAATGGTATCCGAGCCTACAAGCGTGCTCTAGTAGCCGGATCCTACTATGATGCAGGTGTCGGCTCATCCTTTAGCTCTGGCGAAGTATCGGGACTCGGTGGTGGCGTTCTCGACCCCGAGGTGCTCTATTCGATCGCTCTCCTGTACGAGCGTCTGCATGATATGCCAGAGTGCGCCGCTTACATGGAGCTCGTTTTGGCACAAGAGGAGGGGCCAGAATACGACGAAGTAAATCCCGAGGTGGGCGGCGGAGTTGGCGTGACACCGACGACCAGCAAAGCGAGGCTGTGGCTCGCGAGATGGGAGTACATGCGTGGCATGTATCAACGATCCATGGAGCTTGCAAACGAGCTTTGTCAAGATGGTGTTGAAGTGGAAGATGCGAAGGCTCTAGTTAGAGACATAAGGGCAAGGATAGAGAGGGAGAAGGACGAGGGACGTGTGCAGTAGGATAGGATAACTGATGGTGATCGTCGTTATGGTTATGTGAGCATTTGCGGGCGCCTAGGTATGATACCCCTCACTGATATGTTTTCACGTCGTCTGTATATTACTATGCTATTGCATATGACTGCCTGTGTGCTCCATTTAGCCCTCCTCTTCCTTCTCCTGCTTTATTCCCTTTCCAGCGCTCCAAGTCGCTTCATACGGTTGCCTTGTACGAGCGTTCCGCTGGGACTGCCTGGGAAGTTCATGGTCTTCCAAAAGGCGACCCTGCATCAATATACTCCACCCATCGGCTCCACAGCTCAATTCGAACCCACAACGCCTTTATCTTTCAGGTCAGTTTAAACTATCGGCGTCAGAGCTTCTTGTTAGTCTCCGGCGTGGATGCAAACTCGTCTGTGTGACAGTGTGTACGGGTCAATCGTATGTATTGTATGTATGAGTGATGGATCTATGTACAGGGAGCTACCTGGTGGAGGTGGGCGGGCAGGGCCAGGCCGTGGGTATGACTGTGGGTATGACTAAGGGTCACGTGACAGTCTGGGTCTGCCGCGGTGAATTCAGCAGCCCAGAAGCAGTGAAGCTTGTACGCCGCCGGCAGCTTCATCCTCGATTCGCCGCTTTTCTCGACTCGAATTTCTTGGGCTGGAGATCTTCAAGAAGGTAGTCGCGTCTCGGCTCGGGGAATGGTGGAGCGAGGATTAAGCCTCTTAAATTTGTCGTCCATAAGGTTATGATTCCGAAGCCGTTACAGAACAAAGGGATGTTGGAGCTGCTTCCGCTGTACGAGAATGTTTCTTCGGGAAGAGGGAGTTTAATACGTTTATGGGCTGGTGGTAGCAAGAGCCAGGAGGATTGCTAACTCCTTCGAGCGAGGAATGAGCATAACATGGTTCTTTATTTTGTTGTTGGGCCCGCTTTCACCAACAAGGCCAAGTTTCGCCAAGGGGTCGAAGCTTTGCTGCATTCATTTCTTGCTTTCATATCACAGGAGTCCTCAATATCAACCCGCATGCACCCCTTCTCCCACAACTCGGCGAACCGGAACAACTCCAACGCGCCTGCCTATCCACCAAACGAGCACCAGCGCCCATCGCAATATCAATCATGTCGACACCGTCACCGATGAAGCTTTCGCACCTCGAACGGCTCCCAGCAGAACTGTTCAACCGTATCTTAGACGAGCTGGTGGTAGTTGGAGACTCCACAGGGAACTTCCGGGTTTTCTTCCAGGATTACTTCCACGGCGCTAATTACCGCATTCGGCCCATTATTCAGACCGCGGTTCTACGGCTAAACAAACGCATCCACCAATTGGTGAAGTCATACCTCGACCGCAGGAACACATGGATCGTATTTGATATCGACTGTACCAGTAGGAAGCTCTTATGGATCTGGCGTATTGTCCCTTGCTTCATTATCGATGAGCCAGAGTCACAAGCTCTACCCGAAGGGATCCTGCACGTTCGGATTAAATTTCCCACCGTGGCCCGAACACCGCGTCGATTGACGTTCCTCATCACGATGGAGTGGTTCCAGTCCTTCCTCGAGTGTATCCGGATAGTGGATCTGATGATTAGCTTCAGAGGCCCAGAGGGTCGAAATCTTCCCCGACTGCCGAGTTCCGGGAAACGAAGCAGTGCCGCTTGTCGAATCTCACATGGCACAAGTATAATCGTCCACGTGCATCCAAATCACCCTGATGTGGATATGGAAGCATTTTTGGAACTCTTTCGGATGTTCCATGGGCCATTGCATGAGCTGTCTATTATCGGCGCACGAAACACAAGCTCCGCACGCGAAATCGAGAAATCCCTCACGCAACCACGTCACGTCCCGGACTTAACACTATGGGAAGTCTACATGCACCTGCTACGGTTGAAAACAGAAGCTGATAGGCATCTGACGCAACATGCCAGGCTGCATGGCAGCCCTCTATACCTAATTGCACGACGGCTACCTCAATTCTGGCGGTTCAAAGATTGTACACCCTGGGCGGGAAGTTTGAGCGCTGCTGCTCGGAATATCCCTTTTGTTGCGCTGCTCGTCACTGGAGTGCGTCTCAACGAAATGCTGGCAGATGCTTGTATATTAAAGGGAACACTATGTGTGGACGCTGCCGCCTGTCGACGCCACTATACCTCGCACCCGTTCAAGCGGGTCCTTTCATCTTTTCGTGGATCTGCGACCGCATACATCTACATAGTAACGGGATTGCATAAGATGCTATGCACAGTTGCGCGTGGTGCTGACGCGCCTGGACGAACAATGAGCGAACAGATCTCCATGATTAATGAAGGAGCATCGGATATTGAGTATGGCTGGCGAATCCTTGAACGTGTTAATCGCAACACCACATCTCAACCCTCCTTGTTCTCCCGAATGAGCCACGAGATTGCAGGTGTTGTACTCAAGCCACTCGAAGACGATTGCCGCCTGCGCTTCCAAGTGATTGTCGATCTCCTGAACGGACATCGCGAGTGGCTCATGAAAAATGTCAAGGCCGTTAAGTGGAAAGTCCAGAGTGGTGCAATCCCCAGCTGCCTAAAGGATCGTGGGCTATTGGAAATACTTCCTAACTACTCGGATATGTCATCAGTGGAGCGTGAGCAATTTCTAATTGCGGACGAATTCCGAGTGGCGTCCGACATAGGAGACTTTTACCTAGTGTAGATTCTGCATTCAATGCACAGGTTAGGCCCACAAAGTGGCATTTGTAGATAGCATTCCAAGGAAACTCGGTTCATCCGCTTGAACGGTCGCTCACTCTAGTAAAGATAGAGGAAGCACCTGGTGGGCCTTAGGAGGCCGGAAGCGAAAGCTCACGAACGAAGTTGTCAAGCTCAGATATTACAATTAAATTCTTCCTGACATACTCCTTGCCCACTATTGTAGCTCCGATAATCACGTATTGGGATGAATCCCGCTCAACAACGCTTCACCACAATCTTTCCCCCAGCATCATGCGAATCCAACATTTTATGCGCATCCCGAATATCCTGCACCCCAAAAACATGCGTAGGCTTAGCGTCCCACTCTCCGCGCTCAATCCTCCCGACAATATCCTGAAACGGAATCCCAGATAAAGGAAAGTCCTTAGTTCCGAGAACCTTGCTGTGGAACAAGCTGAAATGAACACCACTCTCCATCTGAACCATGGGGTTGAAGTCCGGTACAGGCGCGAGACCGCCCAGCCATCCGGCTTGCAGCATCCGCCCACCGGTCTTGGTCATCCGGATTGACTCCAGAAGTACGCTGTTTCCGACGAGGTTTAACACTTTATCGAAGCGTGGATCATTTTCAGTTGAATTCGCAGTTATATGTAAGTCGAGCTGTCGTTCCTCGCGCAAAACGTTCACCGCGCCCATCTTCTTGAGCCATTCGAATCGTTCTCCGCGCCTCGTCGTCGCCGTAACTTTGGTCCCCGCATTTACCGCGAGATTGAGTGCTGCCTGCCCCAGAGTCGACGTCGCCCCGCGAATCAGAAGTCTCTCGCCGGGCTTCAAGTCCAAAATAGTAAAGAGACAGGACCACGCGACGCAGTAAACCTCCGGAAGCGCCGCGAGCTGCTCCCAGGGAAGCTGCGTGTCGAGCGGTATAACATTCGTGACCGGCACTGTAACGTATTCGCCATATCCTCCTGGCCGGCTTCGTCCCATGCCTCCCATCACTGCTGCGATCTTCGTGCCGATGGGGATTTCGCTGCCTGGGCACGCTTCTACGATGCCGACGCATTCGAGACCCGTGATGGGGTTCCATTCGTCCCATTCGCCTTTGCGCATGTGCATTTCGGCGTGGTTCAGGCCGAATGCCTTTACGGCGATGAGGGCTTCGCCGGTAACGGGGGTGGGTTTGGGGACGCGTTGGTTGATGAGGACTTCGGGGCCGCCGAAGGACCTGATGACGATGGCTTGCATTTGGTCGGCCATGGTGGTGGTGGTATCGGGGATTTTGATGGTGCTTAAAGATGGATGGGGAAAGCTTTCGATTAGTAAGTAGAAGAGGTGGAGTGCTTGTTGTAGATGAGACTGCATCATACTCTATGCGATATTTTATATGTGCTTCTCCCCAAACTTTCCGTCGTCGACTATTAGCAATGGGCGCGGAATTGATGGTGTTGCGATGAGTGATGGTACCGCTGAGTAATGCTTTGGGAGGCACATACGTCTTCGCAGCCGTCTTTGGTGTAAACTTCATAAAGTAAATTCGGAAATTCGGCACAGGCGAATCTATCGTGGCCAATGAATGCTGCTCTGTCCTAATACTGAACTCTCCGCGGCCGAACGATTCGCTGCCATCGCAGGGACTCGTCATATGAGTAATCGGCGCCATAAGGAATCATGCGGCGGGTATGTTGTCAGGAAAGCGGAATTGTAGGGCTGGGAGTACCTCGTCGGAGAATTTCATCGTAATGTGGGGTAGATTTTGTTTGTCAGCCATGGCATCAGTGAACGCTAGGCAGGCGTTATGCTAAGAACTGCGCAACTGTGACTAGAAGTGCGCAGCCTCTTCATTACCAGCTACGGAGGATGCCTTTGACAACCTCTCGGCAGTTTTCGTCGCATAATCGCATCGGATTTCCTGTCGTTCTCTCCGTCTAAAAATAAATTTGGGAGATGGCGTGCTCGTTTGGGACGTTTTCAATTTGCCAGCGTCAGTACGGAAAAGACAGCTGCAAAAGCTGGAACGAGCGTTGACGCTCCAGCGCAAAACTAAGATGCTGCCACCATGGGTCGTTTCGTAATGTCTCGTTTCAATTCGCGCCCGGCCCCCCTAGGAAGATATAAATACTCTCGACCCCGCTCCTGATGATCTCCTCGCCGCATCCCGCCGAGACCACCAAAAGGAACGTAAAGGCCGCTCATATCTCTACGTTGTCCTCTACTTGCGGTGGACCTTCCTCAAACACCATGCGCCCCAATATCCCCGTCTTCATCATTGAATTGGAATTTGACCGACGATGGACCTCCCAAAAGCCTCCACCAGGCTTTGAGGACCTTTGGTTTAACTTTGTCACCAATGCCAGGAAGAACATGGTCTGCGCTTGTACGAATTGTGGACGAGATCTCAGTGCCTCGAGTCTCTCAAATAGGGTCTATGCCTTTATCGGTAAGAACGCCTTGCGTTTTCGCAGTTATACGTTCTAATACCCATTCGCTGAAGGGCTGGATCCCTATGACTTCTGGAAGAACATAAGTTGTGAGAGACACGAGGCCTGTGCCGACGAGTTGTGCATCACCCAACTAGCGATGCAAGAGATGAAGCAAAGTCAAACCCACGAGTTGCTAGAATCATTACGACCCTTCCTCAGCGCTTCGCCACGAGTTCACCACCTGCTCACGATCGAAAGTCCGCCCCATTATTGTAGCGACAGCGGATTAGCAGATCTCATCATAGTGAAGACGCCGCCTTCTAGTTCTCTTCGCGAAGACTCTGAGGCAATTGTCAAGCAATTACATGACAAGTGCACTTCGATTACCGGCCGAAGGTTCTGTGACTGGCAACAGCAACAGTGTGGGGACTTGTATCACTCACTTATAGGAGCTGTCGAAGATAAACAAGTATATACCATTTGCTGGGTATTATACTGGACCGAATTAAAAAGGATGACAAGCTTTAAAGACCCGACCCAGCCAAGCGTAGCATCAAGGGAACGCACGCTCGATCCCTATTGGTGGGGCAGGGAGGTGTTGGAGCCCCTCGATGACCTATTGACACGAGGAGCTGACGTGGCCATGAAAACTGTTACGTTCTCCCCAGAGCCATACAAGTGGCCATTCCAACCCCAAGCGGAGGATGAATCAAGGGAAGGGAAGGGGCATCTCGAAGAAGAATTGGAGAGTGAGACGAAGGAATGTCGCTTGAAGAGTCGCGTTAGATCCTGCAACATCCTGTAATAGATACGAAAGAGAAGAATCTAGTATTGATAAGCGGCAGTGCGACTCCTTCAATGTTCTCGTCATTCTCCCTCCCCAACCTGAAATCCTGGTTGTCGAAGCACAAAATTCCTCCAGCCCGTTGTATCGCGAAAGTCAATCAAGGAGGTGGTGGTTGCGCGTAGCCCTTGTGCCAGTCCCACTCGCTCAAAAACATTGCTTTCCCAAAGAGGGCAAGGTTCTCCGGACTCTTTCCGGCCTTGCGCTGGTTATATTGTGCAAGCCGTACGGCTGCCTCCCATGTGTACGTCTTTGTCGCAACATTTTGGGATACGTGCTTGCCCTCTGCGTCACTCCACTTTGTCTCCTTGTGAGTCTTCAGCTTCCCATCTTTCGTATAAGTCTGCTCATCGTTACCTAGCTGGTGTTAGTAGGACTATTGAAGTTTGGTAGAGAGGAGACAGAATCCTACGGTTGGCAATTAGATGTGCAAGCTCATGTAACCAAGCTGTTGGGATATCCGTTTTCTTTTTGCCGCCGGCATCGTAAAGTGTGGTGATTTTGCCGGCTAGAATCAGCATGGTAGTGGTGCCTTTAATCGCCTTCTCGCCTTTGATTTTGTTTCGAACAGCATGAATCGAAGCGACAGCATCGTCTAGTCCCTGCAAGCTGCTTAGTATTGCGATCAACATCGATAGAAAGTCTGTGGCTATTTACCCCAGGACAGAAGGATACGAGTTTAGGAGGGGGTGCAGTCATGTCTGTGTAAGCCATTGTGTCGGCAGAACACTCCGGAGGGTCACCGGGATTCGCTGGCGGAAGGCTGTCGATGTAGTGGTATCCCGCGGGGTATTGGCTGCTATACCAGATGCCTCCCCTGGCAGCGCACTGAGGATCTGCGCAGGAGTCAGTTCGGAGCAGTTCAATTTATTCCTGTGTAGGACATACGAGTATCTTCGATCTTTTGCGAAGCATCCTCTGGGTCCGGCTCTCCATTCCTCACGAATCGAAAATGCTGGTCACTGCAATACAAAGTAGGACTTTCAAGGCCCGGCCCTGCCCTCGACGAGCACCTAGTAATAACTCCCGAGTAGAAGCCTTTTCGAAATCAGTGATGACCAGAACCGTGAGCTTCGCCTAGTATTTAGAACTTACTCTCTGTTAAGAATATAGCGTTGTCGCTAATTGGCTGCTTCATATTGCCTTGGTCATCCCAAGGCGAGCCGAACAGGGCTATAAAGGTGTTCCATACACGATTCCATCTGGGACGGTTATTCGCATTCGTTGGGCCATTCCCATTGTTGTAGTTAGTTGATATGAATCGAACATCTAGAAGCGCTTGCCTAGCGAATAGGCACACTTCCTCCCAGGCGGTCTTCAGTCGATCTTCATAGACATCGCAGCCTCCTTGACTGACAGGACCGGCGTGGACGTTCCAGTAAGGCTGGAGTAATTAGCAGTCCAGTTTTGGTCCGACGTTCCACTTGTAGCAGACTTACCCTTAATGCGTTGTCGGTGTTATCATTCGGAACCGCTTGCACCTCCAGCGTTAGTTGAGCTCCAAGAACGAACCAAACAGTGAGCCGGATTAGACTTTGCAGCATCATAATTGAACAGCTTGGTGGTAACAAGCGGGGACAAAATATGAAAGGAAGGTGTGGATGACGGAACTGGTGGGTGAAGTCGCTGGTAGCTGGGAAGAGTAAGAGGACGTCCTTGAACTAGATATATGCCTAAGTTCTCGATCATGATTGCCCTTAACTAGACAATGCTATGCGGGTGGCGAGCGAACGAAGAGCTCCTTCATAAATCTGCGCCACGATGTTTCATGGTTAGAATCCATAACTTTTAAAATACCCTTGCTAGGGCTAAAGAGGGAACAACATTCCCTTGATCTGCCCGATTTCAAACAGCATAGATAATGGTACGATCTGTCTAAGATGCGTAGCACAAGCCAAGCGTGGGACTGGGCGTGGGAATGTGGCACAGAAGCGTGCTGACATACGCGGCGCTTAACGTTTTCGCCCGCGCGAATTTTGGACACGCGCATGGAGAAGAAATCCATGATTGGCTCAATCAGCGCGAAGCCTTTCTGAGCCCTTATGAGCCGTTCTAACCTTGGGAACTGCGGTTCGTGCTTGGCCACGTGCTTCACCTTCGAGCGCTTGAATCTAATCGACGGTGCATACCTGCCGCTACGCCTCACCAGTGTCAACATGATCGATCCCTTACCACACTGTTTTAATTCTTGACAAATTAACGCGGTGTTTCGTTTCATCTCGAACGGTGCCGTCCTGAATCCCTACGAAGATATTTGTGACTGTTGAGCCTTATACGCCTCTTCCTTCTCATTTCGGATTCACTAGGTCCGAACGATCAACTATTTTCATTCATAACCCTGTGAAGACACATGATGCAGTCGGATATAAATGGCGCAGGGTGATGCTATGTTTGGCTGTGGCTTAGTTCACTGACTTCGAAGAAGATGGAATCTACATATACAGGCCTGAACAGTCCTACAAGCCAAGATGCTCTCCACCGGCTTCAAGCCTTCTATGAATTGTCATACCTCTTGATAAAATTCTATACACGAGTGGACTGTTTCTTTCTTCTCGGGCAAGGCTTCGCTAGTCGGCAGCGTCATGGCGAAACCTTTTTATCTACTATTGTATGTTGGGCTATCTGCCGGCATAGATGTCCTCGTCTGCACCTTCGAATCATGCTACGCAACTCAACCCGACCTTCCACGACCGACTACAGTTACCGGGTCTGATGGACAGCCATCGTTTCTCATACCTTTTGTATGGCCTGACTTGGCCGATCTTACCTCTACTACTACGGTCACTACCAGCATTACCGAGACCGATGATACGGGTGCACTTATCACACCTAGCGTACCTATTATTGTTCAGCCGCAAGGTTACTGGTATGTTCTCTAACACTTCAAGAGAAGACAAAAGGAGCAACTGACGCTATTTAGGTGGAGACACGAGCTGCTTGGACCGCCGGTGACTCCTCCGGGACCTCAGCCTACCGGTGCCCAGCCGGCTCAACCTCCACCAAATCCATCTTCAGCTGGTGCGCCAGTAAACACTGGCGCACCTGTCTCCGGCGTGCCTGCTGATCAACCAATTGTTTCTACCTCCACTTCCACCGACTCTACTGGTGGCCTTGTACTGATCCCCATCACTCTGTCGGGCGCAGAGCCATTGCCCGCCTCAAGTGACGTACCTTCACCACGTCCGGAAAATAGTGACACGGTACAACCTCCAGACGGCACCGAAACACCTTTGCCGCCTTCTCCCGATAGCAGTGACGCAGGCACGCCTGTTCCATCTTCAACAAATGCACCCCCACCCACAGGTTCGCCTACTCCTCCTGCTTCTTCTCTTGTCACGCCCATTGTTTCAACGTCCACTTCGACAGACTCTGCCGGGGTTCTTGTGCCGGTACCAATCACTCTTTCACCGCCTGGTCCAAACCCCGGCCCTGGTCCCCAGAATCCAGATAATCCAGACAGTCCAGATAGTCCAGAAGGTCCAGAAGGTCCAGAAAGTCCAGACAGTCCAGACAGTCCAGATAATCCAGATAATCCAGATAACCCAGATAATCCGGAAACGGAAAACCCTGATGGAGAAGGGGACCCCGTTCCCACACCTACGCCGCGCCCTCCACCTCCATTCGGTCCAGATACCGACATCTGCGAGACCTCCCAAGCGGCCGACGTATGCACCGCCTTCTGTATAGCCAGCACGGTCGAATCGCAGACCACGCTGACAACCACCTGCACTACGACCGTGTGTGGGACATACCATGCGTGCGTAGCGACACCAGCGACTACTAGCACAATCAGGACGAAGGGCGCTCAGTCTGTATGCCTGCTTCCGGCCAACCCGCCTCAGGTTCTCCTTCATCCAGATGAGGACATTCAGGAACTAGTCGACGCTGGCGAAGATATTGAGTCCATGATCCAGATATACAACCCGAGTACCCCAGCTACGACAGATGCCTCAGCTACGCCTAATCCATCTGCGGTGCCTTCGACGTTCTCCACACTGACCGGCGCTCCTCCCACGACCGAAAACCAGCCACCTGCCCCTACGCCGGAGCCCACGGAAACACCTCAGCCTCCGCCTAAACCTTCTCCGTCCCCGGAACCACAGCCTCCACCCCCAATCACGAACAAGTGGCGCATCAAAGTCCACCAGCAAATGGAGTTCGAATTCTCTCAAGTCCAGTACGTCACCTCTTCTTCCCCTTCCTACTCTACCACGCTAACCTACCCCCCAGATGGTCCCTCATCGACTCCAACGGCAACGAGCGCGGCTCCGGCCAGGGCTCGCCCATCAACGGCGACGAGCTCCCCTACCAAGTCCTCGTCGAAGTGCGGGACCCAACCAACAAAGACAAGACCGTCATCGTTTTCATCTACGATCGCAAAGTCGACGGCGGCGTTAATGGCTGCAGGCCTAATTGGAGTACAGTCGACGATGAGGATGGGGTGCTTGGAGCTTGCCCCGGTGATAATGGTTGTGATATGGACAGTGTTGAGTGGAAGGGATGGAATGCTGGGTTTGAGAGGTTCTTCGAGTGCCATTTTGAGGCGGTGACGGGAGATTTTGGCATAGTGAATCCGCGGGGCAGTCTTACTGGCGAATAGTATGCGGTCTTATGCGAGAGGTGTTAGACGGTAGTGCCGAATATGGAAGGCCCTTGATCTAGTGTGGATTTTGTGCGATAGAATAGAGAAATGAGAAGTGTGCACATCATTTCTATTTAGTAATATTGATTTCTGCAAGCTGCGGCGGCGGACACGATGCGGAA
Source organism: Trematosphaeria pertusa (assembly GCF_010094035.1). Taxonomy (NCBI): domain Eukaryota; kingdom Fungi; phylum Ascomycota; class Dothideomycetes; order Pleosporales; family Trematosphaeriaceae; genus Trematosphaeria; species Trematosphaeria pertusa. Next base: position 419,140 of record NW_022987222.1, on the reverse strand, counting down.
AACTCACAAGTTGAGCACCTCCGACATCCTTCACAGTTGCAGTTCGTAGTCCCACACCTGCACCTTCCTCTCTCCAAAAGGTCCACCCTGACGCACAAAAACGCTCAGCACGCCATTCTGCGCTAGCCGTTCTTCATCCACCTGCGGTTCCCCAGCCATATTGATAATCGTGGCCATGAGCTTCCAGTCTTGGTAATTCCCTTCGGCGGTCGCACCCCAAAGAGTGACTGTATTCTTTGGCGCATCAGGCAGAATTGCGATGAGACTGTCGCCCTTCGCAGCTAGCTTTCCTCTGTAGGCGAGATAAGGAGGGTTGGATAGTCCCGGAGCATTTATCGCTGTTTTGCTAAAGGTGCCAGTGGATGTGCGCAGGTAGTGGTAGAAGCGGGCAGTTCCAGACGACTTGTCGCGCATGAGCGCGTGGAAGCGGCCATTTTCATCGGCGGTTTGCGCTTCCTGGTTCATGATCTCACTATTCTGAGGAATCGTGTATACTTTGATGCCAGCAGTCGAAGGAGTGATCGGCTTTGAGACGGAATTACCGCTGGTGGCCTTCCACGTCCTCCCATCGTCTTCTGAGAGAGCGAAGTAAAAGTCGTGATTCGTGCTCGCATCAGGCGTCTCTCGGACCGTCCAGCTAACGTAAAGATTGCCATTTGAGGAGGTGACTCCGTTGATATAAGCGTTGTTATCCTGGCCTTGAAGGTATTTCCCCACGTTACTCCATTGACCGGAAGTGCTGGAATAGCGATGAACGTATGAGTCGCCAGCGCCTGATTGGCCGATGCGGAATTCCATCAACATGTCACCATTCGCGAGTCGCTCGAAGCGCGGATAAGTGAGCGGCGTCCATGGGCCTGAAGATCCGGGTAGGCTGTGTTGGACCGAACCACCAAAAGTGCTCATACTCCAATCTGAAGGTATAGTTTTCGCGACGCCAGACGTTGAGACGCGATAGTTTAGCGGTACATCGTGATGGTCGAAGCTTAGGTGTATTTTCCCGTCGCCGCTTATTCCCATGCTAATTGTGTTGTGTTCATCCAGCGTATGCTGCTCGTAGTCAGTGAAGGCAAAGTATTGCCAGTCACCGACAGATGGTGCAATGCGACGTCGGCCAAGGTTAACGTAGTGTTTTCCATATCCGCTGGCGGTCTTGTAGAAGGTAACGTATTGATAATCGCCGAATGTCGTGAGAGCGCTCTGTTGGAAGGCGAGGCCGTTCAGGTGGACCGAACCTTCCACATCGTTGCTTATATTATAGTATTTGGTCGAAGTAATGGAGATGGCGTTAGCATATGATAGCAGCGTCGTGAACAATGCGAGAAACCGCATTAGAAGAGCCATCATTGAAGGTGCCAGGATGGAATTTGGGCCACTGGCGAGCTCGGGGTAAAGAGTCTGCTGTTCCTGGTTCTCGTGATATGGGTTTCCGGGCGGATGTCGGGCTTAGTGGTCGGTCTAGGGTCATGATTTGCGGATAAATCTATTTCGGCCAATATCTCTTATGAACCCCTCTTTAGCAGGTCCATGAAGTTCCACGTAACGAAAATTCTTGCCTAGGTACTTCGCATCCCTTGGAATGATAACGGAGGCCACCTAGAACAAGCTGTCGAGCGTAAGTGTGCCGCACTGCCGACGAAGCGCTCAGCTGAGATCCTGATACTGGCATCGGGTCAATGATAGCACGAGCTGGATTCTTGCAGTACCCATTCTGTCAGGATTAGGCTACGACAGCCGAGTAAAGTGGTCGCGATGCACCTCGGCTGTTGTTGCAGGTTCCTGCGTGGGAGGCACGTGGGAGTAGCGCAGGAACGATAAATCCGTCAGAAGATGGTTAAGCAGGGGAACATTGTCACATCTTTAGCTGTTCGGTCGTGAGCGGGCTAAAGAACCCAGCGCTACCTCGCGGGCGAAGGAGATGCGAGGTGAGAGGGGTGTCGGCTGTCGAAGAGGATTCTTCCCCTGACATCTCGGTCCGAATTCTTATCGATAAGGCTCACCGATCCTCCCGACTTCCGTTTTCACCTCGCACCCATCCATCATTGACACAGCGGCAATGGCTCCGCATCTGACCTACCCGCCTCCACGCTCCCTTCGCATGCCGTCTTCTCCGCAATGCTGCCGGCTACATATATGAAGGCGCCTTTTTGCGCAAGCAAACGCGATCACTCCCATACTCTTCGCCACCGAAGGTATCGCCAATAGTGTCAGGATTGCCGTACCGACAAGTTGATGGATCCGATCCGCTCGTCTTTCGCGTCTGATTGACGTTGTTAGATTTTTTTGCAGGATTGGGAGGCGTCGATGCCTTTTGTGAGGTCTTAGTCGGCTGGTGGAGTTGGTCGTATGTCTTCTTTTGGGTCATGGGTGCCCGAGCGGAGAATGGGTCTCGGCTCGGGTATGACAGTCGTTTTATATCCATCGGAACTGACATATGCGTACATGATCACATTCTATGGGTATTTAAGCTTTCTCAGCACTTTCTCGGTCATGCTGTGGAGTCAGCTCTCGTTTCTTTCAAGACATAAACTAATACACCATAATAGGGTCGAATCGATGTGCATAGACAAGCAATCACGGTCGAATCGACGGTGGTGGCGTTCTGGCGGCACAAACACGTTTGGTTTGACAAGGAGACGCGCAGAACTTCGCGACGCAAACATCAAGCTATTGCGACTACGCGGATCGTGGTCTCTGGATCATTCTCACGTTTCCTGGCGTTTCCAAAAGCAATCACCGCAAGCATATATCTTGGGTCACACGCAAGGCTCCAGTGCTGCAACGCAACTCTCGCGATGTACCCGCCTCCGGTTCCTCCCCCACGCCGCGCCCGACTGCGAACTCAGCCCAAAAGGGCGTACAACGTCGAGCGCATGTATCATCAAGACGCCACACCGCCATCGCCGTTTGATTATCCCTTCGCCACTCCTTTCGACCCTCCCATCAATGATAGCGCCATCCCAAGCATCAGCCCGTCCAAGGACCCAGCCGCACTTCCGTCCCGCGCGAACGCACTCAGTCGACGCTGTACGGCACTCGCCAACAGTATCAGCAATCTCAATGCGGTCATCGAACCTCTCAAGTCGCTGAAGCCAGAAAGAATCGCGAAGGAGCATATGGTCGACGTCTATCAAGAATCACAGAACGTCTGGTGGGCGGTTCTGGAAATGGAAGCACAAATGCAAGAGGTGGGAACCATACTTGACGAGATCGTGAAGCAGCAGGAGAAGGACAAGGACAACAATGCGGGTTGGCCCTATGAGGAGAGGACGAGAGAGCGCGGATTTAGGTGGGGCTGAGCGAAAGAGGGTTCAAGGCGGTGGCTGAGTGCAGGGGCACTATCGCGGGACTCATGATAAAGATACCGTACCAACGGGCCTTTCTGAATGCCCCGCCGGCGAATTTCATAGAATGAATATGCGGTTTCTGGAGTCTGCAGGCGGGGAATGATCTGGTCACGTGATGTACTCTGGAACGAAAGTTCGACTAAGAGAATGGTAAAGCACACCGAAGAACTCAGCAATGACCACTATTTCACTCTGAGTCTAGTGTACGAAGGACGTAAGTCGCCACCAACATCCCCAGTAAGGGAAGGAAGATCCCACTCGCTGACAAGTACCACAGGATGTCCAACGAGCGGGACTGCTTCTCAGCCCTCGCGAAAGCTCCTCCATCCCGTGTCTTTCGGTCTTCTACTAAGTTCTTGTAAATTTGCGGATACATGGGCCGGAACCACTGTTGCAGGAGCTTCACCGGATTCCTTCTCCATCCATCAAGGTGCCCAGTCGTAAGCTTCATATCTCTTAACAGCAGATCGATGTAAAGCGTCGCATGGGACCCTATATGTGTCCCCTTCGCGCCATGTGCGGCAAACGTTTGCGACTGCCACTGATAGAAGTGCTCGACATCTGTGCATAAGATCAGCAAGGATCGACGTCATAGTCCGAGAAAACTTTAAATACGAGAATCCGCAACGCAGGAGGCATGACCCACGGAGCTCAACGATCTTACCTTCTTTGATCTTTTGGGCTTTGGGAAGATCCAGCTTCCCCAGAAAATACTCCGCAATCCAGTGCGCGGATACGAAGGAGACAGTCGGGTTGAGCAGGGAATATGCGAACCCGCTAAACGCGATGTTGCGGGACGGTGCCGACCCCATTTTTGGATGCACAGTGGCGGGAGGCACGAGAAGACGATGAAGCTTCAAGAATGGAAGGTCAGTTGGATCGGAGTCTAGATTGTCAGGCATGATTCCAAGCCGTTGCAAGGTGTCGACGGTGAAGAATGGGAATGCCTAGGCAAATCAGCAACACACTCACAGGAAAAGAACGGAACGCTTTACAATCTTGTATCCTGTGGCCCAAAGGACGTTGTCGACGTCTATCATCGTCGCACTCCCTTGGTTTGTTCGGACGTTAACCCCGCGGTCTGATATCGACTCTATCGAGCCTTCAATGATGCCAATTTTCTTCTCTCGGACAAGGTCCAAATAGCCTTTCGGAGCGACATGAAGAGCTCCGGAAAGCGCTTCTCTTAGGGGATGACTTGGGACGGTCTCGTGAAGGTCCAGCTGCCCAAGAGATACCTTGAAGTCCGCCTCTACACATCGGAAGATCGTGTTTGTCAGCCACTTTCCAATCGCCGTCTCGGCTATCCACCGGTGGAAAGAATCCGGGTGGACAGCGAAAGGAAGCCACGCGTTCTTGAAGTGTTAGTAGAGATCATTGGTGCGCCAACGGATTTTGAAGACTTACAAGGAAGCGCGAGAAGAGGAGTCGCTCGAAGTATATCATTCCGCCAAGTATGGAACGTGGCGACAGCCAGTGCGGCCGCTTGTAAAGCAGACTGACTTTTGGTGATCTTCGATCATCAGACCATGCCCCTGTCGCAATCAAAGTCGCCAAATCGATCGCTGATTTTCCAGCTCCTACAATCAGTGTATGCACTGAGTTTGATAGAGCATGTCGTACATCAGGATCCCCGACATCGGCAGAGTGGAATATGCGCGGCCAGGTTTTAGGTGGTCCTTGTCGCGGTAATCCAGGTATGTTCTTTTCGTGGTATAATCCATTACAAACAACCAGAAACTTGAAGTAACTTTGGAAATCACCAGAATTATCTCTTCCTCGAATCAGCCATCGTCGTGTTTCCGCATGCCAACTAACGTCTTGCACTTCGCTGTTGAACTTCACATGACTCTTCAAACCATGCGTCTCAGCAAAAGCGCAAAGGTAGGCGTTGATGTCTTCCGCTTCAACATGTGCTCCGACTTTTCTGACGTCATCTGGGTACTGAAACCCTGGGATCTCGTATGTCAGCGCTGGTGAATTGCTAGCGAGTCCTGGGTAGATTCGTTCTCGAGACCATACGCCCCCAAGGCTGGGTTGCTTTTCGAAAATAGTGATGATTGAGAAGGCGTCGTCCGTCTCGTGTAGAAGAACCTTCGCCGTTACCAGACCGAAGAGTCCTGGAGTGCTGGTCAGTGGCACCTTTTCGGGGAATGCGGTAGCGTTCTCAGATACTCGGCTTACCTGCGCCGATTATGGCGACGCTGTTCTCGTCGCTAGCCGCCATTGCTGGAAAGGCCTCTTCCCATAGAAAGATTTAGGAGCTGTCATGAGGTATAGCCAGAGCAATGAGACCAGCAGCTGAACCGCGGCACTCCCGCACGTGGGGTGGATATTGCGCTGCAGATGCGAGACGCGAGGGCCATGCGGAATACGAAGTATTCCCAGCCGCAACCGCGGGCAGGGTCTAAAAATGCGCTAATCCGACCTGCCGGAAAAGTAAGACACTTAGCCACAAAAATAGTCATTCATTATCAGTTCCGCACCGACGCGAGACACGCTCGTGTTCAAATTATTGGTCGCTGAATCAACTTTGATTTGCCTGCGTACGCTAAAGGTACTTTCCGTTCCCTGCGTTGATCGATAACACCCGCGAACTTGTTTTGACCAATGGGGTTCTTAGGAAAGACTATCTGCACAGCTTGGTATCAGGCCTTGCGTAGCATGCAGTCAAGCCGGTTTATCGATCGTACCGTGTCGGTCAAGCTACCGATTTTAGTCCAACCCGCGGCTCGATAAATGAAGATCAGGCAACGACAGCCCTCAAGCTGCATGAGACATTCGAAGGAGGGATCTCCTGCAGGGCCACCCATACCCTCGCTCTACGAAAAGAAGCAAGAGCTGATGAACGAATCGTCCCAGGCCCGAGTACCTGGCCGACACACCTGGAGTGTTGAATTAGACCGAATAGATGAAGGGCTACCGATAGGAGACGTCATTCCTATATGTTCATAAAGCAACCTTCCATGGTTCTGATACCGTACTGCACTGCATTGTTCTTACACCAAGACATTAGACTACCATCGTGCTAGTTCAACATGTCTTCTCTCATTGCTATGCTCGCTCTAGTCATGCTCGGATTCTTCGCCCGCCACTTCTCGTTTCTATTGGCGTTTTTCCAATGGCGCACAGAAGCAACTGCGGCCAAGGCTCTCACCAAGACCACTTCACGAGCCTTCGAGTGCCCATACGAATACCTTCTCCACGTCTACGGTCCACATCACTTCAAGAAGATCATCTCGTTTCTCCGACCGAACCTGGAGACCGAAGATCCGCAGCTTTACGCTCTCGCTCTCGAAGCCTTGGATGCAGTCCATTTCGGAGCCATCCTGGTGGACGATGTCACGGATGGTTCAAAGCTCCGGAAAGGCCAGATGGCAGCGCATCACATCTACGGATCCTCGGAGACGATAAATCGCGCCTATCTCGTCATCTTGAATGTGACGATGAAGTGCCAAAAAGAGCGTCCGGAACTTGTACCATTTATTCTGGATTGCATCACCGAGATCCACCAAGGTACGCATGTCAGTCTGATGCGACCGGCAGTACCCAGATACTAACTCTGTTTCTTAGGGCAAGACGATTCGCTTGTCTGGCGTCGCGATGGCTTCCGCTTCCCAGAAAAGTCTGAGGAAGCTCTTCTACGGTACCGCCGTTGCGCATCAATGAAGACTGGAGCTATGTTCAAGCTCGTGGGTCAGCTCATCACGTGCTCTCACGAGCTGGACGAGCTCATGAACGAATACGGGTGTGTTTCGCTCCCCGAAGCTGCCGTGCATGAAGTTAACCTTATCTCTCAGGTGGTACTGCCAGCTGCAGAACGACTGCAAGAACGTCTTCTCCTCTGACGTTGTGGCTGGAAAAGGCGCCCTTGCCGAAGATCTCATCAATGGCGAATACACCTACCCCATTCTGGTGGGACTATATGCATCAGACCACATCAAGGCAGCTATTTTGGACGCATTCGATCGGCGAAGGAATAACGCAGCTGAATCGGAAGCTGCATTGCACCGCGCCGTCCTCGCACTTCAGAGGGAAGAAGTCCGCAGCGTGTGCCTGAAAGACCTGGAAGACGCGAGACACCGGAATCAGCATTTCGCTTCACTGTGGGGCAGGCAAGAGATGATGTCGCTTTCCTCCTCGTAATTCTTCTGAACGTCTTTTTAGGGCAATCCAATTTTGGGCGTATTGATGATACCAAATGCGTATATGCAGTACCGTGGCCGTTGTGGCGCCAAAGATAAAACGTTGCTTTTCTCGTCCCATCTCGTCCCTCCAATCATTTTCTGCCCATTGTCGACCCAAGCTTCGCAAAGCGAGACGTTGTGCTTCGGTCCCCGAAGGTTAAAAGCAAATACGAAAGGGTTTTCGTATCCGCGCAACGCCATGACGGAAATGGCGCCGATACCGAATACGAAGGACGCGCCACCCCGCAGATACTCACGATTTTGGCTCTGCATCAGGCTTCATATGCGCGATAATTTCTCGCACGTGCGGAGAATCCTTCCTTAGGCTGGACGGTACGTGCGATACCATGTCTTCAGCTCTCAGGACTCCCGAGTATCCGTCGGTGGAACGAGATTAGACCGTTAGACTAATCGTCTCCGGCGCGGCAGGGTGAGAGCGGGAGCTTATCCGCTTGCCCTGGCTCTGAATACGTGATAGGCCCGCGACGGCCCACGGGTTTTGTTCGGAAAGCTTTCCGTACCACACCAACATTTCCTAGGTGCCAAAGGTTCAAAGACCGAGTTGTGCTCACCATCTCCCTTCTGGAGCTCCAACGAGCAAACTTAGCAAGAATGGAAATCAAGCTTCCGACCTTACCCCTAGGCCCCATTGATGCGAAGAACAACCCGCCGGAGATCTACCTATGGGTGCAAGATTACCTCACCATTGTGATGGGTCTTCTGTGGATAACCGCCTATATACTCTACATTCGACAGGCATATCGCGACTCCTCCTATGGCATGCCGATTCTCTCACTGTCAGTTACCTCAGTATAGCGACATTCTCCTCAGCTAATCACAGCTAGATGCACCAATGTCGCATGGGAACTCGTCTACGGTCTCTTCTACCCGCCCGGTGTAGCTGAATTCGTTACATTCCTCCCCTACTTCCTCGTGGACCTAGGCTTGGTCTATACCACAATCCAATTCGGTGCGAACGAATGGAAACATGCACCATTAGTTCAAACCAACATACATTGGATCGTACTTCTCGGAACTGGCATGCTTACCTGGGCGCAATACTCGTCCGCCATCTTGCTCACCGACGTGCATGAGGCGAGCTTTTGGAGTGGGTTCGCATGCCAGATGATTGTGAGCTGGACCGCGTTATCCCAACTCATCTCACGAGCCAGTACGCGGGGCCATAGTTTGCTGATATGGTGAGCCCAACATGCCTAGCAATTGGGGTGGCGGCGAGCAGATCGAGCTGATGACATGCAGGTTCTTCAGATGGTCGGGCACGCTTTGCGCCATTGCCGTGTTTCAATGGCGAGTGTACCATTATCCCCGAGATTATTCTTATATCCATACGTCGGCGGCAACATTCCTTTTTGTGGCGGCGGAATTAGCGGAGTTGGCGTATCCGTTTGTATTTACCTATGTGCGGAACGTGGAGGAGGGACTGAAGAGTAAGACGGACTAGGGCGGGCTGAGCCACGTGGAGCTTGCAATCTTGTCACTGAATTGTCCCACAAAGCTGTGCTAGTCGGTCCCTCTAGCATTGTAAAGCGGTCCTCCTGGTCCAAGGTGGAATGCCACCTGCCCGTATTCTTTCGCATGGCAGTTACACAGCCAAGCGCTCGTGTTAATATAGTGCGGATCTCGGCCATGTACGGAGGGTCAGGCGAAGAAACGTCCTTCAATTATGCTTGCAATCGATCGATATCAAATGCCTCGTGGCACATCGCCAGGGACTGTTTCGGGTTCCGAAGACAAGTTAATATACATTACCAAAAATGCGACCTGCCACCACGTGTCTGCGTCAACCTTATTGCTCCCGACCAACTTTAATTGAACTGCAGGCTGCTTCAGCTGCGCAGTTACATAGGGCCGTATTCGTATAGCCTGCAGACTCCAAGACGGTTGCCTGCGGATCCCGTTCTATTGTTCGCCACGTTCTTATCTCGTAGGAGCTGCATCGCGTCCAAGAAAACGATATGCACGTCAATCAATTGCGCGGTACCATTCTCGGTCTGCGAGTATTTCCATTGGAGCCTCGGAGTCTTCTGGTTTCTTGGTCGCGATGTCGCTTTATTAGGACGGAATTTTGAACCCTATCCATTTACTCGGGTTTTCCAGGCCCAAGGACTCCTCCTTCATCCCACGGTCGGCCCAAATTCCTACGCCATGTCTCAATATGCAGCTTTGGAGGTGCCATCTAATGGCGATCATAGCAAAGGGCCAGCACTGGAAGCCGTGAATCTGGCGTCGTTCTGTCTCGCAGCTGTTGTGGTTACCGCAAGAGTCCTATATCGCATGGTGAAGACCAAGCAAACATCATGGGACGATTATACAATAATTATAAGCACAGTGAGCTTTTCGGCCCATCTCAAAAATGTGATACTGACCCTTGAATAGGTCGCGGCGGCTCTCAACACGGCCTTCATCGTCAAATACGTTGAATCCGGCGGAGGCAGGCACGCTTACTACCTAGGCATGAGTGCTCTAGACGCAAAGAAATGGAGTACGGTCGCTCAGATACCGTTCATTCTGTCCACGACACTCACCAAAGTGTCGATCGCGCTCATGATCCTAAGGATCTCGAACAGCCGGAAGCTCAAGTGGTCGATGGCTCCCCTAATTGCCATCGTGGTCTGCGTGAATTTTACGGGCCTCATTATGCTCGTGGCGGGATGCACACCGTTCGAAGGACAGTGGAATTACATGATCCAGCGCAAGTGCTGGCCACGAGAGGCGATGATGAGCCAGAATTGGCTTCAAGGGGGTAAGTAATTGGTACGATCTCAGTAAAAGCACTTACTAATACCTTCAGCCGTGTCAATCGCCAGTGACTTCATCTATACTTCGCTCCCCATCTTTGTGGTGTGGGGCCTCAATATCACGAGGAGACAGAAGGTCGCGATCAGTGGACTTATCGCGTTAGGTCTTTTGTGGATATCCCATCTCCGAAGAAAGTACCAGCGCTGACGGAAGAAGTGCGACGGCATGCTCCATTGCCCGCATGGTGCTCTATGCAACGTTCACCGACTGGAACGACACGACGTACGCCTTTTCAGACCTTCAGATCTGGACTGCGTAAGTCGACTCACGCTAGAGTCTTCCAGCCTGTTACTGATGAGCGCAGCCTGGAACAAAACTTGGGCATAATCGCTGCAAGCTTACCCACCCTTCGCGTCTTCTTCAAGGAACTGGGCCGAGCTATCGCGACATCGTCTCGCTCGTTATTGACCGCTTTCAGCACCCGAAGCCCAGCAAGCTCGAGTGATGATTCGGGATCAACGAAAAGAGAGTCAGACGTTGAGAAGGGAATGGCGCAATGGAGCGATTCGGAAAGTGGGATGAGCGGCAAGGACTCTAATCAGGAAGTGCATGCGTTTGATGAGAAAGAACTCGATTTAAAATACCTCGGCGGTAGCCTTGATTTGTAGAGGCTGCGTTTGTAACGTACGGCTGGCGGAGATATGTTGGGAGACACGGGTCGCGATCCTGCAACGGAGCAGCTTTAAGGCAATAGATCGACCTGTACATAGATGCCACGACGAAATTATATTGGATTCGATCAATTCATGTCAAATCAGTGATGTTGTGCGTTGTCTAAGCGATTGTTCGCAATAGGTGCAGGTCAGCAAGGTGCGTAGTAAACGAAAATACGAAAGGCGGGGCAGGTTTCGGAGTGCGACAGCGGTGAACGGAACCGCCGCTCTTTTAGTGCCCGACGGGGAACTCACAACGCATCTATAGAAGACGCAACTCTACACCATTCGAGACGCGCAACACATCTGGGCTCAACATGGCTGTACTGGGCTTGTCGATATCTCAACTAATCTTATACTTCTGTGGAGTTGAGTCCTGGCGCCACCGAATCCATCATTTTAGCGCGAACATTCACTGACGAAAATTAGTACCTTATCTTCAGCCTCCTCCGCGCTGTTTACTACGCTTTCTTGCATCCCCTAGCTAAGATCCCTGGACCGAAGCTGCGTGCAGCGTTCTACTTTCCTCATTTCTGGGAGATATACACTGGCGACGTCGTCTTTAATTGGCATGCACTGCATGAAAAGTACGGAGACATCGTGCGCATATCTCCGACTTGGGTTTCGGTGATCAAGCCAGAAGCATGGCGAGGTACGAGCACCTAACCTTAGAAGTTGAGACTTCAAAAAGGTCACGTGACGCATCGTAGTCGACTGGCGCTGAACTCATTTGCAGACATCTACGGCCATAGCATAAAGACGCCAATCCCAAAAGATCCGGATATCTACTTCAAAGATCAAAATGGCGTGGCGGATATCGTTTGTAGGTCACCAAAAAATAACCCTCGTGGAATTCCCAATGACCCGTGAAGGTGGACTGACCCACTACAGCATCAAATGACGCCGACCACACTCGTATCCGGCGTCTACTAAACTACGCATTCTCCGACCAAGCCCTCCGGAGCCAGGAAGACATTATCAACTCGTACATCACCGTCCTTATCGACAAGCTCCACGAGAAGGCCAACTCGAACACTCCGGTCGATATCATGAGATGGCTTAACTTCACTACTTTCGACATCTTCGGCGACCTCTGCTTCGGAGAATCTTTCGGCGCCCTCGAAACCGAGCAGTACAACGCATGGGTCGCGAATCTCTTCAAAGGGCTGAAGATTGCACGCATGTTCCGGGTCTTCAGAGCGTATCCAATCGTGGGAGTGCCATTGTTCAGCTTGCTCAAGGTCTTTCCGGCGCTGGCGAAGGCAAAGCATCGGCATGAGATGTTTACGGCGGAGAGAACGGAGAAGAGAATGAATGCGAAGACTAGTCGGAAGGACTTCATGAGGTGAGATACATGATCTGCTTTGGGAATGTCCACTGAGCGGCATTAGCTACATTCTCAAGCACAACGACGAGAAAGGGATGACGCGAGCCGAGATCATGGGTACGATGGGCATCATGATCATTGCGGGCAGCGAAACATCCGCCACGTTGCTCAGCGGCGCCGTCTACTACCTCCTGAAAAATCGCGAGTGGCTAGCGAAAGTTCAAGAAGAGCTGAGAACCACATTCAACAAAGAGTCAGAGATGACCTTCGCATCCCTTAGCCAGCTCAAGATCATTAACGCGGTTATCATGGAGACCTTTCGCATGTACCCTCCCGCACCAACAACGCTACCCCGGTTGACGACCGAGGAGGGAGCCATGGTATGCGGGACTTTCATTCCTCCGAAGTGCAGTGTTGGTATAGCACAGTATCCGGCCTACAGATCTTCTCGGAACTTCAACAACCCTGACACATATGCGCCTCAACGTTTCCTAGACGATCCGGAGTACAAAGACGACAAGCGCTCTATTATCCAGCCGTTTTCGGTTGGGCCGCGGAACTGCATCGGCCAGAATCTGGCGTGGTCGGAGATCCGGACTATACTCGCGAGACTGATCTGGAATTTCGACATGGAACTTTTGGATGAGTGTAAGGGCTGGGAGGATCAGAAGGTCTTTATCTTGTGGGATAAGCCATCAATCATGGTTCGACTGAAGCCTAGGACCAGCATACTGTAGGTAATCACTTCAGTGCTATGACACCTAGTGCGAACCTAGAGTCCATTCTCCATATCCCATTCGTGACCGGAACCATACTCACTACCCATGCACACCGTCATGCGCCAATCCTCCCCCTTACTCTCCAGCACAACTACTACTCACTTCCACAGCTGTGCCCACAAGTCGAATCCCGACTTCCACTCCTTCATCGCCTCCTTGAGCGCATCCACCGCCCCCTCAAACTCCCCAAGGTATTCGCTCGTCTTCCGCAGCTCCGCAAGCATCTCCTCGTCCGGCCGTTTACTCGCAGTGCTCAAGCAAGCTACCTGGATCTCGAACTTGTCCTTGGCTTTGTCGAAGGCATCCATCGTCTTCTCGATCTCGGGGCACCGGTCGGTCCTGATGGCAGTGCGGAGTTGCAACATTTGTTCCTTGCGGTTGGTGCTCATGGTGGATGGGTGTGAGTGACGGAAATGTGAAGATGGGAGTGAGTGATTTGAGAAGAGGGAGAAGAACGGCGAGAAGTACTTATAGATCAGAGAGTTTGCTCGAAGCCCACGTGTCTAACGCATGTATGACCAAGGCAGTGTAGAAGAGACAATCGCTGCGACAAGCGTATGATGTCTCATCTCGCATGATTTGTCGCAATCTATTTCTTCACGTGCACAACATTGGCCAGCTAAGTTCCCCGTGACGCATGGCAATAGAATGCTGTGAGGGCTTGTTTAATACGGCAATAGGTACAAACACTCGATCCTGAAATCGCCTCAAGAGAATCCGAACCATCACCGCGAAGACTCTCAAACATCTTGTAAATGACAACATCCCAATACGAATCCGCTTCCAGCAAAAGCTCTTCAACAAAGAAATTATGCACTCATACGTATCCCACAGTCCCCACCATCTCTCACGCCTCTTCACGCCTACCCCTCTCCGCTATCTGCTCCAGCAGCGTAATCCAAGCTCCCAGCACCTTTTCATGCTCTTGCATCGCACCACGCAAGCTTTTCAGTACGTCCACGTCCATCGCCCAAGGCGCGTTGATCTTTTGGGCTTGTTCCCGTTCTCTTCCACCGTAGAGATCAGCGTTCCTCTCCTCGCAGAGCGCTCTCATTGCATCCCGGTCGAGTTTGAGCATTGCGGTCAATCTTGCAAGGTCACCTTCGACGTATGAACGGAAGAAGCTATCAAGATAGGCGTGGAATTCGACTGGGTTGACTTGAAGAGGGGTCAGACCAAGACCGTTTGAGCTGTTCAAGCTATTCGAGCTTTGCGAGCTGTGCTCCAGACTGTTGTGACGCGAATGCATTGCGTATGGATGCGTAGAAGCGTTGTTGTGGGTGACGCTCTCTCTCGTGCGGTCAGAGGTGATCAGAAAGGGCTCTACAACATACCAAGGACTCGGCCAGCCGTATGAATCATTTTAGGGGAGCCAAAATAGTTCGATTTGGGGGCTAGCAAACAAAAGAGCAACACCGTGCAAGCAACAACTTCTCTTTGCCTCCCAGAATGCTTTAGCAAATAACGGAACATCTTGCATAGGCTAGCAATCTCAGGAAAGCACTGGTGACATAGTCGCATACACAATCACACCGGCACCATGCGTCGCAGGGGTTCCGTTTCTGTCGGAGGGAAGATCAAGCACAGGAATCCCCCTTGATCCTCACAGCGTCTTCAACGCTGCTAGGACAAAACAGAGCCAAGCGGGAAAATTCTGTCGTCAGAGCCCCCTCTCATTTCATCTGCAAGCAAATCACCATAGAGTCCACGGGGTTCCGTAGGAAATGGAATACAAAATTACAAATGACTAAAGAACAAAGTATCGCAAAGAGATGAATCTAAAAAATCGAGCGATGTGAGCAAGTCAAGGAGAGACGAGGAAATAAAAGTACGCGCGACTTACAAACGCTGCCATGACCGCGCAAGTCTAAGGCAGCTTCGCAACCTGCTTCCAGCTCCCAGTATACTCCCAGTGCCACAAGTCACCCCTATCATCCTCGACGATAGCTTCCAACGCATGGTTGAAGCTACCCTGCGCCAAGCCCCAGACGTGTTTAATCTTCTTCCCGTATGCGAACGAATGCACCAGCTTCCACTTCCCCTTGACCCCTGCAACCGGTGGATTCTGCACAATATCGTCGTTGAGGCGCTGGAAGTGGTCGACATGGCCGTTATGCGCGACGAGCAACTGGAAACCCCCGAAGGCATTCTCGTCCTTGGCCCAGAAGTCTTGAATCATGACTGGCGGCGTCTTGCCAATATTGTAGCCTGCGGCAAACTTCTCGCCCACTCTCCAGCCCTTCTCGCCCCAGCGTCGCCAAAACATTTGGAGAGAGCCATCCTTCGTGACGGCAACGACGTACAGATTGCCAGATGTGGTAGAATCGTACACATCGTTGCCGATGTTAGATTGTACGAGGGAAGGCCCGGATTGTTTGATGTTGTCGGTGGTTATCATCTGTGTCAACTCAAGCCGGTCTGCGGTAGCGGGTTGTTTGAACTACATACTAGTTAGAAGCGCCGCCAAAATGATACGAAGTACGTACCTCTGCAAGGCCATTCTTAACCCGCCCCGCGACCATGAAGCCGGAATCGTCCGTTTCAATAAACCCAGGGTAGCCGCGGATCTGGCCATTGCGCCTGTTTCCCGTGACATCATGCATAGGAATCCAGGATCCATTTACTTCATTGTAAGCCCAATGCGCGTAAACATCGTGAGAATCGTCCCAATACACCATCTCCTTTCTTCGCGCGAAGCTCGTTTCGACGAATCCCGGCTGGCCCTTCACCGAGGTTCTCCACCGGCCAAAGGGCCACCACCACCAATGCTTGTGGTCCTTTACGTAGATGGTCTCTTGTTTGGTCCACGAGTATGGCTCCTCGGCCTGGCGAACGAGATGTGCTATGCTTCCGTTCCTGGTGCGGCGCAAGACCTCGATATCGCGATGAGTACTGCCATCACCGGTCTGTATGATGTTGCCGTTTGCGTGGCGCCGGCGCGCTCTTGGGTCTGGAGAAATGTTGGTGACTCCGTACTTTGGGCGTCGATCATCGTCGATTGCGACTTTTCCGTACCTTTATGGTCATTAGTCAATACGTCATCTTCACATATAGGGTTATTAGGGATGCCTCATACCCAATGTAAATGTATCCAGCGTCCCCGAAGTCATCACCCCATGAATTCCGCACGATCCAACAACTGCGGTTGTCATCATAGCCTACTATGAGCATGGCGTGTCCTCCCCACCCCTCGCCCGGTGCAGGGTCGTAATTATAGACACCCATGCTTGGCTTCCAAGATCCGAAGTTTCCGTAAGCATCAATTCCACCTGCCAGCGGCCCAACCTGCCATAACCAGCGCTTTTGCTCCTCAATGTCCTTGAGCTCGTAAACCTGGTATATTTCCAGAGCGCGTCCGGGACGATCAGCGCAAGTAGCATACGGTGCGAAGAAAGGCTCGTAAGGATCGCAAGTGTAGTCGCAGTGACCGTGGGTGTCTTGTTGAATCCATTCCAGAGCGAATTTGGCTTTCCAGCCGCTGCAATGGGTGCCGCTAGCTTCCTTAAGCTCACCCTCACTGCGCTTGTTCCAGACGCCGTGCTGGATGCGGGCAATAGTCTCCGTCACACCGGTGGCCGCGAACGCCCAGCAGCTGCCGCATGACCCTTGGTCCTGGGACTACATTAAAAACTAGATATTCTTGTGGGAATTAGGCACTTACCTGGACCGTTGCCAGCCAGTTAACACCCCAGCGATCTCTCCAGTCAACCACTTTCGGTCGCGGCCCAGAGAAATTACTACATTGGTTACCTCCAGTAGTACCAGGCCGCCGAACTGGCCCACAGTTATATGATTTGAACAGACTGTTCCAATCGACCGTTGCTGAAGGTACAGCTGAAGTTGCGGTGCGGGTCGGTTCATCAAGTTCACCGAAGAAGTATGTCTTCGTAGTTGCACTTGCAGTGACGACGACAGACTGGAGAGAGCTGCCAGGACTGCTTGTTGGTATCAGCAAGTCGGTCGCTGTCGGCGACGGCAGCTCTTGGGTTGCAAATATACTTGGAGAGCCGGACAAAGTAGACTCTGGGGCGGGGAATTCCTCTGGATCCAGAAGCGTTGGTGATGGGTCCTCGGATGCAGCGGTTGGGATTAAGTCCTCCACAGAGATTGACGTAACTGTTGGATCATCGGATGTGATTGGAGGAAGCTCCTCAGAAGCAACATAAGTCGGGTCCTGGAGGAGTTCTGGGTGCTCAGAGGCAAACTCTGCGTCCGACCTACGCTAATCGACATGAGAGAGTGGACAGCATTCAAGCCCCCGCCAGTATGTGCTTACCAGAACAGCGCCATTTCCCCAGACTGCGAAGAAGAGAAGCCAAAACACAGTAGCCCCCATGCTTGTGAAGAACGGAGGAAGAAGAAATTGGAATAGAGAAATAAAGGAAGGGATCTAGTCTCCCACCTGTACTACCACAACAGAGATTCCCCAGGTCACTCTTTATGTTCTGGAGAAGCGCCCAGACCCATGCTCAGAGCTATGAGTCTGTGCCACTCCCCCAACTGGCGCTGGCGCTGGCGCTGGCAGTGTAGCAAGTGTGTTCATATCAGCTCGAGGCGACTTGTTGGATCATGTTCTTGAGCTGTCAAGTGCGGCGTATCGAAGAGTCGAATATAGTCAGCCGGCTGAAGCTGTGGCAACCACCCCGTACCGAGTAGTGTGATATGCTTCGAGTCTTACAGATGTTGCAGTTTTACGGTACCTAAGCAGACGTAGAGGGTGATCAGCTGCGCCAGAGCATATTCTGGGGCACATGATTCCGATGCCCAGCCAGAAAAGGGAATTTCCAAGGCCGCTGCAAGCAAAGGGTTGTGAGCGAGCTGATCAGCTATTGGCCGAATGAAGCCGAGCGGTGCTCCGTATTTGGCCTGAATCATGGCTGCGATAGATGGCTGAGACTTCGGTGGGGTGACAAAACGCACTCTCGAAATAAGTGCGGCTATCTCAGCCGCGGATCTGCGCCCCGCGTGTTCGCCTTCGATTCCCCAGCTCCATACTCTAATAGGTGCGCATAGAGACAGGGACGGAAGTTGCCGAGATTATCGAGCCTATGAGGGACAGCACTCTTGCGGAAGCGACAGCGTGAAGAGGCTCGGCGGAAGCGTTGGAGAACAGCAAAGTTGCATAGCCACGGAGGTCTTTTAAGGCGTGTTGGAGAATACGTTGAGACGTATTGGAGTTACGACTGTACTGCTATTTTGGAGATACAGGATCATAAGATATAGGAATACAGGTGGTGTAACGCCTGAACACATGTGAACTTTCGGAGATTGTATAATCTATCTCCGAGATCCGAAATATTTCCGATGACCATCGTTGTCTGCTGACGTCGTGCCTTCTGCACATCTATTGTTGTTCATCAGCACCGCTATGACTCGCCGGTTCCCAGGATCTATGCAGCAGTTAACGAATTACAATGCATATATTGTGAAGGAATCATACCTTCTGTCCGCGCACGGCAAGGCACCGTATCTCCTCCCTCTCAATGAAAGATCGAGCTCATCAGAAGTGAGGAAGTAAATTTGTCCATTGGACCGTATCATAGATTCGGCTCGGTAGAAGTCACATGCATACGAAGGTTTCGACAAGCAGGATTGATCTTGCGACGAAATACATCATCGCGATAATGGTTCCTGGTGCGTCGACGGCCCATTCTCTCTAGAATGTACTCTTGGTCGCTTTGTTTTCGCAAATTCCTAGTATGGTAACGTAGAATTGAAGCCGGACTTGACTGAAAGTACTTCTACTAAATATTGCTCGAAACAGGACGTTGATTGAGTATCGATCGCATGCGAAACGAAAATCTGAAGGCATTTGAAGTAGAGAGAGTAGAACGAGTCCCGACTCCTCCGCTTGTTGATTGCAAAACATGGGCCAGTTGGGTTGTAGGTCCTGCGAAGTTTCTGCAAACCCTCGACGACGGGAGTGAGAACAGTCCTCGAGGGAAGATTCTCGTATCGGAAGGCATTATGTATCGGTCGGGATGCGGTTGCCGCCGCTCTCTTCGCACTGCCAGCCAACCGTGGCTTCTTTGCGACTTTATTGGATCAAATTTCCAGGGGTAATGAAAGACGGCACGTTTTGCAAGAGATCATGAGCCACCACGGGGCTATCGAGCCGGACTACAGGGCATGATCCCAACCACAGAGTAGTCATATTCCCCCATAGGCGGGAGAGTTTCAGGCAAGTTCTCCCCGGAACCCTGTGTAGTTTGTGGAAAGTCCAGATGTTGCCGAAACCCCCGAAAGGTGTTTGGCCCGGGGAAGACTGTATGTGTGACGGCGGGAGCTTCCGCACATGAGCCGGCATAGGACAGTGAACAAAATTATTAAGGTCGCTACGTACACGAATGGCATACTGATAATTCCACGCAGCTGTGACACGTTGACCTGACTGGCGTCCGTCTTGTTTAATGCACCTTCGAGTCAGCAAAGGTAGTTGCTAGAGTCGACACGCCCATGATGTGTATTGAGCTGCACATGGCACCCAACCCGTGTGACGATGTGCAGCAGCACCTGGACAGATTTGCTTAGTGCAAGGCAGTAGGTTGCCGGCACAGTGCACGGGCCGTTGCCTCCGCACCCGTGCGCGAGATCCATCGTCCACCTCTCGCTCACATATTAGGCGGAACCGCCGTCATCGCGCTGGAGAACGAGAGCATCAGTTCTCCTCTTCCAATTAACTACCCTACCCCTTCAAGTGGACAACATAAGCCTTGTGCTGGAGGTCATCCCTTCCCCCGCGCACAACATGGGAGCAGCGACAAGCTCACTAGGGCCGATGAGCGTCCCGGCAATTGCGGTCCTTTTTGGAATCTACATCCTGGGGCTGGATAGCATGTACGGCTTGGTTGCTCGCAACGGATACATCGATGCACTCATCGACTTACGACACAATGGTCCGCAGTACCTGCCAGGGTCCACCAACCCAGTCCTCACTCACTTCACCGGAATCGCGCTATTGGACAAACTGCTCACCTTGGCCGGCGTCATGTTTGCCAATGTGACAGACGGATCGGCTCCGCAACTTTCCCTGTATGGGTTCTACTTCGCGGGCCAGCTTGTAAGCATCTTCACCGTCATTGCCATTGAAGGCATGCGAGAGGGCAACCAAGGAGGAATCATGGCACTGTAAGCAGTCCGTTTCCTGACCGTCCATCCTGTGCTGAATTCCGAAAGTTACCCTCTATGGGGATGTGCCATGCAGGGCCTGGGTTACGGATTCACGATGCCTTTGTGGGGCATTGCGCACTTACTACGTTCCAAGACGGCCCGGAAGCCCCGCCGAACTGTTGCCAAAGCTATCAAGATTACCGACCTTCAGTCCCTCGAAACACTACCAACGGCACTCATACTAGGCTACTTCATTCCAACCCTGGTCATGGTTGTCCCCGTTCCGTCCAATACCCTCCATCAATGGCTGGGCGGTCTCTAGCAGGGATTTCCCGTGTGGGTTGCATTCATCCAGCTAGCCAGCCGTAAGATGCGCCAGCTTCGCGGGGAGACATCGCCGCTCGACGACCGAATGGAGAATCGCTCCTTCCTACGTCGCGCATACTTGTTCGCGTTTGCCTCAACCAGCATCTCGCACGTGGCAACTTTCGCAACAATAGCTGCTCGGAACCTCTTTCCCCCGCTATTTTCCCCCCTGGCACAGGAAACCTTGACCCTTAACCAGGTTTTTCTACCTCCCTACTTTCGCGCTCCTGGACCGATGGAATCGATGGCTGTTGGCATTCACAACTTCTTCCAGTATGACCAATACGTGGGGTCAACTGCGGCGCTGGTATGGGCTGCTGCCACGAGGGCGAACTCGAGAAAGTCTGCAATGACGTTCAAGGATTGGGCGTGCTTAGTCGGTGAACTAGTTGGCGTGGGTCTGATCGCTGGGCCGGCGGGCGCTTTGGTCTCATTGATGTGGAATAGAGATGATTGCGTGCTTTCAGACGATGATTTGTATGGCGAGAAGTAGCTAATAGCGTTAGCTAAAAGGAGTTAGGTCTCCTCGGAAAGGCCGTTCCATGGCTTTCACCTTGGTCGGATTAACCTTCCAAAGCTCTTTCATATGCTCCTGCTGCAACTTCCCCCCGGCCGCTGAGCTAAGCTTATCAAACAGGCTGTATGGGCCATCTAGAGGTTGAGACAGTAGAGATTGCCATACGGATCCTCTACCCCAGCCTGTTGCGAAGACCAGTTCAATAATAGGCTTTCGAAGTTCAGCAAGCGGGAGTCTGTGGAGATTCTGGGGTGGACGAGGGTTAGATGTAGCTAGGATAGAATGTTTTGCGGAGTTGTTTGATATTGTATAAGGACGAAGCGGTTAGAATATGCTCTTGACTTCGAACTAATGTTAGAAAATCTCGCTGAGTCATGCTGAATGAACCAATGAGCCACAACCTAACAAACAAACATTATACTCTCTATCTACCACTTACATCTATCCATATATAAACAAGTATCCAATCCAGCGTCCGGAATATCAGTACCATCCCTACATCCTACATTCCACTCACGCCAACATCAAACCCAAAACCCCACCACCAACCTAAAATGTATACACTATGCCCCTCGCTTCTTCTTCGCAGGGCGGTCCCCAGCTCGTGCTCGTGCTGTCGAAGCTGCCGCACCTTTCGTCTCATCCTTGTCAGCCTTCTTCTTCTCCACCTTCGCCCTCCTCGCCGCTTCCCACTCCCGCCCCAGCCTCTCCTGATCCTGGTCCTGGGCCTGCACGCGCTCCCCCTCCTGCACGCGCTCCCGCTCCCGCTCCTGCCCCTGCCCCTCCTCAGCACGCTCCCCCTCCCGCACCCCTTGCACTCCCCTTGCCTCCCTCTCCTCCAACCTCCTCGACCTCTCCTCAAGCTTAGCATGCTTCTTCGCATTCTTCACCCACCGGCGAAACAGCTCCCACTCCTCCGCCGTAGCGCGCTGCCGCATAACGGCGATCAGGACGTTGGCGACAGAGGCGTCGGCCTGGGCGGAGGACTGCAGGGCGGCGAAGACGGGGCCCAGGGCGGGGTTGCCGTGGCGTGCGAGCCAGCGGACGGTGAAGCTGAGCGCGCGTTGGAGGAGGGTGGGGTCGTCGGGGGCGGGGGTAGTGTTGTCGTTGTTGTTAGTGGTAGGGGTGGGTGGAGTAGCGCGGTGGGAGGGAGTGTTGTTGTTCGTGGCGCTCTTGTTATTTGTGGTGGTGGTAGGGGCGGCAGGGTTAGTGTTGATGGTGTTTGGAGAAGTTGGTGAGTGGTTGGCGTTGGTGT
This sequence comes from Trematosphaeria pertusa, assembly GCF_010094035.1. Classification (NCBI taxonomy): domain Eukaryota; kingdom Fungi; phylum Ascomycota; class Dothideomycetes; order Pleosporales; family Trematosphaeriaceae; genus Trematosphaeria; species Trematosphaeria pertusa. Next base: position 396,779 of record NW_022987222.1, on the reverse strand, counting down.
TGGTGTTCCCGGAGGCGTTCCGTGCATTCTTAGCCTTCGCCGGGGTTCGGACGGAAGTCGACGCAGCGGCGGTCGTCAGCTTCGCGACGTTGAGGCTGATCTTCTCACTCTTGCCGCCACCCGGCATCGATCCGCCCCTCCGCTTCTTCTTAGACATATACCGAATCAACGACGTAGAAGGCGGGTGTCGAAAGGCTTCAGCGCGCTTCCGGCTCTCGCCACACCTCGTCTCCTCCCGAACCATATGCGGCGGCGGTGTAGGCGTACGCGACAGCTCCGAAACAGGCGAGCTCTCCCTGTCCCCATCCTCCTCCCCACACTCCATCTCCTTCTCCTGCTCCCTTGCCACCAATTCCCCGGCCCGTCGATACAGCTCCTCCATCTCCTCCTCCTCCTCCCTCGCCACCCGCGCATCCTCATCTTCATAAACCCCAACGCCGCCACTCCTTCGCCTAGCCCTACGCTCTACCGTATCGATCTGCCTCTGCACCAGCGCTTGTTCCTCCCTAGTCTTGCGCAGCTTCTCCCGGAGCGTCTGCTGCCTGAGGTCGTCGTCCGGCGCGCTGCTGCGCTTCGTTCCCGCCCTCGCGGCTTCGACGTCCTTCCAGCTCTCGTCCGCTTTTCGCTGTTCGTCGCGGGCTTGCTGGCGGGCGAGGGCGTGCGGGGAGAGCGGGGGAGGGGGCATGGTGGCGGGGCGATTGTGTGTGGCGGATGCTGGTAGCGCGTGTCGGAGGTATGAAGGAGGGCTTGGTTAGGGAGTATATATATACTGGCGTTCGGCGGAGGGGGTATGTAGTCGTCGTGCGTCGAACGGGGTTGTGTTGATGTCGCGGGCGTGTTGAGTTGGTCAACTTGCGAGGGTCATTGTGGGCGATGAGGGTTCGTGTGCGCGCGCGAGGAGGGGCGAGGACTGCGAGTTCTACCCCGCGGGCGAGTGAATCGGTGGGTTGGTGGCGGAGGGGGGTAGGCGTGGAGAGATACATAAACGGGATGGATACGCACGGATATCTATAACATACCCTCTTCCCGTATCAAATGGGAGTATTGACCTCTCCCCTCGGCCGTCCGTCTTAGTCTTCTGGTCCTATCTCTTTCTGCCCAGCTCCCTTCAAAACCGCTCCTTCATTCAAACGCTACCCTTCCTTATTAAAGCTGTGTCCGCCTGATCTTTCGGGCTATACTTAGCATTCACCCTGAACGCCTTTCCAAAACCCTGCACTGAACCATGTCCCACACAAACCCATCGAAGAGGCGCTGCTTGAGTCACATGAGCTTGCTATTAGAATTACATACCTAAAAATTGCACCCCAACTCCTTACGCAATGCGTCTATCCTATATATCTCCCCAAACGCCCCCAATCCCTTTCGCCTCTTCGAAAACCCCCTTTTCCCTACATCCCCACCCTCTGCCTCTCCCACCCAACCGTCTCCCCCATATCGATCCCCATACCCACGGGTCCCTTCTCGCCCAAGCCTAAACCCCCATCTAACCCACCACCCACAAACCCCTCTATCTCCGGCGGCGGACTCTTCAACACCTTCTCACCATACGCATACCCCATGGTCGGCTCCCCCGTCTCGCCAGGTCCATCGCCCCACACCCACCACTGCAGCCCCAAGCCAAGATCACAGCACGCCTGAAAGACACCGCAGATCTTAAACGCGAGAGGGACCTCGCCGGCAGACGAGGCGAAGAAAAACCACATCTTGAAGGTGTCGCCGATGATCCAGTTGACGATGACGCTGGGGCGGAAGCCCTTGCAGCCGCGGCGCTGCCAGTTGGACAGGAGCTGCGGGAGAGGCAGCGTGGCTTCTACGGTGAGGGCGATGTAGCCGAGGAAGTCGGTGTAGGGGAGGAAGACGCTTGTGGGGCTGAGCAGGAAGTGGAGGACGAGCAGGGTGAAGGTGAAGTAGGATAGGAAGGTCCAGTAGGGGCGCGAGGTTTTCCACTGCCAGAAGCTGTACGGGCGTTTCGAGGATGCGGGCTGGAAGGGGAGGTGCGAGGGCGCGGGGCGGTGCGTGAGCGCGACGTGCAGGAGGAGGAGGTGGATTCCGATCATGAGGAGGGCTTGGACGAGGAGCGAGGTGCTGAAGTGGGCGCCGAACCAGTAGTAGACCCTGAGCTCGCGTCTCGTTAGCTGGTGTAGTGTTGGGAGGAGGGGGTGGAGATCAGGCAGGGAGGGCGGAAGACGCACTTCAGTATGCTAGCGACCAGCATGATCAGCGGTATATCCAGCGAGAAGCCTGCTGAGGTCTTGGTGCGGTGTATGCTGTGTATCTGGTCCGCATAGCTCGTTATCGGGCTCGTCGCTATGCTGTCGCGTGAGTCAGCGCTGTACCATTGACCGCCGTCACAGAGCACAAGACGTACAATATCGGCGCAATCGACGTAACGACATCGTTCAAGAACCCCATCTTGCCCGTTCCCTCTTGCCCGGACCCTCCGGTATCGTCGCAGCGCGATCCGACGACGACGTGGAATCGAAGGGTGCGACGCGCGCTCCGTCAGCCTAATGCGACGGGTAACCTGAGCCGTCTGTCACGTCGCGCGCGTTACCTCGTAAAGCCGGGAGCGGAGAGGAAAGGAGAAAATGAGGCTCAAGCACGGTCGCGATTAGAAAAGGAGCCGAAAGCGCGCCGTGCCGATCTCATTTGATCTCAGGCTAAGCTTCGCGCTGCATTAGCGTCCGGCGTAGGGCTGGCCGATAAGAGCTTATCGGATCCAAATTCCATCTCAAGCTACGCTACCCCTCCACATTCGCTTCCTTTCGTATAACCATCCCATCTTCCATTCTTCTCTCGTTTTCTCCTTTCCACATACTTATCCTCCCCTTTCCGCCTGTTACCAATCAAACATTCCCTTCGTAGAAGCGTTCAGAGCCGCCACAATGTCCCCCTCCCACACCGCCTTCTTCTACGGCACCCTCATGGCACCCCCCGTCCTCCACCGCGTAATCTGGGGCCAATCCAGCGCGCCCACCCCCGCGCACGCCTCGCTCCTGACCATCCGGCCCGCAATCCTGCACTCGTACCAGCGCCACAAAGTGATCAATGCCGACTACCCTGCCATCCTGCCCTCCTCCTCAAGCACACACTCCGTGCGCGGGACGCTGGTCACAGGGCTCACGGACGGCGACATCTGGAGACTGGATATATTCGAGGGCAGCGAGTACGAGCGGAGGAAGGTTCGGGTGCGGGTTTTGGAAGAGAAGGATGGTGGAAGAAACCGGGGAGAGGGCGGGATGGGCGATTTGCAGCAGAAAGAGGAGGACAATGTAGAGCGCGGGGAAGTGGATGCGGGAACGTACGTCTGGATAGCCGGGAAGCACTTGCTGGACCCTACGGAATGGGATTTCGCCGAGTTCGTGCGGGATAAAATGAAGCGCTGGGTGGGACGGGAAGCAGCGGAGACAGACGAGGGATTCCAGGGTAGGCCATCTATCAACGGTGAGCCCTTTTGGGCTGCTAACTGAAAAAGAACGTAGTTAGCTAACGTGTTGTGATAGATGTCGACGACGCCGTCGCAGCGCTAGAAGCGGGCAAAGATCCGACAGGGGGACGAGGCGCAAATGGCAGTATAACGCGGCAGCTGCAACAGAACGGACAGACGGAAAAGGAAGCTTTGGAGGGTGCCGTATGAGGGGGATATAGAGATACGAAATGGACGGCATAGAAGGAGCACAGCATGTATACCCAGGAAGGGCAGACGCATCACGGATACAGCCGTTGTTGCAAGCATACACTATTTTCTTTCCATCAAAGCACAGCGGACTACCTCTCCATCTATGCACGCTGCCCGAAGACACCAGCACGAACTGGTATTCACGCCCTTCAATGCAGAGTCGCCATGCCCTCCTCCAGTCTACCACTGAACTGAAAGACGCCCGAGGCTGTAAGCGCCGAAGCAAACCTGGGCAAAACTCACAAAGTCCGCCCTTCGGTACCGCATCATGGACAACGCCGTCGCCATGCAAGAAGATGAAAAAGATAAAGCAATGAAATGGGAGTACACGAAATGAGAAATCGCTAGCAATTGCCAGAGATCGTCTAGTGGGCCCGAGTAACATCGGCCTGTCTGAAGAAACATGCTTAACCGATTCGAAACTCAGCGCCTCCATAAATCGTGTCATAGCGGTGACATCTCCTCGCCCTATTGATGCATAGGCGGAGAAGATCTTCTTGCTGGTGGTGTCTCGGGAACGGTCGTGTCATCATAAGCAGTGACTGATTCGTCTCGCTCCGCTGCTTGCGAACTCCCCTCCGTCTCTAGGGCGTCATCTAGGAATCCCTCCCACGATGTCTCTTCATCGTCTGCTTCGGTTGGTTCCTGCGCCGCCGTTCCGCTTTGGTTAGCAGAAGGAGAGCCAGAATGGCGACGCATCTGGTGTTTTACTTCTGGAGAGTTTCCCAGATACGATAGAAGCTCGTCCCCTACGAAAGACATATCCTGGGGGGAGTGTGAAACGCCTTCACGGCTGTTCAAGGTGGGACGGTGGATCTCTTCGACGGAAGTCTGCCGACGATGTCGTTGCACACCGGGAGATGGCTGCGCTTTGGACCTCTTCGGTGAGGTGACGATGATAGAGTCCTGCGACGCACTTCGTCCTGGGTTCGATTTCATAGCTTTCGGCGGGCTGGTAATTATCGCATCCTGGGAGTCATCGATCGTGATTGGGTCCTGAGAGCTGCCGTGCGCATCTTGGGCCAGAATTGCAGCTCCAAGCGCGCCTTTAGTCGGCTTTTTGAGCTTTACGCTGGCATCTGTTGGTGCTGTTCTGAAAGAGCGCGGTGACTCAGCCCTCCCAGCTTTAGTAAAAGCCGACGTAGACATATTGTCAGCGTCCTTTGTGCGCTTCTTTGGGCTATAAACCCCATTCTGTTCGATGACCTCGTTCTTCTTGTTTGCCACAGGCTGTTGCCGAAATGCTTTCTTAGCATTATCAGTAGCAGCTTTAGATACTCCGCCAGCCTCGAGCTTTGGCTTCTTCGGGCTGTGAACCTCGACTCCCTCATCGAATGGAACCGCATCCCCGTTCGCAACGGGCTGTGGGCGGGGTGTCCCATGGGCTTTGGGTATGGCCGCGCTGTATTCTTCACTAGCCTCTAGCTTTCGCTTTTTCGAGCTATGAACCTCAATCTCCACATGTCGAGTCGCATTGCTATTCACAGCGAATAGCGCACGAGGCTGTTTCGAGGAAAGCGGCGTCTGTGGTGACTTCTTTGGGATTAAGACAACAGGGCTGGTTCTTCTACGCGGTATGGACGCGGCAGGCGAATCCTGGGCTTTTCCTGGAGCAGATTTGACAGGAGACTGTGATCGTGGGTCCTGCTTCGTTGGTGGTTGGGGGGAGAAGGGAGAACCCAACCTTCCTTTTGGAGCTCCAGCGGATGGTTCGGCAGGTGGTCCCGGTTTCGTAGAGATCGCCGTGGATACGGCGGGTTCCGGGTCTGCTGGAGGCTCGGGCGCGGTTACGCTCGAGTTTGCCAAAGCCTCTTTCTTGGTCGTGACCAAACCCGTTTTTCCGGTGTGATCCTTCGCCGGAGGGACGGTGGACCAAGGTGCAGAGGCAGAAGCAGACTTTTTGGCCTTCTTTTCAGCCCTAGCTTGCTTCCGTTCCGCCTCATCTTGGTCATGAAGCTTGAACAGAATATCACGCATTGTGCTACGCATTTGCGACATCGGCATATCGGGCCAGTCGGTCTCCATACGCATATCACCCGTGAGTAGGCGATCCTTGAAAGCGTCAGGGTTTTGGAAGAATTTCTGTGCGTATCCCAGCAGGTACACGCCGCAATCGCTGAAATTATCCTGCATGGGAATTTGGCCGTTCTTTGCATAATAGGCATTCTGCGTGATGTTGGCTTCCATTCCGCGCTTCTCCCGGCCTTCCTCGCGAATGTAATCTTTCAAGGCACGAACTGCTTGACTCCTAGCACCTCCACCAAGAGAGTCTAGGATAATGATGGTGGGCTCATGTGTGTTCCATTTCTTAGGCGGCGGGCCGGATTTACGTTTCGACTTTTTCGAGGAGGCTGGGGAGGAACTGGCGTCTGGGAGGATACCTTTCGGAGTACGGTCCGCGATGGACAGCTTCGCCATATGGGCCGTCTCTTCTACAGACGATTCTCGGACTCTCTTATCATCTGTGGCGGCCATCGCCCGGTTTGGATCTGATATGGCCGCATCGGGATCAACCAAATTGAGCTTCGATTCCTCTTCCTCGAAGAAGTTTACGTCGTCGTCAAGCTCCAGTGCGGAGGTATCCGCCGTCGGGTCGACAAGCGCCGGTGGAAGTATGAGTCCCCCTCTCTCGGCCGACTTCTCGTCCGTTTCTGCTCTCTGTGCTTCGTTTCTCTCCTTAGACTTCTCGTCGGTCCGGTTGACCGAGGCTTCTGGATTCGTCGTTGAAGTATCGTCGAGATCTTCGAGGGCGGGCTTGCGCGGAATATTGGGTACATTGCAAATGATTGCAAGGTACCAGTGAACGTCCTGGTTGATAGGCACCACGATGTAGTCGTAGCCGAAGAGATCCTCCTTTGAAGTCCAGCGCGCCACTGCAGAGTAGTTGATCGATGTCTTCTGCCCCGGGACTTTGCGAGTAAGGGTGGAGAAGAAATGCGTGTTGAAGATGTACACCTTGTTGGGGGGCAGCGCTGTTTGGTTAAACAGGTAGAGCATGTAGAAGTCGATCAGCTGATCATTCAAGAACTCGCCATCATCAAGCCGCTCAAGATCAGCAAAGTCCACAACTGCGCGGCGGCGTCCAGTTCCATAGTTGAGTTGCCGTGCCCAAGGTGTGCCCAGCCCGTGGACTACGGAGTACTTTTCTGGGTCTTTCTCTTTTTCCGCGCCAACGTAGACGGGACGAGACGCCCTCGTGGTTCGTGTTGGGCGCGCAGATGCACGCAGGCTTCCGTTTTGCGTCTGCTTGAGTTCGGTATCCAGTGTGCTGTGCGATTTGGCGGGAATCTCTCCGCCAGTGTCATTTTGTGCCTGCTGATCCAACGACTTCAACCTTGAAGCGGGGCGCCGGGCTTCTATCGCCGCGTTCTGTACTCGAGCTTCACCCTGGTTCAGCGCAGGGTTGGTAGGGGGCGGTGAGACGGGCTTATGGATGGCATCGAAAGGTTTGCTGAAGAGTTTCTGCATGTGCTCCCTGCTACGAAGTTAGTTTCATCCAATCACGGGAATGATACAACTCACTCAGTCTTTTCCGTGACTTTTCTGATGGCCTTTCCCACATGCTCATCTCGAAAGAGTCTGAAATCTTTCGAATCTAGAAACTCGAGATCGAAAAGATATTGAACGCCATTCGCGGGGCGTGATCCCTTCAATCGAATGCGGGAAGTGTCGTCCGCCCGCGCGTCGACTACCTTGTACATGGATACCGTGCTTTTGCACTCCAACTTTCCATTACCACCTAACTCTATGAGATCGAATGTAGGGTCCCCGCTACGGCCTTGGAGAAACAGGTCAGGGCCGCGTCCTTCATAGCCATGAGTCCTTGCGAATTCCAAGCACCATTGAAAGGCAGGCGGGTTCTCTTTTCCTTTCGAAGCAACCTTGGCGGACGCTCGATGTTTGGAAGGCGACTTGCTCCGCTTGACGGCGCGTGGTGCTTCGACGACGAGCTCGTCGTCGCTGATGTCATCTGCACGCCTGAATCTATCACGCAGGTTCTGTGAGGTACGATGGGTCGCCGGCCGCTCACCCCGGGGTTCACCTCGCGGAGGCGAAGTTGAATGATTGAACTTGGGGACGTTCTTCGCGACGTGCTTGGGATATGCTTGGGTAATCTTCGCCTCGGGACTATGCCTCCCTGAGCGAACGACCCCTTGCTGAAACTGGCCATATTTGAGCTGTCCCGGGGACTTCGATCTGGTGGCTGGCGCCTCGTCATCGTCGACAGTGATTGGTGAAGAAATCGCACTACCGTTATCCACTCTCCCGAAAGACGCGCCGGAAGGTGTTTGCGGTGGGACAGGATTTCGAGACTTCTTGCGATGAGGATCAAAGAACATGCTGGTCTCCTCCAGCTCGCTGCGCGATCTGCGTCCAGCACTGCCGGCTCCCGCCACTGTGGGTCCACTTTCGAAGCTGCGCTGCGATTGTGTGATTGCTGGGTGCTGCGACTGGGACAAGCGCCGCGGCTGCGAGACGAAAGGCGCTTCCACAACTTCATCACCTTCGAGATCTATTACTTCATGTGTAAATGATGTGATGGGGTGCTCCGTCTTTCTCCGCTTCGCTGAGTACGGATTGTCACTGGCCGAAGCTGCATGACGCCGCGGTGTGTCTGGCAACTTGATCGGCTGGTCCTCGAGGAACTCTAACCCTGAGTCAAACCGTGACTGGTGCTTAGATCCGTACATCTTAGGTCGACCGTGGCCGTGGCGGGGATTCATCACGCCGGCAAAGGTGTCCGTGGGCGTGAACTGGTATTTAGACCCGGGCTTTTTCGTCAGCAACCCGGTCTTACGGACCAGAAGCGAAGCAGAACGCACCTTCATGGTTTTTAGGGCAGGGTTACAGGTCCAAGGTGCGGGAAGGGGTGTAGCATCAGCAGGTATGCTACACAAGGCGTCAGTCAAAAGCTGCCGCAACTCTGCTCACTGTGTGTGCGTACTTGTAGTTCGGGCAGAGTCTCGCCTCTTCTGGGCTGATTTTCACCCGTTTTGGCTTTCTGGCCGGCTCTCCAGTCGCATTAGACTCGGCAGGGGCCGGTCTTTTGTTTGCTCGCGCCGGCGAAGTGAGGTCAACGGTGGGGTGCTTGCGACGGGACTCGGTCGGTGAGTGGGACGCGCGAACGGAGCGGCTAGGCGACGAAGCATCGTTTGTCTGCTCAACGCAACGTTAGCGGTCTAAACCTGGCGGCAAGTCGGACTCATAGGATGTCTCCAGAGCGAGTCATAACGCACATGGTGGGAAGAAGTAGCTGGGGTGGTCTTGCTGCCGATGAACGGGGCGAGGATTGCGTCGAACATCGCGGGCTAGTGGGAGGCGAGTGGAAGAGGCAGAAAGTTCTGCCAGCGGGAGAAGAGTGTGACTGTCATAGGGAATAGAGAAGAAGACATTTCGGCGGCGCGGGCTCTTGGTGAAAGCGCCCGCCTGCGGTGTCGTCGTTCAAACTCCAAGGGTCCGTGCGCATTGACGTCGATCGCCCAATTGTGCAGGGCAGGGGAGCTCACCTCCGTCCGACAATAGCTTTCAGCGAGAGTCGCAACACTCCACGTCGCCTATTCCACGATACACCTGTGGCGAGAGGACAACAATAGGAGACGTGATTCAAGAAGGTTGTTGTTTGTCCATTTTGTTGATTGTGTATTTCAACCAGTGGGCAGGAGCGCCACAGTCCGGGAAGGAGCAGCGGCCAGAGCTAGCACGCAACAGCCCACACAATGAGGAGTCATGCCCCATTTGTCTCGTTTTCACATTCAGCAGAGTTTACTCATAGTCCCTCCCATGCCTAAGCCAACCGTAGCACCGTTCGCTACCCAAGCCATGTCACGGATATGTAGAATACAAAGATGAGAAACGAAAGAAGAGCCGTTGCTTGACTCTTCGCGGGCAACAACCGCAAGAAAGCAGGGGCTTGTCGTAAACTCAATGCCGGAAAATCGAACGACGAACGCTAACCGGATACCCTGAGAAGCCGTACCATGCCATACCATGCATGCTAGAAAATTGTCAACGAGAGGAAGAACGTAAAGGGAACATCCGCGCGGACTACGCAGTGGACTTATCCCGCTGCGACTCGTCACCCAACGTGAGCCGGCGCTTCTCCTGGTGACTCTTGTCTTGTCGCGCCTGGTCGATAGCAGTGCGCTGGGCAATGCTCTCGTCATGGCTGCGCCAGGTGATGATGGTGCCTTCAGGAAGGTTGAGGACCCGCTTGACGGTTTCGCTGGTATTGTCAGAAGAGATCGTCGCGCTAAGGATTATAACTGCTTACCGGATCTTGATGTTCCGACCGCCGTCGTTCTTCGTCCAGATGCTGAACACGTCCTCACCGCTGCGCACGCTGAGCACGAAACCGCACACCTCGTCGCCCGCCTCCGCAAACTGGTCGCCAATCAAGGCCATCAGCAGCTCCTCCCAGTAGCGGTCGGCCACGCCCTTTTTCAGACGCATGATCCACTTGCCGCCGCGCTTGTTCTCATCGTCCTCCCACACCGGGCGGATGCCCTCCTTGAAGAAATGGTAGTCGGAAACGGTGGGGAGCGTCGAGGGTCGGTTGAGGTGGGTGAAGATCTTCCAGAAGTCCTGCGCCGTACTCATGCGACACAGCGGCTTGGTCGACTTCTCGTAGTCGGAATTCTTGGGCGTGGGCGGGCGATACCAGATCACCCATGTGTATTTCAGCGGCCACGGTGCGCTGGGGTCGGGCGGGGCAGACGAGCTTGCCGCCTCTTCCGAGGCGGTCGTGGATAGCGACTCCTTTCGGGCGCTACTCACGGCCTTGCTCGCAGGCTTGTCCTTCTTCTCGCCAGGTGTGGTCGGGGTGGCACCGCCTATGGCTGCCGTCTTAAAGTCAAAGGCGGTGCCGGGAGTCTTTGGAGTCTTGGTCGCGGATCCGAACGAGGCAAAGGCGCCTGAACCCAGGCCGAAGGCAGATGAGCCGGCAGTGGTGGGAGAAGACAGCCCGGTGCCTGTCAATGGCGAAAGCGCATTGAACGGGTTGCGGCCGCCGTGCGAAGACGAGTCGCCACCGAAGCGCTTCGTGGCAGAGAAGGTGCGGTGAGGGGGGTCGGGCTTGTCGCTATGGTGGTCCGGATTGGACATGGACAGGGAGAGCTTGCTGGTGCTGTGCGCATGCCGTCAGTCTTGAAACCAAGATTGCGGAGGTTGTGGGCAGAGCATACTTGGAGCGGCGGTTCCATAAGTTGTCCCTGCCGTCCATTGGCGATTATTTAGTACTTAAGGGGAGTATTATAAGAGGAGAGGCTCTGCTAGAAGCTTGGTGGGATAAAAGAGCGAACAAGCAGCAGAGGAGCGGCGGGCCAACGGCCGTGGTGCAGCGGGAGCGGACGGCGCTTAGCGGTGGATTGATACGTATAACCGAGAGCTGAATGAGTTATGGTGTTGAAGAGTACCGACTGGTAAGTGTACAGCGTAGTGAAGCGGGGAGTTAATCCGTGGAAGTGTAGATGCAGTGGAGGTCTGTCCGGAGCGAAAACGTTTGAGAGGTTGGCGTTAGTAGACTGCAGCAAGCGCGCGTTTAGCCGCGGCGGGCCCGTGCGCCCAGCGAGCTTTTCCTCGTGGCTGCCCGGTGCCCTCCTCTCCTCCTCCACAACACCGGCCTTCGACTCAAATCCTCGCCAGCTCGACGCACCCTACTCGGCTGGCGGCTCCGAAGATGGCCCAGAGCGAGCCATCCCTCTCATAAAACCATCATCACGAGGGCCGCCTCTGCGGCTTCCATGATGCGGTGATGACCTGAAAGAAGGGACATTTCTTTGTCACGCGCCGCCTCGTTGCTCGCTGAGGCTGCGGGCTGTCTCACTGAGCGGACACCTCTGTCGTATGTACCTACATGTCCCAGCACAATGTCTCGGGATGAACACGTCCAATTGGACTACTTCTGGTAGTCTGAGTCTCAGCCAGGAGCTACACTGTCGCCTCGCGATTCCTCGGTCGAGCATGAAGTTCTAAGGCAAAGTCTGATTATGAGCCTTGCTCTTCCAGCTTCAGTAGTGGCGTGCAGGATCCAGCTAACGGCGTCGAACAGCGTCGACGGCTGCGTGCCTCTTATACGGCGTGTATTTCCACAGATCGCCTCGAACCCCTTTGGCGAACGGGACCATCCAAGTGGGCATCTTGTCGGGCAGAGCAGACATCGCAATGCAACCCAAATCGGCGGCTGTGAGCAGGGTCTCCTGATGTGCGGCTCGGAAGTCCGCCCTTTTCCCCTACCCTTTGTTGAAGGCTACATAGAGATGCCACCCTTGGGCAAGAAGGCCAGGCAACCCCACGCCCCTGTGTACTCGTCCGTAGGAGGAGTCTCTTGGTTCTATTGCTGTAGTACAAATATCACATGTGCCTAGTATTTCTCCGATAGGCCTGTCGCCTTGCGCATACATGTAAATGGCCCGGCTGCGTCTCCCAACGCCTCACTGCCTACTTTGATTCAGCCGCCGCCTCCAGGCAGCTGCCACAGCTCACTGTAATGATAAGTCCTGAGGACTTTCTGCAGAAGAGAACATAAGCTTCGGGTCCCTGCAGCTGTCTCTGTACTTTCGCGCAGAGTGAGACGCAGGCGGCTACGTCATAACTAGCGGAGGCCAGCACCCTCACCCAGACAACCAGAGACGCACCCCTCCATCTCCACAATTGCACCTGCCGTTGCCGAACCGCGCCCTACCTCCGCCCATCACCACACCTCTCCTTCAATCCGCATCCAGCCATCCAAAGCCCGCTTACTGGCCATCTGGCGAAAGTCACCCCACGCCACCTGCGTTCACGTGCGGGCGACACAACTTCTTGTCCGCTTCAAAACAGCTCGCTCCCACCCCGCTCCTCCCGACAAAACACCACAGCCATGCCTCAACGCTCACCGACTCTACACTCGCCCACTCAGCACCCTGAGCGGCCGAAGGGCAAGTTGCCACCCCACATGCGCGTCGCACCGTCTAACAGCAGCCGCAGGCATCCTGAAGAACTCCAGCTCGTACCGCTCGCAGACGTCCCCCACCAGCCCTGAAGCACCCCCTCTTGGTCCACCACTTGCCCAGATACCATCGCACGACCGGCCAGGCCTAGGTCGGGAGCTCTCAGAGAAGGAGATCGTCTTGGAGAACACGCTGAGGAATGCCGGCCCCGCCCATCGGCGCTCGTCGTCAAACCCCCGCGGACCCGGGTCCCGTCGCCAGTCCGGCACCAGCATGCACGCCGACGAGAACAGCCCGAGGCTAAAGTGGGACGAGGCGAACTTGTACCTCACAGAGCAGCAGCGAGACAGCACAATGAAGATCACGGAGCCGAAGACACCGTACGCCAAGCAATACGACCCCGCAGAGGACGAGGATGAGGTCGAGATGCTGAATGCGGAGGAGCTCAAGGTCGATGAGCTAGATGCCATACCGAAGCGCAAGCCGAAGATGGACGATATTCCCGACTTCGATCTGGGAGAGCCGGAGCTGGAGGCGGGGAGTTCGCACACGCCCGACAGCGAGAAGCGGGTTATCGTCGAGCCGGATGCAGAGGACACGCCCGGCCACCATGGCGAAGACCTGCCGCACCTGACTCCAGAGGAGAGGGAGAAGCATCGCAAATTCGAGGAGATGCGGAAGAAGCACTACGAGATGAAGAACGTCAAGAACCTTCTTGGGTAAGTTCTGTGCGTCGCATCATGTATCCTCAGTCTCACTGACAACTGCGATAGTCATCCGGAGATGCTTGATGAAGAGGGCGAGGATGAGCCGACCCAAGTGCCACCCATTCCCAACGGCCAATCGTAGTCGGCCACCCTTCTTAGCCATTTTAAGATGCAACATCATGATACCTGTTTCCTTTGTCTTATATCCCCATAGGATGCTTGGTGTTGGGGTACGTATCCGGGGATGCATCATGTATGTTCCTTCACTGGCCTTAGGTTCTACATCAATTTATTGTAGGCTCAGCCTTCGGTCCTCTCATTCTGGAGCGTTTGGCGGCTGCTGCCTCTGAGCTCGTCCTTTTGAGAATACCCATTCGCTAGACGCGTGTGGTACACCTGGGCTTCCAAACGCCTCACTTATGCTTTTCGGTCTGCGTTGCATTTGCCTGATGAGTACCATTATAGCGGAGTCTGGAATAAGGAAGGACTCGGGGTCTAAAATGGTGGGGGGAGGCCCAAGTATTCGTCTAGCCATTACCAAGTAATTACGACAAATGTCATATCTGTATCATCAATTTGACGTAAGTGACACCGAATAGATGCGCAATGTTGAAGAGCCTCGTTAATACCATGGCTTCAAAGACAAGAATATATGCCTTCGATCCAAGGCCGATCGGTCTGTAGGCCTCTAAAACATGTCGACCATGTGATTGGAAGGTTCCGTCGTTGATGCCTTCCGCGTTAGGCAAGCTTGCGCCCCCGCACCGCCACCTGGCGCGGGACTAGGAGCTTGCGTATCACCACGACGACGCCTGCTCAGCGTCGCCCTTCCCACTCCCCCAACCCCTCGACTTCGACAGTCAGCTCTTCTTTTGGAGCACCCTCAACATGACGAAGAACCAGCCTACGCTCCGTAAGACGGTGTCCACCGCCGACCTCTACGCCGATCCACCTCCGCTACCACGCCACGCCAGCCTGTCGCGCACGTTGACGAGGCTACAGCAGCGCCCTCGAGGCATTTCGCGAGGGAATCCGTTCATGCAGCCCCAAGCTACCGTCTCTCAGACGTCCTTACGCTTCCACAACACGGATGCTCGTGACTCGGCAGAAGATGCCGGCCGCCGCAATGCCCCCACTTTCCACGAGAGCCACAGACACAGCGTTGCAGCTCCGTACTTCTCGAACCTGATCGACTTCGACGATGACTTTGGCGCACCAAAAGAACAGCAGAGCCCTCCGCCTGTCCCTCCAAAGATCCCCGAGATACCAACGTTCGAGCCGAAAGTAGAGCCCACGAGGGAGAAGGAAGGACCGGAGAAATACACGAAGCCCTTTACGGACTTTATGACCGCGAACCCGACCGTCTTCCACGCTGTAGATGCAGTGGCCAAAGATCTCGAGAAGAGTGGGTATAAGAAGCTGTCTGAGCGCGATTCGTGGGACTTGAAGCAGGGTGGGAAATACTACGTCGAGCGCAATGGGTCGTCGCTTATCGCGTTCGCGGTCGGGGAGGGATATGAGGCGGGAAATGGCGCGGCAGTTGTGGCAGGCCACATTGATGCTTTGACTGCCAAGCTGAAGCCGATTCCTAAGCTGCGGACGAAAGCTGGATTCGTGCAGCTGGGTGTTGCACCGTATGCTGGTGCGCTGAATGACACTTGGTGGGATCGCGATCTAGGCATAGGAGGAAGGGTCCTGGTCAAAGAACATGGCAAGATTGTGACCAAGCTTGTTAAGCTGGATTGGCCCATTGCACGGATTCCGACGCTGGCGCCTCATTTTGGAGCTGCCGCAATGGGACCATTCAATAAGGAGACGCAGATGGTGCCCATCATTGGGTTGGATAACTCGGATATGGGAAGCTTTTCTGGCAAGGAAGAGGCGGGGGAGTGGAAGGGCAGTGTGCTAGGTGGCGAGGGCACGTTCGCAGCGACGCAGCCCGAGAGGCTCGTCAAGGCCATCTCAGAGGAGCTGAGCATCCGTGATTGTAAGTTCTGCCTCCTCGTTTAGAGGCGGTAAAACAATGTCGCTAACCGTGAATCAGACTCAAGTATCGTGAACTGGGAGCTGGAGCTCTTCGATATTCAGCCTGCTCAGCTTGGTGGCCTCTCCAAGGAGTTCATCTTTGCCGGCCGCATCGACGATAAACTCTGCTCGTGGGCGGCCATCCAAGCCTTGCTCAACACGTCAACCTCTGGCTCCTCGCAACTTAAAATCGTCGCCCTGTTCGACGATGAAGAGGTCGGCTCGCTGCTCCGGCAAGGCGCTCGTGGCAATTTCCTTCCTGCCGTGATCGAACGCATCGTAGACGAGTTCGCCGACAAGGGCGTCAGGAGCCTGATTTCCCGCACATACGCGAACAGTTTCCTCGTCAGCAGCGACGTGATTCACGCCGTAAACCCCAACTTCCTAAATGCATACCTCGAGAACCATGCACCCCACTTGAACATCGGACCCGCGGTCTCTGCAGACTCGAATGCACACATGACCACCGATTCAGTCTCTACGGCAGTCTTCCAGCACTGCGTAGACAGGGATATGGGCGTCAGGAAACAGGATCCCAAGCTACAGGTCTTCCAGATCCGTAACGATAGCAGGAGTGGAGGAACAGTGGGACCCATGTTGAGCGCGGCTACGGGTATCAGGGCTATCGACTGCGGTATTCCGCAGCTCTCGATGCACTCTATCCGGGCGACGACGGGATCGCTAGATCCTGGCCTAGGTGTGTTTGCGTTCCAGAGCTTTTTGGAGAACTTTGAGAGTGTCGATGCGGAGTTTAAGGCTTGAGGATGAGAGAGTAAGTGCTAGGTGGGATGGGGTGGCGCGTGTACGAGTACGGTTTGGCACACCGGGGAGGGGGGTATGCATATTTGGGAGTATAGTTTAGACGTGGAAGAGCAGTGGGCTGGAGTTTAGGTCAAAGCATTCTGTTTCAGTCCGTCAGTTCAGTTCTATCTCATCCTACTTTTGTGCGTTTCCCCTGCCTTCGAGCGTGCTGCCCCAACTAGCTAGAGCCGTCTCATCCGCTACCCAACGTTCCCCGTCCAGAGAAACCCCCTCCATTCCCCCGCTTCCAACTCCCCGCAGTCTTCCCTGACAATGTCTTCGTCGACTAAAACTTTAGGCACCACATCTATGTCCTATGGGACTAAAACGCTGCGCCGGCAGTACTATGTCTGCGTAGTGGACTAGAGGACTAAAATACCGGAACATGTTCGATCATGCTGCGGACTGCGAGGTGGAAACCCACGAAGACAGAGCTCAGGGAGACGTAGGCATTTCTACACGAAAACCACGTTGGCAACTTGACATGGGAGGACCCTTCCTAAGGCGCTGGCTAATATGCGAGCTCGAAACGGTCCGGGACTTTTGTGATGGTTCCTGCACTGGGGGTGGGTATATTAACCCCCTAGCGCGGCGTCTTCCAGCGTCCTCACACTGCCGCTAGTCTTTCTAGAGCATATAAAATTGTTGATATGGTCCGTGGGACGAAAAGAGTCTCACACTCGGCCTCATGGGTGCTTTGTCGCAGCACGAATGCATTCTGCTGGGAGCAAACATGCTCGGGGGAATCAAAGCACCAATTTGCCAATACATGTAGCGCCGGGCAGATGGGGGTGTTATAGACGAAAACGAAGTGTCTACAAGAGGTATGGGGAGCTACAGTGCCAGGATACATACAGGAGCAAAAAGCAACAGAGCGCCACTTCTACGAGCTGGCGCCCGAACGTGGCTTTATAAAACCCCTTCGATCCTTTCTTCCGCACTCCTTGCAGTTCTTGCGGGTTGCCTCCAGCTATCAAAACGGATTACGATTTCGACGATGGCCGCTGGGAGCAGAACGAGCGAGCTGATACAGCGATGTGTGCTCGGCTCGCGGCACCAAAAGATATTAACAGCACTCGACATGTGGGCGGAACCGAAAGCGGACTGGGTTATCACCTGGGAACCTTCTATAGTTGCAAACTCCGCAACGATCTTCACATCACTCTGGAGGCTCGCGCATGCTCGCTCTCAAAAACATCAGACACATCGTACGCATGCTTTCTCAGGAGCCGTTCTGAGCGCAGAAATCGTCAAAGTGGACGAGGTGATCGGGGCATGGATCATTAATCAGGTAAAATGGCGTGCAAAAATTTTCATGGGATGGGTCGCTTTTCCCTCTTGATCGATTCAAGGGCCAATGCATTCCGAATATGAGAAGTGGAAGCGTGGGTGTCTATATGAGATTGACTGGCTTCTGGCGTTAACTTCCACACATCTACGACGTCTCGAAATCGAAACTAAAATAAAATCCAACCGCGGTTCATGTTGGAGTTGGGATCGGGAATCAAAAGCCGCAGGCTATATATCCTATGCTGGAAAAGGCAGGAGGCATCTGCCAGGTTTCTGGGTTCTTGAATTCGCACACCATTTTCATCAGTGGACGCCTGCGATTCGAGCATGGCCCGAAATCAGCATCGCAGCAGTTGATGTGGCTTCGCGGTCTGCTAGGCTTTTGGCCATATGTCCTGAAACTGAAGTTGGAAGGTGGAGCATTATAGGAGAGGATATTATAGGAGAGGATCTTAGTCTTTTCCAAAGGCGCTTTAAGGCAAACATGGGTGCTCCCCGCGGCCTCTTCAGCGCTCAAGACTAAGAGGAGCCGGAAACGGCATGCCGTGTGTTGGAAGGCCTCCCATGGCCCTAGGGCGGCCGTGAAACGCTTAGCTGTCGTTTTGATGTGCGCTTCCCCCCTGCTCTCGCATCTGACTGTTTTGATGGCTTCTTGAAGGCTAAAAGAGAAAAATCAATCAATCAATCTTGAAGACTACGAACGGGGTCCGCATGGTGTAATGATTGCCACAGTAATCGATTCAGGTTAGATCCGCAGCGAATGAAGAGCAAACTGTTCTAAGTGTGTCCGTTAACGTCGGACCTAGGCCCGATAGAGGAAGACGCGAAGATACGCTAGTGGCTTGGCGTTACGCGCAATCACGTGAAACCTACATTCACCGCTCAGGCCACCACATTCCTGTTGCGCGGGGGGACCTTGCTTTGCAGCTCTCTGGCCTGCTGTGCAATAAGATACCATGCATCTTGCGTGGCATGGGGCACTAAATGGAGCGTACGCCGCGGGCCTGGCCTCATCAGTCGACAACGCCTCGAACCGTACTTCCCGTTCGCGTCCGGGTCCCCCCTCTGGCGACCTCATTCGACAGCGGATTCAATGTATCCTTGCTTCTTTACTACACCATCCCGTACAGGTACCCATGGGCTAATCGGCGTTGCACAGACGGCAGCTCCCGTAGCCGCTTACTCGAAGTCATGACGAAATGATGTCGACAGATAAGCTCTGTAGTTGTACATTGCGGTATTTGTACTGCTCCCACGACGTCAATGAACGCATCCATGGATGGCATCTGGTAGCGTGACTTACAGGGAAGGTCTGAGATAATCCCAGCCTGGGGGAACTGAGGGGGGGTGGGCTGTCAAATTGTTGAGGGAGGGGTAGCGCGACAGGCGGAGCTTTAATATCAGCACAGCATGCAGGGCCGCCGCCCCTGCACGACGCTTATCGTGCTACTGTGCTGAATATCATGCTACTGAACACCGTCCCCGCGCCCATCGGAGTGGGGCGCAAGAGGGGAAGTCGCCGCACGTGCAGCATGGCGCTAACGCCTGCCAAAGCGCCCGCCACCTGCCCCTAGCGCGATAAGCTCGCCGCTCGAGCAAAAACCTTGACCGCTCTCCCACAATGCTTCCAACAACTCCCTGTCCGTCTCAATTACCATGCCTACAGACCCTAAGGATGCGCCTTTTCCTACCAAGCAGCTCATTATCATCGGTGCGTTTACGCGACAACAAACGACGTCATTGCTTCTCGCTTACTGACGACCCACCGCGCAGGAATATGCCGATTCTCCGAGCCCTTGGCCTTCAACTCCATCCTGGCGTACTCGTACGTCATGGTGAAGGACCTGGGCATTCATGAGAAGGATGCGTCCTTCTACTCGGGGCTGCTGCTGTCCGCGTACGCGATCGCAGAAGCAATTACAGCCATGGGCTGGGGCGCCATTTCCGACGTCTACGGGAGGAAACCGGTCGCGCTCATTGGGCTTGCGGGCGTCGCGCTCTCGAGCATCGCATTCGGCATGGCGAAGACGTACTGGGTGGCCCTGCTGGCCAGGTTCATCGGCGGCGCGCTGAATGGCAATGTGGCCATCATGCAGACCATGGTGGCCGAGATGGTCAAGAATCCGGACCACGAACGTGCGTATCTCCGCGTTCTTGGATATTGGTGGTGCTGATGACGAGCAGCTCGCGCATACGCCACACAGCCGTTCGTATGGACGCTCGGCGGCATCATTGGCTCGGCTATGGGTGGCTTCCTTGCCCAGCCAGCTCGCTTCTATCCCCACGCTTTTGCCAAAGACGGCCTGTTTGGGAGATACCCGTACCTCCTTCCCAATCTCGTGGCTGCCGGCGGAATCTTCCTCGCCATCATCCAAGGAATCCTCTTCCTTGAAGAAACGAACCCCGTTGTCCTGGAGGAGGATGACCCATCGCCCGTGGAGGAGGTTAACGAGCGGACGCCACTCCACCGCCCGCGGGAACACAGCTCGCTGTCACGTGCCTCCCGCACTAGGACCCTCTCCCGTGGTCGGAATCGATCCCTGTCCGTGGTTGACGGCCTTCGCCAGATTCGAAAGAAGCCGTCGTTTATGGAGGAGGGCATGCCGACGGCATTTGACCAGCGTTTCGATATCCGCCGGACCTCTTTCGGTACCATGCATTCCATAAAGATCCCGCACCACGAGATTCTGCCTGTGACCCAACCGCAGCCGGGAGCCCGACCTCGCAAGACATTCAACTCCGCCGTAGTCATGGTGACGCTTGCGATGACTCTCATTGCTTATCATCAGATGGCCTACATCACCAACCTCCCAATCTACTTGCTTGACGACCCTCAGTTCGAAGGGATTGACTTCCAGGGTGGCCTTGGTCTGGACCTGCATGACGTCGGGGCATTCCTCGCCGTCAACGGCGTCATCGCGCTCTTCATTCAAGGCGCAATCTTCCCCATCTTTGTCGAGAGTCTCGGTGTCTGGATCTCCTTCGCCACCATGATCGTCCTCTACCCGACGACATACCTCATCGTGCCTTTCATCAGCGCCCTGCCCGACTACCTCATCTCTCCCGGCATCTACCTCTCACTCGTCTTACAAGCTTTCTATGGCATCATCGTCTTCCCCTGCGCTCTCATCCTCCTGAAGAACGCGTGTCCTTCCCCGCATGTTCTGGGCCGCGTCAATGGTATGGCCATGTCCGCCTGCTGTCTGGCACGGACTGTCTCATCTCCTCTTGTTGGCATGATCTATGCCGTTGGAGGAAGCGCCGCAGCGTGGTTCAGTCTTGCCGTCGTTTCCCTCCTTGGCATTATCCAGATGTTTTGGGTGCCGAAGGAGCACGTTGATGGTGTGGAGATCCACAATGGTGTGAAGGATGTTATCGAGGAAGTCATACATCCTCATCATCACGAACATCATCACCCGCAAGTGCGCGATATTGACGAGGAGGCTGTTTTGGACGAAGAATAACATCTTAGGTTATGTTGAAAAGGGGGAGTTAATGTGCGTCTTATGCGGCGTGTCGGCGGTATTGGTACATAAAGTCTTTGGTTTGATTTGCATCGGCTTTCATTGCTTCTTTTCTTTCCATAGTCGGCTGTCTCATCTTCATGTCTCGCAGGAGGATTAGCGTTCGTGCTCTTTCACAAAGTCGGTTCATGTCATGTCATGTCGCGCGATCTTTTTCCCTGCGCATTTTCTTAACTCTTGCTATGCAGCATTTCATCTTGCGTGGCTATGAAGCGTTCACTTTCCTACTGTCGCTGTGGTGCTCTTGTCGATCGTCGTCATATCGCATTTCCTGCATAGCCTACCTAGTTCGAATTGCATGTATTCCTAACTCGACTCAACTCGACTTTACGCCTTGTCGTCAGTCGTTCCACTAGGACGTATTACTGACGTCTGCCAGATACCGTGCTATCGTCGGCTGTAGAACAAGCAGCTGTGGCACAGTATTCTCGATGACGCATGGCACCACCATGTTCAAGACGTGGTGCGCATCACCGCAGTTGTACTACGCTCGCTTTCTTGCATGGCCGCCCTCGAAGGCGCGTCCACAAAAGAGCCTTCCACCAGCCACCGGAGGTATGTATACCGCGTCTTAACTCCTGCTTCTCTTCCTTCACGCATTATTCCGCCGTTGGTTGGAGGATTTACTCATTGCCACGCCGCCACCGCTCGTGTGGTAGTCTAAAAACGTCATCATCACCATGACATGCTTTATCCTCCTGTGGCGGCTTGGCCACCGCATCGCAAAACGAGATCCAGTTCGTCGGAAGCGAGGACGTTGTTGCACAGCATCACCGCTTCGGAGCTTTTTCGCCTCATGTCCGTGGATACCCCAACTAGCGAGCACGTGCAAACCAAGGCCCTAGAGGGTATATATACTGCCTCTTTCCTGCCCTTCGTTCCTCTTCACACACTTCCCACCTGCTCGTGGATCTCTAAAGCTATCAGTCGATTTGCAGATGGTTTTCTCTAAAATTGCTGGAGACAGCATCAATGGCTTGCCCTTACCTCGCGCCGAGCATTAAAAATATGCGTATACTACGGCATGGAGCGCCTTTGCTTCTAGATGTTCACATAACCATAGCTCCGCGAGAAATGACATTAGCCGTTTTCCAGGAGCTTCCTTTAGCTGGATACGGATCAAATGCTTTTCTGTACCACTGTATGAGTGCGGTTCCTCCAAGACCTGGCAAGGGTCATTCAGGCCTTCGCTTCCAATTGTTTCTTTGCACAATAATGTGAAAAGAGGCACTGACTCGCATGATGAGTCCTAGGAACGCGCTACGTCTCCTAGCCGCTCAGCGTCC
The DNA here is from genome assembly GCF_010094035.1 of Trematosphaeria pertusa. Lineage (NCBI taxonomy): Eukaryota > Fungi > Ascomycota > Dothideomycetes > Pleosporales > Trematosphaeriaceae > Trematosphaeria > Trematosphaeria pertusa. The sequence continues at coordinate 374,537 of NW_022987222.1, read as the reverse complement.
AAAACAAGCACAGCCTTGCCCCATGCCTGCTGGAAATACCCCCGTCCCGCACCATAAATTGAGGGGGCTCCTATTCTATGACGGCCCGGAGAACTCTTCGGTTCGAGTATAAAAAAGCCTCACCGGATCTTTCTTCCTTCTCTTCACAGGACGTTGGCGAAAAATTCGATGGACTAAAACCCCAGGCCGCTGTGGACATGCTTCGGGCCGAAAGTGGAAGTTCAAGAGATACATGGCTGCTTTCTGACCGAGGCTTCCGAACGCCCGTGTGTCGCTCAAGAAAAGAACGAAGACCGGCGGCATGGCTTTCGCTTCCGGAGCGAGTAGGGAACGCGGTTGAGGAGCTCGTGTGTTCACAGCCTATCGCATACTAGACGCTCTCACTGTATGGCCGCCTGCTCGGACTGGGCTTGTGGATATAACGTCGACTTCTCGGGGCGCTCTTTCATTCTTTATACTTGCGCTCAGCCTTGGGACTCGAAATGCTGGTTGCTTATGGCTTCATGATTTGGACTAAAAGTAGACCAAACAGGAATTCATGGTTCCTTCTGCGTCTAAGGCTTCCAATATCGTCGCATTCACTTGAGAAACAGCCGGAGACCTAATGTGGCGTTTGCTTCTGGAAGCGGACTAGAGCGTAAAGTTCTGGGCGTGTCTGATGATGCTCTGGAAGCGTTCCCTTCGAAGGATGTCAGGCGGTCTGCCATGTCCTCTGCTCATCGGACGGCGTTCCTCCCTCCAAAAAGGCGTGCGGATACAATGGGCGCTCAATGTCTAGGCCACTGTCGCCAAAAACTACACCCTACCGCGCTATGCGGCTTACCATTTCTCGAAGACGCAAAAAGCAAATATGGTTGCTCCTTCAGCAGATGTCCGAGCGAACACCGGGCCTGGAGGAGACATTTATCAGACTAGAAGAATCGAAAACCTTCTGCATCTACATCATGATTTAAAAGGCAGGAGGTTAGGTTTCACTGTTGCAAAAAGCTCAAAATAGTCGCTGCAACGCGCCATGCTTTCGATACCCAGAAGAAAAATGGAAGCCAGAGATGATTACAGAGGTCCCTAAATCGCGTCCGCCGGCTCAGATGGTATGGGGTTCAATATGGCTCGATAATCGGGGTCGCCCGCGACGGAGTCCCCTGATCATCATGGAACGCGATAACACCTCCGCGCGCAATGGGTACACCACCTGGAGTTATCTAGAAGCCCTCAAGGAAGGCCTTATACCGTATTACAAGCCCGGGGAAATATTTGTACAGAATAACGCTCGTATACACACCTCCTACGAAGCTCGCGAGTTCTTGGAGTCGCATGGCATCTGGGTGGCAGAATGGCCACCCTACTCACCAGACCTCAACCCGATCGAACACCTCTGGTGGGCTCTCAAAAAGCTACTCCATCGCGATTATCCACAGTACGCCAATTTCAGTACAGCAGAAAGTGAGTAGGATGGCTTTTGTGAGGCTCTAAAGGCGTCGTGGCGGAAAATACCTAACGCGCTTATTAAGACCCTCATACTTAGTATGCCGCGACGACTAGAGGCTTGCCGTAAAGCCCGAGGGCGGCAAACAAAGTATTGAGTCTCATTTTATCAAAACCACAAAAAAAATTGGATATATGGGCTATTGTACAGTAATTATTTATAAAAAGGTGGGTTGAAAATGGTGGGCGATGAAGCCCGTGCGTTGAGCTGTAACCGAACTTTTGACCTAGTACTGTACTTCCCGGTCATCAAGCTTCGATCTCCGTACCATGAATCTACCCCTCCAAGAGGATCTCTAGGAGGGAGAGATATAAATCCATTTCTCGGGGCTCTTTCTCGCTCTTCACGCCTTCACTTCGCCGATCAGCGCACTAAAAGCATGGTTGGGTCATGTATATGGTTTGGGAGAAGTTCAAAGCATGATGAAGTGGAGATTATGTCTTTGTCGGGCAGTTGAGAGAGTCTAGATATCCCAAAAAGAAGCCATGCTGGGTTTATGTCTTTCTCGCCAAGGGTTTCCAACTTGATGCACATACGACACATGTCCCACCGACCATACGCGGGCTACTCGCCAAAACCGACCAGGGAGGACGGGATTCCTTCCCTCCTCCTCGCGTCCCATTCACATCTACAGTTCAGGACTAAAACTTTCGCTTGAGCTTATCATGTTTGGCGGTCGGAGCGAATTTCACCTCTCCCAATATCGCAGCAAAGCGGTCCATGGACGGATCCTCCGGCATGTCGAAGCGCGAACCCGGACAATATATGGCTCTGCCATAGTAAGAACCATGTTCGGTCTCATATGGCTTGAGTGTGTGTGAGCCATTGCACGCTGCCCACTAGCTCTGAGATACTCGGCCTTCGAGGAGGGCGGAGTACATGCTTCTCTATGGAAAATATGGTCAGAGCGTACATGGTCTCCGCGTGTCTTCCCCGGGCAAGGTGGCCATTCATTGCAGCCCATGTCGATGTTGAAGCAGAGACCTTTACAGATATTGCGTCGAAGCTGCGACAAGGCTCACCTATGGGCTATCCAGACTTTGGCACGCACATACGTGCTTGTCATGGGGCCTAGCAAGGTTCATTGAGACATATATAAATGCCGTACTTCTTCTCTCGATCCTTCGTCACTTTCACTCTTCCGAGCTGGTACGGAGTTCAAAATGCAGAAAGACATCCTAATATGCTTCTTTAAAAGGACACCAGCAGCCTTATTGTCCTCCGTTCGGTCCTCCCAGCCGATTACACGGTCGTTGTCATTACCATGATGTCTTCGCCGGAGAGCTTTCCAGTTGATCGCAACTTCATGGTGTGTTCGCTCCTCTTGACGAGACCTCAAATTTGGCAGAAGATCAATGCATGGAATCTTGGAGTATTTTGGGCCTTCTCCACTCCAACGAAAGTGTATGAGACGAGACACCATGAGGTCCTCTGAGCTGCGGAAAACAGAAGAAGACATATCACAATCGCGAAATGGCGCCCCTGACTGCCTCTGCTCCTCAAACAAAAGTACTTTGCGCCGCTATGATGGGATCTGGGACTTGTCTCCCAGTCCGCGCTTCCTCAGGGCAGCAACATGGCGAAGGGAACATCTCGACGACGAATTGACGGAACTACTCCTGTATGACTGCACCCTGCCTGCCACTACAAATAAATCTCCCCCCTTCTTATGGGAGCGTTGCTGAGAGGTATATAAACCATTCTCCGAGGACCAAGACTCTACAACAGCTTACCCCGCTTTCTTTGAATCTAAAAGGAATGCACTTGGAAAGAAATGGAGCCGAAAGTACTGCAGCATCTCCAAAATTTGTCTGGTTGGGTTGATCCTCCGCTAAATAACCAAAGAGAAACGCTCATAACGCTATGGGCTTGCTTCTGAAGAGCATCAAAGAACCAGAACCGGGAAGTAACGAGCCAAAAAAAAGCGTGCTGAGGCATATCATCTCACCACAAACGCCCTCGAAGAAGCCATAAATGCCTCACTGTCACCATCATGGCGGAACCGAATCCGATATTAAAAAGAGAGACATGGAAGACTCATGGAGGCGAGCTCGTGTCCTGCACTCACGGAAACAAATCAAGGCTTCGGTTCCGCTATATGGTCGAAAGCTTGCTTTTTTCTCCGCATCTAGATATGAAGGCGTTATACCATCGGTATTCTATATATACACCGTCTATCTGGCTCCCATCTCTGCACTCCCACTACCAGCAACTGGAACCTAAAACTGGATGCATCAGCACTGATGCGGTCCAAAAGCAAACCCTACAAGCAGTATGCTCTTGCGTAAGCGGATCTCCCCTAGACCTGACGAAGAAAAAGGACCAAGCTCCAGATGATGTGCCAACTCCGAGAACCAAAGCATCGTAAAACTTCAATAATTGAAGAGTTTTTCTCAGAAAGCCTCTTTCTTACTACCTATGCCGCACTGTCGAACCGATGCCGAGCCCAGCACTCATATACACCGCCGTCTGCTCGAATGTTCGCGGCTTCGTGGCTTGCAAATGTATAAGTTCCACTTCTCCTTCCCGTCACTTCGTCGCCAATCCTCCATGCCTCCTTTTCAGGCTCTAAAAGTTGGTTACCCATACCCCATGTGTCTAGTGAATTTCCTGTCTTGAATATACATATTTCTCACTCCTTGTTTGGAAAGTCTTATGCAAGAGAGATATGTCGCGTTTTTTCCAGCCTTCGAAATACCAAAAATGGTAGTGTCGGGATGAGACCAACCCTCGGAGAAACCGGAGAAAGTGTGCACACTAAGAATTATACGAAGACCACGCATGTTTTGCATGTAACCGGGCTTCCACGCTTACAAAGTATGCAGGCGGTTTCCTCTGTGAACGTGGATATAGCCGCTTTCAGCAACCTCTGCTTTCCTCACGGATCTTCTTTCGACCGGCTAGGTCTCTAAAAAGCCCAAACCAAGGAGCCATGGTGGGACCAAAAGCTGCCAACGCAAGAGTTCATGTCTGCGGCGGTCCGAGCTCCTGGACGTCATTAACGAAAGCCACCAGATGGAAAAGGAGTTGTGACTACGTGTTCGCTCTCTACATATATCACCATTCCCAGATGATGTTCTCGTTTCCTCCGGAAAGCTAGCAGAACACTCACAATACACGCGTCATGCCTCCACGAGCCGAGCTCACTTCAAAATAGTTCGCTAGCCTACGACATTGGCCCGCGAATATAAATTCCTCTCCCGGCTCTTTCAACTCTCCACAAGAACAACTAATCGTTCGTGTAAACACACTTCAACCCTGGAGCGCATACTTTTGGCCCAGCCCAAGTCAGCCCGGCACACTGCTCATACAACTGAGCGTAGCCCGTGGGCGCCGGGGTAGCCGCTCTGGTAGTCGATCTCGCTGTCGAACTCGGGTACACGATAGGCGTACGCGTGAAGCTCCAGCGGGGAGGTCGACCGGTCCGACCAGGCCCCGACGTCGAGAGGCGACGATTAAAATGGATATAGCTGGGTCGAATGGGAACTAGAAGAACTACGCAACTGTGTCTATGTCTGCGGCAGGTCGGGTTCTTCGCCTCAAAACAAACCGCAATGTACGAGGCGCTATGCGTTCGCGTTTCTGGACTTAAAATTCTCCGCTATCCGGTCGATGTGCATTGGTCGCCGTTGCTGGACCTTCCTCCAAGGAGTTCCGAACTGCTGAGGAAGCTCCCGATGCCTCGGAGTTCTCGTGGAGGGTTTCAGCCGGACCTTGGGATGCTGTTCTTTCGGCTTCTTGTCAGAAAACATATTTCGCATCCTTGTATGTCTGCGGAAGGACCTTGGTGCGGATATATACGTCTTTCCCACTTACCTATTTCCTTCGCCACAACCAACTCCTCGGCTTGACGCGAGCTCCTAAAAAGAATTCGGAAGGATGCACGGCGAGACTAAAACCCGCCTGTATCTTATCTCATGTCTTCCCCGGCTCGAGCAGTGGCTTTAATAAATCCGAGACGTTTGCAAAACATGGTGCTCGGCAACTGAGCCAAAAGGAGTAGACGAGAACGAATGTCCTTCGTGTTCCGCTGGCGTTGCCTGTAGTCTGGATTCAAAGCAGCATCCGTCATCAAAAATGACTGAAAAGGGCTCCGGGACTCGAATCAGCTGCAGTAGGACGACCTGATTATCGACGCACGTATATATTCCAAATTTCGGCATCTATTTCTTTTCACACTTAGTCCTTCACTGAAAGGGTGGCGGCACCTTAAAAAGAGCAGGGAGTAAATTGGATGGCGGGATCGAAATTTTTGGAGAGAAATGGACGTCGGCGCGGCACATGCCTTGCTTGAGGAACGCGTATCCATCGACGCAGAGGACTCCACGTTGGCGAGCTTGAAAAGGGATGGTGCGAGAAAACATGAGCGCCGTCGGTCCGGAGGAGTGGAAGACTGCGGTACGTTTGGAGGTTCTCTTGAGCAGCCCGATCGTCCAACCACTCTTTCTGTCTTTTGACAACACGATGTTATTCCATCCCAGACATGTCTCGAAATCGGTGCGAACACGTCGAATGTCTCGCAAGCTTACCCCCCACCGTCCAGGCCATCAAAAGGCCCATATGCCAGTTCGATGTCGTCCTGGCCTAGTTCTTCTCTCGATACAGAAACCTTCGCATTATGCTCTACATGGCTTTGGATCCCCTCTCCTCTAGAATCGGTGGAGGAGTGGGATATGTCGTCCCGCCGCTATATCTGCTTTAAAAAAGAAATGCGATCAGTTGCAGTGCTATGGGAGTCCACTAAAAGAACCCCTGCCCCAGACATGCTGCTTTCCCGTTCCCTGGAACATAGACACTATACCAACAGCAAAATGCCTCCCAACGGAGCAGACTACTCATTAGTGTGGGAAAATTGCTCCGAAGATAGATCACGAGGCTGGAAGAAAGAATTGTCTCGTTCGATGTGCAGAGCGCGCTGCCTTTTCCTTATCCAAGTACCAAAACGGCAAGAAGAACTTCTGGATGGTCGCGCGGCCGTTGCTGTCTAGAAACTACCGCGGACGGTCGCAATGCCGTGCGGGAGAAACCGGCCCCGCCGAATCAAGTCTTTTAGAGCTTTGGCACATGTCTAAAAGGGATACCCCATCGCCGTTTCAACTCTTAAGGTCTCCGAAATTCCCAACTCAAGCCGAACATGTCCAAAAAACCGATCTCGAAGACTCCATGGAATCAAACTCTGGATCCTTGTCTCCCATGGCGAGCTTCCCAGGTACCCAAAGGCGCGATCCCCACGACCCATGACCTGGTACCACGCAGTTCCGCCTGTATAGAACCAAATAACTACAACTCCGGACGCGTGTCGCGCGTGCGCCTTGCCTCTCCGCTCGCGGAAAAGATGTCTACTTGATGAGCATGTTGAAGAGGGTCACATGACCCGCTTATCCGCCCACTCTCGCAGGCATCTAAGCTTCTTCTAGAACGACTGAAATCTTCCATTGCTTCGACAATAGGACGTATCGACGTGACAGTCTCGTCCTAAATGGCCATGACGTAGTCCAAATGGTATCCAGACGTAGGACACCCGGGTAGCTAAACGCGGACTCAAAGTCTAAGATGGTGTCGTTCGCTGGGAGTACTGCGAGCAAGTCAATTATTCGGGATGGGAGCCCGGGCGAGTAGCATGGACGTGATGGCGGTTGCTGGGGAGAAGCTTTTGGTGGTGGGGGTGGTGATGTGCATTGTCGAACGCCAGACCGCTAGATGGAAAGAGGATCGGAAATGAAGCTCTCTTTACATCCAGCAGAGGCAACCGGTCAAGAAGTGCGGCGGAAGTTTGCTGGCCTTTGATCTCTGCGTGGTGGCTGATCGGCTGAAGATCTGAGGAAAATGGAAGGCCGAAGTGAAAACATTAGCAAAGCATCTGGGCCAAGAAGGCCCGAATGTTCATCAAGATATTCTTACAGCTATACTCACATATACAAGATGGTATGGATATACATCTAGATCTCGTCTCCATCCGAATCCTCGCACCTCCGAATCGCATTTTTGACATATCCTGCGTAGCCGCCCTCTTCCCTCGCAATCTCATTGCCATCCCGTATCCTCAACGCGCCAAGCGCCTCTTCGCCGGCCTGTAATGCCTCCCGGATTTGCTGCTGTACGTTCGCAGCTTCTTCCGCCATGGGCATCTCTTCGTCAAGCACCGTTCGTGCGGTGCTAAGCGAATTCCAAAGAGGTATGATGCTATACATCTCTCGCGCTAGGCTTGTCAGCCCTTCGGCTTGAGCCGACGCGTTCTTGAAGGAGCGTTCGGCGGCGAGATCGTTGAGTTTCTGGATATCGCTCTGATGGTCTTGCGTTAACATAGCGTGCATGCGGGAAGGGGCGCCACTTACACTCATGAAATCATGCTGCTTGAGTGCATTCATCAACCTGTTCGCGTACTTTTTCACCTTTTCCACATCCCCGTCGTGTCGGTATGCAAGCTCAGCCGCCATCTCCAGCGGCAGCGCAACAACCTGGGGCTTCGACCGCAGATCAATCTCTGGGTCTGCCTTCCCCATATGCTCCTTATCTTCCATCAATTCGACGATCTGCTCCGCTAACCTCAGCGCCTTCTTCGTGGCCTCAAGCTCGAAGTCCGCCGTCGCCGCCTTATCATGCACCGCCCGTAGCACCTCCACTACAACCGGCCACTTCCTCAGCCTCAACCCTGTATGCGTTGACCGCTGCAGCGCCTTCAAGATCAAATGCTGCATGCCCGCCTCATTCATCTTTCTTACGATCATCTCCTGCCACTGTGTCTTTAGATGAATTCCCGCGTTCTCAAACCCCTCCATTATGCGTAGGACGTTCTCCCAGTCCTCTTGAGTCTTGCTCTGACGCACAATTGTCCGTAGATGTTTCCCGCGGTCGGGAAGATCGCGGTTGCGGTCGATGTGTTCGAGCGGCAGTGTGACATCGCCGAGCGTGATTTCTATGGGCTCCGCTTCGAGTTTCGCGCGGTTTTTCTGCCTGTAGACGAGCTTTGCTTGGTCTTTTGTGAGGTGTTGCGGGAGGAAGACTTTGGCATGGAGGGTCATGAGGAGCTTCGAAAGCTCGGGAGAAGAGGGTGTGAGGAAGATGGGCAGTGCGCCTGGGAAGGTGTCAGTCGGGATAGAGCTATGGTTGCGTATTGCGGACCTCGGTGGAGCGCAGGGCTGCGGGAAAAGGCGCGCCGCGAGCCATTGGCAAAAGGGCAAACCGCGTTTGAGCTTTGAAGCGCCGATTGGCAGCTCCGTCGTATTGAATGCATCGCGTTGAAGGATGCGAAGCTGTCTGGCCGCGCGATGCTCAGGTTGCGGACTCCCGAAAATTTGGGCCAAACGCGACAAACGCGCCAAGCATCGGCCACCAGTCCCCGACGTCACCCATCCAATTCGATCCCTACCTTCCTCAAATCTCAAAAGAATAACTTTTCGCTGAACTTGCTATGTCCAACCTCTCTAGTTGCGGGACGCTATATGAAGCCATGGACAATGATCAGGCTACCTTCTACCTTTCGCAATTCATCGGCAAACCTCTCCGCATCCACGTCTCCGATGGCCGCGTCTTTGGAGGGCAAATGAAGTGTACGGATAAGGTAAACCTCCCCTTCTAGCTGCCTTTTCGACGCCCACTTGCCTTTTTTCACTCATGGATCCGCCTCCAGATGCCCTTTTCGGGTGTGCTTATCATTTGCACGCTTTCACTGCCAAGACCGAACCACGCACTGACGAGAACCAGGACCGCAACATCATCCTCGCTCTAACATACGAATACCGTGCACCATCTGCGGAGGTAATCCGCAAAGCTGTCGAAGCATCTGGCAATCCGTCGGCGCCTGTGAATTGGAACAGCCGCTATGTCGGGCTCGTGGTCATTCCTGGCGGGCACATCAAAAAGATTGAGTTCGAAGAGAGCGTGCTTCCGGGACAGAGGAGTGGCGTGTCTGTATGATTTCATGGGAGGTGCGGGACATGATAAGTGAAAGCCGCGACCGGGCAGGTGGGAGTGAAAAGAGCAAGCCATGTGTCACTGATCCACCGAGCTCCCACCCGCACAAGGCTCATGAAGGAGATGTAAAAGGCTCCCAGAAGCTTCTAAGCCGTAGAATAACGCCATATCCCTGCGAGGGAACTGGTATAACGCTCCGTGATCCCTGCAAAACGGATGTGCTAACCAATTAACAGCCGGTTGCCGGTCCTTTCACCACGGTGAATGTTCAACCGCCAACGCTTTCACTGTTCGCCTGCCGCGCAGCTCACCATCTTATTGTTCAATATGTCACAGCACGCGAGCTCTGCGAACCTTTCTTTAACACCTTGCCCTTCTTCCTCGCAAAGCCTCGACAGCGACCACATCGCACTGAACATCACCAGATATCCAATCTTCTCTGCCAATCTTCGCCATTCAGGCGCTTCAGCAATACCGTGGTTCTTTGACACTTCACCCTTCTTCGCGAAACCTCGACAGTGACCCCGTCGCATCGAACATCGCCAGATATCTTACCTCTCCTCCGCCAAACATCATCCTTCAACGCCTTCAGCGACACCTACACGCTCTCCCAGCTCGCACCGTCCGCAACATCTCAAATGGCACAGAAGCCAACCTCTACCGTCCAGCAGCGCACGACCGCGACCCAAACCCACGCCCTCACCAAACCTGCCGGCATTGAGAAGCGGAAAACCCGCAAACGCCCACGAAAAGTCCATCCGAAGGTCCTCGGCCCCTCAGAACCTGAGACACACCAACACTCACGCCTCCTCGCCCTCCCAGCCGAACTGCGGCTCATGATCTGGGAGTATGCACTCACCTCGCCAACCGGCACCCTGCGCTACCATCCACCCACCGGCCGCTTCGACGTTACCTCCATCGGCGCCGCGCTGCTCACCACGTCCTATTCGGTCGCACTTGAGACGCTCTATTTACCGCTGAAGTATAACACGCTCGTGTTCGATAGCGGTTCGCATGAGATCAACAGCACTGGCTTCTTGATGTTTACGAGGAGGGTGACAGCTATTGAGGATGCTTTTGGAAATGTGTTGAACATCAAGGGGGTTACTGTTGGTCCACATGGAAAGGGCACTGCAGGAGTCCAGGCTAAGCTCTCCGAAAGCAGCGTTGCACAGGGAGTGGAGGAGGCATGATGGAGTGTGGGGTGGAGTCAGAGTTAGGAGGGCGGGAATGCAATGCTTGGTAGAGACCTAGAGCCGTAGAATACGATTGATTTCTGAAGTACTTCAGGTTAAGCGCTGTGTCACTCTTACTTGAACACCAGATAGGTTAAGCCATACAGTCGCTGTTTGCTAGTCCGAGAATGTGTACCTCATCCACGCCCTACGACACCCAAAACGGCTAGCGTCGGCTATTCACGCCTCCAGCCTCACTATCTCTCCGCGCTGACTCCAAACTCCCATAATCCCATTCTCTAACCCCTCATTTATCTCCACTAGATTCAACCCCCCTCCAAAATGCCACCCCTAACCTCAATGGCGCGCACGCTCGCCGGCAAAACCATCCTCATCACCGGCGCCAGCTCCGGTATCGGCCGCAGCACAGCGTTCGAATTCGCGCGCACATCGCCCTCGAATCTCAAGTTAATTCTGACGGCAAGACGTGTGGAGAGACTGCAGGAGATATGCAAGGCGATCAGGGAAGAAGTGGGCGAGGGCGTGGAGGTTTGCGTGAAGGGGCTGGATGTGAGCAGGCCGGAGCAGGTTTCTGGCCTTGTCGACTCGCTGCCGCGGGACTTTCAAGATATCGATGTGCTGGTGAATAATGCGTAGGTGGTGCTTCGCTTCCCTTTGGGGGGCTTTAGGGGTATGAGAGAAAGGGCTGATTTCTGGTCTAGGGGGTTCATGTCTGGCGTCGAGCGCCCGCCGGACATTCCACAGCAAGTCATCGACGATGTTTGGGCGACAAATGTCACAGGCGTGATCAACATGACGCAAGCCGTCCTTCCTATCTTCAAGAAGAGACCGGATGGCGGAAGGGGCGATGTTATTATGCTGGGCAGTATTGCGGGAAGGGAACCATACGTGGGCGGAACAGTGAGTGCTTCCATAGAACCAGGAATGAAGGCGTGAGTGGCGTTGACGTGTAATAGCTATATTGTGCAAGTAAGACCGCTATTCGGTCCTTCACCGATGCGTTGAGGAAGGAGTTGATAGCGACACGGATCCGCGTGATTTCCGTGGATCCAGGGCAGGTGTTGACGGTAGGGTTGCACGCGTGGAGAAGAATGGATGATGGCTGACTCTGGTAGGAATTCAACGATATCCGGTATCGATTTGATCGGGAGAAAGCAGATGCGGTGTATGCGTAAGTCCCTCGTGCTCTTTACTCTTCGGGGTCTCTGCTAGCAGCCCGGTCGAAGTGGGAATTTACTGATAGCCCGCCCTTAGTGGCTGTAATCCCCTTAGCCCCGACGATGTCGCCGAAGTCATCGTCTTCGCCGCCGGCCGAAGGGAGAACGTCGTACTTGCTGATACGCTGATGTTTCCGTCGCATCAGGTATGTTGTGAATACTAACAGTCGCCGAGCATTATGCCGACCTGATCCCGTCTTCCTCCTTGGTAGATTGCTAATGTCTCCTAGGCATCAGCTACTCATATCCATAGAAGATTGTAAATCTTGCTGCTGCCCTCAGCGGGAGGAAGGGGCGGATTGCACCTAATGCAGGGCTGAAGCAGTTCCGTGCATCTGTACGAAGGGCTAACGTAGGTCGTACAACGAAGTGAGGGTCAGGCCGCAGCAAGTTAAATCTCTCATGCTAGGCATTTGCTTCAGCAAATTGTTCTTCAGGGTGTGGTGTGTTCGCTGTTACTTATTTGTTTTAAACCCACGGTCCCACTCAAATGTCGTCCCGAGTCATAAATTGAGTGCGATGGCTCGGGGATGGTTGGCTTTTTTGGTAGCCGGTGGTCCGGAAGTAACCGAGACGTGGCTCGGGCCGGTATGTCGATCGTATGAGGAGACTCTATGTGTAATGGTGCGGCAGGATACTGGAGCGCTGCGCTCTTGTCGAGCTGATTTCGAAGCCGAGCTTACAAGGGCAGGCCAGTGTTTTGCCCCACGGTTGTCGAGTTCGAATGAGCTGTACAACTTCATCAGCACTTGGCCTTGAAGCACGGTCCTGCCTGAGCATGGGCTTAATGCACTCGGTGTACATCTCGCGTCCAAGGTCTGATATGAACCAGCCGTCCATGAGATCGACTACGCGGTGATATTGCCTGGTCATGTATGTCTTGCCGAATCCGTTATTGCGCTCCAGGTATCCGTGTAAGGCGTCAATAGTATGACCCTCAAGTATCGTAAGCATCTCTACGAAGACAAGACCCAGGGAGAAGACATCAGTTTTCGAGCCATGGCGAAAGAGATCACCTTCTTCGGTTGGAAGGGCTTCTGGTGCAGCGAAAAGGCGGGATGCTCTTGCTGGATTTGCAGTTGAGGTGGCTTGACCGGCTTCGAATTGTCGCGATGAGCTGAAGTCGGTGAAGTAGATATGTTCGCCTTCGTGGATAATGTTCTTTGGCTTAATGTCCTCGTGGTGGAGATGATGGTTGTGCATGTATTGTAGTGCGGAGGCCAGACATGTGAACCACTTCATGATCCAAGCGGAGTGCCTGATTGAAAGTTCGCTGTCGCTATCGGTCGAGACGCATTTGCAGTCATCTTCCAGGAAGCCGCTCAGGTCGTTATTGCCAACGGGATACATAAGCAAACAAAACGAGTGTTTCCATGTGCCCGGATCCTGCTGGTAAGAGCCGATGAGTTTGACGATGTGTGGGTGATCGAGACACCTTAGGTTGGCGATTTCGTCCTGGATAAGCTCGACTTCTCTCCTTGCAAGGGACTGCCGACGTGAAATTGCGATCCTCTTCCTTGCTAGAGTTTTCTTCCCGGCGATGGATCGAACTTCATCTACCTCTCCAATTGCGCCCCTTCCAAGTCTTCCAAGCGAGGTAAGAACCTGATCTATGTTGACTATGTTGAAAGGATCTTGAGACCACAACCAGCCAGTCTTTAATTTAATATCCTCCAGCGTCTCACTCGGGGGTAGCGATATATTGAACGACCCAGTCACGAGGCGGGTGATTGACTTCATCTTTTGCTCGGAGAACAATTGCATACCTCTAGGTCTTACAAGGAATGGAACAGTAGATGCAGGCCGATATTGGGCGAGCCCAGAATCAAACGTGCGTCTCCGTTTGTCGTGAGAGCTATAGTAAGGTGGTTGAGTTATCGAAGGATATTCACCCTCGGTTTGCGATTCGCGGCTAGGGCTGATCGAGAGATACTGATCTAATGCCAGAGGCTCCCTCCCATATAACGGTGCCCAACCGGCCGAGCTATTACCGGGATAGGTCTGGTATGAGAACTGCGAAGTAGAGGAGTCGGAATGAGAGGACACGCTGCTAGGCGCCGAGTATGACTCGCTGGGTCCATAGTGCTGTCGTGATGCATGTGTCCTGGAGTCCTGATAGGCAACTGATTCTGTCAGAGTAGGTCAAGGTGGTTTCTGGTAGCGAGATGTACCTCCGCCTTTATGTACCGCTGCCGCTGCTTCTGCTCTCCATCTTCGAGTATCCTCCTTGAGGTCTTCCACCATAGTCGGCGTCAGGTTCCGTAAGGAAGTAATGATGAATCCAGGAAGGGCGGAATCGTTCTGGCCAGGCTTCACCAATGCATCAGGCCCTAGATAACGCTGGATATCCGCCGTAATGACCTCGCGTGCAATTCCCACACCTGGCACGAAATACTGCGTCATCCTTAGGACTGCTGTGTCCTTCAGGGCAACCCCAGAGAGCTGGTATCGAATCAGGCGGACTTGAAACGGACCAGGCTGAGGGTGAGTGAGGATGGCCGGGCTGGGCTGGGCTGACGCGTGGCTATGAAGGAAGTTCTCTCAGCAGAAATGGCTAAGCCATATGTCGCCTCGTGAACATTGATGCTTGGAGCCGTGGGTCCAGAGGAGGGTTGCGAAGAGTGAAGTGAAGGCACCGGCGTGCGGCACGTTGAGGTGGCAGGTGGCTGAGCTCCTGCGCCCGCTACGGCCCCCAGCCATGGTTTCAGCCCGCCAATTGGCATGGACGAGGCTATGTGTTACCGCCGAAAGCTAGACACAAACTTATCTTCTCGCCAACCGCGCAAATAACGCGAAACTTTTTGAAAGTGCGCATTTCAAGGGAAAAAGAGAAAGCATAGGATGGAAACCTTGGAATGATGGATACGACTTCGTGCCCTAATCCCCTTCGGGACTAGCGCTCTCCGGAATTAAACTCGTCCCGGGGTCGGAATCCAAGCACCTGGGCCATAGCCTTCCTCACCATGCACCTTTGCGACACCCTCAACAAAGGCTCCTCACGGCATCAGCCGGATTCAGAATCCTAGGAGCAGCTCTCAAGCAAACCGCTGAACTTGGAACGTCGCTTCAAGCACTCTTTCCACATTCCCACCGATGGAGGTCGACAAGCAGCTGAATAATTGTACTGTGCATGAACGGACCTATCGCCCCAACTCCAGGAAACAACCAGCAACTTGCAAGAATCTTAGCGCACTAGTAGCTGGCGGCGACTCGCAAACAAGTTCTTTTCCTACCCCCCGTCATTCTCTCGTGTTGGTAGCTCTTGCGGAGGACCCGTGGGTATAACTGCAAATGCCACGGTACATGTTAGCAATGCCCTGGATTCCACGACAATCAACACATCGGTAGATCAGAAGTACCCCCGCGGACGGCGTCTACGAGTGCCCTCCAAATGGCCGGATTATCCGGACTATGCTGGTCTGACTACTACAGCTTACGTACCTCCATATTTCAGCAGCTTGACCTCCAGCAACAAGCAGTCCTTAGTCGCTGGCAGCCGGCACCACTCGCACTTCTCGCCCATCCAGCACGGCTCGCGAAGCTCGTTACCGGACGCCAAGATCCTGAATTTGCCCTCCTCGCTGCCGACAGTCTCGTTGATCCATTTGCATTCGTCGTCGCCGCATTTCCAGACGTAGATTTTGGTTAGAGGGTTAGGGTGGCGGGGCGCTTTTATAAATGGACTACACATTGTGGGCAGTCGCAGTTGCCTGATGTCTGTATGTGCGTTGATCGAGTTGCGGTTCGATGACGTGAGAAGAGAAGGAGAGCCGAGATATTGAGGGCGTGGGGGCGGTCGGACTGAAAGGAGCGACGAATGTTGCGAATTCGGTGAAAGATACCTCCAGACAGGCTTGGCAGTGACTTCGACACTCGCGTTCACTCCGGATTGTCCGCAACCCAGCGAGCTTTTCTTATACCGGCTCCGTCTGGCAATGCCTGCCAAACCCGTCCCTCGCGTTCAGCTAGTCATCCACGATCCCGTGCACATCGCAGTTGGGGTTAACATGAGGAATATGGTAACAGTGAGTCGTTATTCATTGAGGTCGTTAGCTGGTCCGGTTCGTAAATGAAGTATTCCATGCGTTCTTAGTAACCCGTTCCTTCTATACCAAACGCTTCTCAAATCAGAACAATGTCTAGTGCGTCTTCCTCTTCCGGCGCATCTTCTTAACGAGAGTCTTATCCGCATATCAGATGCGGTCTTCCACGCCTCCCTTCACTTCCTCAACACCTCTACTCGCACCTCCTCACATCACCTGCCCCGCAGGACAAACATCCCACCAGTCATCCTCCCCACACACATACTCATCGCACTCCTCATTCGCATCCCCATATTCCGGCCACGTCAGACACCCCACACAAAACAGATGCCCACAATCCTGGCACATCCCCGTCGGGGCATCGAAGTCCTCCACGATCTCCTCGCTGTCGTAGTTGCGTCCGCGGCACTGGCAACAAAAGAAGTCCTTGTGGTGCGTCGTCCAGTCGTAATTGTACAGCGGCGTGTTGAAGAAGAGCTCGAAAACCCAGAAGTCCGGGTCGCCGGGGTCCCAGTTTATTTCGACGCGGGACCATTCTACTGCCATTCTGGTGGCTAGTAATAATGCTTGAGTGCTGTTGGATGTAACGGTTTCGGGGGTTAAAGCGTTCACGACCCGCGGATGTCGCTGCGAGTTTGGGTGGTAGATATCGAAGGGCTTCGATACAGGTTTCTAAGCTTCGTGGAGAATCTGGGACTTCCTTCTAACTTTAGCATAGATCCGTCCCGTTCCTTGCATTTTAAACTCGTGTTCAATGTCGTACCGTCACGCAGGCTTCAGCCCGGTATCCCACGTTCGTCACGCCACATCAGGATATGCTGACCGGTCAACGGGGGCGCCACTGGGAGAAAGGATATCTGAGCCTCAGTATGTTCCGGAATATTCTCGTCAAGCCGTCTACCTAAATTTCAGTCGCTTGGACTCTATACACCTAGCATCCTCATGAGAGGGATCGAAGCGTAGAGGAAATTCCAAGCCCCCGGCAGGCGGCTTCCAAGCTAAATGACTACTTTCGGCTTTCCATCACCCAGTCAGAGATTCTAGGGAAGCGAATATCGATTTTCAGTTTGGCATGTGTAAGAGAGACGGGAGGACGAGGTGCGCCGCCAGCAAGTGCAGCCTAGAGCAGAGCTGTACTCATGAGTGCGCAGGTGGTACTGCAGATTCGCAGGACATCAAATACGGACGACCGGACGCAACGTTGGAAGACCACGCAAAGACAGCAAATATCAAAGCGAATTATTCAGCTTCTTCGCTTAAACTCTATCCTTCTATCTTAGCTATAATTTAGAGACGCAGGATTGCTCCGCCAAGCGCCTTGGCAATAGTTTTGCACTTTCCGCATGTGGTAAGGCGTCGATCTATTTCGGCAGTAGCGCTTCTGCACATCGGAGTTAAGCAGTGAAAGAAGCATCGGAAGCGACAACGCGCAGCAGTATAAGAACCCATCATGCAGCTCAATCTAATCCACCGCTCTACCTACCAAATACCTTGCTGCACATTCCTCAATCTGCAAAACCTACCCTCATCATGGCCTCCGTAGCAAAAACTATCGTCCTCGTCACAGGCGGTCCGTCCCTTCCTTTCCTCCACCCAATGTACTTCATGCTAACCCCATCCCAGCAAACAGCGGCATCGGCTTCGAGCTCGCCGCGCAGCTCCTCGCAAAAGGCACATACCACGTCCTGCTAGGCTCGCGCAGCACGGAAAAAGGTAGCGCCGCGCTCCAAGAACTGCAATCGCGCAGTCTCCCCGGCACAGCGGAGCTGCTCCCCCTCGATCTCACCGACGACGCCACCATCAATAGCGCCGCCAGCACCGTCGAGCAAAATCACGGCAAACTCGACATTCTCGTCAACAACGCCGCCGTCGCCCTCCCCGCCGGCACAGACCGCGAACAGCTGCGCACCGCGTTCGACACCAACGCCACAGGCCCCTACATCCTGACCAAGACCCTGCTCCCGCTGCTGCAGAAATCCACGGCTGGCGCCCGCATCGTCAATATCTCCAGCGGCGTTGGCAGCATAGCGCGCAAAATGGATCCCACGTCCCCGATGCACAAGATGTCCGGCGTGCAGTACCGCGCGTCCAAGTCGGCGCTTAATATGGTTCACGCGTGCCAGTTTGTCGAATATGGCGACTTGGGGATTAAGGTGTTCTTGTTTGATCCAGGGTTTACGGTGAGTAATCTCGGGCCGCATAATAAGGCGGAGCATGGGGCCAGGAGCGCGAGGGAGAGCGTGCTGCCGCTGATGGATGTGTTGGAGGGGAAGAGGGATGCGGAGGTGGGGCTGTTTCTGCATAATACAGGGGTGTGGCCGTGGTAGAGAGGGATTGGGTAGGGCGGGGGTGGGACGTGGCGAGCCGATTCGGGCTGGATCGTGGAAGAGCATCTGTACGACTACAGGGGGTTAGCGGAGGACGGTCAAGACCTGGAGGCAAATCCATGGCATTGATGCAGACTGGGAGGATGAAAAACTCGGCTTCTTAGGGCACACGGAGGCCGGATTGATAGAAAAGCTTTCCGCTGGGCAGCTCAATCCAGTCGTGATACTCACAGCACTCACATAAACCACATTCCACTCGAACTTCCTCATCCCTCCTCCCCCAGCCTCAGCAAACCTGCCCCCCATCCGCCACATACACCGCCCCAGTAACAAAACTACTCTCCCCACTCAACAAAAATGCATTAACCCTCGCAATCTCCTCCGCATCCGCCATCCGATGCAGACTCTGCTCAAACTGCAGCGTCCGATTATGCCCCTCCAGAAACTCCGGGCTCAGATTCTGCACCATCGGCGTATCTATTATCCCCGGCGCCACGCAATTCACCCTAATCCCCTTTCCCCCAAACTCCTTTGCCACGCTGCGCGTCAGCCCCACGACGCCGTGCTTCGCGGCGCTGTAGTCCGCACTGCATGCTTTGCCTTGGATGCCGTAGATGGACGATGCGTTGACGATGCTGGCGTTCGTTTTGCCGTTGCCGCTGCCGGCGGATGATGTTTGCACGGCGCGCAGCTGGGCGCGCATGCAGTAGAACGTGCCAGTGAGATTAATATCGATGTTGAACGCCCAGTCCTCGTCGCTGACCTCAGTAATCGGATGGACACCCGCGGCTCTCGAGCTGACGCCCGCCATATTCGCCGCGCCATCCAACTTCGCAAACTTCTCAACCGTTCTGGCGATCCAGGCGTCGACGTGGGCGGAGTTGGCGACGTTGGCGGTCATGGCGAGGAGGCGCGGGGCGTCGTGGACGATGGTGCTGGAGTCTGGTTTTGCGTTGACGGCGCCGGGGAGGGTGCTTCTGTCTGCGGACTTGGCTTGTAGCTGTTTGTCTGTTGTCGGTGAGGGCGCGGTCACGAGGCGTTCGGTGGCTGCTTTGAGGGCGTCTTCGCGGACGTCGGTGAGGGAGAGGGAGGCTCCGGCGGAGTAGAGGTATTGCGCGGTTGCGAAGCCGATGCCGGATGCGGCGCCGGAAACGGCGATGATTTTGCCGGTGAAGTCGAAGGGCATGGTGGAGTAGAGGCTTCTGAATGGCAGAATGAGTATTTGGCGTTATCGATGCCGTTTGTAGGGCGATGAGACGATGAAAGCGGCTCTAAATGGAAGGAAACAAAAGAAGAGGGAGGTATATTATGCTGACTACCTGAATGCGTAAGAGGAGTTGCGATGAGTTCTATGTCACGATGAAGTTACAGGAAGCGGGGAAAAGCGACGATGATTATTCATGGTGGGGAAGTTTGAGCGCAGATCCGCCTTGTCATCGGTGTTGAGCGCTTCGCCAATTCTGAGAATAGAAGGCTTCCGAACAGCCTGGCTTAGGTACGTACGTTAGGATGCCAATCAGGATCTAGATGCTAGTATAAAGCTTAAGGCGGGTGTAAGTATGGCGGAGGACAAGCGTGTAGAAGGGTCAGAGCGACCGTCCCCTATCAACGCGGGTCATGCTGAAAACTACGCGTGATTTCCTTGTAATTGTGGATCTGGGATCAAAGTGAACGTAATCTTTCGTCCTGAGCTTTTGAAGATCTCACCCAACTGCAGCGTCACCTAGTATGACAACAACGTCCCACTCTGGCGTACAGTCCTCCTCCCAAATGTACCATTCAGCCCACATCCCGCAACAACACAAGCGCTCGCCGTATGCGCGTACTTGATCTTCGCATCCTCCACCCTAAACAGATGACTATCCGGCATCGGATCCTGGCCTTGCGTACGGTCGAGCCCCGGGAATCCAACAAACATATCCACCACGCCGTATTCCTCATCCACCACATACCTGCGGTACGGGACGATAATAGTGCTCGGCCAAGCTTGCTCGCAGAAGCCAGTATCGTTGTGGTATGTCCCTCGTGCAGCCAGCCCCCCTTCTACCCGATAGCAAGGCGCGCCCCAGGGAACGGTGACGGAAGTGTTGCCGAAGCGGTCGAAGTACGCGTCTCCCATAGACTGGACGACAGCGCGACTGTTCTGCTTTTCTTTCGGAATGGGAGACCAGTCCTCTGGTTTAATGAGGTCGAGCGTTCCGGTGGCGTTGAAGAGCCAGTCTCCCTGATCGGTGACGATGCTCTCGATCAAGTCCGCTTTCCCATCGCCATCCTTGAATACCATGCGCGTGTGGATGACGTAGGGATGAGGGTTCGTTGCCGCAACCAGCTCGGTGAACGTGGCGCAGCGAACCGTGTCGTGCGCGCTGAAATTGTAGTCAATTTTGATCGGTTGCGACAGAGTGCCTGACGAGATGTTGAGAGGCTTGTTGTTCTCCCAGTAGGTCAGATTAGGAGAGGTGAATGCGGTCACTCCTGATGTCTGACCTGAAAGCTGGGCAGCGAGGTAGTCGCCTGTTGCCGCTTTCAGGTATGCTCGCGTACAGTCGGCGGAAGCCCGGGTGGCCAGGGCAGCTAGGATGATTTGGCTCAGCATGCTGTACTTGGCTCAATCAACGCTGGAATCAAGTTATTCGCAGCGGAGGAGAGGGGGACCATATTATACCACTGAGATCAACACTGATCGCCACAAGTGCCGCGGGATGTCGTAGCAGCGCCAGGTACGATATATGATGCTGTGGGGCATATGAGGAGGCAGCGCCCCACTTCATCTACGCTTTTTGACGCTTATAGGGATCTGTATGCTATCCTTGGAGAGTCGACGTCAAATGTAGCATCTGGGGTAATATGGGATTACCGGGTATTTCCATATGCGGAACTTGAAACAAATACATAGGCATTCATATATGCAGAGCGGAAATTTTCCAGAAACAGCGGCCAAAGAAAGCGAATTGACGTATCAACGCAAATCGAGTAATTCATAGTGGAAGGGGACGGGAAGGACGGGAGCAATTAGATAGAGAACGGGACCTCCCCTGACGTGTAGAATGAAGCCCCTTACAACACACTTCTCGAGAAGGCCGCACTGATTCAACAGTCTCGCGGGCACCTATGATTGAGCGCCAATGCGACATTGTGGAACTCCACAGGGGTGACGTCATGGTATCCGGTGCGCTGTTGGGGCCCATTGAGAGGCATTCGCTTCCTTCGACGACAAGTAAGTTGGGGATTCTGTCATCGCTGGGGCAACAACAATGGGTTGAAAAGCGTCGGTGAGCGCGAGAAAGAGGAGGGAGTGAGAGAACTGGCGGGGCAACGATTTGGGAGCTGGGCGCACGAGCCACCGCGACGGCACTAAGCTCAGAGCTTGCTGACCGAAAGCTCGACACTACAACAACAAACCTCGTCTCTCCATCTTGACACCCTATCATCAACCATTGCGACACAGCGCTCTCTTGCGCCTAAAAACACATCGATTATTCGCAATGCCACCAAAAGCATCCTCCACCACGCAGCGCGGCCGCAGTCGCCCAAAGAGGGCTGCCGCAGCTCCAGCTCCTGCGCCCGTCGCAAACGACACCCCGAAGAGACGTGGACGCGCTGCGAAAGCCGCCGAACCGGTCGAGCCCGAGCCGCAGCCTAAGAGGCGCGGCCGCCCTGCAAAGGCGCCTGTCGAAGAGCCCGCTGCTCCAGTTGAGGAGCCCGAGCCTCGCAGCCGCCGCGGTCGCGCTCGCAAGGAACCTGAGCCGGTCGAGGAGGCGCCCGCCCCAAAGAAGCGCGGCGGACGCCGTCGCAAAAACGACGTTGCCGTCGTAGAAGCCCCTGCCACACCCTCAAAGCGTAGAGGCCGTCAACCGAAGAACGCCGCCCTCGACCTCGGTCGCGTCGCCGGCTCACCGCGCGTCACCAAGCGCTCATCCCCACGCACCAAGTCCACCACTAAGGTCGCTGCGCCTGCTCCCCGTATCGATCCGCGCATTCGCTCCAAGCTTCGCACCCGCCTTCCACCTGCCCAGAAGGCCACTGCACCCGTGAAGGAGGAGCCGAAGAAGCCCGGCAGACCGGCCAAGAAAGCTGCCGCTGCTGCACCTACCGCGAAGAAGACAGCCGATCGTAAGACGAAGGGTGGCCGCGTCACCAAAGATGCTGCCAAGTCGGCTGCTGCCCAGCCGGCCGCGAAGCCGCGCAAGAAACGAGGCTACACACTCATCGAGGTGCCCGACAAGTATGCCAAGCGAATGAAGGAGCTCTTGCAAAACCTCATCGACGAAGATGCTCAGCCTGAGGCAGTAGCTGAAGAGGCTAAAGAGGAGGATGTCGTCATGGCCGAGAACGAGAGCATCAATGGCGAAGAGGTCGAGGTCCTGGAGCAACTCCAGGAGGAGTTAGATGAAGACGTCGGCGGCGGAGCGCAGGAGCTTCTGACCGAGCAAGCACAAGAGTTGGCTAAGGCTACGGAGGATAATCGGGACGACCAGGACGAGAACGACGTAGAGGAGGTCCAAGATGAGACCGTTGAGGTCGTTCAAGACGTCGAGATGGAGGTCGAGGTTCAGGGGGAGGCCGAGGACGAAGTCCAGCAAGCTGAGGAGGCTGTTACTGAAGAACTTCAGATCCAGCAAGAGGTTATCGAGGAGGTTACTGAGGTTCTTGAGAAGCCGACAGAGGAGCCTGATTCCCTGTTCGACGACATTGGGGATGCTGGCCTCGCTCCTGCTCTCGGTCCGGCCCTCGCACCCATCGATGTTCCCATCGCCCAGATGCTTCCCACTATCTCATCGAGCACCTAGTGCTCGTTTGCTTACCACATCGGCGGCATCTCACGCAGCGTATTCCTTGCGCGTACTCATCGCCCTGCTGCAAGATTGTATAATACGGACCCTTTCGGTCCATTAGAGCATCGGCGTTCAGGCTTTCGACACATGATTTACCCTGGCACGCTGGAACTCACGAGGAACATTTGCGCGGAATTTACGCTGGCTGGCAACCGCGAAGTTGGATCTGCTATCGGCGTTTGGATGTATGGAAGGATCACGCGACCTACCATCCATCTTTACCACGAACCGCTCATGGAATTATCCGAGAGCCACAGGTTCCGCTGCTTTCTTTGTGCGTTGCGACTACGCGCGCACTCTCAGCATGCCGGTTTCTTCAACGGCTTATGTACATGAACAACTGGGGCAAATGGCTTTTCTTAATGGCGTTTCTAGGCCTTCTTTCCGGCCCTGTCCATAGCATTGCACTGTACGATAAGCAATGATGATTGAGTACATTCACGACTCTAGCTTCTTGGGCCTTGTGATAATAATCTGCTTGCCCCCGGAAGGTGGTAACATGAGAGTCCTTCCAATGGTGTAGAGGAAGGCGCTAGTAATCTGGCCCTCCTGGCTCTGTATCAGTGCATCGTTCCGCGCAATTTGATCCATCTCTCTACACTACCGTTCTACACAAAGCGTGTCCGAACGTCAAAGAGGTCTATCTTGAGGGCAATGTGAATACGACGTTTGTGCCTAAGAGAGCAGAGGCTGTTGAGGGGACTGCGGTATTTGGATCTATCGGATCAGGATTCGTTGGAGGGGCCTGGGGGTGAGTGAGAGGAGCTTGTGGAAGGTTCGCTGAGGTTGACGAGGGAGAATGAGAGGTTGCGGGTGTGTGTGAATTCTTCGGTGTGGGATGCGTCCTGTTTTGTTGCCGGGGACATGTTCCGTTTTCGGCAGACTCAGTCACAGATAAGATGGTGGCGGGATAAAGGGGTTCGTCGGAATGCATGGACATCTCGATGAAGAACCTTTAGCCATCCCTGCGCGAGGATAGGACATTACATCACGCATACGTTTCCTGATCAGCAGGTCAACAGGTGAATAATATCGTGGTCTGGAGTTCTGCATCTTGGGTGCCAACTTGGTATGCATTAGGTTCTGAGGGAACGAAACAACTCAGGTCAACAAACAACATTGCCGCTCTGCAAGAGAACAAGAACCAACATAATAAAATTCCGCAAACGGAAAAAATATGGACCAATCTCTCAATCACTGGACACTTCCGTGACGTAGATTTCGGCAGGACACAGAAACATAAGTTCGGTAAGATAGAATCCATGCCCATCGCCACTCTTCTTCAAGCCAGGCCGAGCAAGGAAGCTGAACAATCCTTGCTTCGCTTCTAGCGTTTTGGTGTTTATGTTTGTGAACTCCTCGCGACTCAAGTTCTCCATGTTGAGGAAGTTGCCATGGGTCAAGTCGGGGAAGTAGAATTCCACTCGAGAGCGCTGGCGCCCAATTTGGATTGCGAATTTGGTAGCGAGCTTAGCTAGCGTTTGAAGCTTCGCTTTCTGGTCGGGCGGGAAGGCTGTGTGCAGTTCATTCCAAAGCTTGCTTTCGACCCTGGCCACCACTTCAGCGGGTGGGCTGTCTACAGTGACGTGCTTCGCGGCGCAAAGGCGTTCAAATGTGGCGGACCGCCATTTCTCCGTCAAGGTCTCAGGTGTCGGCCATGCTCTCCATGAAGATTCCGTTTGCTTATCTGCATAACAATCAGCCCGGTTTCTTTTTCAGCAGAGTGTTCCTGACCTTGAGAGAATAGCTGCTCCCAAGCCAGGGCCACATGTGAGGCATCATCTCCAAAGACTGCAAAGGGAGAAGAGAACAACTCTCTGAGGACCAGTGACCAGACAACGCTTGGCGCAAGGTACCTTCGGGTTCTCTCATCCCTCCAGGTTTCCGTCGGTACGTTCGGTGTCAGCATGTTTGCTGCTAGTCCTTCTATAACGCCTGGCGCGAGATTCTTGCCAACGAGCTTGCCAACACCCTTCACAGTGTTGGCAAGATTATTAAACGCATTTTGGAGGTTTGCGTCGAGGTCTGGTTGGAAGTGGTCCGTTTTCGCCAAAGCCTTTCCCTGAAGAGTTTCTAGATTCCGCTGTAATGCTGAGTTGATGTCGTTGAGCCTCTTGATCTCCCTCTTAGACTTCTCTAGCTCTTGTAGGACATTGGACACTTCCTCCACGAAGTTCAGCGTCTTGATGTTGGCCATCTTCTTGGTTTGGGACCTGAATTGCGCCGCCTGGCGAGGATGACGCTGGCATAGGGTCTCGAGCATTTCGCGCTGTATTCCGAAGAGCTCGTCCCTGTAGTTAGTGAATGCGGGTCGAACCCTGGCCAGGTCCAAGTTGAGTTCGTCTGTGTACTCGATTAGATCCTCTATGTTGCCGCGCAGCTCCTTATTTTGCTGAACGAGTTGGGTGTAATCCAATGAAGGGCCGTCATCCCTTTGATGTGTATCGATCATGACGCCACCGTCCTCACAGATCTGCATTCTATCCTCTTGCATCGAGTTTTGTACGGACATAGCCGATCTGTGAAGAGCAGCAGATGTAGTAGCTTCTATTTCCGAAGCCCGAGACGGCGGAGCATCCAGCAAGAGGCTTGGATATGGCTGATTCCTGCTGTGCTCGCCTTCAGAATAACGCGATCGGTCTTGGTGGAGCTCTGAAGAGACGCTGTGGCGTTCAGTTTCGGTATAGTTCTCTCTCGGTATTTCTTCATATTCGGTGGAAAGGAAGTAGTTGCACGTATCGAGGTGGCCTTGCGCTTTCCAGAGGATACTAAATATGCTGGTATTGACTTGGCATGAGTATACGCAAACGGCGCGGTCGCGTCCTAGCCCTCGATCATAGTACCAACCACTGCGAGCCATTGCGCTAGGACTAATTGTTCGGTGAAAGACCGGGCAGTCCTCGAATGCTCGCTGGCGAGCTTCGAGCGAGAGTCTGGGTCGCGGATGACGAAAGGAAGAGCGACTGCCTGTGACCATGGTCCACTGGCACGGATAATTGGTTGTAAGATCAGCCTTGAGCACTCTACGATGGTTTAAAAGGGTTCCTGACACTTACAAGTTGGAATATAATACTTATTCATATGACTTGCTACGGACACCTGGTGATCTCACCTACTTTCCTGCTCTTGATCGAAGGGTTGATCGAAGGCTGTTGGTAAAACGCAGGACTCGTTGCGGTAGAAGTCAGGAGGCAACAGCGCTCCCACCCTGTTAATCGTAGCAGAATAACTTACGCCAGCTAATCGACGAGTAGTATTTGCAATCTGCTGATGATGCGCTCACCTTCCACACCCTTAACGCGTGATCTTACGCCTCATTGACACAGATCAAGCGCGAGTGGGCGGTCGATCTGAGTGGGCTGGCTTGTTAGCTCCAAGGCTTCCGTAGGAGACTCCAACGTGACAGGCAGTCGCATTCTACTCTTCTGATCTCTCCGTAAATAGCACAATGCCGTATGCCCAGTTGTGCCCGTAGCCACGAAGACAAAAGAGAGGGCTTACAACGTGGGGGGAGACATGAATCGAAGGCGATGCGCTGAGGTCGGCTCGGCTCGGCCCTCGCCAGCCTTATCTGTATTTGCTCTAGCGTGCCAAGCTAGGCTGAAGCACCTCATCTGTAGTTCCTCCCCGCTCCCGCCTACATCGCAGCAATACCATAATGAACCTCCATATGGTGAGACTATGTCTAGGCTCGAATGAAGGAAGTAGTCAGTCTTTTCCACTACGCAGTAGGATGGTCGAATACCTAGATACCGGATTCTTCTACTTCTGGGCTTATCGAGACGAAGAATCTTCTGTGGCAATTTCAGCCTGATGCTATAGTAAATGGCTAAGGTCAGTTCATGAAGCCACCATGCTGAAAGGGCGTTCATCAGCCCTTGCTAATGTCTCAAAGTCGGACCATGTTCTTCGCAACCGACATGCCGCGTTCTGCCTACCCAGGTCAGTCCACATAGCCCCAGTCACACGGATTCCTACGCGGTATGGAGGGTGGAAGGTATTAATTCCATTCACCTGATTCCAGTCAGGCCATGGGCTTCTCATTATCCTTAGACGGCCAATCTTCCCTCGCGGTAAGCGAGGTCGAGGCAAGCAGATTTCCTCCAGCCGTTCGGCTGCGCCATTTGGCTCTAAGGCGGAAACCGGTAACACGATTGAGCCCCAGTGGCTCACTATGGGTGGTGAGATGAGTATGTCTTGGAGGTGCTCTGCTGACATATCATGCGAGGAGCGGTACGAGCGGCTATTGCTTGAATTGATATGGTCGACACGCAGCACGCAAGTTGCCTCCGTCCATCTATGATCAGGTTGCAATTGCGATATTCTGTTTCCTTGATTCATCTATTGAACTCCCCTTCCCAAATTATTTACCGTCTTCGCGGACACATATTCAAGTTTTCTACAGTGTATCTCCTTTTCCTACGCTAGTGCCTCAATCGCTTACGAAGCTCAAAATTCTTTTCTATCATGCCTTCCACTCCCACCAATCGGCTTGTTGTAGGCCTGGACTACGGTACCACCTTTACTGGTGAGTTTATCACGCAGAAAGGCCCTATAAGTGCTGACAGCAATCCGTCTCCCGCCCCCGCTTCACGATATCAATGACGCGAAGAGAGGCATCGAAGACGGCCATCTGGAATTGAGCGGGTGGGTCAAAAGTTATATCCTTCTGCTTTGAGACTCTGCTCATTCTTTGAAGGGACGACTTGAAGCATTTATTTGACCCTTGCATTGAGCAAACACTGGCGCTCATCAATGGTCAAATACAAACCATCAAAAGAACCGGCTCTCAGGTGAAAGTATGTTCTCCTCTCGCACACTTTTATTCTCAGCTAACATGAGCAAGTATGTGTTCCTGGTTGGGGGATTTGGGATGTCCAAGTATATGTTCGATAGAGTTCGAGCATTTACCCTTGCGCAGGGGATAACCACGATACACCCCCCGCATCCGTAAGTGGATCCGGCTCTAATGGCATAATACTACTACGCCTAACGTCACCAGTTGGTCAGCAATTGCGCGGGGAGCAGTCGCAAAGGGACTCGAAACCGATATTGACCTCGTGTTCTTAAGGAAATGCCGGCGTCATTATGGCACTCCATGCTCCCAGTTATTCGATGATGAAGAGCATGACGAACAAGATGCCTATCGCGACCAGTACGATGGAAGGAAAATGGCCCGGGGTCAGATGAACTGGCTCATCAACAAAGGAGATGCGCTCCTTTCACGACAGCCCCTTCACGCTCACATCGACGTCCATACCGAATTTTGGTTGGACGAAGCAAAGATCTTTACTGCTTTGTTAACAGCTTGTGATGATGATGTTCCTCCGAAACGTTTCGCTGATGATGGTACGTTACCCTAATCTCGGTTCTCAGAGACTCCAAATCAGCTGGCCGACTAACCTGATACAGCCGTCTATAAGGTGGTATCGCTGACCGCCGACGTGAGCACTGTACCCGAGTCCATGTTCCAATTCTGCAAACCAGGTCCAGGCAGGAAGCCATTCTTGCGCTTAGACTTTGACATCAATATTTCCTTGACAAGTAGCTTGAGGTTCTGGGTAACAGTGGACGGTCAAGAGTATGGTTCGGTGGAGGCACGCTATGAGTAGCCTTAGGTCCTCATCTCCTTTTCTCTAGTATTCCTTTACGCCTGTTCTTGACATATGCATCGGATATCGTCCTGAGGGTAATAGATATCTTCTTATTATTTCAAGGCTCTGCGCCCGCGGGAAGATGTGCAAATTCTACTTTCAGCCCATGGGGAAAGAAGAACGAGCATTGAAGCAGCTGTAATCGATGGGCCCGTCTATTCGAACTCCCTCAATCAGCCATATAACGCACTGCGATTAGAAGGATCGCAGAAGTGGCGGAGGAGTGGGGCGTACCATTGGCCACAGACAAGGCTGACCCGCTCTCAGGCCATATCAGCTTCTCTTCTAGCCCAGCGCTGGGTGGTAAGACATTTTCTTTTCTTTTTTCCTCGCATACGGCTTCCGAATTAAGCAACACCACCATTGGGTCGCGGTCCTTTCCGCATTGGGACTAAGAAGGATCGCATCAGGGTGTTTGCCCATCGTTCTATACTCCCTGTGCTGATCCAGAGCAGGATCACCTCATATGGGAAGTATTCGTGGCTTTGTTTACGGTGTTCTTGTGAGCGTCGTCCTAATTAAACTAAAACTCAGCGTTAGCTTCAGGTCATCATTGCCGGCCTACCCGGAGCCTTCTCGAGCGTTGCCTCTGCCCGTAGTGAATTTCACTACCAACCGTCCTCATATTTCCGTTTTGAAAGAGGAATCTCGTCGGCGCTATGGAGGTAGCTCTGGGTATTGCCGGTTTAGCTCTCGCCGCTCCTACCGTCGTCAAAACCTGTTTCAACCTTGTGGATGCTCTTATGCAAAAGGTTGAAAAGAACAAGAGCTTGCGAAGCCATGCCGAACGTCTCAAAGCCTTCGAGATCAAGACCGGACGGAGCAAGCTCAAGCAGGACATGAAGCTTGGGGAAGCCATCCTTAAGGACCCAACAGTGGAGCAAAACGATAAGGCTTGCTTAGAGGCCGTATTTGATGACGCCATGAAGACACTGAAAGAGATGGATGTGACGGTGGACACAATACTTCAGAACTGCGATAACTTCCTTAGCCGTAAGAGGAGGGTGGCACTTGCAAAGTTCACTGAGCAGTCTAGAGCGCTAGACACCACCACGAACCGCTTCCACGACATCGTTATCAGCCAGACCTTGGTGCAGATTTCAGAATCCAACAACAACGTCTCACTTCTCAAAGATTTCGACTTCACCATAATTGGACCGCTGGAAGATTGGAAACCCTTAAATAAGTCAGCTTTCATCCACAAGGGACGGCTCACGAGAAGCCTAAAAGACATTCCCGCCGGCACAGGTGAATTCGTTATAGAGTCAAGAGCCTACAAGGCAGCCACCAGAGATTGGGTGAAGACGAACCTACGATTCCTTGCTCAACGCCTTGCAGCAGCTCAACTTGCCGAAGGTATCCTTCCGCTCGTTGGCTGTCGTGAAGACTCCGTCCGGCAGGAGTTCCAACTGGCCTTCTGCGCGAACAGCTATGCAGCAAGCGCGCAAACCCTACAACTGCTATATTGTGAGAAGAAGACGCTTCCGACCCTCAACTTCCGTCTCGGTTTATGCGCAAACCTAGCCGAGGCAATTCTCCACGTCCATACCCTAGGGCTGGTGCATAAGAATATTCGCCCAGAGAACGTCCTCATAGCAAGCAACGATAATTGCGAGAGCAACAAGGTTTTCCTTCTCGGCTGGAAATATGCTAGGAAGGCATTTGACGCCCCGACTGTCCGTGAAGGGGAGCCTAGTACAGAACGAAAGATCTATCAGCATCCCCATCGACAGGTTGAAATTGCAGACGAGGACTACTGCATGGGTCATGACATTTACAGCCTAGGAGTGTGCATGCTTGAGATTCTTGCGTGGGCTCCTCTTATCTCGTCCACGGAGGCGGGCGAAACGTCATTCAACGAAGACTTCAAGTCTGGCTTTAAGAATCGAGGGCTTGCAAAGGATAAGGATGAGGTTAACCCCGCGTGGTTGAAGGGCCAACATCCAAGAAATGTACAAAGAGTTCTTCAGGACATGGCAGCGGACAAGCTGCCATACCTGGCTGGGACACGAATGGCTGAGGTGGTGGCGAGTTGTTTGGGATGCCTAGAATCTGAGGAAGGCCGCGGTGGAGACGCAAACTTCCGTGGAAGGAACCCAAAAGAGGTTGGGGCTGACTTTGTCGATTCAGTGCTTAAGCACACTCGAAGCGTGGCGGGGGCAATTTGACACATCACTAGCTGGCGCAGTGCTTTTTTCGGAGGCGAGAGTCATAGTTCTCATTATGCATTGGCTTTGCGTAAAGTGACAGGCTCCGCGGGAGCCTGATTTCAAGGAGCACTCTGCAGCTGTTCGCTCAGATTGGGGCCTTGATGTCGACGTGACCTTTGGAATCATGAAACGTGCAGTGACAGAAGCCCACTTCCGTATCCAGCGAAAACACCCCACTATTCGCGCAACTCTTTACGGTACCATATATGTGGCTTGCATTTTTTTGGCGGGGTGACATGATGTTTTCGTCCGTCAAACCCAGCCTTCAGCCGCGAGGCCACCTCAATCCCCTAATGCGAACAGGATAGGCGAGTGCCTATTTGCGGCTATGATGCTCAGGCCATGTTACTAAATTCGGGGGATCTCGTGTACGGGGTTGACGCAGCCCCGCCACTCTTTCCAGTCTTTCGACAAAGTACCGGCATGACAATTTCCAACCAGGTTCGGTCAGTCGCATCATTTCCGAGCTTGAAAAGCACCTGTAGTCAGAAATAACCCATTTGCTGCGATTAGTAGGTTTATTTGGGCCTGGGTAACAGCTTCTACGTCTATCGTACCATTCATCATTGCCTCACTTTGGCGGGCTGTCGGAAGCGAATGAAATCCGACCTGTGACACACTGTACATGGCCGCAACATCACCAAGTACCTCGCTAGCTCAAGATACACTCGCCGAAGCTGGCCCTTCAATCCAGCCTCTTGAGGGAAACATTGTCCACCAGGAAGAAGGGTAAGTCCCGATAACTCCGCTAATATCATATCCTCATGCTTACTTTTGCAGCAATGGAGATCAAGATGCTCTACCATCTCCTCGCTTCAAGGCCCCGAGAAGACAGCTTTCGGGATGGAGCTCGCTGCTCGACGTTGGGGACGATATCCCCAGCTCGGTTGGGCGGCATAACCTTGAAAGGGAGACAGACGGATTGAATCTACGTGCGATCTTAGACCAATTTCGTGGTTCCGAGCGAGAGATGGATGGCGAACCTAACATTCCTCTTGCGAGCACCGATGCCCCAACGGACGGGGGACGCCAACCCTCGACGATGCGGCAAGAGGCCGAGAATGCGAGCGCGGAAGATACTGATGACGGACGCAGCACCCAAACGAAATGGGTGGCCTTGCATTTCGCGGCACAGGAGGGATCACTACCCATGACCAGGTCACTGTTGCGTCACGGCGCCCAAGTCAACGCCAAAGAGGACGAGGGTCTCACACCTTTGCATATAGCTGCGAACGGAGGATACATTAACGTAGTCTCGGAACTGCTATCTCACAGAGCGGAGCCGAATGCGGAAGACTTTTCCGGCAGGACCCCTCTTTTCCCGGCAGCGAATAAGCGTCATCTCACTGTCGCGAGAGAGCTGCTCAACTCTGGTGCGGATCCAAATTGGATGACGGGCGAGGGCACTTGTGCGTTGCATGCCGCAGCGAACAATGGAGACGCCGAAATGATCGTCCTTCTCTTGGAAAAGGGAGCCGAGATTGACAAACAATCAGGCAACGGGATGACACCTCTCCACATAGCCTGTTTGGAAGGCAACATCGAAGCAGCACAGATTCTGGTCGCCATGGGTGCGAATGTGCGCGCTCGGGAGGAGACGCTGTGGACGCCTCTGCATTTAGCGGCGCAGACAGGAGGCGACGCAGGAGCCGAGATAGCGAGGTCTCTACTTGCCAATGGCGCCGATGTCGACGCCCGAACCAACCGAAAGACTACATCCTTGCATCTTGCCGCTCAATCCGGAGATAATCCGTTCATTGAGATTCTCCTGGCGGCAAATGCAGATATAGAGGCATCAACATCTTCAGAGCTCACGCCCATCTGCTCAGCCGCAGTTAACGGACATATCGACACGATTGACCTCCTATGGGAACATGGAGCCATAGTTGATATCCGAGACGAAGACGGTTGGAATCTACTTCATTTGGCATGCCACATGACGGATAATGTGGAGCTCATTGAGAAATTGATCAGTATCGGAGTGAGTATGGATGGTCTCACCAATAGGCGCCAGACGCCATTGTGTGTGGCGATACAGGCTGAGCATTTTGAAGTCTTCGAAGCGTTGTTAAAGCATGGGGCGAAAACTGATCTAGAAGACTAACGGAAATTTGCCTATATATCGACTAAATACATTCTGATAATTAGTTAGGTATCCTTTTCCAATCAGCGAGGAACAGACCGGTGCACTGGAAGCCAGCAATCTACCCACGATTTGCTATCTCTGCTCCAATTATGATTGCGGCTCTTCCAGCGCTGTGAAATTCACCCAGCGCCCTGGGCATGACGTGGTCCTCAAGTAGCCTTGCAATCTCCACGTGATCGTACTTACGAGCCATGTCGTGCGGACTTTCTCCTTTTAACCCGCCTCGTATACCAGCATTTGCCCCTCTCTCAAGCAACAGCTGCACTACGCCTAGGTGCCCTTGTCTTGCTGCCATGTACAGAGCGGTCCTTCCCTCTTGATCTTCTGCATCTACGTCCGCACCTTTGTCTAGTAGCAGACGCAGGACGTCCTCGTGCCCGCCCACGGCCGCCTTATGAAGCGGCACTCGGTGCTGGCCGTCCCTCCTCTCAATCATTGCGCCCCTTGAAATGAGTATGGCGGCCGTGGTACCATTTCCAGCGCTCGCTGCCAGGTGTAAAGCGGTTTCGTAATGAGGGCCAAATCGCATGGATGGGTCTACCCCTTCGTCTATCAACTTGTTAAGGACCAATTGGTACCCTTTTGCCGCTGCAATTGCTAGCCCGGGAAGGACGCGGGGACTCTGTTTGATCCAGATACGATTGTCCGTACGAAGGGAGCATAAAAAGTCAATTTCCTCTGCGGAATGCTCCAGAGCGGCTTTATGATTCGACGTGGCTGCCTCTTGTATGCGCTGTGCCTCGCTGGCTTCGCGCGCTGCTTGTCTGAGGAAGTTAGTGAGAAGTCAGGCCGGGGTTCTTCGAAGTCTTAAGCTTACTCTATCTTGGACAACATCTTGCATATCGGCCGGCTACCCCTTTCAGCGGCAATCTGACTTGGATACAGGCCATCCTTATCACTTCGAATGACTAGACCTTCCAAAGCGGGGGAACTCGGCCACTGCGTCACCTCCCATACGAGGTTTGCGAACTCTTTATCGGTTGGCGTGAGTTCGGCGGCCGCGTGGAACACGGTTTTGGGCTTTTCTGTGAGACGGTTTGCCGTTGTCTTCAGAGACTGTTTGGAGTAAGTCGCCGTGAGCGACATAATGGCGCAAATCTCCTTTGAGGTGAATGTAGCGTGGAGTAACGGCAGATACTGGCCCGAGAAATCCCGAACCGTTTGAGAGATCATTTGACGGTGAGCCTGATGAGAGTCCTTCGCTAAAGTCGTCCAGAAAGACTCGCTTCGCCGAAGATTCCCATCCGAAGAACCAGCCTTGAGTGACACCGCTAATAGAGTCAACGCTATAGGGCGACGTGCGGGCTGGCGATCGAGGCAGTCGCATATGAGTTTCAGAAGGACCTCAGAGGCCTCAGTTCTCCCATCTGGTAGTTCGTCCTTCAGTTGCGCAATCCGGGCTGAGATGGGAACTTCTCCGATCTTCTCGTTTGGCAGGTGGAAGGTTAGGAGGGAATAGAGTGTCGCTGCGAGACTACATATGTCCGTGGCAGAGGACCAGCCGGTAACCCTCCCGGAAGACAGTGCCTCTTCCTTTACCTCCTGTAAAAAGTCAGCAACGCCGGAGATAACCCGAAGCGTGTTCAGAGGATACGATACCGGAGGCCAGTATGCTTGCGTTCCCGTCATGGTGGTATGCAGAGTCCCTTCCTTTAACCTACAAGCAGCGCCAAAGTCCCCGAGCTTCACTACCACTCCATCAATACACTTGATAGCCATCGCAGCCGCCTCGTCTTTCGATAAGCCCGGTAGAAGAGAGCTGAGAAATACTGAAACTAATCAGAACGTTTTCTGCCTCTTCCATGAAAGTGGGCTCTTACCGTTCGCGGGTTTGACGTCTCTGTGAATAATCGGAGCCCAGTGAGCATCAATTCCGACGTAGCTCTCCTCGGAGCCCACCCTGATACTCCGCAGGCCCTGATGACATTGTGCAAGCGCTGAAGCTATAGCCTCGCAAACATTCCATATGAACTTATCCGAATATTCCGCTCTACGGATCCACTAGGTTAGAGGAGCCCAACAACGTAACCACATCAAAACACGTACTTGACCTTGATCAAAGCCGATATATCCCCTAGTTCGCAGTACTCCGTGAAGATCTGGTACGCGTCTACCTGCCTCTTCGGCCTCTTGTGGTGGACATAAGCAATAATGTGGGGATGGTGTAGATGTCGGAGGAAGTTCAATTCCTGGTCGATTTGGTCTAGCGACTTCTTCAACTTCACGTCATCATTCGTTTGATCAGGTGTGACGTCCTTCCGGGCAAAGCACTGCGCGCTATCAGCAACCGGCCCAGTAGAAAATTATTGAATACGTACTTTTCCACAGACCCGGCATTTTACTCTGAGGACCGCGCCGAACATGCCAGATCCAAGTGAATCCCCTGCATCCTGAAATTGGTGAGGCGTACCGGTAGTCTCGCAAGCCGCCACTGTCGATATCAAGGCATTTGCTTCATCATGCGCTACAGATAGGTGTTCTTCATCCCTTGTGCTCTGCTTGTTCTGCGCTCTAGCGGTGGACGCCATAACGATTAAAGCTCTTCAATTGATGAACTTGCGGCAAACGGTCCAGGGCGCAAATACTCACGACCGTGTCCTACTTGCATCGTTCCACTCTTGACAGCCTGGGCTGAAAGATCATCCCATGCTGTCACGCGTCTTCGGTGGTGCTCTGCAGGTAGCGGCAGACATCCTGCCACCTGGGCAGAGAGTAACAAGTGGCAGGGCGTCGCGCCACCGCCACTGCATAGGCGAATACCGCATGCACTGCTACAAAGCCTCGCGTCGCTAGAATGGCCTGATATCGCAAGCCACAGCCTCATACGCACTCCTTGGAGCGGATTTCCTCCCGTAGGAAGCATTCATGCCTTGCCTTATCGCTATTGGTTTCTCGATTATCCGCACATGCGTCGTAGGTGGCCTTCTGAGTCGCGCAACCCGGTGCCGTGGAGGAAGGGTACGTAGCTCGGTGTTTTCGCAATCCACTTGTTCTTAGGGTTCCTCTAGAAGCGCGCATGAGTCAAGAGCCTAGGCGCCATAGGCAAAAGACTACCAACCCGGCGGCACAGTCAAGGCGGAAATTGCTCTCAGGCAGAAATCAATGATGGGAAAGACGGGAAAGGCTTCTCTTCGCGCGCGTGCTTTCTTGTGCTGATTATATAAGCGCCGTCCATATGAGGTCTAGCGCGCCTGTGCCCCTCTTCCAGGCCCTACATTCATGTTTTCAACACCCAACACCCATGGACGAGAAGAGAACCCAAGAAGGCATGCGTCTCCTCTAGATCATGTATGGAAGTGCCATAATTCCGTTTACCCCAGCGTTCCCTACTATGAACGAACGAAGTCCTCTCATGCGCCTATCCCGCGAACTGCGCGACATCATCTATGAGTACGCGCTCTACGAGCCCAAAGGACTTTTCGTCTACAGAGATCAAGATTACAAGGCAACCTTTTGCTGCTCCAGACGCGATCATGCCGACTTCAACCAGCTGAAATACGTATGCCGGCAATTATATCACGAGACGCACGGCCTCGAGCGGCGGCTCAACGAACTCGTACCCGCCGGGGTCTTCCGTACGGCTCCTAGGTCTGCTCAAGATGCTCACAGAGACACGGTGGTTCGACATTCGGCGCGTTCACTTGCGGGCCGTGCGCTTAGTCGGAATGAGCCTATCCCCCTCGACAGTTGATCGTCTACTGGTGCTAGATACACCCTCAGATGACAATATTCGGGGAGTCTTCGAAAGCCCAAAACGTTTGCTATAAGACTCCCAAAGACTTTATTGTCAAGGTCCCAGGGTCTGAACCACTGACGAGCGCGTTCAGTACCATTTATTGTCCCGAAGCTTCGATGAATGCCCGGCGGTATCTTCTGACTCTCCTGGATCTGTCTTTGAGCTTGGTCACGCTTCCATTTGCGCCAAACTTGTCTCACACGATCAGAGTCAAACATAATGAGCGTGGTATAAGCACGGAATCCTAAGGCTTACCAGAGAAGCTGGTGCAAATGCAGGAGGAGAATGTGCGGCTGCGTGAGTGCTTTTCCGCGGCGAAAGCCCGATGAAGACACCGCAGCGGACGAGGGCCAGGAAACGAAGCAACGGGGGGCGCAGCCGGGTTGTGGGTTGAAGAATATACTATGCATAATAGTTAAGAGATATAGAAAAAAAAGGAGACCAGATCTCACAGACACGGCGAGGCGAGCATCAGCGGTTTCTCCCTTAGTTATATCTCACCACACCGTGTCGCGTAACAACACCCTCACTGCCCAAACTGCTCCCTCCCCAACCTCCCCATCAAATTCATCTTCAACCACCCCTACTCTACAATCTCCTCCCTCCTCACCACCAAATTCCCCACATCCCAATTCACACGAACATACCGCCCGCTCAAAAAACCCCTCTCCACGCCCTCCCAGCCTGCAAGCCACGTCCCCAGCCCCGCCAGCAGCGCCGGCGTGTCCTTCGCAAACGGCATGAAAGCGTCGATCGTCATGCTCATTAGCACAATACCTAGATGGAGAGATACGGCCAGCACATTGGGATTCTCGGCCGCGACGTACGTCATGAGCTGGAAGACGACGAGCTTGCTGAGGTCGTAGGCGGAGAGGGCGGGGAAGACTTCGTAGGCAGCGCTGGTGGTGGGGGTTAGGATTTTAGCGGGGGTGTGGGGGGTGGAGAGGAGCGCGAGGAAGGATTGCGTTACTAGGAATGTGCCGTGGATGTTGAGGGTCTGGCAGTGTGCTAGTAATCACGAAGGAAAAGCGGTGGAGTGGAGGGGGTTGGGTACTAGTTCTTCCCACGAGGCTGCTTGGTCGATGTCCTTGACTGGTGCGATGGCTTTGAATACTCCGGCGTTGTTGGCAAGTACGTCTGCGTGACTGTACTTCTGCTTGATTTTCTGGAAAAGCGCGGCTACTGATGCGGGGTCCGCGATATCGGTGGGAACTGGCAACGTCTCCAGTTTTGGATATTTCTTGTTCATGGATTCTGCAACCTCTTAGAGCTTCTTCGCGTCCCAGGCTACTAAGACGATGGCTTTAGGCCCTATAGCCGCGAAGGAAGGAACGAAATCCCTAGATCGTCAGCATTGCGCGCAACTAGGTGGGCGGTACTGGTCGAGCTCCTTGGCCACGGCTAGCCCCAGTGATGAGGATGACTTTGCCCGCCTGCGAAAGGGATGATTGGGTAAGATCAATGGCAGGATAGACATTGCGGTGGGTGGTTGCGGTGAACTGTTGGGTGGTGACGAAATGTTCGTCTGGTAAGGTCTCTATAGGGAGTTATGGATAGAAATTCTCGGAGGAACGTAGTGGTTAAATCGAAGAGGAGAAGTGAGAAGGTACCTGTTCGTTTGTTGCTGAGAGCGCATGCTAGATACCAGCTCTTTATATGCTAGCCTCTAGTGAAGCTTGAAAGGAACCCTTTTAGTAGTATAGGAGAGCAATGCAGACTAAGGCACGGGTTTGCGCATGTAATCAGGACGGCGCTTAGGAATGAGAAAGGAGGGTGGTGACGTATCGCAGAATACCTTCGCTTATACGAGACGGGATAGAGGAATTAAAGACTCTTTTGAGAGAAGCTAAATAGTAAGTCAGAACAAGTCTCCTGGTGCACACTAGCGTGCTGCACAAACAGGGGTGTCTTCTTACCCAAAGAAGCTAGGCGCCCTCACTCTCCACCTCTTCTGCTATCTTCCCCACCGGCGTAGCCCTCCGCAATATCCTCATAACCTCTTCTCGAATGCTCTCCTCGCTGTTTGCAAATACCTTCTCGACCCAAAGCACACGCTTCACGATTTGCATCAGCTCTTCCCACTCCCGGATTTGCAATCCGCCCATCACCACGGCGAGAAAGAAGACGAACCGGCTCCGCTCCATGGCATCTCGCGTTTCGACTGCGGCAAAGTAGATCACCCAGGCGAGTAACGGCTTGAGATCGCCCCATTCCACCATGTGGCTGTGAAGAATTGAGAGGAGATTCCGCGAGATATTGAACGTCCAAACTGGACGGGCGCCAATCCACCGCCAGACTGGTGCTAAGAATAGCATCGTCCCAAGCCGACACACTTCTTCGATGACGTTCTCTTGACTGCTTCCACGGACTAGCGGTCGGATAGCAAGCAGACGGACCATTGTGGGCTCCATCCAGCTTCCAGTCGTTGCAGCAAGTCGGAGCTCCTTGTCGGTAAAGGCGCGCTCGAGCGAGATGAGTTGGTTCACGTCGTCAAATATCGATATCCAGTCTAGCAGTGTGGGTAGCTGCTGTTTCCACTTCAGCGAGATGGCACTGTAGGGACGAGGTGAGTGTGGTGGTGACTTCGAGTCAGCTTCCCATTGACGCGGAAGTGTAACGATTGACGGAATGTCTTGCGAGAATGCGCCGACGAGGTCACACCTGTTAGAGGATTAGCGGTTCCCTAGAAAACTTTTTCCCGAGTAGGAGGGTTAGAGCACGAGGTGGAAGGCTTACCAGGACATGGTAATTCGAAGCTCCTGTTTGGTTATCTTGTCTATCCCACCTCTTAACTGCGTGATCCTCATCATTGCATTACGATGGTTCTCCCATCCAGCAAAACCCCCGAGAATATACTGTCCTCTCGTAAGTGACCAATCTCCAAAAACTGGATCGAACTCACATGATGGCACATGAAGGCTCCAACAGCACCTAGAAGCTCGTCACTAGTGTGATGCCGGGGGTCCTTCATCTTCTCGCCCATCGAGCGGATGGCATTGTTCTGATGCAACAGGCTTACTGCGTCGTCCTGCGTCACAAATGCACCATTCAGCTCCTTGAGCATATACAGCCGCGAGTTTCCGAGCACCATATAGAAGGCTGCAGGGTCTGCTAGACCCACGGGCCACCATGAACCCCGGAGCTGACGCGAATGGCTGCTGTTGTTTCGAAAGACTAGCGACGGGTGAGCATGTGCACCGCACATATAAGGTGGACCTCCCACCCTCGAATGAGACTCACTGTATGCAACAAGCCCACGCCCCGTCTCATCCAGGTCGATCGGGTACGCGCTGAAAGGGTCGACCTCCCCTCCACCAAGCCGCTCGATGCTCGAAGGACTCCCTGCCGGCGTACGAAATTCGAGCACAATCTCGTTTCTTTCACGTCTCGTCTTCGGTTTTCTGCGCGCTTTGCCGACTTCCGCCATAGCCAGCCGCCGGATTCGAAGCTGCGTCTCCTCATCTTTGAGCTCGTCAGGATGGGAGAGGTTCACGAAATTAAAGGCGGGTTTTGCCGAACGATCCATGGTGCGAATAACGGTAGCTACTCCTTGCTATACTGCTGAAAGACACGAGTTCAAGGTTGATATATGCCAAGTATCCCATGGAGGAAGCAAACGTTACAGGTTTGTCGGTCTGGGCGGTACTCCTGATATTTGGGGGCTGAAATGTTAGAGTGCAGCCTCGTTGTGGTGGCGACGTCATCGCCTCTGGCAGACCGCCGTTACATATGGGGAAAAGAAGGCCAAGCCACTGGTAGAACATCTCAGAATTATTTGGCGTGAAGCTGGTGACGAAGCAACGTACGGTGCGGGCAATGGAAGACGGAGCCTAGCGTCGCTAGCGCACGATCGAATTACTAATGGCAGTTTAGCTTTCATAAGCATCCGGAATTAATAACCGATTAGAAGCTTCGCTGGCATACCTTGAAGATTTGGCAAACATGCAACTGCCCTTTTTCATTCCCTTCTTTTCTCATTCATATTCGGACTGCCCTCATCCTTCGCGTAGGCTCCAGGCTCTGACACGAGCCTCGGCGCGCTAATCTACTCCAGTACTAGCGCGCTTCGCTTCCCCGTCCATAAATTTTCTCCGCCAACCTCACCTCTCTTCCTCCCTCAA
Source organism: Trematosphaeria pertusa (assembly GCF_010094035.1). Lineage (NCBI taxonomy): Eukaryota > Fungi > Ascomycota > Dothideomycetes > Pleosporales > Trematosphaeriaceae > Trematosphaeria > Trematosphaeria pertusa. The sequence goes on along the minus strand of NW_022987222.1, from coordinate 333,652 downwards.
CGCATCCATCAGACAGTTCAGCCACTCATCTCACTAGCATCCTTACGTTTTGTATCGAAGCGACTCGAGACTCCATGGGTATTCTGCGATTTAGCGATGCGGAGAGGGAATACAAGTGCTCCATTAGAGCTGGCTGCGCATTTTGTCGGTTGCGCAGGCGGTGTCATAGGGGCGGTACATTCATCATGGAAAGCTTTGCGTGGGGCTTTTCATTTATACTAACACGAAGTCTTCCTCCTCTCCGTTTTCCATCCAGTATTCGAATTCGTGCCTGAGCTGCGCGCCTTCGTTTTCGCCTATATCTGTCGGCGAAAGCCAGAATATATCCTTCCGCTCAAACGTATTCGATTCAACATTCCTCAGTACCAAAACGGCGTATTCCCTGTCGGAACAGAGCAACAGACAGACCGTCTCCGGCATCTTCTCCACGGGTTCCTGGAGCATCCAGGCCTGCGAAAGGCCACGTACCGGTCCGGCACGCGTCCACCCGCGCGTCTTTCCATCCCGGCATTGCAGATATATCGAACTCTTCTGGTCCTGTCCGTCTGCACTCATCACATGGTCTCCTGGAAACGCCTTCCCGCGAATGTGCAGTTTGCAGCCGCGAACCTCGCCAAAGGGATCGGTACCTGCAAGCTCCATCTCGTATGATCGGAGCACGATGTGCGAGTTGAAGAACGTCTTCTCTATGTCTTGATCCCAATACCCAGCATCGCTGGTATAGATCCGCCACGTGCAGCCAAAATCGTACGACGCCCAACTCCACGAAGGACGAGGAATCGCAGTAGGCATACTGACGTAAACTCTTTGCTTGGTCTCAGTGACTTCCGATGATGGATGCCATGCTAGTCCAAATGCGATATCTTCTTCCCAAAGGCCCGCAAGGTACGTCGAACCCGTCTGCCGGTGCAGCGCTCTCGCGATGCTACTTATAGCCGGCAGCTTGTCCGATTTGAACGTCAGCCTCCGGTGCGTATACTCGGGTAAGATGTAGCGGAACCAGGGCCTGTACAATGCCCAGCGCGGCAATTCGAAGTCTCTTTCCTTGAGCATCTGGCGTACTCGCTGCAGTTCTTCGAGCGTGGAGTAGTGCAGGCTTTCCATCAGCAACTGCTCTTTCTGGAAGTTCACGTATGCCACCCGTGGGGCCATAAACTCTTTCCCAAACTGTGCTCCGATATGCGAGATGCAGTATGAAGGCACGTTTGCGGAGGGCTCGTGCCATACTTCGTAATGCCGTCGGCATTCCCAGAGGATCCCAACGTCGAAGAAGTGCAGGATGCGAGGGGATACTACGCGCTCTTGCAAGGCCCACGCCCGGGACTGGAGATGCCGCGCCTCGGTTTTTAAAGAGCGAGAATCGGATGCGCGGAAGATGAGTGTGGCAGTCTGGCCGTCGGATAGGGGGCTCGTGATCGTGATGGGGACACTCATTCCTTCGTCCGGGCCTACGTTGTCAGTGAACAGCCCTCCTCTCGAGTCTTCGCTCGATTCTGCGGCAAGTGTGACGGTAGAGTTGCTGTAGATGGCGTCCATTCTTTCGCCCTCGTGCCTCCAGTCTTCTAAAGAGCCTTGGACGATGCAGAGCGCGTCAATCCAGAGATAATCCAGGCCCAGGCGGCGAGTCACCTCGATAGCTTCGCGGAAAGTTCGAGGCAGCGTATCCACAGCAATACCGGCCTCCCTCTCCTCCAGCGTATCCATTGTCGTCTTAGCAGAATCAGGGAGCCCCGCCGCACCCCAGCAATGACTAAGCGTCGCGTACCTGAGCCGTTTCTCCTCCTTCGGCGTAGAAACCAGCCTCACTCCATCCTCCCCACCACCTACATCAATAAGCCGCCCTGGCCAACCCCTTCCCTCTGCGACATCCTCACAATCATGCCCTTCCTCACACTCCCCCATCCACCTACTCGCCCTCTCTAAATGCCACCCCGACCCCGAAAACGCCCTCTCCCTCTCCCACGTAACGCCCAACCCCCTCGCAACATCCTCCTCCCCCACCGTAACATACATCTCCAGCCTCCTCCCCGCACTCTCCGCGCGCACCAACCCGCCATCCATAAACGCCCTGAGCACGCTCCCACTGCCCGTCTGCTCAATCTTCAGCCTCACACCCGTACCACCAGTCCTACCCGCTCTTTTAAACTCCATGAGGATAGACTTAGCGTCCGGCCACAGCCGCCGACACAGCATGCAGTCCAACGAGTCCCAGAACTCGTTCCAATCGCGGGCGTGCTGGAAGCCCGCGGGGCTGAGGAGCGACTCGACGGTTAGCTTTTCGCAGAGCGAGCAGGTGGAGAAGAAGAATTTGATGTATTTTCCCAGGGAGCGCTTGTGGCGGGTGCGCTTTTCGGGGTAGCGGTGGGTTAGGGACATGGTTTGTTGGGAGGTAGGAGGTTTGCAGAGATAGGGGGCCTAGGGATGAGTGTTTTTAGGGGTGAATACTGCGAGATATGAGCGGTGGGGGTACAGAAGAGGGATGTGGTGGGTTGTGGATATGTGATGTTGAGGGAGCTAGAGGTTGAAGGCGGTGCACAGCCACGAAACTCAGGCACTTCTGAAACGGTACTAGTATGCTCCTAGGATGAACGCTAATAATGAACTACATTATTACCATGACCGTCTCCCCCAAAATATTCGTATAATGGTTGTGATGTTCACACCCACCCTATGAGACCATGATGCTGCGGCCACCACCATCTAGCCTATAAGCTTTAGACCCGCTCACCCAGCTCCTCCCTCGCCTCTACGGCGCCATTAATCTCATAGTCCTTGAACTTCCTGCTCCCAATCCTCCTTTCAAACATAATATCCAACTCCTCGAACGTCCTATCCTTGGTCTCCGGCAAGCAAAAGAAGCAATACACCGCACACAAGAAACTAAGACCCGCGAACAAGAAGCCCAGCTTGCCCCTCCAGTTGCCCTGATCCTCGTTCAGCGCGTAAGGGATGACGACCGAGAAGACGATAGAGACGATGTGGCAAGTGACCGTAGCGAGAGCGATCGTCATCCCGCGCAATTTGGCGGAAGATACTTCGGCGAGAAGGATGAAGCAGAAGGGGCCGATCGTGATGTCGTAGATGAGGTTGCAGATGAGCATTAGCGAGCATTGAGCCCATGTTGGCGCGTGGGAGGAACGAGGGGCAAGGTCGATCGCGCCAATCAAGAACAAAAGTACAGCAAGGCCAGTGCAGCCCCAGAAGTACGCTGTCCGGCGGCCGATGTAGGATGCGAGAGGCCAGGAGAGGCAGGTCCCTACGAAGCCAATGGCCGTGAGCCCAAGATTCATAGAGAAGGCGTTGGAGGCATCGAGGCCAGCGAGCTCGAAGAAGTAAACCGCGTAGTCGATGAAGAGGATGTTGCCAGTGAAGGCCTGCATATCATACGCCATCACACATATGATGAGACGACGAAAGTTAGCGCCTCGGAAACAATCCAGGATCGTTGGCTTGTCTTTATCGTTATACGTTGTTTCTAGGCGCAGCGTCTCTTTGATGTGAGCGAGCTTTAGCGAAGGTTCGACATCGGATGTAGCGAGACGACGGAGCGACTTCTCAGCTGCCTCGTACCGTCCTTTCTTGCAGAGCCAGTATGGCGGGTCCGGACAGAAGTAGATGATTGACAGCATAACAGCAGGGAGAGCCCACTGCGTGGCGATGGGGACTTTGTAGGAGTACTTGCTGTCGATGCCATTCGTCCCTTTCAATATACCCGAAGCAATAAACTGACCAATGACAAAAGCGAGGTTGGTCATGGATGCTGCGAAGCCACGAAGAGCGAGAGGGCAGACCTCTCCAATGTAGGCCGACGCGCAGATGGGGTAGAAGGCGATGATGCATCCGTTGATGAGCTCGCCGGCGAACAGTTGTCCTGGTGTGTGCGCGAAGAACTGCAGGAAGATGAAAGCGACGGACATGCCGGAGCAGGCTGCCATCATGCACCGGGGGCCAAGTTTGTCGTATGCGAAACCGGACGCGAGTGCTCCACAGATTGCTCCTAGCTTGTTGGCATAGTTGAATGCGGAGACCCAGTGAGCGGCAACGATGTATGTACCGTTGAATTCGTATCCGTAGTCGCGCTTGAACGGCTCAAGACCAATCAAGCTTCCGACGATACCGCCGTCCATACCTAGAGAGTTGTAAGCTCAATCTTGCAAAGATAGAGCGAATGGCTACAGACCTTTCAAAATAGTGGCCAAGTTGATGAAAAGACCCCAACATATGGCAGGCCAGTACAGCTTCGCAGCTTGCCAGAAGCCCATCGCATGCTCAACCTCCGTGAACTGTAAGGACTTCTCAGCCTCCTCGGTAGAAGCGAAGCCGACATCGACGGAGGGTGATAATTCTTTCTTCAGATCCTCCTTTGGGAGGTCTGAAGTGGCTTCAGTCATGGTGATCGCTGTTTATGGATGAGAAGAAGGCTATGTGAAGTGTTTGGAAACGAAGAGGTGTTTGGAAACGGATACAAGGTGAGGATATATAACTCCCACTTTCGGTAGAAATCCAGTCATCTTATCTCTGCTGCCGAAGAGGCCGGGCTGATGATAGCCGTCTGGCACCCTTTGGCCTAGGTCTAGACGAGGAATGAGTTGGTCGAGTTCAGGTTCAAGATTGTCGGTAATCCGCTCGATGGCCTGAGAAAAGGGTTGTTCTGATGACCCACCCCAGAGTCCATGGTTGATCTATGCCGAACTGGGAAGTTTTAACAGTCGGGGTTCCACGAGTCAGGAGCGGTATTGAGCAGCTAGCCCGTTGTGGCATGGGATGGGCGTAGTGCATGACACTAGCGGCTATCGTGATGTTGTCGAGGGTGGGGTTGGTCGGAGCGCTTATCCCCGCGAAGTGCTTCCAGCCTGTGTAGGAGCTGTTCGAATTGTCAGTGTTAGCAAGGCGCCGGTACCATATCTGATAAAGCCAACAGATATCCTCATGCGCCAACAGTTCGATAAGCTTCCACTCCCAGTTCCTCTTTGAATCCTTTCGTCCTAGTCGGCGCGTTCGTCATTGCCATCGTTACGTTGTACTTGCGATGATTGCCCCAACACCCAAACCCGAGGTGACTCTCATCGAGCTCACCTCGGATGAGCTTAAGAGCAAGACCATCGACTCCCACAACTTGCAAGCGGCGGTCGAAGCACTGCACCGAGATGGCATCGTCGTGCTGAAGAATGCTGTCTCAATCGAGCACCTCGACAAGCTCAATGCTCGAATGGTACCGGAGGCAAAGCAACTGTACGCGAAAGCTACGACGCATCGTAACTTTGGCGAAGCTACCGGCAATATCCAACAAGAGCCAGTTCCGGAGCCCGAATATATATTCGAAGACGTCATCGCCAATCCATGGGCAACGAAGGTGATCGAGTGCATGTTCGGCCCAAGTCCAACCCTCAGGTTTTACAGCGCCAACACAGCTCTCAAGGCCACCGGTCGACAACCTCCACACATCGACATCAATTTCGATTTCCCGAAAATTCCGTTTGGATACTGCGTAAACATCAACTTGGTCGATACCTCCACTGAGAACGGTGCGACCGAGGTCTGGCTAGGCAGTCACGCCGACACAGACGTCAGCGTCCTAGACCCATCAGTTAAACACAAGCAGATCCGGGAAGAGCTGCAGGAGGAGAGGCGCAAGATCAGTCCTCCTATTCAGCCCAGCCTCCCGAAAGGCTCTCTTATCATCCGCGATTTCCGGCTATGGCACGCGGGAATGCCGAACAAGACAGACGAACCAAGAGTGATGCTCGTAAGCATTCAGTTCCCGAACTGGTACAGAAGCGAGCAGAAGATCCAGCTGCCGGAAAGCGTGAAGGGCAAGGTCCAATGGGGTAGCGTGGTGCCTTGCGTGGACTGGAAGCCTGATGGTTACGACTACCTGAAGGGATCGCACGACCTTGACTTCTCTCTCAAGCCTTGATCACAGAATGGGATGATTTTGTCGCGCTCCGTAGGTAGTATCATGCAAGATCCACTTCTCGGCCTCGCCGTCGTAGAATGACTTGAATGCAATCAATTTTGGACATCCCATCCAATCCATTCGTGATTTGTTCCATGTCTTTCGCCGCCCAAACCTCCTCAATATCTCTCATAACTCTTCTCAGACTTGGGAACTTCCGGGATTGGTACATAGCCTGAAATCTTTCCCTAATAAACTGTCGTTGAGCATCGTCGACGGCCTCGCATCCGGCAGTGAACAGCGGCCAAATATGCGATGAGGCAAGAGAAGAATCGACGCTAATCTGCTCGATGCATGTGATGCATTGCTGAACGTGGTTCAGAGTGCTCGGGTTCGGAGCACCAACATCCAACCAACCCCGGTAGAGATATATGAATGCGGCATGTCGGTACGCCTGCGCTGTAAGATTGATATCTCTGGAGTCTTCGGGGTCGCCCTTTCCTAATGGGAAGTCCATGGCGAGCAGGCTTTGCTGAATCTCAGTCCCGAGCGCAAAACTTTCCTCGGACAGGTTTGATTGATTTGAGGAATTTCTCTCTGACTTTGCTTTGTGCTGCAGCTCGCTAATCCGCGCAACGACGTGGAGTACTTCAGCAACGCTTTCCATACTGGCCGCACCCTCGATCGCACGGAATTCAGATGTATGGTCGACAAGAGGTCGCGATCCTCTCGAGACAGACGATAAGATATCGTGATATGCAAATAGGCTGAGCAGGAACCTTGCGCTAGCTGACGTATTCCACGCGGCCAGACCGCCATTCCGAGCAATCATTGCTTTAGCTCCGATTAAGTGGTTTGCCACATGAGGCTCCTCCTCTTCTCCAAGCAAGCGCGCGGACACTTGCATCATCATGACAGTGGCCAGGGCTTGCTCCAACTCTGCCTGGTGCGGGTCTTGGATAAGTTGTTGGAGAAGGATGACAGCATCTCGCTGATGGCGGTATGCCTGAATCCGGAGGGTGACGTCGTTCGAAACTACGGCAAGGTGATTCGCGGCCATAGACAGAACGGTCGATCGCAAGGCGCCGTAGTTGTAGGCCATCGAACCTAAGTGGACTTGGAAGGGGTTCGGCTGTCGCCTCCTCGGAGCAACGGATATCAGCAAGGAAAGCTGTTCAATCCAGTAGTGTAGGAGCCGCCTGTCACTCTGGGAGAGGTCAGGGGCCAGTTGAGGCGGTATAGCCGGAGTTAAAGCCATAGCGGTCTCTCGAAGACCTTCATGCGGTGGCTTGTCAAGCATTGCCGGTGCAGACCTAATGCTGGAGACCGAGACCGGGCTGGAAATGGACGATGGGCTTGCGACTGACGTTTGGTCGACTGATCCTCCTCGTCCGGCGTTACGAGGCTCGCTGGATGTCGTGACGGCAGCATTTCTCCATTTGAGTTTGACTCCATACCCCTTACACTCTTTGTTCAAGCGGATGCAGCGTCCACAATGAGGTTTCTGTTCGTCGCATTTATAGCCCGTTTCGCGGCAAGTCCAGCATCCGGTCCGGGTTCGTTTGTGGCCAGCCATGATCGTATTCGCGACGGTATTCGTCCAAAGCAGGCAGATGCAGCCCCGACTTATCAATGCGGGCGTTGGCGCATCGCGGCTACTTCCACATATTACGATCCAGATGTAGGGGACAATCAGGACGCCGGTAGTTTTTCTGGAAAGTTTCGAGCAAGGGGATGGGTTCCACGCAGATACGGTTTGACGTAATCTTCGAGTCCCCTCAAGGAATGTGGCCTGATGTCTCTGCGAAGGATAGTGATTTCGAAATGGTAGAGGATCACACCACTCTCGGAGGGCGTGGATTCTGAAGGTTGATAAAAGGTCGGAGCTGTGCAGACGGAAGAGGCAAGTGGGCCAGAGGACCCACTTCCGCGGAGTCGGTCCGATCAGATAAGAGCCTAGCGCCCAGTCGGATATGCCGCGACTCCTTCGACACGACAGCCACGATGACTACCAGCATGTCCTATTCATGTTGATGAGTATCTACCGTTGAGCATTCGCCCCATCCGAGGATCAAACCGGCTTGTTCTGTAGCGTTCCGCAGCCCCTCGTTCCCGACCATGCGGTCTCTCGTCGATGCATTTTAGACCTTGTAGGGGACGACGACGGCGAGCGACGACTGGGTACTCTCCTCTTGCCGTCTTGGTCCTCTGTTTTCAACTTGCGAGTCCACTTTAATGAAGAGTAACGCATCTATCTGCCCAATATGGCTTTCGACTCTTCAGGTTCCAAGCGCAGCCATCGCTTCGCCATTGTGGGCTTTAGAGACCGAGGCAGGCAAGCACAAAGACATGTACCAGGAGATGATGCTTTTTAAGTTGCTATCGCCTTTATCTCCCGAATTCCTAGCTCGCCACGAGCAGGCAGATCCGGCGCAAAACGCATGAGGGCTACCTGTGCGCTTTTTGAAGTGAATTCAAGCCACTGGAACTACCTTGTGGGGCAAGAAGACAGAAGACGCTCCATAGTATGTCGTTGATACTGTTTGGCAAGACCCATTGGGTCTGCGACTGAATTATAGGACTCGCCGTTGTGGTCCGGAACCGGGAGTTGCGGAACATGTAATCGGGGCGTCAGATTTTAAAATTCCAACCAGATACCGCAAAGGTAACCACGGAGGAGAAGAGAGCAAGCGCAGCATCATAGGTTCATTACCCCGCTTGTTGCGGACTTGCACACTTATCAGCACTGATCTGGAATCACTTTCGATCACTTGAGTTCTACCACCAGAGAGCAGGTAAGAATAGATCCACATGTTCCCTCGAGTATATTTTTTTAGCGAAGCCGTAGCAACCTCGAGGAGACGGAGAGAGTAGCAGGAGTGTGAAAGAAAGCGAACGTTCCATGTAACCATTGGTAGCTGGGATGCAGCAAGAAGAGCAGGACATAAGCCAGAACATGATCCACTGCCTGTGATCGACTTCGCAGAAGCAGCAAGCAGAACGCAGGGCCATGTGCAGCGCAGATTTCCTCTTTTGGAGACAGGGCGACGTTGAAAAGAAGGCCTTGAAGTGGACACTCCATGTCAACCCGCTCTCGGTCTTTTTTTGGGGTACAGGCTCAGGTTCGGGAGTCATGGGATTTTCACTTCGCAAATAATAGCAGGTTTCTTGTGTCGCAGCAAGAAGGACGATCCCGCCATGCTGGCAGCCGTGACAAGTTTTGGATTCCAGGTGACATTATTTTGCGGAGTAATCCATTTTAGCGCCGTGGAAAGCTCCATCGCGAAATGCTCCAGTACTTTTCGTCCGCGCTCCATGAATGGTGTTTTCTCGTCTTCCCAAACGCACATACATTGAACAGGCCTCGTTTTCCAAAGAGGCGGCGAAAAAGACAGGCCGCCAGCATACCCACGTACCCTTGTCCATTTTCTAGTCCACAGGTCCATCGAAGATTATCACCATTCTCTTTGACGGTGTCGTGGTCAAGATTTGCAAGGACCGGAGAAACCCAGACATCACAATTCCTCCCTCAACTTTTAGTCCCCGAAAGACTTCAACAAATATCGAGGGAAAGGAAAAACGGGCCCAAGGGACATTTCTGGTTATCTCTGTTGTTTCGAAAGAGATCGCATGACGGTTGTCGTACCCAGTTTAGGATCGACGATGGAAGAGGAGACAGACTGCCATCAAATGAACGTCCTCATCTTTTAGTCCTTGAAGAGAGGATATGCTCCATGTGAGGGGCGATCTGGAGGACGGAGGTGAAGTGCCTATATATACACACGTCGAAGAGGGCCGCAATTCATGACCATTTCGGCGCATGGTTTGCTGTCGGGACCCTGGTCGAGTCTGAAGGATCATCTAGAGAAAGCTGCCATGCGCGCCCCTGGACAGTACTTTGAGTTCCCAAGAGACCACGAAATAGAGTGAGGAGCAGGCGAGGCGCGGAGGACATCTGGGTCCCAGCTCCAGTTTTAGAGGAGGCGCCATCAGGGGCCACGCCAGTCTTTTCTGGAGCTGAGGGCCGCACACGGGAACGAGGAGCATGCATTGCCGAAGGTCGGCGTTTTAAGTCTTCGAGAAAACAGACATTGTGTGCAGAAAAAGAGTTAGGAAGTGGGCGAGGGGGTTTATATATGGGCATACGGAGGATAAGAGCTAATGAGAGACGGTGGCCTGTGACGTGGTGGCATATATTAGAAATTAGATGATCATCACCTTCAGTTCCCCATGAACATCATCCTTCCCCATGGCCGAGGAGCCAACCCTACGCTCACTCACCCCCTTCGTCACTCTCCTCAAACAAGCTTTTCTCGAAAGACCTCACCCACCTGAACACCCCTTCGGCAGGATCCATGATCGTCACGAAATGCGTCTCCCCATTCGTAACCGGGTAATCCAACAACCACCGCTTCAACTCCTGCAGCTCCACTCCCTCTTGATCACCTTTTGGCCCTCCCCTCCCCCTCTGCCTCAACCTTCTACACCTCTTCTCCCACTTCGCAACCATGCACCCCTTTCTATCCATGCTCTCATCCACAAGCTCTTTCATTCCTATGCCGAAGTGGTGAGTCTTTGCGTGAGCGGCGTGGGCTGCTTGCGCATTGGTCGAGAGCGATTCGTAGGAGACGTCGTGGTTAGTGACGGTAACGAAAGTATCTGAGCAGACGATGTTGGCTGTTACGCGGTCTTTCTCGAGTACGATGGTTTGCGCGCCTGAGCAGAAAGTGAGGTAGGCCGCGGTGGTGGGAATGGAAGGGAAGTCGCGCGCGATGTTGGCCAGGATGTGGCTGGGGACCGGAGGAATCTCTCGGGTCATATCCGTGAGTGCATAGCCAGGAGTGTCGTCCTCCCTATTTTTCCGCTTGCGGTTCTTGGTGCGCGGCGCCCTCGATGGTGGGAGCATGACATCCCTCAGGTGTGCAGCGATACATGGTCGAAGCCCGAGCAGAACCATCAGAATATGCCCGTAAAACTTGCAGTTCGACCACGTCGAGCGGTCGTCGTTGTGGTACGGTCGGAAATTCAGGGACAAGCTGAGGCCCTTGGTCACACCCGTCACGACGCCCACGAAGCCCACGTAGTTGATCGTCCGCGCAACGACCTCTCCATCTGGCTTCTCTTTGAACTCAAACTGCGCGATGGCTTCCTTGAGCTGCGGCATGCCCCAGTCCAACGTCCGGAAATGCATGATTTTACTCTCCCGTTTGCCCCGCTCTTTGACGGGTATCCCCCCACTTGTACATCCCATGAACAGGTCCAGCAGGACGTTGTATGCGACCAAGAGGTACATGGGCACCTCGGTAACCTTGGAGATGCCCGCGAGTTCGGCCGTCTGCTCCTTGCTGTGAAGCTTTCGGAGGATGAGGCGCGCAACGAAGTGGAACAACTTCTTCGGAAGCTTGACCGATTCGAGCAGGTCATCGAAGATGTGTGTCAGGCCTTCGATTACAAGCTTATAGTCCTTTGCGACCTGAACATATCGTTGCTCGGGCGGGAGCGAGAGATCTATCGTGTATATGGGAGGGACGGTATCGAACGAATCAGTCGACTCGGCATCGATTTCGACGGTCCGTATCACTGCTTCATGTGGTAGCGTCTCGGAATTGGCGTCGTGGGTACTATCGTGCGGTTTCGCGGCTCTGGCGGCCTGTGATCGTGTACGCACCATTCTTTCTAAATCTTGAAGAATCCGCCGTAGAAGAGTGTACTATATCTTTGAGGTTAAGAAGACGAGCTGTATTTCACTGATGTCCGACTCAGCCCTCAGCGCAAAGCGCTTCTGCCTGATCACCGACGGCCGGAAGTCTGAGCGGGCATTCGCAGGCTGAAGTCCTACCTATCGCGAGTAGGAGGGTGGCAGGCCTGCGACCAATGAGACCCATCATCGCAAAGAAGAAAATGCTGCACGTCTTCCAGTAGCTTGTGACGGCGATGTCCATGGATGTAAGCAACGAAAAGGTGAAACGGCTGACTAACCGGACTGATGCAAACACATCAAACAGTGGCTGGCACGACTCATGCAGCTTCCCCGAACCTTCCCCACCAAACTAACACCCTCGGCTCATCCGCAGCTCCAAGGGAAGTGCTTAGCCGCCCTCCCACCATGTCGACGTCGACTTGTTTTATAGCTTTAATGCACTCCAAACCTCCCTCATACCGCCAATTCCACGCTCATCCAAGCTAGCAGAAGGATTGAGAATCATGGGCCATCAACCGCCACCACTCAGCGGCATCCGCGTCTTGGAGTTCGCGGGCTTAGCTCCAGGTATATCTCCAATCTTCTAGTCTTCAACGGCATGAATAGAGACGATGCTGATGAAACCAAAAAGGACCCTTCGCAGGCATGCTCCTCGCCGATTACGGCGCCACCGTCCTCCGCCTCGACCGCGCCCCTGCACAACCCACCTCGGACCAACTCACGCGTCGCAAAACATCCATATGCGTGAACCTCAAATCCCCCAGCGCGATTGCCCTCATCAAGAAGATAATCCCCTCCGTCGACGTAGTAATCGATCCCTTCCGGCCCGGCGTGCTAGAGAAGCTCGGTCTCTCTCCCGAAGACGTCCTCCTAAAGCTCAACCCGCGGTTAATCGTAGGTCGGATGACAGGCTTTCGAAGAGACGGGAAATACAGCATGATGGCAGGCCACGACATAAACTACATTGCGGTAAGCGGTGTGCTGAGTTTATTTGGACGGAAGGGGGAGAAGCCGTATCCGCCCGGGAATGTGGTGGGGGATTTTGCGGGCGGAGGCGCGATGTGCTTCCTGGGTATTCTGCTCGCGCTTCTTGCTCGGGAAAGATCAGGCTTTGGACAAATCGTAGAGGCGAACATGGTGGACGGGAGTGCGATTTTGGCGACAATGCCGCGCATGGGGCTGAAGACGCAGGTTTGGAGTGGGGAGAGGGGGACGAATATGCTAGATGGTGGGGCGCCGTACTATGGAACATATGAGACGAAGGATGGCAAGTATATGGCTGTGTAAGTTCCCTCGCGAACCCATATTATCGGATCCGTTACTAATCTCCTTCCAGCGGCGCAATCGAACCCCAATTCTACGCCGCGCTCCTCAAAGGCTTCAACCTCAAACCCTCCGACCTCCCCGGCGACCGCGACAACCAAGCCGATTGGCCCAAACTGACCGATTTCTTCACCCAGAAATTCAAGACGAAAACACGGTCAGAGTGGGAAGCGATATTTGACGGCACAGACGCGTGCTGTACGCCGGTGCTGACCAACGCCGAGCTGGAGGCTGCGGGTTTCGATCAACGGCCCGCTGTTACACTGAAGTCCACACCTGGATATGCGGTGCACGAAGGCGAAGCGGATAGAGCGGCGGCTGTAGGGCAGGGGATTGGGATGGAGGGTAGTGGGTGGAGTGAGAAGGGTTTGGAGCCTGGGGATGGTGGTGAGGAGACGCTTGGACGGTGGATGGGCTGGAGGAAGGGAAGGCATTATGATGTTGAGAATGAGGGACTCGTGTTAAAAGATAAAGCGAAGCTGTAGCGTGTGATCAGCAGTGGAAGACTATCTGCCATTCCCCCTTAGCGTTCAACAGTGCAACCTACACCCTTCGAATGACAATGCCGCAATGTGTTGATCCTGTATGCACGAAGGCTTATTCCAAATCCTAAAAACCGTAATGCCTACACAGATATTTGTACATCCATATAATCCACACACGCCTACCTCTTCTTTGCCTTCGGCTTCGCCGCCTTCTGCGAAGTCCGCAACCTCTTCCTCTCCGCATTCGCGCTCTTCCTCGCCTGCGACTTCCGCCACGCCGCCCACCGATCGCCCGGCACAAACTCCTGCACCCGCACATTCGCCCTCTCCGCCGCCCGTCCAATCTGCCAATTCGCCTCCCGATACGCATACCCCTTGCCCATCACCAAATTCCTCTCCGGTTTATCCCTGGGTGTAGCTCTTACGCTCGTTTCGCTGCCCGTTCCATCGCCAACCTGTAGGTCCGCAACGACGATTTGTCCTTCTACAGTATCTGGCTCAGCGTCTCGCTCTACGGCGACCATGTTCAGGCGTCGTTTTCGTGCGGCGTTTCGTGGATAGGGCAGGGTTTCGTCTTTCTGCAGCGCGACGCCGATGTATTGCCGCTTCGGGTGCTTGAACGGATCGCGGTAGTAGCGCACGTAGCCGGACTCAGTGGCGAAAATGCAGTGGTCGCGGCCGAATTTGCAGTTCTCGCCGGGGAACCAAGCTGTGCCGCGCTGGCGGAAGATGATGTTACCGGGGATCACGTATTCTCCTGCAAAAGTATTAGGGTTGTGGAGGTGTTGGAAGGGATAGAGAGGGTGTACCTCCGCTCTTCTTTGCTCCTAGGCGCTTCCCGGGTCCGTCCTTTGCGCCATTCGCGCGGCCTTGGGCTTGGTGCGTTGCGTGCCGGATGAAGGAGAGAGATGGAGAGGTGGAGGCATTGGCGGCGCGGAAGGCATCGAGGACGCGGGACGAGGAGACTATAGATATTGAAGCGTTTACTGAAGATGCCCGTACGGGCGCGAATATTCGTGGGAGCAGCATGGCCGTTCCGATAGAAGTTCCACGGCGTGAAGTCCATCTCAAGAATTGCTCGATGCTTGGCAAGCGCTTTACCGTTTTAGGCCTAAGCTGTTTTCCTCCTCTCCACCCCCGGGGCCGGGCCTGATCCTCCCTTCCACTGCCTCCGCTTTCCTTCGCCTTAATGCTTTTCGAGAATTCCCCCCAAGGTCTTATCTTCTCCTTTGGCTGGGAACATGCACAGTTTCCATTCCTGTGATCAGATTGCTTCCAAATCATGCGACAGCCTCCGTAACGATACCCAGAGGTAGCGCTCGCGCAGGTTCGAAACTACCTGGGACTCGACATCGTCACCTCACCTTTCAGCTTACCATCACGCACGCCCTTTCTCTCTATCTTCATATCTTCCGAGAGTGTCCTCCTCCTAGTGCCTCTGGCGCTTCCAAATCATAATGTCACGTCGGGGAAATAATCCCAACTCCGAAACGAGGGACGACATCACCGTTTGATATTCCCACTGAATCGATTCCAAAGCAATTGACCCCTTCGTCTCTGCGGCTTGCTCACTTGCTCGCGGAAAGCGTTTGAGTCTGTTTCTGGCCGTGTCACACAGCCCAGAATGGTACTTTGACTGAACGGTGGCTACGAGCCGGGAGGAATGGTCGATACCACTGACGACGACTTTTCTTCAGCCAAATAATGAAAGGCCAAAAAGAGCAGCATTAAAAGAGATATTTATGGGAAGACCGCAACAAGAAATATTTGAGCTAGGATGCGTCGGATAACGGCTGCGGTCGATACCGCAGTGTGAGCGAGCGGGGCCGAGCCCGGTTCTTGGAGACGTCTAGAAAAGCACCGCGCATTGCCCGACATGAGAATCCTCTCGAGGAGATGAAAAATTAATATTGCAACTGATGGCTTCCATGAAACCTTAATTCGCTAAACGTCGCTTCTCGGGGGCCGATTCCAAATCTTCGATGACCGCCACATTCGCCCAAGAACATCTGATCTTGCGAAAACGCCTGGGTTGGAAAACAAAGAGTACCCAAGGGCATATGCGAACTCTGCTTCCTGGGCAGTTGGAATGTGTAGCAATCCTACATGGGCGCGCCCCTAACCCCGAAATACCGACCTCTCGAGCAGCGGATAGGTGTGCCAGAGTTCGATAACGTGAATATCGTCTTCCTCGGGAAAAGGTCGTGACATAGGAATATAGACCGCGATCAGATTTCTGCATTCATTTTTCGCTCGCGGCCATTCCGGTTCCTTGGGATGTCACAGTATGGTCGTACGGCCGTATTCGAGATAGCGAGCCCTCGACTATGAAGTCGGTCGCTCCATTTCCGGACCTGAAAGACTTCGGGCTTTGGAGAACAGAGCGAGCTTGAGCTGCCGATAAGCTTCGATTGCTGCGTCTCTTGATAATGCATCGCGATCGGAGGATGGATGACACCGTGAACCTCGCTCAGGTAAAGACGACGTCCATGATGTGATGGTTGATGCTCGCGACGGCGGCAGGAATGGATGCATTGAAGAGGGACTTGGGGGCGGTGCCAAGGACATATCTTGAGAAGACTGCGTCGAGGAGACGGAAGGTGGCGACGACGACGGGGTAGAAGACATCTCGAAGATGCCAGGGAAACAGAGAGGTGGGTAGGAGCGGTAAATATGTCGCTTGACTTAACGTTAGGGACAAGGTGTAGAACACCCGTTGACCACACGGACTATTTCTAACATGCAGGATCAAGCGCCATTACGGACGAGCACGAGACATCGACCGGGTCCGGTAAAGCCTTTCTCAGGATTATAAACAGGCGCCGTCTCAAGGAATCAATTTGATAAGAGGATCGTGTTTAGCATGCAACAAGATTCGTGATCGCAAAAGGACAAGGCGAAAAGTGGTGCTCCATCCAGGTGCACGACCCACCAATTGATGCCATATCGCAAACCGCCATCTCGGTTATTCCAAACCACCAGGCCGTGTGCAGTCTAATTTGACAAATCCCGGGTCTGATAAATGCAGAGGATGCGCCAGGACTCCCGAAACATGCGACGGCGGGATGTGTGTCAGGCGGTGGATGGATGGTTGAGTATTCCAAATAAGTCCCGACGCAATCCGCGCTAGCGCATCCCTGTCCGCATAGTGCCGACTCCTTCGAGAAGCCTAACACCGCTCAGTATGGATATTTCAGGGACATGTGCATCGTGCACTTCACCGTTCTTGTGGGTTAAGAGAAGCCATAGGTGAGGGTTTACCGTATACGGGGTGGGGCTTACGACTTGCAGTCCTCGCGACCATCTTCCCGACGACCAAGATCAATCATACCCGGTTTAAGCGCGCAGTTAATCCATTCTGCAACACTCGTCATGCTGTCGCCAGCTTTGAGTTTGCTTGGAGCATCGTTGCCGGGACATTAACTTCGGGTAACCTTCAGCATCATCAACCACCACATCTTCCACCATAGGCCGCCACGAGTACCTTAGTGTCCAGTCGAGGCTGGAGCTACCATTGCCTTGCTGTTGCAAGCCAGATATCATTCGACTGCAGCCCGTAAGAACTATAGGACGCCCGATTCCGCCGTGCCGGCCCAACACGAAGACAGAAGACCACGTCGAGGATGTAGGGCCAATCCTTCGCGCGAGTTGTGAATGCAGCAAACCGAGTCATGAGTGTCCGCTATCTGGGCTTCTGCTTCGACTGGTGAGATCTTACGCGTAGAATTCCCCTACCGTCTCTCCACATCCGACGAATGGCTGACGCATTATGGACCTAATCCGACCTGCACCACCTGCATCCTTCCACTGCTGCTCTATCAGTTATGCAAGCTCGGTGTACGTACGTGAGGGCAACTGCCAAGCTTAGGAGACACAATCAATTTTTTCTGGCGCTTTCCTCGCCCTCTGGGATTAGATTGATTCGACTTGTGAGGACTTACCATTCCAGCATCTCAGATGATTAAATGCGTTGACCGATAACGCCCGGAAAGGAGTACGAAAGCGCGGCTACCGAACGCGAGGAGGCGTACGAGCAGGCGTCCTCCTTCAGTGTACCATAAGGATGGGCGTCCTTTCTTTTTGCCCGAGAAGGTCGATTCGTAATCCGCCTGTGTCCCGCAGCCCGATCAGGAAGTGGATTTGGAATCATCTTGTGCATCGCAAGTGGACCACGTACCGTGCACTTACTTGGTGTAGTTGCCTTTTGGATTTATTTGCACAGAGAGAGTCAAGGGGAAGGATTCATCATGATGGATCTGATACAGGGAGTCTCTGGACGAGGAGAAGCTATTGATCGATGGAGTGATTATCCCAGAGCTTTTGTGGAAGGGCAGTTTAAGTGGTGTCCGGGAGCGGGGTGTTTTAGAGCTGAAAGTTCCGCTGCGGCCCGATGAAGGGGCTTGAGCAGAGGAAGCTAAGTAGTATCCTGCGGTGCATTTCGATCGATACACAACAACAAGGGCTTACATGGGGCACAAGACCATATTCCGCCGGTTACCAACATATTATTAGTGTAGTGTGGTATCATATGGCCGAGGGCCCAGGCATGCTGGCGAAGGGAAAGAAGGACAACGCTCAAGGAAGAAAGATTACGCCAGGGGATGTCCGATGAATTGCCCGAGAAGATCCCATCCTTGTATGCGCCCATCGCCAGCTCAATCATCCATAACCACCCAGTCCTGCCATTCTTCTTTCGGGTCTTCTTCCAACAGCGTCTGCCGTATTATCGCGTTGTTCGCTTCATCCTTGACAGCTAGCACAATCTCTCTCTCCGTGTCGATGATCTCGTCGAACTCTAGCTCTTTACCGTACCGTAGGTCTGTAATGCTTCCGCCAAGCCTAGCCCCTGCGATCAGCCTTTCCGGCAGGCTGGGGAACGGATGCCAGTCCGCTCGATCGCAGTCGCGCTCCTTGTCCGTCTTGCTATCCCCGTCAAAAGACCAGAACTTGTACAGAGCATACACGCCTCCAACAGACCCGTCTTCGTTGAGTTTCACGGTGAGCGCGAACCGCGAATCGCGCCAGGGCATGTTCTTCCAGTTTGTTTGTTTGGGGTGCCAGTGCTCGGGTGGGACGTGTTGGATATTGCCGAGGACGCAGAAGACGAAGCCGGTCGCATCGTTGCCCTTGAGGACGTTGTATTTGTTTGAGGCCTCGCGGACGCTGTCCGGAAAAGAACGCTTTCGCCGCGATGCGGGCTTCGCGCGGTTGCTCATTGCAGGCTCGACGTTGAGGTTGATGCCGAGAATGAAGGAGCACCAGGCAGCGTCCCACTCCTTCGAATCTGGAATCAGTAGCTCGCGGTCCTTGATGGGCTCGAGGGCGTACACGCAGGGCTCTAGTCGGTATATGTATCCGCGGTGAGAGCCCAACCCTATGAAGGGAAGTTCTGAATCTCTGCTTTGAAGCAAATGCTCTTCGAGTAAGCGGATTTGCGATTCTTTTGTGTAGTCCGTTGCGTGTATCGTCAGCATGAAAATGTCTGCTGGTGGTACGGTTCGCCTGTCCCGGGACGTAGCCCGCGCTTGCCTAAGCTCCTCCTCTTGCTGCTGGAAATACCATGCTAGGAAGCGCTGGATGTTGTCCCTTGTCTTCAGCTGCTGGGTCAGATATCCCAGTCCGTTGCTGAAATCAAGCGTCTCCAGATCATTCTTCATAGCCCATATTTGGCCGTGTGTTGCTGCAATCCATCGAAAGTCGGTCTCGGTGAGAGTGTCCATGGTGAAACGAGGATAGTCCGCGGAGGCGAATAGATGAACTCGAAGAGTGGCGAAGTTCGAGGGTCGACGTGATCTGGTGTGAGGCTCTGGAATGCTGGAGAATGACCAGTCACCCACAAGAAGCCGGATGTATGACGTGCATTCCAGGTTAGATGTATCCCACAGGTTTTTAATTCGCTTGCAAAAACACCGCGGGGAACTGTAACGTTTGGTGGGGAGCTGACTGGGGGCAAAGCTGCCGCGTATACTATATAGAAGATCCCTAAATGAGGAATTCGAGACGAACATACGCACGTGAGCTCGAGACGAAGGGCCGAGTGGAGAGCAGTGGCGCAGCGGTCCGGAGCACTCCATCCTGTAGTCTGCGAAGTGTCCAACCTCTGCTCTTTGCCACAGATTCGGTTCGACACCTCGCAATCCCGCAATACCTTCTGGACCGGCATATTAACAGCCCATTCAGAGGAGAGGCTTATCGAGGGAACTCGCGGAGAGACGAAATCAGATCTCTTTCCCCAACTACACAAACAAAGCGGCTTCATCCTGATATGGGCTCGCGGGTAGCCTAAAATTGCAGCAAACTGCAGAGCGAGCATACAAATATCCATAGCGGATAAACAGCTTTTAAGGGTCGCCGCACTCGATGTCACTGGCCCTGCGTACGTAAGCAAAGTCTTGGCAATTCCTGCTCCGAGCTTCAACATCGACCTATCTCAACGCTCTGCCACCGCTAGCAGCTCGTCTGCCGCTACCACGACACAATGCTCGCCCGAACCCTCCGTATGCGCACCACGGCGCGTGCTATTCCCCCGATCCTCCGTGCGTCCTACGCTTCGTCGCCCGCAACCACCGTCAATCAGGTCCCAGCCAACGACCCGCATCCGCGCGACCCTAAGCCCAATGTCTCCGCAACCAATGCGACGCCCACATCTTCAGAGGGATCGTTCGACAAGATCTTGGTAGAGAGTGAGGAGAAGGGCGAGGAGTTGAGGGTGACGCAAGCTCCGAATCGGCAGGGGCCGAACCGGAAGGCGATTTGGTCACGGAGCCAGCAGCCGAGGGAGATTGCGATGACGGGCCCGCGGTTTGAGCAGACTATCTTTGAGGATCAGGTACGCCCGATTTCGATACGAGGTTCTCTTTGGAACAAGATAGGCGATTTCGGCAATTGAAGGATGTGCGGAAGAGGGGAAAGGTTGGACATTGGGCTGACGAGATGCATATAGCCTCGCCCCTACGCCGCCATCGAATTGATCCACAAGCAGCCCGTCCGCTGGACCAAGGAGCGGGTCGTGTCTTGCGATGGAGGAGGAGGTCCGCTCGGGCACCCCAAGATCTTCATCAACGTGGACAAGCCGCAGATTTGCTGGTGCACATATTGCGGCCTTCCTTTTGTAAGTCTTTCTCTACTCCAAGGGCGTCCCAGCAACCACTGTTGGGCTATGTGAGGATCAATTGAACAATGCTAATCAATACAGGCCCACGAGCACCACCGGGAGCATCTTGAGTCCCTACCGCAGACGTCGTATCCCCTTGGTCCCAGAGGAGACCCAGCTGAGGTGCAAGAATCACAGAGGATTACAGATGAGCCGCTTGGACAGCGATAGATGAGACTTGTGGAACGGCGAACAATTGTATATATGTAGTAGCACTCAAGACGCATTTCCAGATGACAAAAACGGAGCAGGGGTTTTTTGATCGATCGATTTTCCGTCTAAAATGAATGAATTGTGTCTGTACCAGCTCCTATACACTCTCTCTCCTCCTATCAACTATAATGGAGCTGGGATCGGAGCTTCGGAGGATCATTGTTCCGATGGACGTCATCCCAAGCTACTTGACGCAACTCTCACAAAGCACAACGCCGGGCTTCCAATGTAGCTCCTGACAGCGTCAAAAGAATCGCTGGTACTCAACTGTGTACTAGGAACTCAAGATGCTAAGAAAGACCCTCCTCCGCCCGACGCGCCTGCCGCTCTGTCCTCACAAACAGCTCCCCCGACGATACGCTACCCAAAACCCACCACCTCCTCTGCCAACCTCCCAATCTCGCATCGAGCGCTTCAACCGGCGCCTCCCCAGATTCCTCCACAAATATACCAACGCACTCGCCTCCGCGCCGCTCTCTCATATAACCTCCTTCCTCATCCTGCACGAACTCACCGCCATCGTCCCGCTCCTCGGCCTCGCAGCAACCTTCCACTACACGCACTGGCTGCCCTCGTGGTTCGCTGAAGGCGCATGGGTACTCCAGGGCGTTGAGCGCTTTGGCAAATACTTCCGCCGCAAAGGCTGGATACGCAATGAGGATGCGAGCGAGGCAGAGATGGAGGTCCAGCTGCGGAAGAGGGATAGGGCGTGGAATATCGGCGAGGGAGGCGTCAGGGTGGTGGTGGAGTTTGCGACGGCGTATGCGGTCACGAAGATGTTGCTTCCTGTGAGGATTGTGGCGAGTGTTTCCGCGACGCCGTGGTTTGCGCGTAGGTGCATGATTCCTGTGATGGGGAGGGTTAAGAGGTTGTTTGGGAGGGGGAAGGCGAATAGTAAGGCGAGGGAGAGTAGATCTAGAGGTATGGAGACGGGGGCTGTGGATGCGGGTGCTGTGCCGAAGAACAGTGGGAAGGGTGCTGGACCTTGAGGTGGGAATACGCTCACGGACAACGCTAGCACTCTGCACGGAGGCGCTCACAGCGAAGCATATGGGTTTCGTTACCCAGTGGTATCCATAACAGAAAGGAACCGAGGAGCTCGCAACCGGTCACCTGGCGACATCCTTGCTACTTGAAAGCACGAATAGTCAAGCGGTCCGGGAAGTTTCAGATGGCAGTATGTGAGAAGGCCCGTTACTTGGTAAGCCTGCGGCCGGGCGTGTTAAGAACTAGGTTTGGGATTACATTCTGTTGAGCGGCCAAATGACCGTCCACAACACATGGAGAAGACAGCACACTCGGAGCTTACATGTTAGCCTGCAACCGAGGAATCCGGTGCGCACGCCAATCTAATACGCTCGGAGCAGCTGTGAGTGGAGCCTGCTCTTTATGCTTTCCTGCGCGCGTTATTGATTGCTTGGTCAATTTACTCTGTCCGCTTCACCCCGCTCCATACGGTCCAGTCCACCTTCCGCCCCAACACCCAATTTCCGCTCTCGGAACTCGTTTCCAGCTTCAACCTCTCAAGATGTGCTTCGACGACGGTACAACGTACCGGAGCCGTACGTACGAAGCCTGCAGCGACTCTTACCACGATGAGGTGGTCCTGGCACCTCGCCCCGTCCGACGCTATGGTCCGCGGCGTACCTACTATCCGTCTTCGTACTACACACGCCCTCCCTGCGGACGCCTGTTGAACAGCGGGTACTATGGCGGACGCTATGGGTCTCGCAACGTTGTCCCTGGTGGATATGGATACGGCGGAGGCAATTATCTCGCTGGGGGTAGAGTCCCCATGCCGAGTAATTCCGCGATGGTGAGTACAGTACCGCGCTTTCCTCTTTCCTCTGACCGATCGTTCGCACCTGCTTCCACCGCTTCTCCTCGCCATTGGCTCCGAGCTGGGCTATCAAAGCCGCTCGGACCTCTCACACGATAATCTTTTCGCATCTGCCTGCTGTCTCTTTCCCCCACCTTCAACTCACCTTCCCACCGCTCTTCTCCCGCTTGCAAGTTCCATCCCTGCGACCTCTCCTGCAACATTCACGACAGAATTCCCATCCCTGCGACCACTCTCCACATTCATCGGAATGATGGACGACTACGGCCAGCCCAAGCCCCGCCACTCGTACATTCACATGCCCCAGCCCGGCCGTCGCGGCCTCTTGGTCCATAGCCACCAACAACCCAACGGTGCCGCACCCACTGGTGTTGCGCCAGGCGGGTATGGCTATGGCTACGGCGCTGGCTATGGCTACGGCGTCGGGGCGGTCGGCGCCTACTACCCTGGGGTAACTCCCTCCAATTCCATGATCTACCCCCTCTACCACGGCCCGAACGTGTCTACCAGCACCTACTCCGACTACTCCAACTATCTTTCTCCCTATTCTTACTCCAATTATTACTCTCCATACTACAGCAGCTACGGCTGCGGTCTCGGCCTCAGTGGTGGCTATGGCGTGTATGCTAACTACTATTACCCGTACCAGAGGTCGTACTACTACACTTCGGGCGTCGCTGCTGCTCCCGCCTATTCGTACGCCTATCCCGCCACCACTACGACGACTGTCCTGCAACCGGCGGCAACGACGTACACTGTCACGAACGGCACGGTCCCGGTAACGACCACAGCATCAGTCGCAGCTCCTCGCGTGCCGACTCGCGATGAGATCCAGAATGAGAACGTGCGGATCGCTATACAGCGCGGTGCCACCAATGCGCGGAGAATCAAGCCTGCAGACGCGCTCCCGGATGATCCGTTTTGGTGCAAGGAGCGCAATGGCGAGTGGCATCTGCGGTCGTTCTATCAGATCGAAAATGAGTGCCAGCCGGGGCTCTGGAAAATTAACGCAGAGAGCGGCATGCTCACCTTCGAGCGCCTTTGATCGAGCTTGGTGAGCTCCGAATCGTTCAAGCCTCGGCACATCTTTTCGTTCGACTCCGAAGCGATTGGTCCCCATAAGTATATAGCAAAGCGACACCGTATGCCTGCGCCAGCGAACCTCTCTGTCGAAACCACACCCTAGTTCCAAGGTCCAGCTTTCCCAGCATCTCCACACAAATTGTGATACCCCTTCCTGCTTCGGTTCGATCCTACTCGGCTTCCCTTACGAATACTCAGCATTGGAGCAAGGCGTTTGCATCGGCGGTCTATGGCGATTTCTTCTTTTCTGGTTCCCGATTCTGGGCTTTTCATCTGGGTCATATGGAGTCTCCATCGTGGCGGTTCCGTGGTGGTCGGAGTGATGGTATTTCGGAGTTTCGGTGGCCCAGTCAGAGGCATGTTCATGGATGGGAAGGACTATAGACCCAAACTATTCCCTCAATGAGAATTGAGCTCCTTTGTATTCATACAATGACACAAGTCATGCTTGTGTCCCCATCCGTTCGATATGCGGTCACCACCCTGTATCCCTCAAAGGACTTGGATCTTTTCGTAGATGGATATTTCGCTAGTGAAAATATGGCATTGGTCGGCGAGCTTGATGGGCAATTGCCTCAAATAGGTCCGATACAAAAGCCCTCGTTCAAGCCTTCCTTCATAGAGCATCCTTCTCTATCCTTGATGCCTACCAACCTAGCATAACCCTCAATGCTAAGCTAGCACAATGCCAGCCTCGTCGTTCAAAGCCCCAGTCACAGCCCCAGCTGGTCTTAACCACAAACCTCGTTATGTACCGCCCTCATATCCCCCCATGCTCGCCCTCGCCGCCCAACCTCCTCCCGCAGAAAGCAAGCTCCGCTCACATCTTCTCCCCCTGAATCGTCGCCACCACCCTCCTCGTATGCCTCGCGGCGCGAAACTCCAAGTACCAAATGCCCTGCCACGTGCCCGTCGCGAGCCTGCCATTCGTAATCGGCACGCTCACGCTCGCGCCGACCAGCGCGCTCTTGACATGCGCGGGCATGTCGTCGCTGCCCTCGGCGTCGTGGCGGTACAGCCCCGCGCCCTTCTTGTCCTCCGGCACCAGGCGGTCCAGCGCGTCGCTCATGTCGGCGCGCACGTCGGCGTCCCAGTTCTCGTTCAGGCTGAGCGCGCAGCTCGTGTGCTGTATGAAGAGGTGCAGGATGCCGGTCTTGTAGGATTTTATCTCGGGGAGGGAGGACACGATGGTGTCGGTTATGAGGTAGGAGCCGCGGCTTTGTGGGGGGAGGGTGAGGGTTTTTTGGAACCTAGAGGGGGGGGGAGGTTGGGTTAGCGGTGGGATTGGCAGTGGGATTGGCGAGGTGGAGGGGCTATCATGCATGCTGAGAGGGAGGGATATGGGGAGGGAGAGCCTACCAGGCCATTGTTGGTGCCGCAACACAGATATTCGGCGCTGTGCAGCGTACGCTGGTGGGACCGCGGGGTTCGTTCGGCGGGAATACGTAGTTGTAGGGCGCCCAGATGATGGAGTGGAAGACGCCGGGGAAGAAAGCGAGTATGAAGGCGGTGAGTATGAGGAAGGTGGTGAGAGGGGAGATTGTAGTTGATTGGTGTGGTGGCATGAAGATTGGTGTTGAGGTGGGCTTGAGGGTTGATTGACGTCAGAAGCGATTGGTGGGTCCGCAGCGGTAGCGAGGGAAGGTTTAGGCGAGCGGGGGTGTTGGACGCTTTGGAATGGAGCAGGTCAGGGCATTCAGGAATAAATGGATAGACAGGGCAGAGACAGCTGGCATGCAAGCGAAACACTGCGGACAGACAGCTTCCCCGCACCTAATCAATACATACCAAGCCTATACGCATACTCTCCTTCTATCGTCGTCCGCTGAGCGCAGCAAAGTAAGTGCCCGCCCACAGAATTTTCTCTACCTACAGAATGCCGAAAACGCTTTTCCATTTCCCCTGCTAGCTATCCGCCTCATTAACCAACCGTCCAATTCAAGAATTGACACTGCGCTTTTGCTCACCTCCCTCCCTCTTTCACAACTTCGCAGCATCCTCCATGAACTCCTCCAGATTCCTCACCGGCCTGACCCCCGTACTCATCTGCAGCCCCGCCTTCCAAGCATGCACATCCGTGATCAGCACTGGCTCCCTCGCATGCCCGCCCTCAATCCCCACCAGCGCCTTCTCCTCCAGCGCCTTATCCACATCCACCAGCGTCTTGACCTCGCCCGCCAATCCGCTATCCGCTAGTCCCAGCGCCGCCTTCGCCTCATCCATAATCTTATCCACCTGCTCCTTGCTGTCTAGCTTCAGATCCGTGGTCAGATGCGCGGAGATAGCTTCGGGGATGTCGGTGGCGGAGGTGCAGGCGTCGATGCGGGATTGCAGGAGATTGGAGAGTTCCGGGGTGGAGTCGGGGATTTTCTCTTCTGTGAAGATCGTGCGGAGGACGGTGAGGGCCTGGGTCTTGGCTTCGGGGAGGGTGGGTTGCTTGGCGTGGGATTGGGCGATGAGGTGCACGGAGAGCTTGGAGCGATGGGGAGAGGCGGGGGAGATGAAGTGCGTGTAGAAGGCTTTCATGCCAGATTTTGTGAGGGGCTCGACGTGTTGGGCGTCGATTTCGGCTGTACTGTGTTAGGCGAATCCTATCTTCCGAGGAGGGGGACATACATTGCAAAAAGTCATATGCGTCGCTAAACATATGATTCCAGAACCTGTTCCCTTCCTGGTTGAGGTTCTTCAGCTTCTCCAACCGCTTACTCATCACAGCACCCTTGTGCTTCTCAAAGTCCTCCTCGCTCATGTCATCCAGCATCTTCTCAAAGCTGGTAAGGAAATGCTCGATCCTCCCCTCAAGGTACCTGCAGTCCTTCTCAGACTGTATCAAGATGCGGTAACCTGCCCATGTATTCCCTGCTACCGGGCCCGAGAAGACAACGTAGCCGAGCTGCTCGATGGTGCGCAGCTGGTTGAAGACGGGCTCGTCGGTCATCTGGGCGAGGAGGAGTTGCTTCGCGCGCAGGGTACGGTCCATGCGGTTCCCGAGGTAGAGACTGTATTCGATACAGTGGTTTACGTTTGCGGGGTCGACGAG
Source organism: Trematosphaeria pertusa (assembly GCF_010094035.1). Lineage (NCBI taxonomy): Eukaryota > Fungi > Ascomycota > Dothideomycetes > Pleosporales > Trematosphaeriaceae > Trematosphaeria > Trematosphaeria pertusa. The sequence continues at coordinate 306,918 of NW_022987222.1, read as the reverse complement.
TTGGCGCTCGTAGATGAAGTTGCTGCCGGTGGGGAGGATGAGGCTGCGGCGGATAGGCCATTGGCTGGGAGGAAGCTTCTTCGGCCTAATGGTCTTCTCCACAAGGTCGGTAATCTTCAACGCCTCCTCCTTGTAGAGGTTGCCGTGCGCCAGGACCTCAATGTGGCACTGAGCCAGGACCTGTGGGAAGAACTGCTGCACATCCTGCGGCGTCACGCCCTCGAGCTCCTTGGCCAGCTCGTCATTCATGAAGGCATGCTCGGTCCTGAACCAGCGCGAATACGTGCCGACCTGATGGAAAGGCTGTCCATAATTCCAGTTGCGGAAGCCGCGGCTCATCCGGTCGAGAACGATCTTGAAGCGGTCTTCACGTACCTCGAGGTCTCGTATCGAGACGAGCACCTTCTCTAGCAGAACGTGAAGCTTGTCGTTATAGCCCGACACAGTGATCGACAGACCAGTGCTATGGTTGTTGAAGTCGTAGACAAGGCCAGAGATATCGGCATCATAGGAGTATTCCACCAAAGCGTCGTTGACAAGATCGCGGTATATGGTAGTTAGCACCGCCGCCCTTGGCGTGATGTGGGCCATCGGCGTCCGGAAGTGGATATTCACATTAGCCTTGGGTACCCAAAACTGGTCATCCTTTTTCCACCAGATCCGGACAGCCTCGTCGTTCCTAATCAGCTTCGGTGTCTTCAGCGGCTCCTGAACCAATTTCTTCTCAACCTCAAGTCGGTTCGGAATAAACTCGTTCTTGTGCGGGAAGTGTAGTTCCGCCGGCCGCACCTTGCTCTCAAAAGCCGCTTTGAGTTCAGCGAGGAAATCCTCAGGGATCTTCTCCGTCTTGTACTCCGTCCCATACCACTTCTCTTTCCGATCCCATCCGCCCGGGAAATCCTGACTGATAACAGTGAACCGGAAGTTGTCGGGCCGCAGATAAGTCATAGCCTCAGAAATGAGCTTCGGGTCAAACTTCTTGATAACCGCAGGCCCGCTCAAAATCTGCTTCCGATCGTACGGCCTCTGCATGACGGATGCCAGAGCGCTCGTCGTCCTGCTCGGCGCGCTGTTTTGCTTAAAGCGGAATTCAACCTCGCTCATCTTGATCTGCTCTTCCACCACCCATTCCTGAGGCTCCTTCTCGCATACCATAGCGATATACTGGAAGATAATTTTGAGGATCTCCTTGTAGTGCTGAAGTCCGTCTTCGGTGAGCTTCACGTTGATATTGAATAGACCGGTACCGGGGCATAGTGATGATCCGCCCGCTCCTAGTCCGTTTGCCCATCCTTTTGCTTTGATATAAGCAAGAATACTACCTGGGCCTTCGTGTCCGATAAGGTGGCTAATATAGCGTGCCGGGTGCGACTCGTAGAATTCTTCCTCATCGCGGTATAAGAATGAGAGCTCCAAGGACCGCGAGTCATAGACCGGTCGAGCGAAAGTCTGGATCAGCAGTTCCTTGGGTGTGTAAACCGAAACATGATCCCATCGCTTCCGGGGCAAGTCTTTGTTGGGGACTTTGGAGAAGATCTCTTCGACCCACTCCTCCAGGGTATCCAAGTCCTCGCGGCCCAAAACGACGAGCTTCATCCTGTTGGCGGAGTAATGCTCGGCGTGGAATTTCATGAACGCCTTTCTGATTTCAACGCCGCGTGCGAGAGGATCATCGTGCAGCGTTGTCCAGCTGCCGGTGGAAAAGTGGTTGTAGGGATGCTCCGGGTTCGACAAGGATTTGTTGAGCTGATGCAGCCTCCAGGTGTCCATCTGAAGGTTCTTCTTGTTTTCCGAATCCACAGCCTTGATCTCCCGGTCCACCGTATCCTCGAGGAAAAGAGGACATATGAAGAACTGGCCAAAGCGATCAAGCGCTCCCCAAAGAGGCGACTGCTCCTTCGATATCGGCAGATGCTCCTGTGTAGCATTGGGAGTCGGAGCCTTGCTACTCGCCGGCGTCGACGAAGATGCGGCGAGCTCGAAGTAGTAGTTTGTCGACGTGGACGCCGTATATGCGTTCGAGTGCCCGGAATGCGAAGTCAGGTACTTGTTGTAGTTGTTTTCTTCTGGATACTGTGTAACCCCAGTCTCAGCCTCGATGCGCCTTCAAAAATAGGCACGCAAAACTTACCTTCTCGGTTCCCATAAACAGCAGATGCTCTACCGCGTGTGCAATCCCCGGCATATCCTGTTCATCGCTGAAGCTGCCCACATTCACATCCAGCGCCGCGCTCGCTTTGTCGGTCTTCGCGTCATGTATAAGCAGCACCTCCAGCTGGTTCTGCAGCGTGATGATCCTGTACGAGCGATCATCGAGCGCCGGGCGCTCCAGGTCCTCGATCCGCGGTCGACTCGCGACATCCCGACTGAGCGACTCGCTCATGTTGGCCGCAAATTGTGCTGTTCGATAAGGCTGAATCGCGAAGGTCCTTCGCGAGGTCGTGATGCGGAAGGCTGAGGCAGCTTGGGTGCCTGGCGTTTTATATACGCGGCGAGGTAGCGGCCTTGCGGTGGCGGCTGAGAAATATGGGCGTGGGATCCCTGGGTACGGAGCAATTGACAAGGCTACCAGAGCCTCAGTTCGCACCGCGTTTGTCGTGAATGTCCCACACAGTCCGCCCTGTAGTAGATTTATTTTCCCCAAAAGCCGCGTGCCCAAATATGCGTTCATCCACGGGAGGTGCTGGCGGGGCGACGGGCGTGCAAAGCAGGTCCAAACACACAACAGTCAGCCCGTTTGGCGACCCTAGCCTTCGATCGAGAAGGCTGCCCGACCCGAGCAAGCGACAAACAGGGCGAAGGCGAGGCAGGCTGAGGACGAAAGAATTCGGAAGCTGTCCTTGAGCGGAGACGTGGTGGAGGCTCTGCGTTCCGATGGTTCGGTACCGGCTACTGATAACCAAGCATAAAGCTCCACAAGTGGACCCTGGGCCCCCATAAAGAGAGCGCAACCGAGCCCGCCTCTTGCACGATTTATCCCCGCTATCGAGCTGTCCATCATGGTGCCCAAGGCCTTCGAAGCCGGCTATTCGCACACATCGGGCTTCCGGAAGGTCGTCAAAGCCACCATTCTCGTGAAGAAGAAAGAGGGCATGTCAGACGAGGACTTCATTGAGTACTACAACAACCATCATGCGCAAAAGGCCGTACCGATACTGCAGCGTCACGGGATCATAAGCTATAGCCTTGTAATGCTGCCCTTCCAACCGCTATCCATCGTCTAGCTAGCCCCTTGTGCTGTGTTTGACCCCGAGTGTCTTCAGCTGATTGTTGGGACCGCAGACGTACCACTTGGGCCGCGACCGCAGACTCATCCAGGATATCATGCACAACAACGCGAAATTGCTACAATATGACGCCATTTGCACCTTTGTGTTTCCCGACTACCTGGCTTTAGCCAAGTTCCTTTACGACAAGGAGGGCGCAGCGCTAAACAGCGACCACGAGAACTTCATGGACGACTCCCAGATGAAAATGATGGTCGGAGACGAATTCATGTTGATCGAGAACGGGGAGAAGGTGGGCTGAGTCCCTGGTGCAGGGTGCCGAATGACCTCTCCCCTCGGATGGGTATCTTCTATTGTATACCTCTGCTCTCCAGCAATTCATAGCATGTCTCTGTCCTCACCTCATCACCGTCCCCTACCCCACCCCCTCCCTCCCCGAGGTCTTCCGCGTCCAGCGGAGCCCCTTGGCGTACCTCGCTGCTGCTGCGGACAATCCTTGATGAAATGCCCCTTCTGCTTACATCTGTGACACTCGATGTTGGCCAGGTTGCTCGAAGGCGGCCTCCGTTCTCCGGATAGGGACTGTAGACCACCCAGATACATGTCCTCGTCCAGCGGCTCAACTTTGAACCGCTGCGGTGTCTCCCGCTCAGTTTTCGTATGCGCCATTCGAGCCTCACGCTTCTTCTCGCGCTTCGTCTCGCGTATCAACTCCGCGGTAGGATCATCCGAGTCGAAGTCGTCGTCGGAGTCGTCGTCGGAACTCGATTCACTCTCCGACCCCTCTTCTTTGACCGCAAGGGCGACCTTCTTAGGCACTCCACCCCCAAACACCCTCTTCCCCACCTTGTCCCCCTCCTCTTCTTCCTCTTCCCCCTCTTCGCTCGCCTCATCGTCCGCATCAATAACCGCGAACCCCGCTTGCCTGACCTGCATTCCCCGCGTCCTAGCTCCATCTTGGGGCTCCTTAAAACTCAACACCCACTTCGTCTCTCCACTCTTCTCCGCCGCCCTCGACAGCGCCTCCTCTCTCTTCCTCTCCTCCGCCGCGAGCGCGCTCTGTATGACTTCGTGGTCCAATGGCGTGCCGGGCGTACCTGGCGCAGACGCACCATTCGAGAGGCGAACTTTCTTTGAGGGCGGAGGGCCGCTCGGCGTTGAAGGCGAGGATGTGGCAGATTTGGCGGCCGAACGCTGCATGAACTGATCCATAGTCAGTAAAGAGATACCGTGGTGCGCTTTTCAAGACCAGATAACTTTACCTTCATTGTCATGAGCCGGCTCGACATGGTCTTTGGCGTACTTGACTCCATTGTTGCAGAGTTGACAAGCAATACAGCTGCGGTATTAGTGAGGCGAGCAAAGCGCCAGTTGGTAGCGCTGGGTTGTGCCACAACCTGTATTGCAGTTCAAAAAGAACGCGACCGAGAGATCTGTAAAACATGCGCACGGACCATACGCCAAGACTAATCGCGATATTAATAATCTGGTAGGGCTGGCTGCATGAGCATTATCGATTTCGATACTAGCAGATATTTCGCCTCCCTCAAGGTTGAATGATTTTACTTTTGTGATTCAACGCTCCTAGGGAGTAATGGAGTCCTGGCAGACGGTTGATAGATATTCTGGGTGTTATGGATATAAACGGGGAAGCAGCTAGCGCAGCCAGACAAAAATCTAACTCAACAACCCTATCGACACCGCGTCAGATTTGCCAAACCCAAGCCGCTCAGCTCAGCTCAATTTGCAAACACACAATCGTCTATTCGCACAGTGCTCCAATCTAACATGCCGGGACCCCTAAGCCCTCTCGCCTCCACACGGACCCCGCCCTCATCTCCTCGAGTGCCCAGCCCTCCTATCCGCGCGCATTAGCATTCGATTTCGAACACCCAATTGTACCAGTAACAGAGAATCCAGGGTATTTCAATCACTGCACCTGGTTGACAATCTCCTGTGCCTTGGACAAGCTCTCCACCATCTGCTGGCACTCCTTCCGCCTCCTGACTGTGTACTCGCTCTCCTTCAGCAGATCGTCCAATTCTTCCGTCTTGTACATGTTCTCGAGCAGTTCGCGCTGCATTTCCTCTTTAGTCCACGAGACAAGGTTCAGCATAATGGCTTTGGGAACCATGTCGATCATGGTGCGACGGACGATATTGAAGTAGGACGTGATCAGGAGCTCTGCGCTACGCGTTAGTGAATGGTGAGAGGGACATGACATGTAGATACATACTGATGACTTCAACCTCTTGCGCCTCCTTCTCAGACAGCGTTCCTGAGGCCTTGAGCGTGGGCGGCGGGGGCTCCATAGCCGCCATCTTCTTCTTGTTCTTGCTGGCGAAAAATGAGCCGAAGAAGCCGCCGCTCTCATTCCCATCCAGGCTCGGCGATGACGACCGCGGCGGCACAGCGGGCGGCAGCGGCTTTCCGGTCTTAGGATCCACCTGCGTCGGTTTCGCAGCGTTGTGTCGCTCGTGAACGATGGCCATGGCGCGCGAACCGTTGATAAAGTCCGGGTGTCCGGTATTGATGTAGCAAGACTCCATTGCAACGAGGTCTTTGACAAGCTTGTTGGTCGGGTCCATGGCCTTCTTGAAGAACGAAACGACCACTTGGTGCAGCTTCTCCTTGAGCCCGGGGTAGCGCCTAAAGGTGGGTTTGTTGAGGAGCTGGCCGAGGATACGAATCAGTTCGTCATACACTAGGCTCACGCACTTGAGACTTGGATCCTCTAATCGCTTGATCTGCTGCTTCACGATGAGTTCGAAAGCCGTGGTTCCGACGAAAAGCGCGGGCGATGAACCAGAGGAGTTGTAGAGAACGGTGCGGATATCGACATCCTTGACCTGGTCGAAGGGGTCCACGGCCTTGACACCGTTGGCGTACAGCTCGTGGTAAACGAACGAAATACGAGCACCACCTGACAGCTCCGTTGCTGACAGTTCCTGGTTGTTTCCTTCCAGAACCCCCCGGTATTCATTGCTGAACTCGGTAATCATGTTCAGAACGATGTTCGAGCTGTTGCCAAGCAGGGAGTCGCCCAGCTGAGCGAGCTCGACTTGGTACTTCTGGAGAGAGGATGCGATGCGGGCTTTGATGTCTGGGAGAGTCTGCTTAATGTGCATCATGAGGATCTGAAGATGTTAGCTCCGCTCCCTTTCCTCGTTTATTCTGGTAATGGAAACCTACCAGGTTCAGCTTGCGAGCCAGATAGGGCGTGCCGCAATAAGCAGCCTTGTTCCGGTACGCCTTGTGCGTCTCGAAGAAATTCCTCTCATGCTCTAGCGCATACGAAATAGCCTTCTTGTTCTCGATATCCCTCTGTCCTCGGTTGACGACCGGAACGTAGCCCAATCGCAGCGGAATGATGCGACCAGCCAAGATATCCACAACGTCTGTGCCCTCGTCCATTAAGTCGACCTTGGTCAGCACACCGATTGTTCGCTGTCCCTCCGGATCTACCTCTCGCGCCAGCTTCAGACCGTCCGAGTTGGCCAAATCGGTGTTCGCGGCGGTAACGGCCAGTATTATAGCGTTGGGCTTGGTAATGTGCTTCAGAACCATCTCCTTGATCTGGCGCTCAATATCCCGCGGCTGGTCTCCCACAGGTACCTTGGTCAAGCCAGGCAGATCGACTAGCGTGAGAGTTAGGACGTTCGGCGAGTATATCCGCAGGTTGATGGGAGCTGGGGAAATGCCCGCATTGCGCCCAGTCTTAGAATCCGTCTCCCGCACAATCTCTTCTCTTATCTTGTTGAAGTCGAAGAATTTCTGACCGGGGATGTGCAGGAATTCTCCCCACTCGTGTGGGTTAGACTGTGCGTCCGACGTCTTGACTTCCTCCTCCTCCTTGACGCCATTTGTCTGCGGCTTGTGCGCGGGTTGTCGGTTGATGAGCTGGAGGACGAGCGGTCTTCGGGTAACAATGCCGGTTCCTCGAGGCAGGCTACATGACGCTTGTCAGTAATGCGGCCGCGATGCCAACCATTGTTTGGCAGGTTCCAGGACTCACAAGTCGCGCCCCACAATGTTCTCCAACACAGAACTCTTTCCGCTGGATTGCGATCCTACGACGACGATCTGAGGCAGGTCTATCGGGTTTTGGACCTGAGCAAGGCATCAGTATGCGCGAAGCTCTTATCGCGGCGGTGGGTGCGGAGAGGGCTGCGACGTACCCCTACTGTTGTGAAGACATCCTGGAGCTTGTTGACGAGTGTGATAAGGCCCGGGTCGTTCACGTTGATGCTGCAGCGACGCTGGTTAGCATTCCGCATGCACCCCCGAGGGGCTGTCGGAATAGGGACAACTTACGCAGTCGGGTTCACCGCCATGGCAGGCGAGAGCGTGAGGTTGTGTAAAAGCGCAGAAACAGTACTAATAGCGATGGTGTCCGGCGGCGCAGGGCAGGGTATATGTAAGAGCGTTGGGCTGTTGCAGGCTCGGTGTTGTATTCTGGGGCGTTGTGTCGTAGCCCTTGGAGTTGCGAACGTCAAGGTGCACAGACGGACAAGGATTAGAGACAGGTGGCGGCCGCCTCAGCCACACAGCGAAACTTCCTCGCCAACGCCAGATGACGAGGGTCACCGGCCACGTTCACGCGTCGTCAGCCAAACCAGGCATCAACATTTCTTCATGTACAGTCCTCAGTCTATGGTCCGTCCGGGCAAAATACACGAGACAGGTACGCTATGCAATCCTTCCGCAGTCCATACCTTCCTCACTCATCCACAACCGACGCAAACTTGTCCATCATCCTCTGCATCAGCTCCTCGTACTGGACAATAGTTAGCTCAACATCTCACGCAACATCGTGTTCGCGAAGCTTACCTTCTTGGTGATTTTCTCCTCGCCGTCGCTAGGCACCTCGAACTTCATGCTGCGCAGCTGGCTCTGGATCTCTGCTGTCGAGTCGCGAATCTTCGCCCAGCTGTGGCCCTGCGCAACTGCCTTCTGTGCCTCGTCATGGAATGCCATCATGTTCTTCATCATCCATTCCGTCTTCCACAGCGGGCAGAATTGATCGTAGTCTGAGTAACCGTTCTGCTGCAGGAAGTCTTCCTTGATCAAGCCCGCCACATCAAGCGTAATCTTATCCGGGTCGCCCAAAGCAGATTTACCCACCAGCTGCACCACCTGGTCGAGATCCTCTGACGTGGTGAGCAGCTCCTTGATTCGGTCGCGTAGCCGCGGGAACTCGGGGTTGTTCTGTGCGTAGAACTTGTCTAGCGGGGTGGTGTACTTGCTGTAACTGATCGATGTGTTGACCGAAGGAAAGTGCTTCCGCTGGGCGAGCTTTTTGTCGAGACCCCAGAAGACCTGGACGATACCAAGCGTACTGCTGGTAACAGGATCCGAGAAATCACCGCCGGGAGGACTAACAGCACCGACAATACTGACACTGCCATGCCGCTCGGGGCTTCCGAGAGCAGTAACGCGACCGGCACGCTCGTAGAAGGAGGCAAGCTTAGCGCCCAAGTAAGCCGGAAAACCTTGATCAGCAGGCATTTCTCCCAGCCGGCCGGAAATTTCACGAAGCGCCTCAGCCCATCGAGAGGACGAGTCAGCCATCATGGCCACGTCCTTTCCTTGATCGCGAAAATACTCGGCCACCGTAATTCCCGTGTAAATAGAGGCTTCTCGAGCAGCCACAGGCATGTTGGAAGTGTTGGCAATCAGCGTCGTTCGCTTCATGATAGGCTCCTTCTTGCCGTTGACCTCGATGGTAAGCTGTACACAAATTAGCCAGTAACCTCCTGTTTCAGTACACATGACTTCACCTCAGGGAAATCCATCAACACTTCAGCCATCTCGTTACCCCTTTCCCCGCAGCCAACGTAAACAATGATGTCACTGTTGGAGAACTTGGACAACGACTGACTAATGACAGTCTTTCCGCATCCGAAAGCACCAGGAATGCACACAGTACCGCCCTGCACGCTAGGGAAAAGAGCGTCGAGCACACGTTGACCAACAATGAGCGGCTGGTCAGACGAGAGCTTCTCGGAAGACGGGCGGGGCACACGGACGGGCCACTGGTGCATCATGCTGTACTCGGTCTTGACGCCGTTGAACTCAAGCTCCAGGATCTTCTCATCGACCGTGTAGCTGCCCTTGTCCGCGAGGCGAGTGATGGTTCCGCGAGCGCGCGGGGGCAGCAAAATCTTGTGGTCGCTGAGGAGACTGTTCTCGACAACACTACCAAAGACATCACCTCCAGTAATGTGGTCACCGACCTTGTACTTGCCCGGTGTGAAGTCCCACTTCTTCTCGCGGTCAAGAGCCGGGATAGAGATACCGCGGGGGATGTAGATACTGTCTGCCTCGACCGAGATGGCTCTGAGAGGACGCTGGATACCGTCGTAGATGGTCTCCATGAGACCCGGTCCAAGCTCGACAGACAGTGGTTTTCCCGATCTGTACACAGGGTCGCCGACAGTTAGACCAGCTGCAAAGCGATCAGCCTAGAATTTCTGTCATTTATTGTGGCAGCATACCAGTCTCCTCGTAGACCTGCATCGTAGCCTTATCAGCCTCAAGTCGAATGACTTCTCCGACAAGGTTCTCATGGCCGACGCGGACCTGGATCCATCAGCATCAGATGCGATTTAAGCTCCAGCATGCCACCTACAAGCTCGTACATAGCACATCCAGTCATGTTCTCAGCCACGATGACGGGCCTGGGGGTATCAGTATGTGCTTCCATATCGCGAAAGCGGTGACGTACCCGGAGACGGAGTAGACGGTTCCTGCAGACAATGTTAGAATTCTCTTCATGGAAGCTCCATTACAGAGCATGATAGCGGGGAATAAAAGTACCATGCTGCTCCTCGCCATCAATCTGCTGCTTCTGCTGCTTCTACAAACCCCGCCGTCAGCTCTCCCACCCTTCACGCCTCCACGTCGCAAAACTCACAGGACCCATCTTCAATTCCTCTTTCGTTCCTTTCTTGCTATTCTCTTCCTTCAGACTGTATGGCGGCGGGCTAACGACAATCTCAACCTCTTGCTGCGGTGGGATACCAGGGCTCTTCGGGAGCGGTATCTGCAGCGGGCGCGGGTCTGCGTCGAGCGGGTGCAGGCGAGCCGGCGACTGCGAGATGTCGTCGATGTTGTTTCGGCGGACGAGATCGAGGAGGGAAGGTCGGGCTTTGAGGCGTGGCCGCAGACCAAGCATGCAACGAAGATGGTGGAGATTAGAGAGTGTGGATCTGTATCTAGGCGAAGCTGTTGCTGTGCAGATGACGCCGCCTGCCGCTTGAGGTGGTCTGTGCACAAGCTCCCCGGATCTGGCTGGACAGCAGCCCTTCAGCTTTCAGTGAACACCAATCTCGCAAACCAGTCACAAGATTAAGGAACTAGAATCTCGAAGAGTATGCTGTAACACAGCTAATTCCCCGCTCATTTTTACGTGCTATAGCGGACATGTGGACGCTCTGTCCCTACACCAGGCACACCCCTACAGATATCGCAAACAACAATATCTTCGAAAGCGATGAACATTATGTTACATGTTTCAAGGCGTGTTAAGCAGACCGAAGCGTCAGAAACTCCCCAAAGTCCTTCCAGAATCAAGCGTCCGACTCGGCCAAATAACATCATCACTTTCTTCATGTCTCTCACTTGTACTCTTACCCGTCTCCATCATACTTTCCGGCCCAGTCCCCTTCTTCCTCAACCCCACATATCTCTCCTCTCTTCCAACCCTCCCTTCAAGCCCATCCTCACTCCGCAAGTCCAATACTGTTTCATTCAACGTCGTCGCCGTCGCCCAGATGAAGAAGGCCTTCGAATCGTCCCGGGCGCTGGGCGGCTCGATCATCATTCTGGGCCACAGCCGGACAAATAGCGGTTTCATAACAAGCAAAGACGCGCAGATGATGGCCACATTGACTTCGATAGTGGACCAGAGGATGGCGTGGGTACCGGGTTCTAGGGATTGATTAATGCCCGGTATATACGAAAGAACCAGATGGAACTTACTAGTCACCTCTCCCGCTTCTGCAGCACCATTAACCAGTGCAAGACGCAGGATGGAAACGATGCAAATGCTACGAATTCAACATTAGTGACAGATTCCTACCCTCCAGTCGTCACAACTCACAATCCACCTAGTCCAAATACACCCACCAACCCCATTTTCTGCTTCTTCGGCAATTTCAACCTCCCGATCACTGGCATAGGTAACACCCTGCACAGTTTGCAGTCCACGTTAGAAAGAGTCTTGAATCTCAGGGGTAGATCAATCGAAGGGCTTCAGGGCAAGCCTTGCTACAACGAGGAACAGGGCGAGTTGACGCGGAATGTGACATACGTACCATATCGCAAAGTCCAGCACAATCCCAATGATCGCATTCGACCAAAAGTGTCTTTCAGGATCAGTACACTCCCCCGGAATTTGCGCTTTCCAGTACTTCTGCACCGGCCTGCACATGAACACGACGCCGAGGGCACCCCATGCGGCGGCGGAGAAGATGACGAAGAGATAGGTAAAGCAGGTCCAGCGGATGACGGGTGATATAAAGGAGAAGAGGCGGAGGTATTGGAAGACGATGGAGGCTTTGACAAGGTTGATGGAAAGTTGGTAGAAGAGTGATTGGGCGAAGACGAGCTTGGTGGGTGAGCGCGGAATCAAGGATGCGTACTACGAGGGGGGAGAAGAGTTACCTTCATCATTGTCTCGAGGGAGGAGGAGCGCACTTCATCGTTGGTGTTATCCGTGTCGATGTGAAATTCTACGTGCTATGGTTAGCTTTTTTGCCTCATTTCTAACGGCGGCGAGTTACTAACCTCCGGCCACAACACCGCTCATTGCCATTGAGAGGATCTAGCGCTCTTAAATGACTGTCTCATCCGAAGTAGAGAAGGTACCAACCAAGGCAACAGTCACGAGGACATCCTCTGTTCCCGCTTTACTTGACAAGCAAGCCCGAGAGTACCACCTGAGTATCACCGTAACCAGAGCGATAGAGAAGAATATAACGGCTGGGATGAGTGCCTGAAAGCCGATGTTTGCCGCTGCCTTCGAAGAGAATACAACCCAGCTTGGGTCGTGGGTGTGCATATTGTCTGCTGTTGCCACCCACGTGAACACAAGGGTCTGGAATCGCTGAAGAATTGGATTTTATGTGGGCTTGTCGTCGAGCAGGATGTTGGCAAAGAGGGAGGGATCGCCATTGCTCTCATCTAGTTTTGCTCAGCGGCTTTATGTACAGACTGGGATGAGTCTAAGCTAGCTAGTCTAGACTCTGGGGGTAGTGAGGACGTCATGAGCAACGAATTGTGGGATGCGGAGCATCAACCATACAATGGTGATGTGTGATGTGGGCTGCGAAAATGCGCTGAAAGAACTTTGCCGACTGTTCGATGGTGACCCAAGCCTGAACGTCGAATAGCAAAGGGAGACGTGAGCAAATTGCTATTACGTGGATCCTTTGGCATGTGATACCTTCCGCACCCGACTAGAAACTTCGAGTCCGACTTTGCAACTGAGAGGCACGTTGTTTGATTTCGAGTGTTTTGAATGGGTAGATATGGGGAATGTTGATGGTACGACTGTGGATCAAATGGCGAGACAAGCCATCCGGACCATGGATACGTCGCGGGGTCGTCCTACCCTGTGTTGGGAGCTTCGCCCACAGCTTCCGGGGGTCAGCAACCCCCATACCTCGTGATAGACTTTGAGAAGTCGGAACAGCCGGCTCGCATGTTTTCCTGAAGCAGTGGTCGAAAGGGCTGTGGTCCCTCACTCCCTGGATGCCATAGCAAGATCATCGTCTTGGCTAACAAGGCGCGGGTTTTAGAAGGCATGGCTAAGTCCGGGGCGATGCGGCAGGTCGAAAAGGTCACGGAAACTCAGCATAGCCAGAAATGTGTCCTTTTCTGAACACGGCGAGTTCCTTGATTGGGAAAGCTGCAAGGACCCTGGACCGAAGTTTACAGCAGAGAAGACATAGTGGTTCTAAAGAAGGTTGGTTCCTCCTGGAGCCCCGGCGAAGTTTTAATGAATGATGGAATCGAATAGCCACACTGCCTGAGAGATTGTTGGCTCTCTATGAAAGACCTCTCGGGCGAATTAAGGATTATTATCATTCTGTGACTTATTAGGCACAGCAGACGTTAATTCGTATATGAAAGAATGAAGGTGGGCCAAGATAGACGGCCAAGTAAAGGCCGCAACAGACATGAAGGCAGAATGAGATGGCTTAGACGAGAAGCAACCGATTCAGGGAATTGTAACGAATCCTGCAAGCGTGCAGAAGGGCGACGGCGAATGGACAGAACGGAAATTAGACGAGAAACATTAAAAGTGAAAGACGAATAAGAAATCGTATGTCTCAACCCCCACATGCGATGCAACTTGATGGACGAGGCTTGGCCTGGTGGTGCCTGGGCCCCGAGTACTCCTGGCCCAAGTCAGCCGTGTATTCCCGTTAGGTGAGCCAAACTATACCCCGAAATCCCTAACTGCATTTAAGCGTACACGTTTATCGGGAAAGTTTTCGCGACGAGCGGCGCGCGGATACTGAAACGGCCGCATCGGCGTCGGGTGCCAGTGGCTCTACGATACTTGCGCCACCTGCCGAGCCTTCGCTCCTTCGACGTGTGGCGCGAGTATCGCGGGAAGCTAGGTTTGTCGATACCGGCCCGAGAGTCCATGTTGGCATTTTCAAAGTCTGCCTTGCGAAGGAAGGGAAAGTCCACACGAGATTATCGATCCACATTCGCGGAATGGGGCCGACGGACTATGGATCGCTTCTGTGAGGTGCCATTCGATCGAGATGGATTCATATCTTAGGAACTGTGCGAGCCACCGGAGCTGGAAGTTGGAGTGTTGCTGCTAGAGGAGCATGAGTGACCATCCAGTTTCGGTTGTCCGCATACTGGGCACTTGGGCGGTGGAGGAAAGCTACTCTTTGGGTAGTGTTAGCAGTGTTACAACATGGAAGCGAAATAGTGCAAGCACAGTCTGTTAGATCCGGCACAGAGTCTCCTGAATGCCAGTTTACATGGCTTTCAGGAATCCACTGCCGAGGCCGAAGAGATTGCTGTCTGCACGTAGAACATACCTGCATAACGCCCATGGTGGTGACCAGTGAAAGAAGAGAGCAAAGCCCGAAAAGCGAGTATGAGAGAACTTGAGGTGTTGAGGGTATTCAAAGAGGAGGGATATTCAAAGAGGATAAGACGCAGATCGAGTTGAAGATGGATATCGATGTCGAAATTGAAACACTCACTGGCTTTGGAAGGCAGCTTGCAATGCTCGTTCGTGTGCTCCATCCTGTCATCGCCGCTCCGGCCAATTTATACAGAACGCTATCCGATAGACTAACTGTGAGATCAATAGTAGACATGGTAAACTAGAGCCGGCCGCACAGGCTGCAAGGCACGTTGGAGGTGCTCTGAGACACACTTCACCGATCGCAGCTAGGTGCATACAGCAACGGCGACCGCGTGGAAGCTCGTTTTGGCAAGGTCCAAGGTTCCACAGTCCGGTGTAGTGTACTTTTGAGGAGTCAAAAGGGCTCCGCCACAGATATCCGATGAAGGATTGGGGATATATTCGTGTTCGGACGGAGGAAGGAGCGTTGCGAGCTAGTGAAACTACGGGAATGGGGCTAGCGAGCTAGGCGAGCCAATGATAGCTTAGCGTGGGATTTGCGGATCTACGTCACCGTTATTTTGGGGCCGCCATCACAAGCTAGCTCGCAGACCTCCAGGCCGCAACACCATATCCATCCTCCGCCATGATAGCCTCGTGATGGCTTCCGCGAGCGACATCCTCACACTCGTGAGCTCACTGGCTCTGCGAGTCAGTATCTACATCTTTTTGCGATGGGTGAGTGGCTTGTCTGCCTGTACTCCTCCCCGATTTATTGACCTTCACTAAGTATTGATTACTGCAGATTCCGACCACGGTTAGTCACCTGCGCTGCCGCTGAGCCTCATTGAAAATCCTAACGATAACCTGCCTAGATCGCCCCTCCACTCGCGACCGCTCTGACCCTAGTCTACCTTCCATCATTCTTCATCAGCCTTCAGGACACGGCCCCCTTTAAGGTGATATCCGACGAACTTGACATAATCGTGAAGGAGACGGTCGCAAGGGGCAGCTCGACCTCTGACTCCTCGGAAGATATTGAGCTGATAGAAGGCGTTGAGGATGGACCACTGCAAGAGCTAGACGTCGAGGAGACAATTCAGTATGAGGAGAGGAAGCCGAAGATACTGCGGACGCTGCTTACGGGCATGCCGAGCCCCTCTTCGCTGCTATGGTCCTGGGTTACGTTCGCTATCAATGTGACATTGATTGTGATGGCATTGGACATGGTCTACCGCGCGCCCATGTTCCACTCCTGCCATCATGCGTCCTTTGGCCGTCTAGGCTATATTTCCGAGCACACCGCCAACATTCTAGTGCGGGAGCCGTATGCGTTCGACGTCAAAGTTCTCTACCGGTCGATCGATGAGCCAAATCGCTCGTGGATGCGAAAGATACTCCATTCGAGCCAACCGGATTACTGGACGAAAAACGAAACTGATTTTACCGCAGCCATCTCTCTGGACCATCTGCGCTCGGACACACCGTACGAGTATGTCATTGAGACATCAAGCGGTAACACGACAGGCACCTTCATTACCGCCCCTCGCCCCGGGCGCGTCTCATTGCTCAAAGACGGCAAATACACCTTTGTCCACTCAAGTTGCATCAAGCCCCGCGTCCCATACACACCCTGGCAGCATCCGCTTGAGTTTCCCGGAATGGCGCATCTTGCCCGCTGGTTGCCTGAACTCCGGCCCTACTTCATGCTCTTCCTAGGAGACTTCATATACGTCGACGTGCCACAACGGTTAGGCACGGAGGCTGAGCACTACCGCCGCGAATACCGCCAGGTTTACTCGTCCCCGTCCTGGCCCGCAGTGAGCAAGAACCTACCCTGGATCCATGTCATCGATGACCACGAGATTGCGAACGACTGGAATGGTAACATGACCGGCGTGGCTGTCCCCGCGTATGACGCCTTCACTCATTACCACGTCGCAGTCAATCCGCCCCCGCACCGCAAGGGACACACGTACTTCAGCTTCACGCAGGGTCCAGCCCAGTTCTTCCTCGTAGATACTCGCCGCTACCGAAGCCCCGAAAACAAGAACCCTAACGATGAGTCTAAGACAATGCTCGGTGAGCCTCAGCTATCGGACCTGCTCGCCTGGGTAAGCAAACCGCCACCAAAAGGAGTTCACTGGAAGATCATCGTCACCGGCGTCCCCTTTACCAAGAACTGGCACTTCGGCACAGAAGACACGTGGGGCGGCTACCTATTCGAGCGGCGCAAGATCCTCGAGGCAGCTTGGGATCTCAGCTCCGCCCACGGCGTCGGGGTCGTCGTTCTCAGTGGCGACCGTCACGAATTCGCGGCGACTTCCTTCCCGCCACCCAAAGACTCCAAGTGGCCGATTAGTGCGACGGTACATGAGTTCAGCACTAGTCCGCTCTCTATGTTCTATCTCCCAACCCGCACGTACGATGAAACCGACGACGAGGACGTCTGCATCAAGTATCTTCCGGATGGAAATAGCAAGTTTGGCGCTGTTGAGATTACGGCGCCCGACCATAGCGAGCAGAGTCTACTGAATTATCGGCTGTTTATTGATGGCAAGGAGGCGTGGACACATGTCATTTCGACGCCGCCCACGAGGGACGGGAGCAAGAGGGCGAAGGATGCGGTGTGGGGATAGGTCACCCCGCTCATTCTTCTCAGTCGTACTACTTTCTTTCTACGGGAACGCGATCTAAGGTTCGCATGGACAGCACGCATTGAGCGGTGTTTGGGATACATCCGGGATTTGTTCAGGACATAGCAAGCGGTTCATCGCACAAGGGGCAAACTTCTCTTCTGTAGGTAGACTAACGCTCTCAGACGATCTGCGAGCTCCATAAACGAGAAACTGCCTAGGTATTCCATTTCGACCTCGCCTTCTCTTCATCCTCTCTGCTCCACTCACGCGGCAGCACCGCGAAGACAAGATACGACGTATGCGTCTTGATCTCGGGTTCGGTGCGATGCACCAGCCTCCCCTCCTTGAACAGGTTCCTGTTTTCCAAGTCCTTCTTCGCGCGCTCCAGCCGGTCATGCTTCGACGGCGGTACCCCCTCAATCTTCTTCTTTTTCTTCGCTTTGCCCTGTGCTTCTTCATCCCTTACAGGCGGGACTTTCTCGCCCCGCTTTTTGGCCTCAGCCCTCCGCATCACTTCCTCTTGCTTCTCTTTCTGCAGACCATGGAACACTTTCGCGCGGTCTTCTACGTCTCGCAGACGCTGGACCGCTTCTTGCACGGTTGCTGCGCTGGGGTTTGCGCCGCGCAGGCCTTCCTCTTGCAGCCCGATGCGCTCGCGGCGCACCTCGAGGCGCTTGGATTGTATCTCCGCCATGCCTATTTCGAGCCAGCCGAGCGAGCGCATCGCGGAGACTGTCTTGGTGACTTGCTCTATGCAGGGCGAGAAGGTGCATATCCGCACAGTGCTGTTGGGGTTGAGCGGTGAGCGGAACGGAGTTGGTGCGGAGGGCGGTTGGGTGGCAATGTCCGAGTCGTTTGGTGTTGATGGGTCGGAGGAGAGGGATTTCAGGACTGCGGATGAGGGGCGCGAGCGTGTTAGGTGCTTGAGGGCAAGCCAAGGCGCGGGGAGGTCGAGAAATATAACGTCTGCGTTTGGCTCATCGTCGCTATCTAAGCAGAATCCATCGGCGTAGACGTCTCGATTTGTGACGGTCACGAGCGAGTCGAGCTCATGCGCTTTGATCTCGCTCTGTAGCTCTTTGGCTCTCGGCGCGTGGTATTCGAAGCTGTATACACCGCCGTGTCTCTTCCTTCGCTTCTTCTTTGTCGGGCCAGCTTCGCTCGCTTCATTTTCCTCGCTATTATTCTGTGTTTCGCCAGGCCTAGCATAGCCGTTGAAGACCGCTCTCACAGCGGCATGAGTGAAGCTGCCACTGCCCGCTCCTGCTTCTATTATGTGGTCCCCAGGTCGCACGCGGAGTCTCTGAAGGATGTACGAGTAGTCCGGCGTGTACACGACCTGCGTCCTGTGCGGCAGACACAACGTCCATGTCTCCGGAGTAGGTGGAATGAGATGCGCGAACCCACTGCTCGCCGTGGCAGCCTTCGCAATATCCTTCTTCACATCTTCGGCGTCTGCTCTAGGTCCTCCCGCGCCCTCATCGTTCTGTCCGCGTTTCCGCTTCTTCGACTTTGCTCCGCGCGAGCCTGTGTCAACAAGCGAAGCGAGTATCTGGGTGCCCCATGGCTGGTTCAGGAGTGTGCTGTGTGGGAAGGAGCCGAAGCGTGTGTTCTCGACCTTGCCTTCTGCGTATTCCGAGTCGGCAGTCGGGGAAAGAACGGCGGGGATGAGGTGGTCGCGCTTCAATTGAAGGATACCGAGACTGTCGGCGACTGAATGTGAGCCGGGATCGAGAAACGGCGAAGGTCGATGTTCCATGGAGGCGTTGCAGAGGTGCCCCTGGAGGACGTGACGGGTGAACGAGCTTGTCGAAATTTTGGCGGGGAGCTCGCGGGGAAGGCGCCAAGACCTCCGTCGACAGGGGTTCCAAATTCCGCAAGCAACGTGACACGACACCATCAGCCTCCGCCTGACTCACTTCGCTTCTCGATATTGACTCCTTCGCCTGTTTCTCCTTCCATATAGCCCCTCTTCTTCGTTCCTTTCCGTCACTCCTTTTCGAATCGTCTGCAACCATCCCATTGATGGTCTTTCGTTTCTCTTTGTCGCGCCAACTACTTTGCACAGCCTCTCCACTCTTACCCTCATCAAGACACAGTTTCAAGAAAGCGCCTGTACATTCCATCTGGAGGGCCACAATGGCTACTCCGGCGCGCACGCAACCGCCGTGGAAACAGCCCGAATCATCAGTTCCTGCGAAGCTGAAGGTCTGGAACTCCTTAACGCGCACCAAGAATGACTTCATCCCCGTGGATCCCGAGGGGAAAGCTGTGAAATGGTACAGCTGCGGTACGTTACTTAACACTTTTTCGCTTTAGCGGTGTGCTTATTGTCTTAAAGGTCCGACTGTCTACGATGACGCACATCTTGGACATGCCCGCAACTATGTCACCATTGATATTCTCCGCCGCATTCTGGCGGGTTACTTCGGATTCGACTTGAAATTCGTCCAGAATGTGACGGACGTGGACGACAAAATCATCCTGAGGGGGCGGCAACAGCATCTCTTGGCGGAATACAAAGCTAAAAACCCCACAATAACCGGAGAGGTTACCGATACGACTGTGAAGGCATTCGATGCCTATATCAAGAAGAATCTGCCACTCCTGAGCCCTGACCTGAAACCAGAGGACTTCAACAAAGAATCGGCCGAGAAGTATGCTGCCGTGATCGCAGGAAAGTCTCTCGACGGAACAGGACCCCCAACGGACAAAGAGGCCAAAATCAAAATGCATCTGCGTACCGCTGGACAGGCCGCGACTTCATTACTAGCTCCATCGAAAGAGACGCCAGAAGATATCGCCGTTTTCTATGCCGGAGCAGAAGACGTCTTACTGCCATATTTGGACTTGTTATATGGCTCGTCGATCAATGCTAGTGACCATAGCATTTTCACGAAGCTCACGAAGAAGTACGAGGCAAGGTTCAACGAGGATATGCGGGCCTTGAACGTCATGGACCCCGATGTGGTGACGCGAGTCACTGAGTTCGGCCCTCAGATCGTGAACTTCGTGCAGAAGATTGTCGAGAACGGCTATGCGTACCAGACCTCAGACGGATCAGTGTACTTCGACATCGAGGCTTTCGAAAACACTCCCGGAAATGCCTACGCACGCCTTGAACCGTGGAATCGCAACGACAAAGACCTCCAAGCAGATGGAGAAGGAGCTCTAACGAAGAAGTCTGCAGAGAAACACAGCGACAGCGACTTTGCCCTGTGGAAAGCAAGCAAACCCGGAGAGCCGGCTTGGCAGTCACCCTGGGGTCCTGGACGTCCCGGGTGGCATATAGAGTGCTCTGTGATGGCGAGTAGTGTGCTTGGTGAGCAGATGGATATCCATTCCGGGGGTATTGATCTGTGCTTTCCCCATCACGATAACGAGCTTGCACAGAGTGAAGGCTACTGGACGAAAGCCGGCGGCCACCAGTGGGTGAATTACTTCTTGCGTAAGTTACGATACTCTTGACGCTAGTTTATGTACTAAGGAACGCAGATATGGGTCATCTATCGATCTCGGGCTCGAAGATGTCAAAGTCTCTGAAGAACTTCACAACGATTCGAGAAGCATTGGCTCGAAAAGACTGGACCGCCCGAAGTCTTCGCATAGTCTTCCTTCTCGGTCCGTGGCATGACAGCATCGAGATTACGGACGACATGCGAAAAGCCGCGTCTTCATTCGAGTCGTACATCTCCAACTTCTTCTATAAAATCCTCGACTTGGATGTTCATCCTTCTACCTCTTCCTCAGAGGCGGAGGATAAGAAGATGAGACAGGCGTTCGAATCGGCAAAATCAAAGCTACACGAGGCGCTCGCAGATTCGTTCGACACACCTACAGCTATGCGCGCTATTTCTGGGCTGATCACGGACTACAATTCTGCAGCCAAGAGTGGCATTTCGGACGACGTGTCGAAGGAGATTGCACGATGGATTACACAGATCCTTCGCATCTTCGGCTGCGACGGATCAGCAGACCCCAACGACAATGGAATCGGGTGGTCAGGGGTCGAGATCCCGGCGGAAGCCCGTGAGTTTGTTCATGCTGCCTCGCGCGAACGCGACGAGATCCGCCAGCATGCTATAGCGGGCGACCTATCCGAAGAAGTCCTCACATCCATCATCTCCAAGGACAAGCCAGCCCAGCTACAAGACGCGACCGCTGTTCCATATGCCGAAGTCCTATCGACGTTCCAGGAGAACCTGAAAGGTCTTGCAGAGAGGAAGGCGCCTGCAAAGGATTTCCTGGCACTCTGCGACCGGCTGCGCGACCTGGATCTTTGGGACCTAGGTATCTACCTCGAAGATCGAGAGAACGCGCCGGCCATGGTTCGTCCAGTAGATGCCGAACTGCGAGCGGCTCGAGAGCAGAAGGAAGCTATTGCTCGCCAGAAGCAAGAGGCGAAGCTGAGGCGAGAGCGGGAAGAGGCGGAAAAGAAGGTGAAGCTTGCGGAGCAGGCTAAGATTAGCCCTAAGGATATGTTCAGGACGGAAGAGTACAGCGCCTGGGATGACGATGGCTTGCCGACCAAGGACAAGGAAGGCGCGGATGTGGCGAAGGGCAGGACAAAGAAGATGAAGAAGGAGTGGGAAAAGCAGAAGAAGCTGCATGAGGAGTATCTGAAGGGTCTGGGCGGCTCATGAGCTTCTTTGACGTCTTTGATAGAGTAGGTTGAATGGGATTGGGCGCCTTTTATCGAACCATTCGTAGACGCTTATGGCGGTGCGAGGGGCGGTTTATGTACAAGGTATTCTATAGGCCGCGGATTACATGTGTAAGGATGAAACTCCAAATGCATATCTCTGTAGCTGGCTTCCACGTTATGGTTCACAAGCCGAGATAATGTGGATCGCGCTGGAAGAGCCGCTGTGGCGCTGTACTGCAACCATCCATTCGCTATACGGTGCCATTTCCTTGACACTGGCACTTTACACAACTTTTCCGTCCTCGGGCTTTTCCCAGGATATTGTACTATACACCGTTGCGGTTCTCTCTGCATCCTACTGCTAGAAGCGCCATCATAGCCGTTGTCGATTCAGGTATGCACCCAAGGACAAACGGACCTAGCGCTAACCTGAGGTCAACTTATGAGCAGGGAATATGCCATGGCTGCGGAAGCGTTCTTGTTTCATATTCACAATATTCTAAGGCCTCGGTGGCTGAATTCCACGTTGTCTATCAATAAAATGCTCTATAAGGCGGCCCTGAAGACTGCCTCCTGCAAATCCAACTCCTTTTCTCATTACGCTATTTCAACACCGCACATCACACCCTCACTCTAAACCTCCACCCCGTTATCGCCACCCTGCCCGCCACAACGGCCGCGCTCCCCGCAAGCACCATCGTCCCACCCCAAATCTGCGCCCCGATGTAGCTCCCCCCGTCCCTCTGCATCAGCGCCCCCGCAATTGGCGGCCCTAGCACCGTCGCCACGCCCACGACGCCAAACCCCATCCCATTCCTCGTCCCCACCTTACTCATATCCTTGGTCAAGCTCGTCAGCACCGCGGGAAACAAGCCCTGGAACCCCGCGCAGAAAAAGCCGTACAGGATCGCGAACGCGTAGAGAGAGCTGATGCTGGAGACCAGCGTCCAGAAGTACAGGATAATGGCGGAGATGAAGCAGAACGGGATGAGCGTGTTGTATGGTCCGAAGTTCGCGTCGGCGAAGTACGAGGGGATGAGGCGGCCCGGGAGGCCGATGCCGTTCATGATCATGAGGAGGTTGATGGATGTGCTGTACGGTACGTGGATGACGTTCTGCGCAAAGGAGCTGATGTAGTAGAATGCGAAGTACTGGCCCAGGCAGATGAGAAACACGCCGGCGAGGTACAAAGTATAGGGCGCCTCTCTAAACGCCGAGAGTTCGAACAATGGGCCGCTTTTCCGCGGGGGTAAGCGTGGTTTGAGCAGACTGCAGTAGCATGCACCCACGACTAGCATGATGAAGCCCATAGTCCGCACTGTCCACGCGAAGCCGATGCGAGGAAGAAGTTGCCGCGCGATAGTCGGGTAGACGAGCCCGCCTGTTGCGGACCCAGACGCCATGATTGCGACGGCGACGTTGCGGTTGCTAGTGAAGTACGTAGTCACCAGGGACATGGAAGGCGTGAACTGCAGCCCGCAGCCAATCCCGTTCATCACGCCCTGCGCGAGGAATAGCTGCCAGTACACGCCGGTCGTACACAGGCTCGTCATGAACATGCCCAGCGCTGCGAGAAGCATCCCGGGAATGACGACCCAGTAGAACAGTCCCGCATCCAGTGCGCGGCCAGAGAACATGCCCAGGCCGAAGTGGCCCAGCATCTGCATGCCCCCGATCCAGGACACGGCCGACGGCTCGAGGTGCAAAGTGCTCGTGTAGTACGTTTGGAAGACGCCGAAGGTGGAGATCATGCCCCACGTGTTGAAGACAACGAAGTGGCCCATGAAGGCTTGGGTCCATGCTTTGAGGCCGCCGTCGGGTGGTGGGCCAGGGTCGATAACGGAGGCGTTGGAGCGGGTTGTTAGGACCCGGGCAAGGTTACTGATGGATTTTCGTGGGGTTTGTGATGTGTGCGTTGGGAGGCGGGTTATTTCTTCTTCTCTTTTTGGTTCTGCTGATGATATGGAGCGGCTTTCGCTTCCCTCATGCTTTTCAACGTTCGGAGAGTTTTCGGCATCGTTGGATAAAGCTTTCTCGACGTCTAGGTCCGCATTTCTCTCGGTAGAAAAAGACATTACGAATTACGGCGTAGCATGCTATTTGGAAACGACTGAAGTGAAAATCGCAGTCTAAAGCAAAAGAGAAAAGGATGAATGAACAGTCGCGGTTAACAGCGAGCGGGGAAGATATCTGGGACCCACAACCCAACTCCGGCGCAAAATGCACCGCGATGCGCTAACGACTCATCACGGCATGGAAGATGATCTTTTTGGAGACCCGTCATTGGCGGTGAGCCGCAGAGCTGCGCCAGGAAAGGTTTTCCGTGGGAATTTTCCGGTCGTGGTTGGGGTAAGCTAACTGCTTTCAAGCGAAGCCGCTTATAAATGCGGCGAGAAAGCCGCGGACGTGGAAGGTGTCATGTGATCTGGTTGAAATGGCTTTAGAGTCGATCTTGACTTTAAGGATTGTCAGCGATAGACGATTTGTCAAGAAATGGCTTGGTGGTCGATGTATGTTGCATCAATGGACGAGTTCCGTATGCTCGATGGGTATTTTTATCGACGGATTTGGTTCCGCAAACTGCTGAGGAAACACAGCAAAGTGTCCAGAGAATCGATATACGCAAATCGCTGAGGAAGGTGCATTCGGCATACTTGTCAGTCCTCCTTCGCCTCTCTGCCCAACTTCGCCCTCCAGAACTTTCCTGCCATCCTCCTCTTCAAACTTCCCAATTGCACCCAATACGCCCACCAAAACAGCGCGATAATCATCGGGGCCGAAACAACAAAGTAGACCCAGAACAGCCTCTTCCCCGGAATGAAGTCTTCTGACATGCTTAACACGCTTGCGGTGAATGAGAGTGGAACGAACACTAGAGCGACGCTGGTTAAGCGGATAGTGAGATCGGCCTTGAGGACGGAGTGCTGCGCTTCGAGGAGGCTGAAGGCGCCCATTACGACAGGAAGGAGCGACTGGATCCGCTGCTGAGTTAAACGGAGGGAGATCAAGATCGCGTGAAAGTCCGTTGCTGCCAGCATATTCGCATCCCTCTCTTGCCTCTTCCTCGGATCTCTGCACGGATGTGGCACTTTTTCTTCACACTCTTCTTCATCCATGCCGATGATCCTTTCCATGACTCCCCCGTGTGGCAGTCCAAGGACTTCGATGTTCCACTTCATCTGCTCGAGATAGAAGTACACGCGCCGACGCCACGAGTTCACATCCGAGAGGAGAACACGAAGCGCCGACACTTCATTGTTTATGGACTCGGCGTGCGGATGCGCATCCATCTGCTCGAACTTAAGGAGACCCTTTTCGAGGTTGCTGACCACTGGGACGAGGTACTCTAACTGTAGGTTCCAGTGTGCAGCGACGATGCGATAGGCGAAAATCGGTGAATAGCTGGGGTCTTGTTCAGCGAGCTTGAGGTCAAGCGGCGAGGCTCCACACCAGTATCGGGCGATATCATCGAGCATGCTGCGATGTTGAGAAGGGTAGTCCGGCAACGAAACATCCTCTTGTGGTGGCGGCCAAGACGTAAAATCCAGATAGCCCTCTAGATATGGCGAGCTCTGGCATGATATACTAGTCCAGGCCATCTTCTTCCAGTTCCGGATGGTAAACCTGTCGCTCGCAGCTGGGTCGGCCAAAATAACCACATCCCATGGCTTATCGTTTCCCTGACTCGGCCTGCGCCAAACGCTTAGATTCCTCCGTACCAGCCCAGTGAATCGTCCAGAGTGGTGGTCCACAGTCGTAAGCAGCCTGGGTACATTGGTCATCGTCCGGATCTCGTAATCTTCTCTCCTTGGGGCTGTCCCGCTAAAAGCCCTGATCTCATGATACACGAACGTAGCGAAGTCGGTCTGATTCCTTAATGAGGTGAGGCGTCGCATCGGATGGTAACCGCTGAGGAAGTTTTGATTCCGATCCGGGTCGAAATTCAAGTATTCAACGAAGAATCGCGGGTCGATGTTGAATCGCAGACCAAAGGAAGAGATATAAGGCAGTGATATATCCTCAACGAGGTATAGTCGGCCTTTGCAGTCGGTTGAGGCAGCAGCGGTTGCAGACCAGTACGCTTCCAATTGCGCAACCTTGTTGAAATCCACATTGTCGACACCGTCGCCTCTAAACTCAAGTATCTTGATCCGAGTCGGATGTTGGGGTACTTCGGGAAGATCTCTGAGGAGCTTGAGGCTCGGATGTCGGTGGCTATGCTTTTGTACATAGCGGAGATATGGACTGTCGGCCCCGTTCCTGTCGGCCTCGGTTTTCATCCTGGTTCCATAGAGCGATGCATCGCATGTTCATAGGTCTGCCAGAGAATTAAGCTTGGTCGTCCACATGTTGTATAGATGTGGTTGTATGTTGGGTGAATTGCAGAGTATTGAGACATGAGTTGATTGATTGAGAATACGAGAAATATGGCTATATATATACATGACCAGGTCACGTGAAGTAGTAACCATATCCGGCAACACACCCCCCCAGCTTGAAGTGTATACAGAAAGCTGTCTGAGAAGGTAAGGCTTTTAACTATACCCAAAAAGGTAATCAATAATCGTCTCCTATAAATACACTTCTTAGTGCTGTAGTGTTCTATAAGGGCCACCCCTCTTGTAAGAGGACCCTGTAGGGTTAAAAGAGAAGTGCAGAAAGCAGAGAGATAAGAGATCTGTGCATAAGGCTGTGCCTATTCCTAATTAGGAAGTCTAATATAGGTTCTAGAGGTTAGGTTTAAATAGTAGAGCGTTTAAGTGTTTAAGTAATAGTGTAACACCTCTACACTACTAACTCTTATAGCTCCCCCGTAGGCAAAAAGAGATAGAGCAATGTTAAAGGCGTAAATTAAACTTAAGAGTAGAGAGTAAAAAAGAAAGAATACCTTATTTAACAGCTTTTAGGGTATTTTTGTAGTTGCCGCAGCCCTCTACAGCTTATAGCAACTTTATAGAGTAGTTTATTAAGTAGACGTTAACACGTTGCTACGTATTTTATTAAGACTAGGCTTGTTATAATAAACGTAGCCTATTAATTTTATAGTTAATCTAATAGATTATAATAAACGTAGCTAGTTAAGATATAATAGAATTGCGTATAAAACTAGTATATATATACGTTAAAATTATTAGAAAATAGTTAAATAAGTGTAGTAGACGCTTCTACAGTAGAGCTAGAAGTAAAATAAGGGCAAACAGTTACCTTAGAGGTCCTAAAATACTAGCGAATTAGGCATGTGTCGCTCTAGTTAGGTTTGCTATCTAATCTAGTACTAGCGTAAGAGGTTCTTAGGTAGCTTCTACTACTCTACTAAGAATAGCGGAAGCTTTAACTTGCTAGAAATATTCTTAAGCCCTAGCTATTAAATAAAATAGGCGTGTTTTTAAGGTAATAGAATCTTTGTAAGTCTATTAGCTAGCATTTAACCTATAGAAATCTATTTAACGTTAATTCTTTAGTTCTTAACTTTCTAGCAGAGCTATATTTAGTGTACGTTAACGTGTTTAAGCTTTGTCTAAAGCTTCTCTATAGCCTTAGTTACTATACCTACAGTCTACTAATTATTGCACTAAAGCTTTAGTTTAATATTAAGGTTTAGCTTTAGGTAGTAGAAAAGCAGGTTCTACTACTCTATTTTTAAAGCTGTCTTTAAAAGCGCTAGAAGCTCTGCCTTAGTTGTTAATTTAGTTACTATCTATTGTTTTGTAGCTTTCTAATCTACAGGTAATTTATATAGCTTAAAGATATAGTCTTTAGAGCTTGCTCTAGTATCTAGGTTGTTACTAAATAAAGTATCTAAGGCTCTATAGAAGATAGGCTCTTTAAAATCTACCTTCTAGAAGTGTTTCTTCTTCGCAGCGTATTGTAACGCTTTTAGCGTAAGGGTTTTTAACTCTATAAGGTATCGCTACACGTGTATAGCGGCGTAGAGATGTTATTAACCTAGGTTAATTAAGTGTTAAGCTAACACTAAGTAAGCTCTTAATATATCTAGACGTGTAAAGTAGAAAATATATACTAGTAAGCTAGCTAGCTACTAGAAAAGCTTTGTCTACTCTCTATTAGGTACCTCTATAGATTTCGCGAGGTTGTTCTCTCTTATAGGGAATTGTAAATACTTAGCACCTAGTTTTAGAAGCAGGTTAAACTTATTAGCAACCTTGTTAATAAAGGAATTCTAGATTAGCTAGGTTAACGCTACTTCTATGTCTCTTACAACTCGTATACCTAGAAACTAATTAAGTTAACCTATCTTTCTAATCTTATACTTTTTAAGCAGGTAGCGTTTAAACTCTACATAAACGTCTATATTATCTAGGTAGACAAGTATAACAATATTATTAACAAAGAAGAAGACTATAAGCTTGTTACTAGCCTATAGGCATAGTATAATGCTTATTTTAATAAGTTCTAACTCCTTAAGAGTCTCTGTAAGGTCCTTGTACTATAGTAGAGGTGCTTTCTTTAGCCTATACAGAGCTTAATACAGCTCTAAGAGCTCGCTAAACTAACTAGTAAAACCTTCTAGAGTGTAGTAGTAGAGCTTCTGTAGAAGCTTTACGTTTAGAAAGGTGTTTATAGCGTTGTACTAATACATTAGTAATCTAAAGGCGGTTGCTATAGCTACTAGAGCTTAAAAGGTTCTTGCTACTAAGGTAGCGGTATAGGTATCGCCCTATTATATTTAGAGGTCTTCTTAAACTACTAGACAAGCTTTGCACTTAAGTAGATATCTATCTTTATTAAATTTGTACAATAATACCTATATAAGTAGAAGGTACTCTACTATAGTTAACGCTAGCGTTACTAACGTCTTCTTAAAGCACTCTTTCTTAAAGTAGTTACTAAACTTCTTCTATACAGCCTCTTTAAACTTAGCTTTAAATATATAGCCTTTAATATTCTTATAACGCTTAGGTAGAGGTAGCATCTAATCGCGGTAGTGTTTTAACCTTATAGGCTCTCTGTTAACTCTTAGTTTATTAATGTAGCTTACTAAAGCTATAAATACGTAGTTATATAAGTTTATTAATAGTGTTAAGTTAAATATTTAAGCTTTCTTTTATACTTTAATTACGCTAGCTATATATTTAGGCCTTAGAGAAGAGCGTCTATAGCGTCTGCCCTGTATTATATTACTTAGGTCTTTAAAATTAAGGTTTTAACATAGTAGAGCATTATTCTAGTGCCTATCTAGCACATATTTAGAGTCTTCTATAGCTCTAAGAGGTCTTTGTAGCAATTTAGCTTAAATAGTAGATAAGCTTATCTTAGAGAGGTTAGTCTCTCTTAACGCGCCTCTTAAGCTCTTACTATATAGAGTAGAGTGTCTTAACAACGCTAGAGTAATTAAGTAACCTCTTAGAGACTTGTTACGCTTCTTAGCTTGTTATTACTTCTTCTAGATTTGTATTTCTAGGTCTTCTTTTACTAATTCTTTAGCTAGTATGTGTTGCTCTAGTGTTAACGTCTATTTATCTAAAGTTATATTAAATAGGCGTAATTAGCTCTATAGTAGTAGATCTTTAACCTCTACTATAAGCTCTTTATAAGAGATATTATACACCTTAATGTTAATTATATTAACTACTAGAGACTTTCTATATTTGCTACTATTATTCTTGTATAGCTTGTCGCGTATAAATAAGACGTCTTAAGTTTAGATAACCTTATTCTTTAAGAGTATCTAGATTCTAAAGATATTTAAGAAGTTCTATTCTAGTAGGTACCTAATATAAGTACGTACTTCTAGTTTATTAGCTTTCTTAAGGTTCTTTCTATAAACATACGCTTAATAGCTAATAGAAGCGTAATAAGCTACTAATAGTTTGTAACCTATTACTACCTTATATAGAGTTTTCTAGCTATTTAATTTAACTAGCGTAGTATTAAGAATCTAAATAGCTATAATAAATAGCTCTAAAGCTAGCTTCTTAGGTAATCTAGCTATAATTCTTATTACTTAGCTTTTTACAATTATCGCGTCTCTAGCTTTCTCTATACAACTATTCTACTTAGGCGTCTTAGGTAAGCTAGGCTTATATTTAATGCCTAATTTAATATAGATCTTAGCAAGCTCGTTGCTAAAACTCTTCTTATTATTAGTTCTAAGTATAATAACTAAGTACTTAAATTAACGCTATAGTTTAGTAATTATTCTACGTATAGCAGGTATTAATACTACTCTACTTTTCGCGGGTAACGTACGTTCTTTATGCTAGCCTAAGAGTTTATTAATTACGTAGAGTCCCTACTTATTCTTGTTAAAATAGGTTTCTCCTGTTAGTAGTAGTTAAACTAAATCTATCTCTATTTAGTAGAAGAAACGCTTTATAGGCGTTAATCTAGGTCTCTAGAAGACTTAATAATTTATTTTTAACTGTATATAGGTGTTATAGTCCTTCTAGTTAACTAGAGGTATATTCTTCTTAAGCTTAAAGCTAGTAACAGCTTCTTCTAGGTGCGTAATAGCTTTCTTATTTAGGTGTGCCTATAGTTAATAGGCCTTAGCTCTAGTAGTAATTATTACTAGTTATAGATCTTTTAATAGTTAATATACTATTATAAATATAGTAAATATTTTCTATAAATTAGAGTAGCTATTTTTGTCTACGTTAAGTAGCTAGTGCCTCTATTTATACTCTAAGTTATAGACTATATTACTAGGCTCGTCCTTATATAGGACGTCTCTGCTAGAGTTAAAGTAGATTCTAATATCTTAAGAGCGCGCAAGCCCTATAACGTTTGTAAAGAAGCCCTCTACTAACGCTACATAGGTAAGGCGTATTAGAGTTAGTCCTAATAGAGTATTAGTCTAAAGAATTACCTCTCTCTAAGCTTTAACTCTTATAGCTTGCCCTCTAGCGTATACAATAACGTTTAAGTTAGCTTCTACTATCTTTTTCTAGCCCTAATTCTCTAAGTTATAGATATAAATATTAGAGCTAGAGTTACAGATCTACCTATTAATAAGGTGTAGAGCTGTTAGGACCGCCTTCTAGGTTTCTAAAACCTTAGCTATTATACTAAAGGAGCAGAATATAGAGTTAGTAGAAGAGATGCTGCTTATTAGCTTGTTATTGTTAAAGCTTAGTAGAGTAGTACTTGCTTTTAGCGTAGGTTTGTTTTACTATTTAGAGGTTCCCTAATTAGCAGCTTGTTTAAACTTCTTAGTCTACTTCTTTTCCTTCTTTTTCTTATCGAACTTAGCCTAAATTTCTGCGTTAGGCTTCTAGCCTGTTAGGCGGATCTTTAGGTTAACGTAAAAGCACTAGCTAAACTAGTAACAACGCCTGCAGAAGCACTCTAGTATCTCTCCTTAAAACTTACTACGTCTCTAGCTCTAGTTCTATTATTATAATGCCGCACCTAGTGTTATATACGTCTCTAGGCTAGCTATAACAGGTTTAGTAGCTCTCTATAGCTATCTAAATTCTACTACTAGGTCTAGCACTATAGAAGCTTAATTTTCTAGCTAGGTAAATAGCTGCGTAATCCTAAGCGTAGAGTACGCTTTATTAATTAGTTAAAGAGCTTTAAGCAGCTCTCTCTAGGCTTATATACTCTATACGTCTAGCATGTTAAGTTTAGCTATATAGTTAGTAATCTAAATCTATTTATTAAGCTAGTTATCTAGTTTGTTACCCCTCTAGGTCTTCTAGACTTTCTTATATTATTCTAGTAGTATGTCTTAACGTAACGCGTTAGTTATTATAACCTGTTTCTTTAAGCTTACTAACTTTTTATAGGCTGTGTTCTTGTCTATAATATATAGTATAAGGTAGGTATTAATTATTATAGTAATGTACACTAATACTTCTCTTAGACCTTTCTATACAAGGAGGTACTTCTTAAGATTCTTCTTATACCTTTCTTTCTAGTTCTAGTACTCTAACTTTTTGTTAGCGTTAAGGTCCCCTATCTTTATAGCTTCTTACTTAATTGTTAACAGCGTTAGGCGTTTAGGCTTCTTCTAAATTCTCTTACGTTCTGTCTCTTTTAGATCTAGGTTATAGTAGGCCTAAACTCTATATTATATAGCCTTTTCCTTTACAAGAAACTTCTAGTAAGGCTAATTCTATAGTACACTAAGTATTTTAACGGCTTTTATAACGTTAGTAACAGTAATAGTGTTCTCTATCGTAGAAATTATAGTACGTAGAGCTAATTTAATCGTGTATAGCGTATTTCTAGAGCAACTCTAGAATCTATTAGTAACAACAAGGTGTATAAGTTAGTAACTCTATTGTCTAATTGTATTAAATAAACTTAGCAGGTTTAATTTATAGTAGTAGGCAAATCTAGGCTTATAACTATTAGGTAAATTACAGAGTATTAAGATATAAGTTAATTAATTAAGAATATAAGAAATATAGCTATATATATACATAACTAGGTTACGTAAAGTAGTAACTATATCTAGCAATATTATAGTACTAAATTAAGATTAGATAACGCATTAAACTTCTCCCTGTATTCGTCGACTAATAGTAGATAGAGAAACATCTTAGTTCTAAAAGTAGAAAAATAAAGTATATACCTCCTAGAGGTTCTAATCTATCTAATTACTATTATCTTATAATAAAGTAGTTTATTAGAGAGTAGGCGCGCTGTAGAATCGGCTCGCGTACACGCGCACCTGTTATACTAGGTTTCTCTACCTAGCGCACGTCTCTACCTAGCGTACAGTTTCTAGAAAATCTTACTCCCTCTAACTCTATAACTAATAGAGCTATACTAATAAAACTTAGAATATAAGTTTTATATAGTATAAAATTTAATATTATAAAATAAAATTTTAAAAAAACTTACTAGTTATAGTTTTATTAGTATTATAACTTTTTAGTACTTTTTTAATATTCTTTAAATAACTTAAGAATAAATAGTTAAATCTACTTTTAAAATTAGTTTTTTTAAGTTTATAGTTTATAGTTAGTATAATATACTTTATTATTAAACTTTTTATATTATTAAACCTTCTATAATTTCTTAGTAAGAAAAATTAATAAGAATCTATAAGTTTTTCTTAAATAACTAAGTAAAACCTTAATATTTTTCTATAAAAATTTATATATATATTTTTTATAGTATATTATATCTTATATTAAAGTTATACTAAGATATATTATATAATTAAAAAGCTATATATATTTAACTAACTTTAAAAAAAAATCTAGTTTACTTCTAGTAAATACTATTATATCTCTATAATAATCTATAAAACTTATAGTATATAGTATTTATAACTTAATAAAGGTTTCTAAAAAACTTCTATAGCGCTAGCTCTTCTAGGTATAGCGTAATAGAAGATAGAAGTTTAAAAAAAAATTTTTTAGAGCTTTTTTCTTCTAACTATATATATATATATATATATATATAGTTAATCTAGCTCTATAAACTTATTATTTTATATATTATAGTTAGTTTTAACTATATAGAGCTTATTAACTAATAATATAGTAGCTTTAAGTAGTAATTTAAAAGTAAAGTCTTTTTAGTAGTATAGTATAGAAAGATAGAAAGATACTAAAACTATTTTAAAATTATTACTTCTAAATATATTGAAGGCTTATAGTATATATAATCTTATAATATATAACTTTATATAGCTAGATTATTAATATATATATAGAGTTAGAAAAGAAAACTCTAGAAAGACTTTTTATAAATTTCTATCTCTTATTACGCTATACCTAGAAGAGCTAGCGCTATAGAAGTTTTTTAGAAACCTTTATTAAGTTATAAATACTATATACTATAAGTTTTATAGATTATTATAGAGATATAATAGTATTTACTAGAAGTAAACTAGATTTTTTTTTAAAGTTAGTTAAATATATATAGCTTTTTAATTATATAATATATCTTAGTATAACTTTAATATAAGATATAATATACTATAAAAAATATATATATAAATTTTTATAGAAAAATATTAAGGTTTTACTTAGTTATTTAAGAAAAACTTATAGATTCTTATTAATTTTTCTTACTAAGAAATTATAGAAGGTTTAATAATATAAAAAGTTTAATAATAAAGTATATTATACTAACTATAAACTATAAACTTAAAAAAACTAATTTTAAAAGTAGATTTAACTATTTATTCTTAAGTTATTTAAAGAATATTAAAAAAGTACTAAAAAGTTATAATACTAATAAAACTATAACTAGTAAGTTTTTTTAAAATTTTATTTTATAATATTAAATTTTATACTATATAAAACTTATATTCTAAGTTTTATTAGTATAGCTCTATTAGTTATAGAGTTAGGGGGGGTAAGATTTTCTAGAAACTGTGCGCCAGGTGGGGACGTGCGCCAGGTGGGGAAACCCAGTAATCACTTATCGCAGTCGTGAAGCGTGCGAAATAAATTCAGGGGACGTGAGGGAACCACCACCAAGATTGTCGCATTGAGCGTGCGCCAACTCGCTATAAGCGAGGTGGCCTGAATGCCGGACCAATTGGGTAGGGAGTAATTATGGAGTACTAAGCCAGCCCCTGCGTGATTATGCCACGTCTTTTATCGGGAAGAGCTGAAAATTGTAAAAAGCTTTCTCGCCCATATCATCCATACCGCAGATCCTTCGAAACCCTCGAGCCCGTGAGCAGCATGGCTATTATCGAAGCCATCGTGTTTCTTTTGGTGGATATCTTCGCGATCCTCGGTGTCGTCGTACTTTGCGGTTGCCTTGATATCAAGGAGGCATTGGAAACCCTAGGCTTCGCTGTCTTAGGATCGCTTCTCGTTCTCCTCGCTCCTCTCGGCTACCTCGCATACTTCATTCTTAGGGTTGCTGCCTCATCTATCTCTTTTTGTCTGATTCTTTTCATCTTTTTTTGTATTCTCATACTGTGCGCAGTATACCATAGCATTGCCCGCATTGTACAGTCGGTCTTTAGCCTCAAGAACTATGCACCGGTTGTTCTCCGGACTCCTCGATATCGCAGAACACATGGCGCGTCTTCGATCCCAGTTCCGCAAGTCATGGGCCATGGCGAGCGTGAGCCTCTGTTACCGACAAGTGATACGACTCAGAGGTGCTTGACTGGATGCCAACGTGAACTCGGGAGCTGTCTCTGTGCGGTTTGTGACACGATGATAGATGCATCGTCTCTTCTCGTTGGCACGGGCTGGATTTGGACTCGACTCGTCGAAGAGCATCCCCATCACTCGTCCATCGAGGATCTCTGGCAGTCATCCACGCATTGCGCTCTGTGTCAGCTCCTGGTCCGGTCCTTACAAGTTCAGCACTCGCGAGCGCAATGCAATGTACTCGATAATCCTATTCTTCCGAGCTATGTGGTTAAAGTCCGGGAAATAGCAGAGCCTCCTGGGGGCTCCTCTCTCAAGATCCAGCTCGTTGTTGATGGCATGGAAATGCGCTCGCTCGTGGTCAGTCAGAGCAGTAAGAGACTCCCTCTGGGCTTATACCCGCTCATGGATCCTGATTGAGGCCCACTGGGCTGCTAACAAGTTTCTATAGCGAAAGCAGGCCTTCAGCATGTATGTGACATCGAGCCTTCGACAGCTTCACCGGCCATCCTCAACTGGGCTCGAGACCAGATCAACATCTGCCAGAAGAGCCACGAGCGCTGCCACATACCGTGGATAGCAAACGGGGGTATAATACAGATCTCTCAATTCCTTCCCAGACGGCTGATCGACGTCGGGCAAGAGAATGATGCAACCGTAAAGCTGATAAGTCAATCGGAGCTCGCTTCAGACTCGCCAAAATATCTCGCGCTCAGCTATTGTTGGGCCGGTCTCGCTGGGATTCGACTGTGCAAATCCAACTTTGAAACGCTAGTTGAGCCTTCGCGGGTCGATGTCTGGGACAAGACGTACCGTGATGCGATAGCGATCACACGTGTGCTCGGAATGCGATATCTTTGGGTTGACGCTCTCTGCATCATGCAGCCAGAGGACGGAGACGATGGCGCTGGTCTGGCAGACTGGAGAGAACAAGCTCCGGAGATGGGTCGAATCTATGCTCATGCAGCGTGCGTCCTCTCGGCCACGGCGGCAAAGAACACGACTGACGGTTGCATCTTAACAAAGATGCCCCTTGGAGGAAGCTGCCATCTCCGCGAAGACGGAGTCACGTCCCTTGACGTCAATCTCGCCAGAGCAAAGGACACAATCGTCACCGACTTGTTCCGTGAGAAAGTAGACAAGGCACGATTGTCTACCCGTGGCTGGGCATTTCGGGAGCGTGTTCTCGCTACGCGCATACTGCACTTCTGCGACGGCGTCGTGCTGTTCGAATGCAGCGAGATGCAGGCATCCAGCAGCCACCACATCAGCCAGCCGTACCCCCAAAGACAATGGCTACAGAATCGCGTTGGCATATTAAGCCGAGCCTCAGCTATGTTGGATCCAGTAGCTAAAACAATCTTCGTGCCCATGCCGAAATGGCAAAGGCCCGGCGACTACCTTTGGGATCTATATCGCGAGACTGCTGGCCTACTCGGAACAATTAAAGATACCCGGAAAGGCTACGTTACTTTTGATCCTAGGGACAACTTGGAATGGAGCCTAGGCACTAGTCAACCCAAGACTAGAGCGGAAACCAGAGCCGGTCTTCGTGCCGCCTTCATCACTCTCGTGCAGTCCGAAGACTACGAGTTTGATAGTTCTTTGTTGTTTCATCACTGCTGGTTTTGACCTAGTTGGTGAATACTTTGCTCGCGATCTTACAAAGCCCACTGACAAGATCATGGCCATTGCGGGTCTTGCGCAATACCTCCCATTTCGCTTCGAAGCCGGTATTCTGTTCGACAGATACCACTTGTTGTCGGCCCTGACCTTGCTCTGGGTACGGTCAGGTTCTCAGCAGGAGCTACAAGGCATAACCATTCCTCCGCGGCCGAAACGGCCTGTGCCGACCTGGTCGTGGGCTTCGATCGACGGCCGCATTTCTCACAAATTAATGCAGCCTTCCGCCTCTTGGAGCCTCCACCACGGGAAGAGAGTATGTAGAATTGACTGCACGAAAGATAGCCCGACAAAATTGCTGCTCAAGCTTCGGTCACCTACTTTTGCCTTTGACAAATCTAAGGTTCACTTCATACCCGATATTCAACTCAAACCAGGGAGCACTCAGAACCTGCAGTGTGTACCGATTCTCTACTACGAGGCGTCGAACAAAAAGAAGCCGAAAGTGATAATACATGGCATTGTCGTGAAGAAGGCGAATATAGCAGAGCTGGAAATAGGGATGGAGATGGAGATGGAGGAAGAACCGAGTCAAGAGTTGGAGAGGGTGGGCTATTTTTGGTTGACAACTAAGGACATGAGCTGGAAGCCCGAGCATTCATTTGGTCGGACAAGCCTTCCAACGCTAGTTATTGTATAGGCAATCGTCGGATTGTCCAGCGAGGACACTGAAAAGACGGATGCGAACCAAGGTTGAAAAGTAGAGTGGCCGAATTTCGGAGGGGCGTCGGTTCCATTATGGCCCCTGATAACTTGACTATTTTGCCTAAACGACCTCAATATCTGTCACCGTCCATAGCCCACATGTATCTCCCTCTCGGGCATCGCTCTTTAGCTCATGGATAGTTGGAGATCTCATGAGCCCTGGAATGTACGCGGTACAGATATGCCGGTAACCCCCAAGATGCGGCCTCAAAATTACGGGGACCGGGCAACCCAGCGTGATCCAAATCTCGTCTCCTTCCGACACAATACAGGCGGGAACCAAACCAACCTCCTGCGTCTCAGTCAGAATGACCATTCTCTCATCAAGGCTCCAGAGCATTCGGCGTATTGCTCCTTTTGTGGCATCATCAAGGCCTCCTGACGGGTCCAGCATGTGTTCTCCGAAACTTCCCAGCTCTCGATCTGCATGTTGCACATTTTCGGAAAGGTTACGGAAAGCTAAAAGTCCCGCAACGGTAGCATCGTAGCTCGGGCGCTCGTCGGAGGTGTAGCCGGAGCTAAGCACATCGTACATAGCTCTGGGTAGTTCTGCCATTCTTGGACCCGCAATATCTTGGATGAACAGCCCGATCGAAGACTCCCAGAACTGCTTCGACGAGATCAAGCCGGTTGAGCCGGCGTTCACGCACCTCCGCACGCTGTCAATCTTCATACCCCGGAGCCGGAGACACCTCCTATCCGCGGACAAAGAGTCTGGAGGGCATTTCGTATCCATCATGCTGGGAAAACGATACTGCATTTTTCGGCCAGTCTCCTCGCGCCCCGACAACCACTGTGGGAGCCAAGTCGGGCTATCATTGTCGAAACTGTCATCTCGCGCTGAATGCCTGTAGCACAGGAAATCCATTGTTTGATGCCGTGTCATATGGTGGTCTAATGCATCGATACTAACGTCAATAACTGTCTTTGTATAGTCCGGGATAATGTTCCCTTGTTGGTAATCCTTTGCAAGGTGCATGATGCCATATACACGATCCCGCTCGTCGGTAACGTTGAGGTATTTGCAGCTGTTGAGAAGAGAAAGCAAGATAATAGTTTCGTTGATCTTGTATACTGCGATATGCGCGGCAGGCGCGCTGTTTGCAATGAGCCGACTCAATTGAGCCCTCCATGGGATACTTGTGGCCGAAGTTGAGTGTTGCGTTAGGAGCAAACGGCGTACGCAGGCTTCCTGGAAGCTAAGGAGAGACTGGTGCGAAATGACGACAGTCATGCAGTGTAGTTGTATCTGGCGTGCATTGACGACCTCCTGTTGGATCCATATGCGGTTCCACTGCCCAAGGTGACGGTACAGTTAGCACGCGTTCAGAATATATAGGAGTGAACACTACTAGCTGAATGATTCAGACATTTTAGCGTAAAGCCGTGCGAAAGGAGTAACGTCTTACTTACTATTTGTAGTTAGTATATATTCTTCTTAATTGTTTGTACCGCCACCTTACCATATGAGTTGCTGAATATGGGGATCACGGGGTCCCAGAAAGCAGGGTCCGGACCCATACCTTCAACTGGGTCGTCACTGGCTTTGTCGTAGTTCTGTAGCGCTATAACGGCATCGTCTGACGCATCGATTGTAGGGCCGTAGATCCATATTCTCACGAGATTTGCTCGCTGGTAAACTTGCCGCATCATTGCAACCTGCTCAGCGCGCTCAGAGTAGTCTTGCTGGTTGATGCATATGGCGTCGATCCATATCGTGAGGGCTTCCTTGACATGTCGCAGGTGGTAGAGAGCATTCGCTAGGTTTTCCGCTACGGGAAGTGCTTTACCAGACAGGATGATGCTGTCTTTGGGAGTCGGGTCACCCCACATGTACGACAGGCAGTCATAGTTGACGGCGTTATCATCTATCGGGGTGGTAATGAGATAGCCATAGAGGGGATCTGATGGTCTGCCGGGTAGGAGCTGAAGTATGCGAATTGATCTAGACCCAAGTGGTTCGTATTCGAAGTTTGGACATTGTATTTGGCAAGTCCGCATGGTTTGTTGAGTAGGTGGGTAGCAGGTGGTAAGGGAAAGGAGGATCTAGGGAGCCCCTAGAGCAGACGGTGATCGTTAGCAAAAACCATCATGCTCGTGTTGCTGCCTCCAGGGCTGATTGCCGGCTGTGCTGCGCGCTATGCTGAAAGAGGCTAGACCCGAGGCTATGAGGTGCCGTTCACCAGCCCCAATGACTCCAGCACCCCGGATGCAATGACTCAGATAACGATGACTCTTATCGGCCGAGCGCCTGAGATATGAACGTTTGGAGATAAAGAGGACCGATCCACAGTATCGCAGGCCACAGACCACGGACCAGTGCATTCCCTCCCGCAAAGTCGCAGAGACCATTGACAAGCAATCACCCCGGCGACCCCAGTCATGGCAATCCTACTTCCATACACCCTCCAGACGTATGTCGGAATGATCCAGAATGGTGGATCTCCAAAATACCGAAGACTACCTCGCAAAGGCGCACACCTCGCCGACCCGGGGTGCGAGAAACTATCGAAGGCGCTTCCGCCGTCATACCTGCGTGGGGAGCTCGAGAAGTACAATCAAATAGAGACTGTGATGGAGGAAGCAATCAAGCACGTACGGAGGCGGAGCAAATTACAGTCGGTGTTCCCTGCAATCTATCGCGACGAAACTGTGAAGCGATACGCAGCAAATCTGAGTGCATGCAAATCGGATGTGAGCAAGGAAGATCTGAAGAACTATATCCGAGTACGGACGCGATTCGACCTCGAACAAGCGGCGGCGGTGGTTGTTTCGGCGTTCGTGAAATATGGATATGTGGATGGCGCAGTGCGACTAGTCAGAGAGCTGGGAGGAGTTCTGGCTGCAAGCTGTATGTGGGTCGAGCCAAACGTCCCTTTACCGACGCAGCAGGCTGTCTTCAACTGCCCGGAAAGCCTAGCGAGAAAGCTGCAGCTCTCAGCAGCGAAGACGGGAATGGAGATCCCGCTGGCGGCGAACTATCGGGAGCTCGTGCCGTTGCTAATGCGCGTTCGACGATGCAAGCCGGATACCAGATGTCTGAATATCCCTCAGTGGATGTTCGAGGAAGCCGGCCTTGAGCCACCAGCACACTTCAAGGCGGCCTTCTGTAGAGGAAACGGCGCAACGAATCCGGTGGCTCCAAGCGAAGCGAATTCGATCATCCTCTCTCGAAAGCACTTCCGATGCGATCAGCGGCAAATATACCGTCTGTTCCGGTACTGGAAGCCGGACATCAGGCTTCGGAAGAGCATCAAGAAGCTCGAAAACAAGGTGCTGCATGGGGGCTCCTGGATCCAACAGCGCGCGCTCGATACAGACGATGTGGCTCTGATCTGTTATTACTTCTTCCACTTTCAGCGACGGCTACAGAGGAAGGTAGTAAGCGATATCACCGGTTGCAGCTTCCTGGGCAAGGGTGAAGGAGCTCAGCTGTACCAGAACAACCTCGCCATAAAGTCCACCTTCGAGAAAGTCTTGCTCGACATTGCAGAATCCAACGGCGAAGGGGTCATCGTTGCCATGGGCGATGAGGACACGCTCGCTCTCATTGACGAGACATGCCTGCTGATGAAAGAATACGTCGACATCTATGGCGGAGGAAGCACCGAAAAGCTGTCGTTTAAGAAGGGTGAGGCGGGAGGCCGGGGTCGAGGACCGGTGGATGAGTATAACCTGCTATGTGATGTGCTGGCCCACTTGCGACAGCAGGCCGGAGATGAGGGTATTTTGGATGTTCCTGGGCCTACGAGAAAGTTCTTAGCGAAGGACATCATGCATTGGAACAATGCTTGGGATGACGACGCGTTCGCTGGAGGAAGGAGGGCTGGATGGGAGGACTGGCTCCAACAGCGTGCGCTTATCGAGGATGAGGGCTGGGATGTTGTGGTGAGACAATCATCATCGACGAAGGGTGCATAAAGTCTTTGGGAGACCTCAGGACCCTTCTGTAGCCTCTGCCAGGAGATACCGTGGTGGTTCGTGCCCAGGCCTCGGCTGATCAAGGATTTCATTCGCTCCTAGTCCTAAGATAGAATAGCACACAAATTTCTACGTACGACTTCACTCCTTCACGATTCACATCAACTTTCGTATCTTTTCCGTTCCGGAATTCTAAGATATTTTTTTCATCTCTAACGCCCAGAGATCCGCACCGGCTCGGTCCGCGAAGGACATGGACTTCGGTACGATCATACTACTACACGATCTCGGCATTGCTTCTCGCCTGCCCCTGAGTTTGTGGCTTGCGCTTACATCGCTCTCCTGATTTATGCGCGCACCCTCTTGAGACAGCAGTATATGCTGCTCAGCTTCTTCGGTACCTGTCGTTGTGGACAGTTATGGATCAGACCACATTAGCACCGCCATGCGGAAGGGCCACACTTCTATTCGAGCAAGCAAAACTCTCGGCGCTGCGGACTATCGGGTCATATCACACCAGCTACAAGCGCGCGATATGGTTTTGGGCGTTGTTAGATGGATCACCTGCCGGATTGAAGGTTGGCCTCTGTTCTCCCCTCAGACTACCCCCTCCATTGCCACCATAGTATCCACACCTATTCACTGCCTCAAATACTTTGAGTTTGATTATCAATACTTCTTACACATACGTTGTCGAACGACTCAAGCTCAGCTTCCCGACGGATGGCCTCACCGAAAGCAGAATTCTCTGACGAATCGCAGTCCACAGCCTATAATCTAGCATCAGAAAAGCTTGAGGACCTAAAAAAGCGTAGGGAGAGAGAAGAAGAAGAGCGTAAGTGCAAGGAAGAACTGGAGCGAAAGAAGCAATTAGAGAAAGAGCGAATAAGATATGAGAAAGCACATCAAGAGCTCGAGGACTTAAAATTGCGTAGGGATCAAGAAGAAAAGGAGCTTAAGTACAAAGACGAACAGGAGCGCAAGAAGCGATTAGATATTGAGCGAGAAAGATATAAGAAAGCACAACAAGAGCTTAAGGCGGTAGATGCGCAAGCGAGGAGAAGACTAGAAAAAGAGAAGCTGGCAGGGCAGGTACTAGAAGATCGAGAGCACCTAGGGCAAGGACAACAGGATGCAGCCGACTACGCGCAAGGAGTACTAGAGCGAGAAGAGCAGGAGCGCCAACGTCAAGCAGCGCAAGCACAAGAAGAGTACGCGCGAAGGGGATGGGACCGCATAGCAGACCGAACAAGGATAGAGTTTGAGGATGCAGAATACCAGAGACTGAAGCATGAGCACGTACATGGTGGGCCAAGAGAGCCGAGACAGAGGGCACATAGGCACATTCAAGTTCACAGGCTCTCAGGGAGTCAAGAGCGTACAGCGCATAAATCATCGGAGCATGAGCGAAAGAGACAACTACCAAGGGACGATGAGCAAACAGGGCACGGAGACGAAGCTAGTGAGAATTGGGCGTATGAACACAGAGTTGGCGGCAGTCCCCCACGCCGGCCACGCACGCCTCCTCCAGCCCGCCCGCCTTCTCCCCCGCCACCTGGTGCCATCTGGATCCAACTTCCTCAGAATCCTGACCCTCATCACGGATCTAGGAAAATATACCCCCGTGTGGTCCTAGTCCGACAGCTACTAGAGTTCTTCTATCAAAACGGACATGGGCGGAATGTCATGCGCCGCAATGCGGCACGAAACAGATTCCTCCGCTCGTTCCAAGTCTCTGACGTTGATGTAAGGTGGGATGGAGCAGGTGGAGGGGGCGGTGGAGAGGATGGCAGACATTATGGTGGGTATGGGCCACGGGGAAGAGGCGCCTCTGGTTCTTCTGGTGGATGTAACTGTTGCGGAAATTGTAACTGTGCGCAGGATTGCTATTGCAAAGAAGGCTATCGCAAAAGAGGAAGAATCGGAGAAATTATCATCATAGAAAGAAGCGAGAGTGTCGCTAAAACTGAGCTCCCACATGTCAGGAGGAGACGAAGTTCGCGTACAAATTTTCAACCCTCACGAAGCAAACACGACGAGTCACCCTGGACGACGGACCACGCAGATGACAGGGGAAGACATGGCGACCGGGGATATGACCACGCCTATAAGTCTCCTGTTACTTCACCATCCAGCAAACATAAAACTCTATGGGGTGGGAAACCAGGCGGGTAAGCACGCACAATTAGGCTGGTATGCGCCAATGCTAGGGAAACTGACGCAATCAGTGTATGGTTCTTTTTGATGCGCGACGGCCACATCTGTACGAATCATCGCCCTTCAAGCTACAAAGAAGGTCATTGGAATAAGTACCTCCGCGATATGCTCCAGAACGAATACGATTCACTCCGGACAAGGTGGAGATGGAGATATCGGCCTTTTCGAGAGATCGCATTTGCCTACTTCCACTTGGTAAGTGCCGCGCTTCCCTTTCCAGACATCTATGCGTGGAATATGAGACTAAGGACTTAAGTGGGAATGCATCAATCTCGCACACGATATCTGGGAACTCACTGATTCGGCTCCGATAGTGGGGTCGTCAAAATCGAGCATCTCGGCAAAGCCGCTTACGAACCATTTCCGATACTTGATGCGACATCCCCCTGAAGACAGACGGTGGACTATTGAATTGGACGATAAGATTAAAGCCGGGCGTGGAAATGGAATGGACTTTGTAGTCATGGTAGAGATTATTGAGGGGCTGAACACCCGGTAAGTTGCACACACAGGACGCATCCTATGCTCTCTAGCTCATTGAGATCATAGTTTCATCTACATCCTCACAGCTGTTAACGTCCTCTGCGGCATCATCATCGGTGTTGTCTACAGTGTCGTAAAGAAGAAGGTCGGCGACGCCTTTACCA
Source organism: Trematosphaeria pertusa (assembly GCF_010094035.1). Taxonomy (NCBI): domain Eukaryota; kingdom Fungi; phylum Ascomycota; class Dothideomycetes; order Pleosporales; family Trematosphaeriaceae; genus Trematosphaeria; species Trematosphaeria pertusa. Next base: position 263,093 of record NW_022987222.1, on the reverse strand, counting down.
TCGCAGGCTATTGGATCAGCGCGGCTTCTTTCATCATCGTTGTTGTGGCTACTGGCGAGTGGTTTGGCATGGAGTCGCCGGACTGTTTCAGTGAGACTGATATGGCGGATATGGATAGAGTGGTTGGGAGATTGCTTTTCGACGAGGAAGAGCATAAGAGCCACCACGAGGAGCCGGAAGATATAGTATGAAGAGTGGTGCTGAAGATGAAGCTCTAATCTCTTCTATAACGGGGTTGGCTCAACTTTGATGCGATCACATCCTTCAACATCCTTTTTCCTCTTCAACACTTCGATACGAGCATATACGAAATGGCTCTCCATTTGGGAAATCTACCTGTTAGCTATCAGCACTTATTCCCACCTCTTCGCGAGGTCTGGATAGCAGGACTAATTATACACAAGCCTGGGTTGACGGAGGATGAATGCTGTGATATGGTGATAAGATAGATTGGATTCTAGAAAGCATATGAAGTTAATCGAGTAAAGGATGAAGGAGCGGCTCAGAAGATTGCACATCAACGCAGCCTTCTATGTGAGGAGATTTGTGTTGGCAGGCGTGGGGATAGGCCCAGGCCGTACCTAGTTAACTTGTTTCGAGCTATTCCTAGATTAGAATAGCGCGATTAACCCCGCTTGTAACTGCAGCCCACCTAGCGGCTCTGGAGAATTCGGCACTTTCAATGTGCACCTACTCACTATCATAGAGATATCAATAGTGCTATACTTGTTGCCATGGGTGAGACATCTTGGGCCCAGCAGGCCGTCGACCACTTTTTTGAGGGGCGCAAATACCCTACCCAGATCCAGTGCGACCAAATTGCGCGATCCGTCTCGAATGCTTCGGACGTCTACAATGTCGACACGCCAGGCTCGATGAGCTACACTGTCGTCTGCACAGGTCGTCAGGTAGCGAATCCGGCCCTTGTTGTATCTTTCCGAGAGCCAGAAGCCCACCTCGACCAGAGCATGGGGAAGTTAGCACAGGAGATCCACGGCTCCTTGGTGCCTGAGGTATCACAACACGGCATGGTAGATCGTGCAGATCCCCCCCTAGCCATCTATACCATGCCGTACTTGCCAGGAATCTCGTGCCTCAATGCTCTTACCTGCCAGGTTGAGATGGATGAGGTAACGGAGGCCAGACATGTTTGCTTTGTTCGGCACCTTGCCAGGTAGGTTCGACACGCTGCCTGCTGTTCAAGTGTGGGTCGACACACCTGCCATGTTGCTCATACCTGTTAGGTACTTTGCTCGATGCTGGTCAAAGCCGCAGTATGTGACAACAGAAGCGCGAGCAGAGAGTCTGGAGAGAATTCAACGCAGACTCGCTTTACTAATTGGGTCATCATCTGTTCTTGGTACCTCAGCAGTGTCGGAGTTGGATCACAGCCTCCCTACACTCTTCGCATGGGAATATCCACAAGTTCTCACGCATGGCGACTTCTCCAGAACCAATATTTTAGTTGACGAGGACACCTACGAAATCACGGGAATCATCGACTGGTCTCTTGCGGCGATACTGCCGTTCGGTATGGAGCTGGACTGCCTGTTCTTGACGACGGGGTACATGGACCGCGGTGGCTGGCACGACTACGCCTGTCGCTCGCGACTGCATGAAGTTTTCTGGGATGAGTTCTGGTCTGCTTCTGGAGTTGGAGATGATAGGCGGCGAGATGAAGTTCGCGACATGGCTGAGCGGGCGGCTAAGATTGGTGCTATTCTGCGCTACGCTTTCCAGCGCAACGCGGATGGTTCGCCCTCTGAGACGTTGGCATCTGATGGAGCTTTGACATGGAGGTATCTACAGGCATGGCTTGCCACTTAGCTCCCCGGATCGATGGAGAAGGCGAACGCTTCTTGGGCTCAAAATGCACTATGGTTAGTGTAAAATATATATATTACGAACGACATCGCTACGGGCAATGCCGAAGCCATGCACCCCCAACGAAAGGGATCAAGGACCTAACTGGAACTTCCGGATCCATCAGAACGGTACCGGCAGCCGAAGGTCTCACAATATTTGCATACGACAAATACCACCTACGTTATCCAAGCGATACGGCACAGCAACATGTTGCGTTATGAGTAGCATCCAATCAATCAATCACATATCCACCCCCAAGTTCTAATATCTTCAAGCAATGTGGCACAGCAATACGCTGTGTCACACTTCAATCTGATCAACCACATCGATTACTCCGAGTTATAGCCTGCATCGCATCCACATCACCACTAGTACAATTTGCCATGCTAGCTGAATCGTGTTGCATCGGGGCCGCCATTCTTGGTTGGAACCCTGTATATCTATCCGATGTGGTTATTACGCCAAAGTTGTGAGTGGTTCGAGTAAAACAAGGAGCCTTAAGTGCGGGGTAGGCAGGAATGGGGCCGGCGGTTAGAGCTGGAGCTGGAGCCTAAGCAGGTGACGGAGCTGGATGTGGGTGTAAAGCGCTTGGAAACACTGTTATCTATCGAGACGTAGCAAGGTGTTCTACACCAACTCCAACGCCATCTGCGCTACTACATTTGACGCCGTCTCACCGGATGGAAAGGTCCTTAAGGAAGCAAGACGCCCATCTCTAGGCCTTTCCTTGCTCAGCTTCCTCCGCATCGTCTCGTCGCTGCCCACTCACTCTTTATCATATACTGCTCTTGATTCGTTGCTCATCATCATGGCCACTGCCAACGTTCTCCCTGCCATTGCTGGGCTCCAGCGCCCTCCAACCAGCCGAGACCTAGAACTCTCACGGGCTGTGTATGTCTTCCGCTTCTCAGCTTGTGCTGAGATGGTCACTAATATCTAAGTCTTTTAGGTATAATAGCCTTCCTCATCTTGAAGAGCAGCCGGAAATCTCCAACGCCGCGCTCAAAGCCCTATGCGAACTTTTCGTCCATAACGGCGTCCAGGACGTCTTTGGCACCAGACCCGACTTCTTTCAGGAGTTCGCCAGCTTCTTGCACCACAACAACCTAGCCGACTTGGTTGCTCTACAATTGCTAGATAGCCCCCAGAATAGCACTAGGATGGAGCTCTTGATCGGTCCACAGGCCACTCTGATGGTAGACGAGAAGGACCTCATCGGGTTTGAACCGCCCCGTATCACCACTGGTTGGTCTTTGTCTTTTCAGGTGGGAGACGATGGGATCATTTCTTGCAAGGGTAACGATGTCTATGCGGAGAAGAAGAACACTCATCAGGTTTTCACGGATTCGAAGCCGCTTCCCACGGTTGAGTCTACCCCGCCACGCGCTATCATTGTTGCTCATCATTAAAATGCCATTCCCGAAATGCAGTTGGATCTTTAACTACTCCACTTATGTGATTCTCCTCTGTTGGCTTGACGCCCTTCACCTGTACTCCCAGCCAATGAAAGTCTACATGCACATTGCCCCGCGCGCAGTCATAAATTCGCTCGACCTCGTCGTAAAGAAGATGCGAGCATACTACATACAGAACCAGCAAAAAATACGCTATATTCTAGCTGCATACACATACTGAAAAAATTCTGTACGAAACAGTGAATTGAGCCGTAATGAACACCCTTACTCAGCAACGACCCACTACCTCCCCCTGCAGCCACAGTACTAACATGAAAGGGTTTTCCGGCAGCCAATAATGGCTTGGCCATGATTGAATATATAAGATGACTCCGGCAATTACCCCACTTAGCTTATTTATTTGCTGCTACAGTTTTTGTTATAGTTTCTGCTATAAAACTTACTCATTCGTTATTCCGCAACTCTGTTAGAATATTTTCTCCTCTTTCAATTGTGGAAGAATTGAAACGCTACTCCATACCCTAGCCTCGGGAGGACATCCCTATCGTCATGGCACCCCAAGTCACAACGTGGGAAGACTTGACCTTCCTCCACGAGGAATTTGACGAGGAAACCGGCGAATTCCGACACACAACCTTCGCCGTTGTCGACGAAGATGACACCGCCTTCTTCGGCAAATCGAATCATCCCAAACACGATATCACTTTTGAGCAACTTACATCTGCTCTCGCTCCCATTCCCGATGATGACCTCTTTCCAGAATGGATGCCTCTGATGTGAAACTCACCAAGGCTCCAGACACGCTCCCACCCAACATCTACATCAAACGCCCAATCCTTCTTCTATACGATGTTTTCCAAGAACATAGCGTCCTCAATCTGATCCCTAAAGGCTTACTCGAGGAGGCCAAGGCCATGGAGATACTCTCCCAGCATTCACACCCCAACATCATTCACTATCACGGCTGCCGCGTTCGCCGTGGCCGCATCGTCGGCCTCGTCCTCGACCGCCACCCCAACACGCTGACCGACTACCTCAATAACAAGGTCGAGATCGTGGATAAGGAACCCTTCATGCAGGCCCTCGAGTCGGCCATTCGCCACCTGCATTCTCTCGGCTGGGCTCACAACGACCTCAATCCAGGCAACGTCCTAGTCAACAAGGCAGGCATGCCGGTCCTGGTCGACTTCGGGTCCGCGCGAGATCGGCGCCAAACTGGGGACCAGCCGGGGGACTAAGGGGTGGATCGATGGAGAGATAAAGGATTATCACACGTCGGACTATCGCCATGACTTGTTCGCTCTGGAGAAGATACGCACCTGGTTGGACACCCCAACATTTGACGATTAGGAACGTCAGACGCAGCACCTTTCCGCCGCCAACGAGATTGGCCGAGGTTGGGGACTGGTGACGAGCTCTGTGCGGCCGTTCCCTTGCCGGTTGATAACGGACTTGGCGGCGGCGAGGAGATGGCGCCAGGGACATCAGGGCTGAAGTTAATTAATTATATAAAATACTACGTAGAGAGTAGTCGTAGGTTATACCGAAGCTATATACACGTGTAGCATGCTACAGCGCTAGCTAAGGCGCTAGTACGCAAGCCTCGGTTCTTGGTCTTGGTAAGACCTGCACCTCCACCCATTACAATTCTAGAGAATATAGTAGAGATAGAAAAGAAGCTTGGAGAGCTTAGCAAAGCGATAGATAAAGGGAAGTACATAGTTCTGGAGTGTTAGCGTAGAACCTGGTTACCAGTTTCTAACGTCTGACTGTGTTGCTGGCGCAGTGGAAATATATATCGCCGCAGACGAGTCGCCTATTCATGCTGCCCCTGATACGGACCGACACCTGTGCATGAGTCCGTGCGCGGCAGGCATATCTCTCTTCATCATCCACCCATCCACCCATATTCACAAACCTGCCACCCGCCGAACTTCTTCACCTTTTACATTCTCACAATGCGCTCACTCGTCCATCCGAATTTCTCCGCTGCAAGGAACTCTTTATCAAGAACCGTGTCGTCTCTTGCTCCTGGACACCTTCAAGGTGCGCATTGGGACTACCGCATCGTAGATGCTGTTAAAGGAGATAACACACACGCATCCACCGTCTTCAAAGCCAAGGTCGTTCCACGCGAGGATGCCCCCAATACACCCCAATGGTTCGTTGTGTTGCCTATGCCCAAATTCTGACACTAACTCAGCTACCCAGGGCTATCATCAAAAAAGCTTCGCCTGAGGATGAAACTGCCACGGAAAACCTGGTCCGTGAATGTCATAGTTATCTCCTTCCTGGTGTCGCCTCGACCCAGTGCTTCCGGAAAATGTACGATGTGATTGACAAGCGTACCATCGCTTTGGAATGGCTGGACACTACTCTTGCAGATGTGAAATACCAGCCTGACATGCGTACCTACGCCCTCATCAAGACAGTCCTAAAGGAAACGTTGACTAGTTGTGACGTTCTGGACGGCCAACAATGTGTGAATACAGGTATAGTATCTGATCTTAAAAGTTAGCATCCGCTAATTAGCCTAGACTACAAACCCGCTAATATCCTGCTTTCTGGAATCGAGACTGGCCGTGTTATCGCCAAAGTAGGAGACTTGGGACTCGGTAAGCAAGTATTGCTAGAAGAGAAACACGCTCTTACTGACACGCTTACAGTTGTTCCGGCCGGTTATCTTTTTAACGCCCAGCCATATGCCATGCGCGCCCCTGAAGTCTTCCTAGGCCAGGCGTGCACTAAACCATCGCAGGTCTGGGCAATTGCCGCGATGCTGCTTTGCTGGATGAAGCCTGGTGTCTTGGGCGCGGGGGACAGCCCCCATCCTTTCGTCAACGAGGCTTGGTGTATGGCAAAGATCAAACAGCTTTTTCCTAATTGGTATATTCCCACTCCTGATGAGGTTGAGCGCCCTACCCTCAAATCTGCTGTGGAATTTGCTATACGTTTTAGTGAAGAGGAGCCAATCCCGCAAGCGATCTCGCCTTTCGAGATGGAGACCCAAAAGATGAAGATACCAGAGCAGTTAAGGGACCTTCTTCGTCTCATGTTGGTGGTCGATCCGGGCGAAAGGCCCTCCGCCTCGGCTGTGTTGGCGTCAAGGGAGTTTCAGGCGTTTCAGATACTATGATTTAATCAAGTTGGAAGGGCGACCAGAATGCTCACTACTCCGTCCAGGGTGAGACTGCCACCAGAATCAAGGTCAAAGGTGGGCACGTCCCTGAGGATGCGTCCAAGCAGATTGTAAGTCAACGTCCTATTTCACGTGAACATGCAGCTAACCTTATCTACAGCAAGCCAGCTAAACCATTACTCTTTGAGAACGCGGGGCCTTCCTTGCTTGCTCTCTGGTGCGTTGTTGTTGTTTTTGTTGTCGTTGTGGTGGTGGTTTTCGCGAGGATATAGAATCGGATCTGTCCAACTGTTGTCATTCTCTGTGGCTATATAGAATACGCCTTGCTGCCATTGCAATTGATCTAAAACTTGAAAAATATAAAACACTACATATAGGGGGACAATTTATCTTTAAAAAGGTGCTATAACTAGCTATTCGATGGACTTGCGAGAGGTTCCCATGGCAAAGGTTTTTCCTGCTGGGCCGGACCGTTCCGCAGCGATCACTCAATCTTAGCTCGATCAGGTTTCCTCTCAGCCACACGAGCTCTTCTGCAAGCCTTACAAATCCAAGACTGATGGCGCTCTCTCCTGACACCTTGATTGTCAAATGCGTTAAAGCATGGAAGAGTACATGGCTACGGACGCAAGGCACTTCGAACATCTGCTTATGTCAAGTTATTCGCAAAAGCAATATCTTTCATATTTGATTCTTAAGATGGTGATTCCGTTTTTCCCACTCTCTTCCTTCTAGTTGCAACAAGTTTCTGCATGACAAGGCTATCTTCACTTGAACTCAGAGTTTCATCCTTCTCCGATTCGAATTCCGTTCCTGGACAGGATGGAGGGCTATCCGCCAGCGCGGCCCTTCATAACGACTAGGATCCCGTGGAAGACGGCGTTCACCGCAATCATTCGGAAAAATTCTACCGCCGAGAGGAACTTGTCAGGAAGCTTCTTGAAAGCTTCTACGACAATGGCCGCGGAAGAGGAGTGATGCGACGAAGAGAAGAAGTAAACAGAAGGGTCCGAGCGTTTCAAGTTAAAGAGCGCGACATAGATATGGAACCAAGGGCGGAAGACCGTAGCCAAGAGAGATATCGTACGTTGAGGGTACATGTTCGGGCAGGGGATGATGAAGGTGGGCAGCACCGAATCATCATCACGGATAGAGTTGGTAGCGAAGAAGAGCCCGAGTACCCAGAAGCGAGGGGATGGACCCGAAGTATGAGTCTGCAACTACTGGAAGATAGACGAGGTGACGAGGGCCGTCGACACGGTGGGCGAAACAGGCAGGCTCACACCGAGCGTCGAGAGCGGCCAGATAGAACTTCACATCCCAGACCTGGTAGCAAAAGTTGGACAAATCTGCTTGACGACAAGCTTGAAACAGGCTGGTGCAATAACAGTAAAACTAGGCGCGACGTTGTTGTTATGGCGGAGATCATCGAGGGAGTGAACACCAGGTGAGTAATCAGGAACATGACGACCGTTTGAGGATCTTGTACTGAATGATTTGCTAGACGCATCTACAAATTAACCGTATTTTGTATTGTGATAAGCGCTCTTCTTGGCATCGCCTACAACGCCATTACTGGAGAGGCCGGGGACGGCTTCAGCATCGCGAGTTACCTCATCACCGCACTCGGCTTCTTCGTGGCGGTTGTTGCTGCTGGGGAATGGATGGGCCTTGAGTCGTTGGACTCATTTAGCGAAACAGATCTGAAGCGCGGTAAGAGGTACAGGGTAGAGTACTGCGAGATGTAGAACCGAAGCAACACGAAAACGTATAGAGCAAGCTATGAATATTGTACTCGCTAGTTCTCTCTTCAGGACCATTATATAATCTCACACCTACACGACACTATCATATCAGCGGAGCTACCCGACTCGGTGTAAGCAATCTTCCTACCGCTTCGATATCGACTTCGTAGTCGGCCCGGGTTAGGCTCCCCATGTGGATCCCCGAGCATGCATCGCAAGCTTCATCGCGGCATAAGCACTATGGCTGACGTACGGCTAGGTAAGATGACCGCATCTGGCGATTTTGCGATCCAGCTTGGAGGCGCCGTTGCCAGGCGGAAAATGAGGTGCTCTAGATCTTGGCCAATGGGTTGCTCTCGTGTTTTAATATAGCGCATATCGTCACAATGGGTCCTTATGGAGCAGGCTGATAAACAGGCGATAACTGTCGCGATTTCAGCGTTCCTATCTTGCTAGTAATGTTTCATCCTTCTGCGTTCCGTTGTCGAGATGAACGGAAGACGTCTCAATTTCCGTCGTCCTCAAGATCGCCCCAATACCCAGCCGCCTCAAGCTCTCCAAAGAGTCCGCGGTTGTAATAACGTGCTCGCTTCTTGACGCCAGGGTCCTTTCATCCAGTTGAATATATGGGCCATCTGGCATGGTCTCATTCCACGAATACGGACTCTTTGGGTTCTTCCCCGTGCTCTTAGAGTGGCTTCCCGATGGTTCTGCCTTCAAATTCGATCCGTAAGAGTAGCTTTTGCTGGACCGATCTTTGCCACGAAGGAAAGTCAGGAAGCGCGGGAAGGTGGGGAAACAACAGCACAGGATGACAGTTGCGAATTCGGCGGCACCCCACATGCCTGCTGGTGCGACCCAATACGTTAGGTCGTTGGTGTCAATAAGTTTGATGGTGTAGGCGAGACGGCAGACGCACGCTGCACAAGCACTGAAGAAGGTCAGCCTACCCTAGCATCAAACACAATGTCACTCGGAAACTCACAGTATTCCTGTAGCAAAAATCGCCGCCACAGCCACCTTCCTCCTCAGTGGCATATGCAATTTCCACACCTCCAACATGGGCAGTACCAAAATCACCACGTCCGAGACCACATTGATAGTACTCGTCGTAATCATCGTCGCGCCCGTGTTAATGCATTTGCCGGAGAGCATCGGATTCCAGATCTTCTCCCGCGGCACGCAGGCGAAGATGAATGCGAACAGCACGGCGGTGTAGATGGCGCCGTTGGCGATGATGAGCGCCCAGGAGGCCCAATAGGTGAAGTTCTTTTGGGTGACAGTGAAGATGCGTTGGATTTGGAGGAGGAGGGCTAGTTTGGCGAAGAACATGGGTGGGGAGTAGAGGATTTGGACTATGTTGACGTACTAGGGCGGAGTCAGTTGCTAGGGTCGAGGCTGAGCAGTGGAGTTTGGGCTAGATGAGTACCTTGAGGATGATCATAGTGTCGGCAATGGATACATTCCATTGATGCTTGCCGCAGTTGTAGTCGAAAGCCTTGAGCATGACCCCTAAGTAGGCGGCATAGCCAGCCTGCAAAAGGTTAACTTCGTCAGTCCATCATAACCTGAGAGAACACGCTTACCAGTGCTATGAGCAGGGAATCTTAAAAGCGGTTAGTATGTGGTAGAGTAAATCCAGGGAGGAGCCAACGTACAATCCTCGACTTGCATCTTCTTGAGTATGTACCCCTTAGTGAAGATGCGTACTACAACGGCGGGCACCGTGAATGCCAAACACACGGCGGTAGTCTCGATGACATATGGACGCAGGCTGTACGCATTCGGGTCCATGGGTATCACGCCCGGCGGCGGCTGCAGACCAGGACAGACATTAGGATCGAGGATCAGCGGGTCCAAACAGTTTTCCATGGCAAGCCACCGGGACGACTTCCGCGCCCGCACAAAGACAAAACAGAAAAGTTGACGGCTTCATGGCAGCGAAGATGAGGCGTGAAGACTATAAGCGATTAGATCGCGTCGGAGAGCCTCTGTGAGATGGCGGGGGCCCGAACTGTGGGAGTGAGATTCGCACAGCATCCCGGGGACACATGGCTACGTGGTAAGCGCTAGACGTTGCGGTACGAGAGGTTATCCAATGGCATATTCCGATGCCTGTTCAAGCCTCACATAAGACGACAGTGAGGTGTCGCGTTGTATGCCGGCCGAACCCTGCTGAGTTAGCGCTAAGCCCTGCGCACGGACCGCTTGCGCTTCATTGGTGTCTTCTCGGATGAAACCTCGTTCTTTATCTTCCTTCTCCGTCCATAAACAGTGCCTCTTACCTCCTCCTCTCGTTGCTGACGGTCTTCCAGCCGCGCTTATCTAGGGTGGCTGATCACGAAATCGAACCTCTTCAAGCGTCCTGACGTGGCATCCTTCGCATTTTACTCTCTTCATCAGCAGTCACGTTAACCGCGTCGCTGCATGTTTGCTCCTCAAAGTATTCAAGTATCAGTAAACGTCGGTGTATGACATGACATATATACGTCATCGATCATCGACAAAAGGCCTGGGATTGACAGGGCGGCCCCAGACGTGAGATAGAGTCATTCCAGCATCCGAGAACGCCGCCAAGCGCCTCTCCCTTCACATGGGCTATGGTAATGTGGAGTATCCGGGACATCCAGCATGAATTGTTGCGAAGTGCTCTTCGTCTCCATCGGCATGCTCGCTAAAGGGACCGTCCCAGCCGTTATCGAACGCGAGAACCATATGAACTCACCGGGACGGCATTCCCGGGCAAAGCTCAACGTATCTGGTCGGAGGGATAGGCAGAAAGCGATGCCTCAAGGCAAGCAATTCCGCATCGCCATTTGCCGAGGCTGGGGAAGCAAGGTATGACGCAGCAAACCCCGCACAGTGGTGAGCAATCGCAGTGCTTGGGGCTTTACTACTGATTGCATCTCTCCCTACAAGCCTGTCCACAAATATCGACGAGCAGAGTCGCTGGCACAGGCTGCGTTCCGCGCGTCGCTGCTCGGCGGATCTCTGCTGAAGTTGTAGTCCTGGTCGTACAAAGCGTACCGGGTAAAGAGCATGGTTCGTAGATGAATGCGGAGAGCATCAGGAACCAACCAATCATTATTGCGACCGATGTGCCCCACACCCTATACAGATATAAACGAAACATACGCGCTTTTCTAATACCGATGCTATGCCGGCTGGTTTTATATGGGAATTGATGAAAGTGACCATGGGGATAGGAACAAAAGCCCTGATCGACGAACTATTGGTTCGCACCATTGAAAGAACGGACATATCGAGATTGAGGGGTGACGGCATTTGACACGAACCCAGGAGAGAAGCAGTACTTAATGGAAACAGATCGACGGGCAACAATGTGGGTTGAGGAAGACAGCTCTAACTTACCATTCTACGCCAATTGAGAAAGGAGTCGATAATTATGCGTTCCTCACTGCTTTGCGCCGGCACACTCGCCGCAACGGTGGCCGCAATGTGCGATCGAACCTTCCTTAACGACATGTCTGCAGCCTACCTCTCCGCCCAAACCAAAGGCGATCCACACGAAATCCCATCCCTCTCTGCCAACCTCGTCTACACTGAGCAATTCAAGCAAATCCCTCTGAACGTCAGCATCATGAACAAACCGCTCCCCATCTCATACGACCGCACCTTCTACGACGAAGTTTACTGCACCGCCTTCGTCGAGGTCGTCGTCACGGATACCGCGCACCCGTACGTGATCGGCACCAGGATGGAGGCTGACGGCCAGTATATTACTAAGATGGAGACGCTGGTGAGCGATGAGGGAGATTGGCTGTTCAATGCGACGGGATATGCGCATTACGGCTATGAGCTGGAGGACTGGCATCCTATCCCGACCACGGAGCAAGATTCCCGCGAAGTAATCCAAGCGGCCGGCGACGCCTACTTTGATCGCTTTGCCAACGCGAACGTCTCGGTGCCATGGGGTACGCCATGCGCCCGCCTCGAAGGGGGTGCGTATACGGGCGGCGGCAATCTCTCAGCCAACACCTGCGATCTCGGCTTACCCAGCACCATCCACGTCGTCGATAGGAGGTACGTGGTTGACGTACAGATGGGCGTCGTGAACATTTATGTGGGGTTTCCGGGGCTGGATCGAGCGAGTAGCGAGCCGACGCCTGATAGCCATTTGTTCAGGGTTGAGAAGGGCAAGATCAAGTATATTCACACGATTTCTACGTGTGAGGGGCATCTAGGGTGTGGGCTGAATATGACGTTTCCTCCGGGGATGAGGAGGAAGAGATACAATCGCGCGCCTAGTCGGTCGGCGCCGGTGCGCGTAGCATAAGGGCCCCTGGGTGGAGAGTGGGGTTCTTTCCGTCGATGCCATACTGAGGTATTGATTGAAGAGGGTATAGAAACACATTCGCTCGAGAGTCTTGAATGCAAGGGACTTTGCCGTAAGGCGTCTAAGAATAGCTTAACAGCCCCCGATTCTTTCCCAATTGCCTCTATAAAAGAAGGCGGCTATACCAACACGTTCCGGGTTCGGAAACTAATAGGTGCGCGCAGCTAATGTCACAGTTTAACGCCCATTCGATTGACCTGCTTCGTCCCCGTTGAGAAGGAATCGCGAAATGACCGACACCCAGGGCACCGCTCAAGAAACCAGAGCCGCCATTCACGAGAGGCTGACACTCAGAATAGTGCTATAGAACGAAGGTCACACGTCATTCAAATAACAGTGAGACTAAGCGCCAACGTCATTGCTCACGAGAATAAGAACGAGGGCGCCACCTAGGCGACGACAGGTCAAGAAGCCAATGGTACTACTCACGAGAAGGAGGGTACCGCCTCGAGATCACAACTCAAGTGACCTAGGCCGCTGCTCCAAAACTCCTTGGTAGTAGTCACTAATATTTGGTGGTAGAGAGTATATTTACGTAATTTTATTTCTACAGAGTAGAGGTCTGCTAAGATAGGCCTCTATAGACCCTTATTTAGGGGTGGATACCAGTAAACAGAAGTCTGTAGAGGCCTGTCTTATGGGGATGCCTCTAAAATAAGGGGGAAGATAATCGCTAGTAGGGCAGCGCTCAGGTGCTAGAGAGCGCGGCACAAAATCAGCCTGTCTGAGATAGTTGGGGAATTGAAGGATCAGGAGACGGTTCTGTAGGATAAGGGCCGCTCATGATGTTTGCTCGTGCAGGTGGCAAGCACTGTCACCTTGGCAGCCTACAATTTATAAATGACTTTCTTGATTCTGCTATGAAATTTTGCCGACTAAATAACACTTTTCACGTCTGTTAAGGATATGCTGTGGCATACTACCTAGGCTAGGAATCCCCTGAGCGATCGGAAGCCAACAAAGTAGACATCCGGCGCTACCACTCTGCGTATCGCGGCCTCGTCTACGCATGAACTAGTCTTCCCATCCTTTGAGGTATGTATGTTTCGTAATGCCGGTTCTCAAGAGCGGCTTCCAGGCGTTTCACGCTCTCGTGTCTCTCCCCGTATCTCGAGAGACGCGCCGCCAACGCATGTTCGAAGCGAGGCGCAGCATCCTGCCACCTTTCCTCGTGCTGGTAGAACGTCCCAATGGTCTCTAGGAACGAAATTAAGTTAGGATGATCTGAGCCAAATGTTTCTTGAGCCTCGGATTCGATTTGGGTGAAGATATCGTCGGCGGTCGCGTATCGTCCAGCTTCGACAAAATATTTCGCTAACTGAAGGCATGCGGTGAGAAGATCCTTCGTCTTTTCCTGGTCTGAACGTAGAATATTCCAAATGGCTTGTTCTGCCCGGTCAAGCGCATCCGACTTCTTTAGTACATCCTCGATATCCTCGTAATGGTTGAGAAGAGCACCATAGTAGAGAAGAGAGTGCACCATGAGCTCGTCCGGGAACTCTTCGCAGTGTCGAATTAGACGAAGAAACATGGCTTCCACACTTTCACCCCCTTGCATCCCACTCCCTGTTTGGCGATGTTCCGACTGTAACATGGAAGGCTCGATGGGACCCGTAGAAGATATTGGAACTCCTGAAGCCTGTGCTTGCTCACGAGCAGTGGTCGTATTCTCAGCTCTTGTGGATAGGGTGGAAGGACCACTTGCAGTCGCTGTGGATAGCCGGGCGTCGTTGGATTGAGGCTCTTCTTTATCCAATTCATGGAGTACTTGCTTGAGAAACTCGACTGCATCCCCCGGTCGACCCCAATTACGAAACATTTCGATAACACTTCCAGCATGGTAAAGGGTCCTTGGATGAAAGAGGCCAAAGTCCTCTAAATGTGCCAGGGTGAGCCAGTCGAGCACAGTATCCGCATCCTTCATGCGGACATGTTCAGCATAGAATGAAGCTAGATGGTAAGCTATGTCCATGGTTTCGGGATGAGTAGTCGAGAGAAGATTGTCAAGCCCGTCCAATGCACTTCGAATCTTTGCTTCAGCCTCGTCTGCACGGCCAGAACGCGCATCTCCGAGTCCTTCCTCATACTGCGCTTGGAAATCCGCCTTTGTGCGGCCATTCCATACCAGCCTCATCTGCCGCTGAAGCCGATTCAAATTGGATGGGGGGCTCCAAGCTGGCTGAGTATTCCGGGGAGGCGCCGGCCTATTTTCTGGCGGGGAGAGCATATGATCGCGTGGGGTTGCGTAATTGATTTCGCTTGGGGTTTTGGCGTCTTCCGTCCTGATCAGTATACCATGAATTGGCACAAGCATGAATAAGTGAAGTACCTGGAGAAAACGCTTGCGGATTTGGTTCGAATTTCTTTCGTTCGAGACGTGGTCGGATGTTGGTCTCGGTCAATTTTTGACCGCGATACTCGAATTCCGTGTTCTTTCCCTGCTCTCGTTTTCTTTGGTCGGCCTTCCACAGCATCCAGCGTCCGTCCTTAGCCGGTATGTATTTTGACCAATTCCACTTCTTGAACTGCTTTTTGTATTGGTCTTGACTATTCGCCAGTCATAAGCACCAAGAATGTTATCGCCACGTTACGGCTCGTCATCAGGGAGAGAAAACTTACGATGCGTTAAAGTGATGCTTCTGGGACATGATTGCTATCGTCTCTGGTAGTGATCTCTGTTCTTCGATCCAAAGTTTCCGGATATTGCGTTTGTGTCTGGTCCACACTTCGGGAGAAATCATTGTTGTCCGTCCTAACGAGTGTTGTGGATTCGGAGACGCATGCGCAGGTCGGGTGGGGTTTTCACTCGGCCCCCCAAAATCATAGCCTGATGAGGACAGAACCAGGTGGGATGAGAGTCCAGAAGGCTCCCATGCGCAAATCGACGAGCCTGCGTACATTTGCGACGAGGACGCCAATCCATCTCCAGGATAGTTCGCGTGGTGGTTCTGGTTGTCATGTATGGATTGATCCAGCGTCGATGTTGCAAGAGGCGGCGGTGCCATTGTGTCTCGGCTCGCTGCATGCTGAAGCTGGCTCAAGCAGTTGAAGAAGGGGTTTGCCATGGTGAGTCGCAGTGGGTGAGTTGGGTGGACGAGACAGAGTGACAGCCGCGAGGCAGCGCGGTTGGCCTCGAAGCGAAGCGGTCAGATCGGAGGCATCAGCTGGAGGCTGAGCTAAGCGAGCGGTGGTTCTCCATCAGCTTTCTGGCCGCAGCCAGTGCAACGCGCCTTGATGCGTGTCAATCACCTCGGAGGGCGCCCTATTCTGCCTCGTCGGACGTCTACCGTCACCGGTCAGGCAGTGGGGCGCTTTGGGTGCTTGGTTCGGCGGACAATGCAAGGCCAGACGTCTACCGTCTTTTCATTCGCCGCCCAAAGTGCACCCCAAAGTGCAAACCAACGCGTCGCCGGGAGAGCGCGAAAGTGCAGTCGCTGGCTTGGTGCGCATCGCGGGACGCAGGCACCGCCGTAGCGCCGCCGCGTGACGCCGTTTTTGTCGTCAAAAGTGCTGAGGGGTGCCGCCGACGCCAGCTTTCTCCTTCATTGGCCGCAACACCTTATCGCCCAGATCCGAGCTTTACGTCTATGCTGACCGGCTATTCGCTAGGTCCATGTTTGGAAACCGCTTGATGTGGGCTTGCACTCGTGCAACGGCCCGTCGTCGTCGCGCCGCGAGGAATATCCAGACATGGATCCTACGCTGCTGATCTTACTATTGGCCTACTCGCGTATATTTTTACGTTACCAAAGTTCTACAAAGAGCTTTACAAAGTGCTCCTTGGCATCTCCACCAACTGCTGGCCCGCAAGGACTCCGACTATGCCCAAACGTCTCACGCCTTTCAGGTTTACCCTTCCTCTGCAGAAGTGCCTCTAAAAGTGGCACTTCAGGGTTGCTGAGGACCTTCATGTAGTGTTAGAAACATGGCCGCAGAAGGCATTCGCCTTCTTCCAACCGGATATATAGCGGCAAGCATCCTGCAATGCCATTTCTTGCGACACAAGTCAATGCAGAACTCAAGTCCAGCTTGTCCGAATCTAATTGCTTTACATCAAACTGTTCATCCTTATCCACGCTGTCTTCTGGTTCAATTCCTACCGATGTATCCAGATCAACAATCTTCAAAATGTCCCGGGGGAAAGGGGCAAAGTCTCAATGAAGGGCAGGGCATGGAAAAGCCTCCAGTAAGATATTCTTGTCGATGGCCAAGCGTACGTATTGACAAAACGGCATTCTCAAACCACCGGGCATGTCGAAGCCCCTTCATGCACCTCCCCCACTCATGTTGAAGTGCAGCGTGAGTGGGACAATCCCCGAGTGGAGCCGCAATCTAGCTCCTCAGAGGTGTATCAGATTGCTGTGAGGGAAGGAGAGACCGCACAGGATAGGCCGGGTTCGTTTGCGATGCAACGTTGGCAGAATGAATCCATGCGGGATCAACCATACAACAACATTGGAGCTGTCAGGCGTGACGAGAAAACTCAGGGGTAGTTAATTCGACGGCTATTGAGGTAATGGGATTGGGAGTCCAAGACTTTCTCTTCTAGGAATTTGGTACCGGTGAGGGCTTTTGTTAGAACCGCGTGGAGGCTCTGTTACAAGAGACTGTAGTGTTCGCTTGCGTCTTAGTCGCAAAGTCTGTCAAAGGATCACGAACGGCCCAGCAAAAGCATATCGGTTAATGTATTTTACATGTCATATAATACCGAGCGATATCGATTGGATGTGTACCTAGATAGCGCGGTTGTTTCACGACCGCAGAAGGCAACTGCATGTGGCTTGCATTGGCGTAACTGCCCGTTTCCGGAAACCTCTCCAGCGGTTATTGTTGAAGTAGGCAATTGAGGAATACAGCATGTTGGGGTGAGGTGTATTGTATTGAGTGTGTATAGCTCCGAGAAATCGAAGAAATCTCTGTGGCGCCAGTGGCGCTAGTGCCCGATTAGGAAGCTTGGCGATTGTACTCCAACAGTTATCGGTGCACGGGCCTCACGCCGTGGCGTCAAATATAGCCTTGCACCCACCGCTCTCGTCTATTAATATTCGGCCCGCCCATGAATACTCGCTGTCCGAGCGCAAACGCGTGGGTCCTAATTTCACGGTCGCAGAACAGTGCATTTCATCTGCTCGCCATCCTGAGCTGTCCGCTTCGAACATATCTTGGCCTCGCCCGAGTGAGATGAGGCATGTTTGCCTGATAGTTTAGGAGCCGGTACACCGTCAGTTGGGAGGTTGCGTCCATCAGGTTTTGCTTCATGGCTAATTCAACGTTAGGTTTTGGAGCCTCTAGAAGGCCACGAGCAGTGTAACGATGGATTTTGCAACGCCCCAAGTCTTCGCTAATGCCAAGGATGAGCCTGATGACGCCGACCCAAGAATAGGCCAGAAACTGGAAATCAAAATGTGTGAAGCTCGGTACAATTCGGACAGCACACGGATTGCCTTGCACGCCGGGACTAAAAGAAAAGCTTGGGCTCCAGCAGAGGTGAATCAAGAATCAGCGCTTCTTGTCACGAGATATTACGGCCGTCTCGGCGAGCTTGAGTACACCGAGATGGAAGTCAGATCTCCTTACATCAGGGCAGCTCTTCGGGCAGTCATCAAGGAGTACCCTGGCTTAACTTTTGATACCGGAAAGATCCTCATTCGAGACGAACTGAGGTGCATTTTCCATTATCGCGAAGAACTTCGCGACTATGGACTGCGTCTTTCCGACCAAACCGCGGCACAGCACCTCATATTCTTTCTGAACTACATGTACAATTCCTTGACCCGGGAGATATCCAGCTTCTATACCTTCATGGAATCGCCAACAGCCGCTCCGGGCATTGAGCATGAATTCCTATGGATGGCTTTCAAGCCCGGCAGCTTCATCCTCCACTCGCGAAAGGGTATCCAGCGTATCCTGCGCTTCAGCTCCATGAAGCTTGACTCCTTTTCAAGATGGTGAGTCAAGGCGCAAAAGATTGTGTACGATGGAGAGATATTTGGATTCGTTACGGAAACCATCCTTATACCTTGGTATGATGGATATAGACCTCTCCAAGAGCTCCGGGTCTACCCTCTTCACTATCACCCACACCACTATGTGATCTACCAATCGCTTCTCACAAGAGGTCGAAAGTATGTCCAATTAAGAGAGCAGAGCCATCGATATTATTCCGGGGTAGCGGATTCCCTCTCTCCAAACCGTATCGTTTCCTACGACAGAGAAGAGGACGTATTTCCCATTCAATCCATCATGGCAAGTTGTCGTCGAAACATCCATGAGCCTGACTTACGTGCCACAGATTAGGGGACGAATAATAGTCGATGTCGAAAAGTTTGGCGCGGTTAGGTTTGGGCACAAGGAGAACATCGCTGCATCAGAAGCTCTGAAAGTCGATCTCAGCGGAGAGCCTATAATAGTCGATGAGGATTGGTGCCTGTTCGATTCTCAAATTCCCGGCTATTCCCTTTCCGCAAAAAGGTGGTGCTTCTTCGAACTAGACCGGACAACCGAATTCGAATACAACACAAGAGCCTTCGAGTCGCTTGCTCTAGCCGAGGAACAAAAGGTAATGCTCTCCTCACTTGTCAAAGCGCATTCGGAAGAGCTACAATTCGATGACCTTGTGAAAGGGAAAGGAAAGGGGCTGGTTTTCCTTCTTCATGGTGAACCTGGTGTTGGAAAAACTCTTACGGCTGGTACGTGTCTCACAGCCTTCTTGTAGCGAAACAAGATGACTCATATCTGCATTAGAGAGTTTAGGTGACTACACAAGACGACCGCTCTACTCTGTGAGCTCTGGTGATCTTGGGACAACGGCTACGGATTGCGAACGGGCTCTTGTTGAAATCCTCGACCTAGCGACATGCTGGAAGGCAATCCTCCTCATTGACGAAGCAGATGTCTTCTTGCAGCAGCGTAGCCAGCATGATTTGGTGCGAAACGGCGTTGTGGCAGGTAATCTCCTCCAGCTTCTTCACTTGAAATGATTCGGACACGCCACTCACTTAACGATCAGTGTTTCTTCGGCTTCTTGAGTATTTCGAAGGCATCATGTTTCTCACCACCAACCGCATCACAGATTTCGATTCGGCATTCATATCGCGCATTCACCTCGCCATCAGGTATCCCGGCTTGTCGCCGCTTTCTCAGCGCCAATTATGGACTACATTCATCACAAACGATTCTCAGCGTCCCAAGCCTTATTGGCTGACCACAGCTCTCCTAGACACCTTGTCTGCCAAAGCACTGAATGGGCGTCAAATCAAGAATGTTGTGCGTACAGCAATGGCTCTGGCCGTAGCGGCGGGGAGAGAGCTACACCCAAAGGATATACAAACGAGCTTGAAGGCAATGAAGGATTTCGAGAGGGATTTCGCAGAGGCCAGGGAGGAAACGCACGTCGGAAGGACTGCCCTAGATGATGATCGTGATGCTGATGGATACGAGAGACCATCGGTTTCTGGGAACGGTTCAAAGAGGCCACGACTTGTGTAGGGTTCTGGATCCGATGAAGGAGAAACAAACACTGAGCAAGATGTAAACATTCACGTTCAAGTCTTGTGAAGCTCGAATCTCCCTGCAACGTCTTAGAATGCAAATTTGATTCACTAGATTCATGCCAGCAAAGTCGCACCTGGGCTTTGCTATGAGGTTGTCATGGTAACTAGTAGAGCCACTAGCTAATACACTACTGCTAGCATAAGATCCGTCTGAGGCCACCTTGGCACCTAAAGCCAAAGGGCTAGGCTAGGACTGTCGTAATCCAAGAGCAGCTAGTCTCCCAGCTTCTCGGTCTGATGTTTTCAGGAGCAAAAGTTGGACACCTAGTGCTTTCTGGAAGTATTGCCCATATATCCGGTAACAGATGTAGAGGCATCACATAACCTGCCGAAGCGGCGAAATGTGGAACGGTGAATGAGTGATCGTCTTGCCGGTTGGTCGGATCGCAGGATATACAAGTCAAACTGCTACTCTGCAACGCATTTCGACTGTTTTCGGTCCCAAGAGCATTCATAATCAGAACTACGGAATGATCAAAGGTTAGAAATGCGATGTAGGATATGTAAGCCCGCCAGCGGTTCAGCCAATCAGAGCGCAGCGAAAGCAGCTGACGGGCGTGTCGCAACCCAGCTAATAAAGGCGTGATCAGTGCGCCTCTATCGAACGAGGGAATCCACTCTTGCTGGAAGGCATCCGCCCTTCGCCCCGAGCTGATTTGCCGTCCAGCAAAAGTCGAAGGACGCTCGCGCGACAATGGCCTGATTTCTGGCTCTCGGATGGCCGAACGGCCCAACATTTGACGTTTACCCCACAAAACACATTGTCAATAATCGGTGAGCATCCGTATATACTCAAGGGGTTCTCTGCCTAGGAAACGTCTTCTTCTGTTCTGTTCTCTCCCTTTGCACGCGCTTTCTTGCTAGTAGTTGGACAACTCGAAGACCCACGCGATCGTGCAGCAATCCCTCGCAAGCCGGCAATTCGCTATCGGCAAATCATCGTGCAGCGCAGCATCGCCGTTAGATAACTCTCAGTTCCCAGTCAGAGGCACACAGCCCTACTGTACCCGCACCTGACTCAGCGCACATCTCCGACAGCTGCATCATCGCGCATCTGCCGCCCAACCCTGCCTCAGCCCCGTGAGTACCGCCGCTACCCACCCGCAAGCCCCTGGCATATTAAAGCACACGAGGCCGCCGCGTAGGCAGCCACGTTTCTCATATTACTATTTACCTTTCTCTCTTTCGCTCCTTGCATTCTTATATACCTACTGACCGCAGACGAGAAGAAGAAGAGACCACTACACGCGACACGTTCAAGTCAACGCGATCCATCAACCCCACTTTCGACTCGAGCTCCTACGACCCTAGCCCCACATCCTCAGAAGCAGGACAACAACTTCAGCTGCCCAACGACCAACTTTTAGGAGTTATTTATCTTCGACCAAGGATCGCAGGTCTAAACCAATACCATATTTCTACAATGGCTTTCTCAACGCATGCGCTGCACCAGTTCCGCCGCTATTCGACACAGCTGCCTCGCGACCCGCGCTACAGGCTCAAAGCGACGCTCATGACGGGCTACCTTGTCTCCGCGTTCACCCTACCCTTCGTGCCGCCACTACTGGAGTCGAGAAGGACCAGGGCTGATGGGTCCTACCTGACAAGGTACGCTTCCCATTTTCATTACTTGCATGCATGCGATCCCACTGTGTATGGTGGTTGGAGAGGAATGCTTTTCCAGTTTAGGAAGCCAAGCGCTCATTATGAGATTAGGGAGAACGTATACTGTTCCTCGCAGTATCTCGGATGCGCGAGATAAGCATGGTTAACCATCACGAGTGCGTCGTTATCATGCATTGCAGTATGACGGCCAGAGAGAGCTGACTGGCTGTAGGCCGCGCATAGAGTTCATTCCGTCGCCGAGGTTTTAGTCCTTGCGCCCTTTCTGTAGCACCACCTGTTCCTGCGCCGCCGACGAACCACTCATACCCCTGCATAGTTTCGGCACTTCTCATTTGTTCTGGCGTTGGGCATGCATTTCAGGCGTTGATGGATTCCGCCTGGCTATGGGCCGTTGAGCATTGGCATACGATTGACTGAGAGAGTTTAGTTTTGGAGGATGGATGGAAATTGAGCACTGAACTTGGACTGGAGCGATGCAGACCCCTGAAGGAAGCAGCTGCAAACTCTAGCAATACATCCTACAATGGACATCATCTGAAAATTGCTTTTATGATAGTGGGCATCTATGACGAAGACACACGATGCCGGGTCACATGTAATGCATGCATGATCTGAACACATAACGCTTCTTCAAGGGTAGTGTCGTGCGGTCTACTTTCACAGGCCTTCGGTAGTTCCTCCCCTATTCCAAATGCGGCCTGGCAGGTGTAGCCGATAGCGCGTGCATTAGCTACCCCTCAATGTTTGCCCCTCACCACCATTGAAGCTCGCGACCTCACGCGAAGATGAAACACTTGAATTTTCCGCACTCTAACACTCCAGAACCTACAGTCAAATTGCCTCTATCGCCCCCGCCTATAACACGATAATGACCGACGATACTGAAGCTCAGACCCCGCGCAGAGGGCTGCTAGACCTTCCCACCGAAATCGTAATCCAAGTCGTCGCCCATCTTGCCGGGGACAACCGCACTCTCTGCCCCCTCGCGCGGACATGTCACCTCCTCCAGCACGAATGCGAGAAGCACATCTACAAGAAAATCGAGCTCCTCTTTACAAACGACCTCCGCGCCATTCTCGAAGCTTTTTCACGTAGACCCGAGCGCGTCGATGGCGTCGAAACGCTTAAGATACTATACCGCTATCATACTGGGCTGGGCACGACGTCCGAGGAGCGGGCGGCATTCAATCAATACGTCGCGAGGATGAAGGCGCTGAGGGATTGGCATGTCGAAAGTCCGTACGATAACTTTAAGTGGGAGCATGGCGGGAATGAGTGGGTGGAGCAGGATATGGAGGAGTTTAGGAAGGCGCTGGAGGCTGCTAGTCTTTATCGACAGAATGGCTCGCTGACACATACGGAACTTGGCCTGTCCAAGCTAGAGAAGCGTATGCGTAGACTCTATGTGCACCTGCGCAAATACTGACATATCTGGCTAGTGATACTACACTCACACGGCGCGAACACCGACTTTTGGGATCTTGAGGGCTTCCACTGCCTCTTCCGGCACCCTAATCTCCGGTACCTCCACATCTCATGCATCATCATCCCGCAAGACATACCGGAATTGGAACCCTACGAGAAAACAACTCCGCTCACAACCCTCATTTTCGACGAATGCGAACTTACGCCTAAGGGCATTGGCCACATACTGCGGACACCAAAAGCTCTGAAGCATCTCACACTCGGGGAGAACGTCTATAACATCCGCCGCTCCCAAGGCATAGCGCCCAATTTGTCAACGGCACCGGCTGCCTCGCTGGAGGCCCTCAAGGCAGTGGCACATTCTCTTGAAAGCCTCACGCATTTTGATCCTTACTGGCGTCTCTTCGGGGATGCGAGTAAATATCGCCCCGTGAGGGGCGATGGCATGCGCGACTTCCACCAACTCCGCTTCGTGGACATTCCCCTGTGTTCGTTCCTCCATCAGTTCATTCTCTCCCCCGTCCAGGCTCCACCCAACCTAAAAACTCTCCGCCTCCATCATGCCCGGGAGTACGGTGGCAACGCGTCAGCCATCACTTCCTTCTTCGAGCAACTTCCACCCCTCGAGCCGTACACAAACCAGCCGTCATTGAGGACGATAGAATTCGCCCAAAGCGCCGATATCTTCCCAGACGATAATATTGTAGATATCTACGAAGACGACCGCATCTGCGATCGCCACGCCTATGCCTACAAATTGCACAAGCGCGGCATTGCAATGAAAGTGTATCTCGAGGCTAGCATGCGGCACGGTCTTATCCCACCCTATCTCCACGGCGAGGCAACACCAGAGCTCGTGTGCGTGTACGATTCTAAGAAAGTGGGGTTCCGCCATATGGTAGACCTCCCCCAAGATCTGCGCCGCTCTTTCGAAGAGAACGACCTCCCAGAGGACCTACGCTCGTTCGCCGCCGGCATGTCCCATTCGGAGCTTTCCGTGCTACGGCGCGGGCTCGACGAGCGCCCAGACGAGGAATTCCCCGAGACAGACCAGCTTGGCACCTCGGATATCCTGCGCCTCAAGAACGAAGTGCGGCGCTCGCTCACGCAGCTGCTGAGGAAATCGCTCCTGCTCGACGACGACAGCGACATCGTGCAGAACCTGGAAGTCGAAGTCGATGACGCCGAGCTGGATCCGGATTTTGGCGTCGACTTTGATGCGGAGGATTGGTTTGATGCGGAGGATGATGATGAGGAGATGGAGGATTTGGATGCGAATGATGACGTTGAGTTGTATTTTGATCTGGATATCCCTGAAGAGGATGGCAGTGGGGATATTACCGAGTATGAGGATGATGATGGTTTGGATTGAGCGATTGCATGATGCTGTAGTTTGCTTGCGACTCTGGAAAGTCTGGCATTGCGCTGGTGCGTGGGCCGTACGGTTGGGAAGCTTTTGGGAGTTTTGCATATGGGGCATTTGCTGCCTCTGGATTACAGCATTTGAGCAACTTCTAGACCCCTTGTCCACCTAGAAATCGGCCTTGCTGCTGAATTCCTCATTACCTACATACATCCGACTATTAACCCACTGAACACACATTCCTCATCTTGTAGTCTTCCTTGTTTGCCTGTCCCTACGCATACTTTCTTTCCTCAACCGTTGCGTTTCTGGACCGTTACACGGCGTGCTCTCCCTCCCTAGTCTGATTCTATACATTCGCCTCTCTAGTTCCTCCCTGCTTCTCCTTTGTGCGTCACTGCTTCGCTGCTTGGTCGCATCTCGCCCGGTCTTCTGTTCCTGGTTTCGCATTGCGTTCTCTTGGACTTCCGATGTGCGCGGCGTTGGGAGGGGTTTCTGGAGGGTTTAGCGCGAATGTCGAGTGTCTACTCGATAACTCTTTCCCGTTGGGCGTAAGAAGCGACGAAATGTTCGAGCTTCACTTCATCGCGCACGGGTTCCCTTTCGGATAATCGTTGACGATGCCTCACTCGTAGCGGGCTGCTCGAGGTTGTGTTTGTATGACTCGCGGTGGGCTGTCGGTGTTGGCTTCGCGAATAGCCTCGTGGTACGGCGGCGGCACCTCGCTCGCTCTTGAGTCTGGTCTGCGGACTACACCTTGTATGCGCTGTAAGGCGATATCGGGTGCGCCTCTATTAGCACCTCCCACGCTTGCGCCCTCGATCTGGTCGGCCGTGGAACTCGCGGAGCTCTCGAGGACTTTTGTCTTTGCCCTGCCCTTCCTCCAGAGCCACCAGCAGAGTAGTGCGAGCAGTGCTGCGCCGCCCAACACACCGACGACGACGCCAACGATCATGCCCACGTTTGGTTTGCCGTGCTCCGGAACGGGTGTCAAGGTGGGGATGCTGGGATCTGGAGTCCCGGTTGGGTTCTCGGCGTTGAACAGTTTGTGCGGCGTGGTGGGTTGTTGGAGGACGGGGAAGGGGATCGAGTAATCGGAAGTACTCCAGCCCAGCATGGAATACAGGGTGAGGATGCATATGCCGCACGTTTCGTTGGGTAGGGCGAAGTAGTCTTCTAGCGTTGGGAAGATCCACTGTTCACCGGGGAGTAAAGGGCTTGAGATGTTTGTACGAGCGGAAAGGTGTTCGGTGTTCGTATCTGAAGGGTGGTCAGCGGTATGATGGGATCTCCTCCTAGCGATTCCTGGGCGCACATCAGCGGGAAAGGTAAGTGACGGACGCACAATTGTCGCAAGCGCTTTCGATAGAGCCGCCTTGAGCGCCGGTACTGCAGACCATGCAGTTCAGCTCTATGGTCCTGTTCACGCTATCCTGCCACTCGAATTCTATGACGTCTCCTTGCCGTACTGCGGCTTCTTGGGTGCCGAACCCGTCATTGCTGAAGCCATCTGCCAGCCGCTGGGCGAAAGTGAGGTTATGAACTGCGTCGACGATGAGCGGTTCTATGCCGCGGGTTGCGGTGGTTATGTTGTGCAGGTAGAGCTGTTGGGTCTCTTCCGCATATGCCTGGCGGAATGAGATATTGAGGGCGGGTGGAAAGCTCCAGTATGTCGTGTTTTCGGCATCCATTTTGCGAGCATATGGAGCTGTCGGCTTGCGATTACAGCAAGGTAGCGGGTAGTACTCGTACGCGGTTCATATTTCGTATCCGGTGCCCATCTTCAAGATCTTTCGACGCCGACACGTGGAAGTAGAGGGGTGCTCGCATGCGCAGGCGCGCATGACAGGCTAGGCTGGCCTTATATTTTGTGCGAAATGGAGGGTGGGAGATTCCGTATGACGGCTCGTATTCGATGTGCGGTTGGACGATCGAGAACGTTTTCAGATGTTTATCCCGGATACTCGGTTACAGTGATGCTATTTTGGGGACGAAGGATCATGGATCGGGTCAAGCTTGGCCGTGATTTGCCTAGCGAGGAACGTTGATTGGAGCAAATGAATACGAGGATGGAATCGTAGGAAAGGCGGTATGGGCTGGAAACAAAACGAATGAAGCATACGAAGGGCATTCTCCGTACTATCCGTGATATTGGCTTTGAGAAATGAAACGATAGAGACGTTGCTAAGAGCGTTTATGCGGAAGAAATGCATGCAAAGTGAAGCGAACATTGGGTTCAGGATCGAATGACCGTCTCCAGACGGCTGGAGCTGTCGATTGCCTAGGATTCATCGTAAGACAGATGGATTGGGCGGCGAATCAAGGGAATGATGTCGCCGCAACGAGGATCCCGAAGTCTTTCCAGCGCTGATTTGAACATTGGAGGCGGAGGATCACCTTGAATATTGCGAGAGTCGCAAAGCTAAATGGCCTGGGGATGAATTGAGATGGTGGAAGAAGTGGGAAATTTTGAGATGGTGGGGCACGGAATTCACGCCGCGCACGTGCCCTCGCATCTGTGGGACCGCGTCGCGCTTAGCGTCAACACCAAACAAACAACACCATCACTCAATTCTTATCCCATATCAACACCACGCCTGCGCATAGAGACGCCAATTTGCAGACTATGAGCAATGGCGCGCACACATTCCTCCTACACCGCGAGCCCAACGCGATGGCGCTCACCCCAGCGCAGCCCGGCGCGTCAGCAGACCTCCGAGGAAGGATCGCAATATGAGATGGATTTAGACGCGTTAGGGCTCAATTCGACGTTCGAATCGACCGAGGTGGACGAAGAGCACCAGCCGAAGGTGGATGTCGTGGACACCAGCGATATCGAAGGGCCGGAGGACTTCACGATGAACATGACCTACTGGATGACGGCCGATCTGCCTGCGGCACAGCAAATCAGGTCGCGAAAAGAAGCAAATGTACGAGTCGCAGAGGTGCGAGGCGATGCGCTGCAGGAAACAGATGGAGCGCAGGACACAACAGCCGAGGGTGACAGGGCGCTTATTGAGGACAGTTCGCGGGATCGTGAAGTGGAGGCAGGTTTTCACTCGGCCTCGCCCACCATGCGGGCAAATGGCACAGAGAATGGACGCTCTAGCAGCAAAGCTCCCTCTGAGGCGGCGTCTATGGAGAACGAAGAGAAGGTTAGGAGTTACCTTAGCGCATTACCGGATACCGACATCGGGCCGGATGCGCTCACATCGACGCCTTTACGGGTGCCAAAAAAGAATATGCTCCAGGTCCCAAGTCCAGCGGCTCCAAGGGCGCGGTCTTTGCAGGCGACTGTGGAAGACTACGATACGCCGCGCAAACCGACCCAGGAAACGGTCATTCACCATCCCCAGCAAGGCGCTACGAAGAAGGATATAGCGGAGGAGGACGCGCTCCGAAAACAGGTCGCCGAATTGCAATCTCGACTTGAGCAGCAAGAATTGGCCAGCAAGACGCGCATCACCGAGCTTGAGACTATACTCTCCTTTACTCGATCCGAATTGGACACAGCGCGCTCAGAGGGCTACAAGCAGAAGGAGCGGATCAGCGCCCTAGAGCGACACAATCAAGAGCAGAAGAAGAACCTCGAAGTTTCCCGCGCATCCTTAGACGGCCGGCTCAAAGCGCAAGAAGAAGAGCTAAACGCACGAATGCAAGAATTCGGAGAAGAGCTGCGCCTGCAAAATCTGGCTAAGCTGCAGAATCAGAGGGAAGATTTCGAGCGTCAGCTAAGAGCATCAGAGCAGGCGAAGCGAGCAGTGGACGAGGTCCTGGAGGCACGCGGCCAGCTGTTGGAGGAAGTGCAGGGCGAATTGAGCCAGCTCCGACGATCGCATGAGCAGAAGCTTCAGGGTATGAAGAATGCGGACTCTGAGGGACAGCAACTGAGGGATAATGGCTTCTCCAAGGAGCGGGTCGAGCTGGAAGAGAAGCTGTCCGCTATGCAGTCGAAAGCTGATACTCTTCAGGCGGACCTGGAGAGAGCTACAGCAGAAGCCAGGTCTGCTCACGAGGAAGCCCAAGCAAATGCGGCCCTTCACACATCTGCACAACAGGAGAACGAGGCGCGTAGCTCCCACATTCGCGAAGTGGAATCACGCCTCGAGTCCCTTCAGTCCCAGCTTAGCTTCGCTCAAGCAGACGTAGCCGCTAAAGATGAACGGCTGCGGACGATGTCAGGCCTCCAATCCCGTCTTCAATCACTTCAATCGCAACTTGACGCTTCCCGGACCGACGCTGCTGCCAAAAACCAACAATTTCTTCGCAGCTCGGACTTGGATTCACGGCTCCAGTCCCTTCAGAGACAGCTAGACTCAGCCCGCACCGACGCAACAGCGAAAGACTGGCAAATCCTTCAGCAGATCGAGGAGCAAGAGCGATATGAGCAGCGGTTGAATACTGCACAAGGCCGCATCGAAGGGCTCGAAACGACGGTGTCCACTCTCCGCCAACAGCTGGCGGAAGCGCACCGGGACAGCGCTAAGGCTCGCACGGATGCCGAGCGCTCTGAGACGGACTGGGAAGAAGCGAACGACCGTCTCCAAGAGGCGCGTGTAGAAGCGCACCGCCGCGTTGCCGACGTCGAAAAGAAGCTCAGCAAGATGAAGGAGTCAAAGGCCGACGCAGAGTCACAGTTGAAAATACTACAATCCCAGCATGACAAGCTCGTAGAGGACCACGAAGCGCAGCTCGAAGACGTGCGCGAGAAAGCCGAAGACGCGGTGCGCAAAGCCGGCGCTATTATCGAGCAAGAGCGGACTGAAAAGAAGAGAATCATGAAGGAACTTAAGAAGACTTCGAAAGAATTCGACCAAGTCCGCGCGGAGGCTGCGCAGAAAGCCTCTGAGGAAGATGCCTCTTTGGACGACAGCTCTTCCTTGTCCTTGTCCTCATCCCAGGTCAATGCCAAAGACGCCGAGATCGAGAATCTACGCACTCTCCTCCGAAAACAAGCCGCCACTCTCAAATCCCTCAAGTCAGAGACCTCCACGCTCCGCAAAGAAAACACCCGCCTCAAAGCCCTCGAGATCGAAACCACCTCGGCTACCATCTCTACTCTCCAAACGGAGCTCTCCACCCTCCGCACCGAAAACGAGACGCTAAAAGCTGACATTCAAACGCGAAAAGAGGACTTCGAGGCCGTGAACAAGGCCATGGATGAGCGGTTAGCGGGCATGCTGAGCAAAGCGCTGAAAGAGCGCGCAAGGACAGTAGTGGGGAAGAGAGACGGGCAATGGGTGGAGAGTATAGGCAAGGTGAGAGATGAGAGGGAGTTTATGGGCAAGGTATTGATGAGGGAGTGGGGGAGGCAGGAGGTTGGTGTTGCGAGGGAGGAGCTGGGGGAGAGACAGGGGTATCGCTATCAGTTTGTGAAGAGGTCTTGAATGGGATACGTTCCGGACTCTTGAGCGGGCGAGGCGTTTGTGCGAGGTTTTGCTATATGCATGGCATAGGATCTCTGGTTTGGTATTGGGTTCAACGAGGGCCCTTGTACGATCTGACGACCTGATGACGATGACTCCGAAGCATCTTGAAAGCTATTCCTGTCATATCTACACGCTTTCGTGCTCCCTCATGCTATTTCAAAACGCCGCTTCCATTCCCTCCTTCCCAAACGCCTGAAGCCCCATTCTCTTGACTATCCGATCCCATCAGCCCAAGTCCCCGCGCGCACCGAGTTCACAGCAGCCCCTTCCGCGCCCACTGAATCTTCCGCATCGTCTCCCCCTCCTTATACCCGCCCTTGCTCGCACACACGGCAATCCCCTCGCCCAGCTCGACTTTATCCTCCACGGACTCCCAGGCGCAGGGGCAGTGGTGCGGGAAGTGGACGCAGGACAGGGTGCCGGGGCAGAGGTACTTGTCGCAGTGTGCTGGGGCAGAGTTAGCGAGGTGCTGGACGTGCTAGCATAGGGATGGGGATGGGGATGGAGGTGGAAAGAAGGGGGGGAGGACCACATACCGCCCTCATACTGCTGCTGGTACCACGCCGCGTCGCTGCGAACGTTCTGCTGCTGCGCTTGTTGCTGGGCGCCGCCGCCGCCGCCGAACATCTGGTCGAAGAAGCCGAATTGCGCGTTTGCGCTTAGACTGAATAGACTGACCACCAGAAAGAACAGGTTCCGGAGCTCCATCTTATCGGGAAGATTGGGTAGAGCGGGGGAGATTGCTATGGGACGGCGGAGGAAAGGCGAGTTTGTTGGTTGCTGGAAGAGGGTGATGTGGAGCTTTGGCAGGCGCGGGTAAGCTAGCCAACAAACGCGCCAAACACGCCAAGAGTTGGAGCTCCAGCTTCCCTTTTCCAAATTCCACCCGCGGAACGCAAAAAAGTTCAACACCACACCTTCTACTCCTCACTCACCCAACCACCAAACAAACCCACACGTACGTCCCTCTCCTCCTTCCCACTCCCCCCTCCGCACAACCAACATCTAACACCCCCCACAGCATGCATCTCATGTACCTCGACGGGCCAGACGGCAAGCGCATCTACACGCTGAAAAAAGCGGTCGACGGCCGCATCGCCAAGTCCGCGCACCCGGCGCGCTTCTCGCCCGACGACAAGTACTCGCGCCAGCGCGTGACGTATAAGAAGCGCTATGGCGTGCTGCCGATGCAGTTGGAGCAGAGTAAGTGGATTTGCCCGGGAGGGGGGAATTGAGGAGGGGAGGAGATGGGAATGGATAGATGGCTGACGAGGACAGAGGATAAGGTTGCTTTGAAGCAGTAGGTGGGCGGACGGGGAGGAGAGGGGGGTTGACGGGGGTTTGAGATGGAGGTGGAAGGAAGAGTCGCGGGGGGTTTGAGCGGAAAGAAAATGGTGCTGCATGCATGCATACATATGTGCATACGTGCATGCGTGCGTGGCGTTTACGGAGTATAGGACAGAACGGACAGTGTTCTAGGCTATGGGTATGCATTGCGAGCGATTTATCTCGCTGGGGGATATGAAGGGATGTCTTTCTAGCTACGGCCTGATCTGCGTCCTTAAAAATCCCATCATCCATCGAAACCCCGTCTTCCTTCTCCCCACCGTTCCCCAGCTGCGCGGAAACAGGGGCATCTACACTCTGAGATCTCACACCTGCTCCTCTCCCCAAAACACCACCGTCCCATATGGCGCCCACGTGCTCACCCACGCCACCAAAAAAATAACCAGATCAAGTAGCACCTCTGCAACCTGCGCCTCATACCGCCACACGTCCCCTGCCATCCAGTCGCCCACCACTAGCCCTGCATACGCAACCACAAGGCCCCAGAGAAACGCGTCGAACCACACCTTGCTAAACCGCTTCCCGAACACGATCCGCTCGCCCTCCATCTGGACGATCAGGTGCAAGTTCCAGGCAACGAAGAAGAAGAACAGCAGCGTGGTGGCGGTCCAGGGGAGCTGCGAGAGCGTGCTGAGGGACTGGAGTGTGGTGTGCAGCGCGATGTGGGTGAGTTGGAGGAGCTGGATGAGCAGGAAGGAGATGCGGCGGAGCATGAGCGGGCGCGAGGAGACGAGGGGGTTGTAGGAGGCGCTCAGGCCGGGCCAGCTAAGAAACTGTTAAACACGCGGATATGCTGCTGTGCGCGCTGGGACCTACCATGTGCGGAAGTTGGGACATTGGCGGGTGAAGGGGTGGCGCGGGTTGCGGTAGGTGTTGTAGTCGGCGATTGTGACGACGGGCATGGTGGAGGTTGATTTTGGGGAGTGGGTGTGCTGTTCGGAAAAGGCGAAATTGGAGCAAGAATGAAGGAATATCGCGCTGGAGCACCCGCTGCTCAAGATAAAATCTTCGTCGTTTGCGAAATTCCGGCAATAGCTCTTTCAAACGAATA
Source organism: Trematosphaeria pertusa (assembly GCF_010094035.1). Taxonomy (NCBI): domain Eukaryota; kingdom Fungi; phylum Ascomycota; class Dothideomycetes; order Pleosporales; family Trematosphaeriaceae; genus Trematosphaeria; species Trematosphaeria pertusa. Next base: position 230,777 of record NW_022987222.1, on the reverse strand, counting down.
CCGAGAGAGAGAAATGGTGGGGTAGAGAGGAGAGGACACGAGCTGATTGAAACGTTGAAACAGTTGTACCTACAGGCAACTAGTCTGCGCCTCGGAGGATCGAATTGGCCCCGCGGCACAGCACGCCTAAGAGTCCGTGAAACTCACAGCCACTCCAGGGGAACCAGTTTTGAGCTCCGCATAGACTCACCTCACGGTGTGGAATTCTCTGGATATAACGACGCACGTAACAACCACCCTGGAGGCCTTCGTAGGTGCGTACAAAAGCGTGGATAATGGTTAGCTATACGAGCAGTTTTGCCTGTACGGCGAGCTCTTGAATCCGGAGAATTCCCTACCGCGAGAGGCTCAATTGGAAGCCAGCCGCAATCCTACCTACAGCCCCAGCGAAAAGAAGCATGGATACCAGGGAGGCGCAGGAATGCTCGACACGAACGGAGCTGCGCAGAGGCCATATCTGAGAGTTGAGAGGGGTATCGTGAAGTGTAAGTCTGGCGTTCAAAATTCAGCTCAGCGCAGCGACCTTGACTCGACGACAAATGGAGTGTAACAAGACGCCCGTGGGACGTTGCGATGGTGTCCCAATTCTCCCGGATGGTGCGACCAAGGCTTGCGATGAAGAGGAGATGGGATGACAGAATGAAACCACGAGAGGAAAGTGCAGCACTGCAGATGCGCAGGACTGCGTTATCGCCGAATGCGGTGCGACGTTGAAGCTGCTCGCAGCTGTACGTCATTGCTCTGATATTGCGATGCGCGTGTGGTCTGTCTGCGGTTGTCGCCGAGCGCGTGACGGAGGGAGGGCGGCCTTGGTATCGGTGTTGTAATGCACGGAAGCATACTTCCAGTAGCAGCCCATGCTGCTGGGCGGTTAGTGTTCCGAGAGCCGTAGCAATAGATGGCGCTGTTATGAAGTGAGGAGGTGGTTGATGAGCTGGCGAGGGGTAGCGCGAGCGTTTCCCCCACCCTGCATTTCATAGCGTTTCTCGCGCAAGCTTATTTATTGCGCTGCATCGAGTATCGAGCATCACAGGATGCGTGGGGGTCGCCTTGCAGTCGCCTTGCAGTCGTCTTGCATTTGTCTTGCATTCGTCTTGCATGGCCGAGAGGGGTTCTCCTGCAGCAATCGTCATCGCTCGTGTAAGGTCCGATGTGAGGCATACCTGGCGAGCATTGAACGGTGTCGCGAGCCGCCTGTGAGGGCTTTCGCAGGCTGCGGGCAGCCGTGTAATCTGGGGAAGCCGTCGTACGTCATTGCTCGCCGGCCAGTGAGACCGGAGTCGAGTGTGCAGAGAGTCATGAGCGTGGTGGTGGCTGCGGGGTAGTCGGGGCCTCGTTACACGACGGCTTGGAAGGGACGACTACGGCTTGCTGGACGATGCTACTGCATAACGAGCTCTTTTACGGGACACCCACGAGCTGCGGCTATTCGCGCTATTGGACGGGCGAGGCTGGTGGTACTTCGCCTGCTCCAGATCAGCAAAACGAGTCCGGAAGCGCTTCAGGGAGCAATGCCAACCACATCATGCACGCAATCTGGACCTGCGACGTCCAACCATGGACAAGCGAGCGGCGGACATCGTGAGCCGACGACGGTGGAGGTAGTGCGCTCGGCGGCAGCGTCGGCTGGGCCATAATCCGCATGTCTGCTGGCCGAGAGTGCATGGCGTCATGCCCGCGAGATTGCCCGATATCAGCCCTATGCGTCTGTCGAGATGACATCGACGAGGGCTGGCCACCGCCTGAGGCATCCGGAGTGTGTGTGATGCTCGTCAGGTACACTCAGGTACTGGACAGGCCGAGGCGTACGGCGTGAGGTCACCAGAGCGACTGGCAAAGCGTGGAGCATGACCGCGGGGACAAAGACTTCGTGGCTGCCCAGGTGCAGTCCTCTGCTGCGTGCAGGACCCTCCCATCTCCACTCGCCAGCCCGCCGCCCGCCGTCGCCCTTATCCTCGCGCCCTCGTTCCAGCATGGCGGCCACGCCGTCGAGGCGTTATTCTCGGAAGTGCCCATTTCGCGTCAACCGCTCCGGAGCGTCCACGGGGCTTCACGAGACTTAGCTCCGCTCTAGCACGCTGAATCACTTAAATCGCTGAACCGCCCATAGCCCAGCCTTCTCCTCCCCCCGTGCCCATCTGTCTTGCCCACACACCCCCGGCCTTTGACCTCATCTCTCACCACCGCCCTCTGCCGTCGTCAGCAGCAACACCCGCTGCACGCGCTGCCCGCCTTCTCGCGCGCCCGCCGTATTCTCGTCCATCCAATTCCACTCCATTGCGAACCCCACGCCCGGCCGGCACGCGTTGCCCTCGGAAGGCCGCCCTGAAACCGCGTGCAGGGTCTTCTGCGGGTTGCGCGATCCACGACGCAGCCGGCCAATTGCGGAAAGCCGACCTGCTTCCCCACGCCATCGCTACCCCAGACTGCTCCCGTAGCCGTCTGGTCCAGCGCCAAAACTTTCTTTCAGCGGCTCGTGCGGCCAAACCAACCTCGACCTATCGTCGTGACACTCTCCTCCACGCCTTCGCCCGCCCCATCCACTAGGTTGCTGCGTTAAAAGGGTCCAGCGCACCGTCGCCCACACTCCCACCCTCCAGCGTTACACCTCTCCACGAGCAAGACCCCGAACAGCACGCTCTTGGGGATGAACTTCAAAAACGACACTTCTCACTGGCCCGTCGGACAAGGTGCGTCCCATCATGCCGTCTTCCGAGCAATGCTAACTCCCCGCAGAGCACATCAATCGCTGAAACCTGCATCTGTGCTCGTCTCCCCCGCACATTGAATCGCACACTGCCTGCTACCTATCACGGCCGTGCTCGGAACCATATTGCTTCTTCGTGTCACCGAATTCCGATACGCTTGCTTATTCCTCCGTTCTCTAACCTCCCCTCTGGCCTTGGCTAGTAAGCCTTGCCGGACCTTTCCTTGCCTTCGTCGGACCAGGGACGCTGGGAGCCTGCAGGCACCGTTCCCCACGACCACGAGACCGGTCGTCATCGGATGGGCTATTCTTATCTCTCGCCTTTGCACGTAATGGAGTCCTCCATGACTCTGCTGAGTGCACACATCCAATTTCTAGTATGTTGCCTCTCGTCATCCCTTATGCACCGCGGTGCACCACGCCTCGATAAAGTTTTGTGTCTTATACCTGCCTAATCGTGGTTGGCTGCCGTCCCGCGCCCGCGCCCGCGCCCGCACGGCGTTCCGTAGGGCTACTTTTTATATTTGCCCCCAACACAAAACTTTTCTGCCTGATGGAACTCAACTAACACCATGCTCACCTTCAAGGATACGCAGCTGGCCCTCATCCACATCCCGCTGCACCTCTATTCCAACTTTCTCCAGACCATCCTTCAGCTCTTGCTTCCCAATGAGTCCCGCCATGGTAGCGCTGTCGCCAACGGTAACGCCAACGGCAACGGCGTCGTGCAACCACCGAAAGGCTGGCCGTACGAACACCCATTCGTGAACATCTCAATCACCGCGATAGAGTGTTCTGTGGTATGTTCCCGCGCTCTTGCCAATGAGCTCTTCGTTCCAGCCCTGAATATGCTCGACCCTGTCTCGAAAGCCCAATGCGCCATTACTGCCGAGGACTACGTAGTAATGCAAATTGATGGCGAGGGTCTCGATGCAGGTCAGCGCGTCCTAGAACTAACGAGCCCGCTCGCTCTAGCTGGCATGTAAGTCGTCCTCGACTGAGAATCAGCGTATTTGATGTCTGACCACTCCCAGCTCGATTTTCTTCATCACAACATACTTCTCCGACTACATTCTCGTGCCCCAGCGGTATAGGGTGCAAGTCGTGCACGCCCTCGAAGAGCGAGGCTTTCAATTTGAGGACCAGACATCATCCTACGTCAATCCGAGCGCCCACAGTCGCAACCATTCGTCGACATCATCCTTCGAAGTCCAGCCTCCGGGCACGCCTCCTCCGGCGACGATATCGGAGCTGCAGACACGCACATTCGCCACCCTGAAACGTCGGAACATCTTTCCTACGGTGGACTCCGGTCTGCGCCTTGTCCAGTGCGCCGGCCGCAGGGACAGCGCGAATGGGATGAGCCAGAGCCGAAATCGTAACAGCATGACGAGCGCTGCGGACGACGCACTGCATCTCGGTCTCGTCAAGTGCCTCATCTCACCGCCGTATCCTCGGTTCCTGTCGCTGACACTGACGGATACCGAGCCAGCCTCGCTCCTTCTCGACCACACGCTCCTTCCCAACTTCACTCAAGATATCCTTCTCGGATCCAAAGATGACTTCCTGATTCCCATCACGCTCGATCTGCGCGAACTGCCTATGGAAAGCACCGGTATCGTGTGTGGCGTAGCCGGACGTCTCGTGGGAGGCACCGCCGGTCAGCTCGAAAGTCCAGTCGAGATGAGCTACCTCAGCACGGCTCGTGCAGGAACCGTCATGGTCGGTGAGGACGAGCTGAATCGTGCTCTGGGCGCTTTGCGCGGCGCAGAAAATGGCGTGTTATCCACGCCGGACTAGCCCACATCCGCAATGCTGAGCGGGCGGAGTGGGATGTAGCGAGCCTCACCCCGAACTACGAGGTCACCTGGACTGTCGCTTACGAACGCCTGTTCTGACCGATCGGGGAAGGAGCTGAGGAGCAAACGAGAGGGGTTGCAGGGAGCCTGGTCAGACTCGACGGCTTTCCAACGGCGGCGATCATTCGACCTCCATTCGGCGACACGCGTCTCAGCAGTTCATGGCCCTAGCAGACGCGACTTGCGCTTGGACAACTCCGCAAAAGCGATCTTTCGGCATACAGACCCTTATCTCGGCATCGCCTTGATCTTCAGCACCATGGTATAAAATTGGATCGCTCGGCCCTCGCTTGTTGGCTGCACGCAAGTATTTCATGCATATCTTTCCGTCACCTGACTTTCCTCTTTTGGGACCCCCACTATCGCTTCCGGGCATATCTCCGCTTCGGCTATCTTTCTTCTCTCGGGCGCTGCGTCTGCTTGGTACACATACACGAGGCTGGGCCGCGCTTACTGCCATATCTAGCCGTCCTCGTCTTCCCTTCGTCCCTGGTCTCTGTTGGACCGAGCACTCCGTCGTCCCGTGCTTCCTAACCTCGGATGCCTTCGCCCCCTTCTACTACGCGCTATGGATCTTGGGCTTCCCGCTAGTTGCTGTCGCCCCCCTTTCGGTTTCTCTACTACTACTATCTGTCTCCTTGGTGCATACACGGGCAATGTCGACATGATCTGCATCATCTGGGCATTGGGCGGCTGCATTGGGAATCGGATCACTAAAAGTTTGTCGACGTTTCCGTCTCTTAGGTAGCATGTGTGTTGTGGGTACATGCATGTAGGAGAAAATCGCTCTTGCTACCACACCCACCTGTGTCACTATTCTTCCTAAGTCTCTCGCACCTAGCAGGCATTTCAGCCTTAGCGCCAGTTTCCGTCGTGGAAACTGTCCATCAACCCAGTTTTCCGTGCCACCAGCGTACCGTCACCCTCTATGGAAGTTCGGACAGCTGGGCTTGGCGCACGTGCTTCGTGTACGCACACGCCTTGCAGCACACCTCGAAAACACAATCCACCGTATTACACGGCGTCAGACCTCTGATTATGCCTATAACGAGTGTGATCGCAAGTTTGGGACTGAGCGGGCCTTAGGGCCTGGCCACTCCCAGGCGCGCGCCCATCTGCGGTGAGCGGCTGAATAAGGGGGCACCGTCACGTGCCGCGTACGCTGTACCCAAAACGAGCGCAGCGCAACAATTTCTTTCACCACTCGCAGCTTTTCTTGCCCCGACTGTGTGCCTTCTTTCTCTGCTGCGCGCTCCGCTCCACGTTTCCCCCAATCGGAACTTTTCCCGTCCAACGAGCACTAGACACAACGAGGAGGATCCCGTCATCTCGCCCCAGTACCGTCAGCCATGCCTAATGTGGTCTACACTCTCAACAACGCCATCGATAGCTTCTTTTCCGAGGCTGGTGCGTCGTCGTCTAAGATACAATGCGATGACTTTGTCCGCCGAAGATATGGAGGACAGATCCAGCCAGTTAACATCCAAGGCTTGACCAGCTACACCGTAATTGCAGGCCCAAGCGGCAACAAGATCATTCAATTCCGAGAGCAGACTGCTTTGCTAGACATGAACATGTTGGAGTTGGCAAAAGACATTCACGGAGATGTCGTGCCTAGCTGTTCTGAGCTCGGGTGGGTTGGCGATCCAAGCGGCTCACCGCTAGCAATATACGAGATGGACAGGCTCCGTGGAGAGAACTATATCATCGCTCGCCCCTCTCTCACACGCGATAAACGACTGAATACCGTGTACAGCCTAGCGAGGTTCGTTGAGACTACTATATCTTCACCTCTTCTCTTCGCGTCAACCCGCTAACATAAAATGGAAGTTTCTTCGCGCAGTCGTGGCAAAAGGGCAAGCTAGCAAGCTCGAGATTGGCCAATACGTCTGCCATCAGCACCGAATGCTACGCCAGGTTCGAATACCTAGCCAACACCCTCCCAAAACGCTTCTTGCCCGCCGTCACCGAAATACAAGCCGCCCTGCCAGCGCTCCTTGACGGATGCTATCCCGTGGTCCTCACGCACAGCGACCTCAACGAGATGAACATCCTGGTCGATCCCGACAGCGGCGAAATCACAGGCGTTGTTGACTGGCCCAGCGCGAGCATCCTACCCTTCGGCTTCGCCCTCTACGCACTAGAGAGCGCCCTCGGCAGCATGGGCTCTGGCGGATGGAAATGGTTCGACGGCGTGGATGGCCTAAGGGATGCATTCTGGAGCGCCTTTAGAGAGCAGACTGGCTTGTCCGAGCCTCAAACGAGACTTGTAAAACTTGCGGGAAAGGCCGGCATCCTGATCCGCTACGGCACTGCCTACGACTGTGGCTTCCCTGGAATGATAGGCGTCCGAGACGAGAACGCTGAGGACTTTAGATACCTCGACGCCCTCATTTTCTAAGAGCTATTCCCCGCGCTCAGGTTTTGATAGAACTTCACCCAGTGAGTTGGGGCCTCCTTAGCCAGCTAGCTAGCTCAACGGTCTCCACGCCGTCGTGTTCTGGTAGCCTCAGGGTCGTTTTTCCTTCCGAATAGCCCACATGAACTTGCGTTTGCAGTCGTCGTTCTTGGGTTTGTCTGCTGTGTCGACTTGCGGTGGTGCTGTTCGTGAGATTGGAAAGAGGTGGCTTGGAGGGCGAGGGTGACATGGCGGTGGAGGTGTTGTTGTTGTTGTTTAGGGCATGAAGAAGTATATTCACTTCTCCCCTACCGGAAAACGATCGAAGATTAAGCTCGCGCTAGACTGATCGGCTGGTGTGAGCGTGAGTGAAAGTCAACGCACGTGCGCCATTCGCTTCTCCGCCTTTCAAACCGGCCGCCGCGCCATAACAAAGCACAAAACGTCTCCCTCCACAGAGCTTCTCTCCGACCACAGAAGCAGCACCCGCCGAAAATTCTACAATGGCGCTGAACGCGAACCCCGCTAGCGAGTACGTTCGCCTCCAGATCTTTCCCCGCGAGACAATCCGCGCCTGCCTGAAGGTCCTAGAAGGCCTCGACGAAGGCCCGCATACCATCAACCGGCGCGAGTTAGACGTAGCCATGGACACCCACCCCGCCTTACTCGGCTCCTCCTCCTGTACGTGGCCTCTCGTACTGGACGCGAACAGCGACATGGCCCGTTCCACTCGTCTTCTCGTGGCCGTGGCCGCAGCACGTCTCTCTAGCTCTCCCGGTCCCACGCACCGCAACACGCTGCAAGAGTACCTAGTCTCCCCTATGGAGTTCTACGTCGCCGCCAGTGAGGTCACCGTCGACGGAGGAGGCTATCTCATCACGGGCGATGTGCTCGAGCTGAAGCATCCGATGGTTACAACGACGACCAGGCACACCCGCTATGTTCGTCCAGCGCAGGGGAAGCGTGCCATGAAGCGGGTGGAGACGTCGCAGTACAATGACGGCTATCTCGAGGACGACGCAACGCTCCAAGGCTTCCGGACGATGGTGTTAGCAGCGCAGTGGAAGGCTGGCCTGCTTCCTCACCCTAGCCTGCGCACTCCGCTCTGGCACGTGGATCGTCGGGCGAAGCATGCCGATGTTCCGGAGGCGATCGCACACCTGGTCACTGGTCATTTGGACAAGGACAATGACGCCGGGAAGATAGATGGAAAGATCGATGCGAGCTCCCTTCTCGAGAAGAAGACTGACCGTCTCTGCATCAGCGGTGTGTTCTCGTCGCCCTTCCCCTCCCCAAAAGCACGCACTAACATCCACTCAGACAGCGAAGCCTACAAGCCCATCGGCACGCCCTCCGAGAACTCTCCTCCCAATCAAGGAATCCCCAGCCACGGTGTCCTCAAGCTATCCTACACCGCGACCCTGGAAACCCCGACGGAGAAAGTACACATCAGCATCAATCAACCCACCCTTCGGGGCCAGGAGAGCAAGATGCTGGATACCACCAAGGAGCTGTGGGGGTGGATGGCGTCCAGGGGCTGCACTGGCAAGGTTCGATTGGAGGATGTTGTCGAGCTCGCTGGGAAGATGGTTGGAAAGCAGGGGGACGGACCTCTATTCAACGCGTAGGTGTGCTTTGAGACGTCTGCGAGGGATGTTCTCCGTCGGGGGGTCATTGCTGCGAGGCAACCCTATGGCTGCATGATGTTGGTAGTATTCGTCGAGGATATCGTATAGTGGGATGTCTGCACCGACAAGCTCCTCTGGGAGGGCGTAAAAGGCCGGTAGTGATGTGCAGCTTAGGGAAAGACGCACGTCGTAAAATATAAACTCCTCGCCGGTGAGCCTGTGTCCCATACTCTGCGGTTTTGCTGGTTTACGTGAAGATCTCGGAAAAGCTTGCAGCGCGGTTGTCTCACTATAGAGCAGTGAGGATGATGCGGTTTGAAGAGGCATTCCTTGGTTCTGTTCTCAGACTTGACAACTTTGCTCTTTTCTTCGATTCCCTTTGTGCGTGGTTGCTGTGCGTCTCGATACGAGCAATTAGGAAACTGGCTCTGAAGTCTTGCCACAAAGTGATAACCTCACTGTACTAATGATCACTCACGCACTCCTTTTACCTTACTCACTGGTGCAGAAGTCTTATCCATGTGCAGTTTTACAAGTTCTGATTTTTCTATGTAAAGCAGTCTACCCTGCCAGGATGCTTTCGGGAGAAGCTATCCATGTATAGCCAGCCGTTAGTAGCGTGGGGAAAGAGCCTAGACTCCAGTAATGCAATATGAAGAAGTCAAGCAACCGGACTATGGTTATCGAGCACCGGCGTCCCTTGAGACCATCCTCATCTGCGCGCTTGTACGACCCTAATCCCGATCCCCAGGCAATCAAGCAGCCCGGGCACAACCACCTCACGCCCGCCATCCGCCATCGCTTCCCCACGTCGACTCAGTTCCAGCGCGAGACCTCGGAACCTCCAGATCTCCCCACCTGAACGGCGGAGGAGACGCGATGCGGAACGGGTTGAAATAAGCCGCTGCCGCTTTCACATTCTCATCCTTGACCTTCTTGCCCTGGACCTCCTCGGTTTCCTCGTGCTTGACACCTTCCTTTTGCATCTCCGTGGCCAGATCAAACGCATTCTGCAACCCCACCTTATCCTCCAGCCCCTTCTCCTGCACCCACTTCCACACCTTCTGCATGCCGGTGTTCACGATCTTCTTCTCGGGGCCGCAGACGTGGGTCGCGTCGAGCGGGATGTGGATGATGTGGTTGCCGGATTCGACGGTGGCCCAGTAGGTGACGGTGAGGGGTTTCGGGGTGGGCGGGTCTTGCTCGGGCTGGGTTGCGTCGCGCTGGTGGTTATCACCGTGAAGCGCGGGCTCCTGCTCATCGAGTGGTGCGCCCATTCCTGGTGCTGGGAGGTCGTCGTCTCCGATATCCTCTTGCACACGCTCGCCGAGGCAAAGATCGCAGTAGCAATTAGCCGCGCAGTCATACGAAGAAGCTTCGATATCCTCAGCATCCATTCCAGCCCCGCCGAGACGCACGCCAATCTCTTCATTACCCCCATCATCCTTATTGCCGCCCCTCATATCACCGCAGTCCGATATGATGGGACCATCGACGCCGGGCTTGGAGTTGAGAACGACGGCATACGCTTCCGCATACTCGGTGGCGCAACTCGGATGGTCTTCCATGAGTTCTCGAAGCCTCTTATTGACGGTATGTAAGGAAACCGGCGTGCTCAGCTGAAGGACACGGAGGGCTTGCTCTATCGTTGGCAGCTGCGAGGCAATCCAACCATTGCGCACTCTAGCGAAGCGCTCAACATCCGCATCGTTCATGCAGCCGTTGCAGCTGCGATCAAGTGAGAGTCCGCAGGCGGGACAGTTGTCCTTGCAGGTCAATGGAGGGCCGAAATGGAAACGCCTCTTGCAGATCACACACACCTGCACGCTGTGCTGCTCGTCGCCCCCGTTCTCCTTGCCAGCACCGGCGTTGCCGTTATCCCAGCCGCTAGCAGTTTTAGGCTCCTCTTGCTCGTCGAATCCTTGGGTCGGGCAGTAGCGGTCCCATCGGTCATAGCCGTCAGGGTAATCGTTGGCTTTCCTAAACTGGCGTTGAGCGGGCGCTGCTTCAGCATTGCTGTCAGGAGGAGGCTGATTTAGCACTTCAATGGGTGGCAAGGTATCTTTCAAGGGGGCTGTAGTCTTAGGAACTTTGCAGACGGGCGGCATGAAGACGATGTCCGGAGCGGAAAAGATGAGCCGAACAGCAGCACAGCGCTCACAGTTTTCACGGCCACACCTGCCGTCGTCGCAGCTCTGCTTCTCTTCCGGCTCTTCTTCGAGGACGATGCATAGTTCGCAGCCCCAGCCTCTACAGACGCACTTGCAGCGGGCGCAATCCCCGCAGGCACTCCAGCCGCCGTGGCATACCGGATTGTTTGGTTCCAGCCCGGGCATAGGTCCACAATCACCGCAGTCCTCATGTCCGCATCCGCAAGAGGCATCCATGGCAGGTTGATCGGCGGGCGTCGGGCGGGAATGGTAGGAGTCGACAGGATGGAGCTTCGCCTGCTCCACGAGAAATTTCACGAATTCGTTCTGATACTCAGGGTCCTTGTTTTGAAATGGGTCCTGTGGCGCAGTGCCCATGACAGCGGTCTCATATGGACTATAAGTACGGATGCGGGCATATTTGAAGCCGGAGTTGGCTTCTTCGTTCGTGGAGACGGCGCCGGGAAGGCGAGAGGTCCAGGATTTCCAAGTAGACGCGTCCAAGTTCTTGACTTTTGCTTCCGTCTCGCTATCGTTCTTCGCCTGCTTCGTCGGTGATGACTGGGGCCAGGGACCGAGAACATAGTAAGGCTTATCCGAGCGCTTGTTGTCCATCTGAGGCTGGATATGCTGAGGCTTTCCCTCAAGAGTAATATTGTCCTTCTGTAACTTCAGCAGTGTTTGCCCCCGCTTCTTGAGGTAGGTGTCTTGATCATCGGGACCGGAGGTTGAGTCAATCACCACACGGTTGGTCTGACTCTTCTCTGCCTTCACCTCGGATCTCGGTCGCGCTTCGGCGTGGGTACGGTCGCGGAAAGATTCGAGGACTTGCTCCCAGGTCTCAGCATCAGGCTCAGTACGAGTAGCTTTCTTGAATCGGTTCGGCGCATCGCGACCGCTATCCGTGTCGTGAGCCGCAGCAGGCGGAGTAGCCGGGGCGCCGACGTCCCTAGCAATCCACTTCACAGCGACGTTAGCGGGGGCCTTGACGAAGATGTTGTCCTTCATTGAGCGCGAGGATGTGTGCTCGTCGGAGCCCGGTGGGGTGTAAGTGATGGAGGAGTTTGTGTCGACTGGCGAAGGCATGCTGCGCGCAGTCGAAAGAGTTGGGAAAAGGAAGTAGAGGGTGGTGGAGAGAACAGGGTTTGGAGGCGATGGCGGGGTTATATAGGAGGAGCGGTGAAGGCAGAAGAGCGGGGCCGGTCTAGGCGGTCGGTGAAAGGCTTTCTGCCTGCGGAGGTGAGAGAAAAAAAGAGCGAAGGGCGGGGTGAAGGCCGCGTTGACGAAGTCCACTGCGAGTTGAAAGGTTGAGAGCGAGACATGAAGAGAAAAAGACGGTGGGGTATGACGCCATACCCGCACCGCTCGAAGATAGACTTCCTTCCAACCGTCGGTAGGAAAGCGCTCAGCCCAGCAATGGCGTCGTCTCCGGCACCTGCGCGCTCCCGCCCCTCCCATCAAATCCCCTCCACCTCGCCCAAGCCCACCAGCTCCTGTCCCTGGTTCCCCCATCAATAACTAACGCCTCGCGCTCTCTCTCCTGTCCCCTAACTCTCCTCCACCAGCGTCCCCAACCCTCTTTCCTCCTCACCCAAACCCCCTCCCTCCCATCCGCATACACAACCCAACCGCCCTTCCTCACCTTCAGCGTCCATGCGACCCACTTCCCCGCTTTGACCAGCCCATACAGCACCAGCACGCCGAACAGCGTGCAGAAGATAGTGACGATGGACGTCAGGAAGGTGATGGTGGAGACTTGGCAGCCTAGTCCGGATGTGCGTAGCTCGAAGCGCTCGGGACCCATTGCGCAGATGAATTTGTAGCGCATGGGGGAGAGGAGTGGGAAGGCGCGGGAGAGGGGGTCGAGGGGGAGGGGAAGGCAGGTTGACGACTATTGGACGGTGTTATTAATGGAATGGAATTGGTATAGACAAAGGATGGGTATAGGATGAGCATTTAACCCGCTTCATCGAGACATAACACATCTAGGTAGATGCTAGATATGTATAAAAAGGTGGCTAACAAGAGAGGCTTGCGGACATGCCCTTCCTCCGGAAAGAGCGGGAACTTACAATAGCGCACCATCCGCAGAACCCCTTGCTCCGATGACAATCCCCACAGTCTGTATAGCCCCAGCATAACTCCAGTCTCTTTCGGTCATCCTTCGGGCTATCTTCCCATCGCTGCTGCAAGATCTCCGATACGTTGAACAAGGCCGACTGTTGATCGGCGTAGCTTATCGAGGGACAATTTGACGTCATATCTGAGGAGCAAGAAAGGGTACCCTAGGTAGTAGTACCAGTTCAGGAACGGATCGAAAATATGTTTCTCGATGCAAAGGCTCTGCTTGCGATGGGATGGTGTTGTGGTGTGACTTGAGGTGAACGACATGTGGCTGGGTGTCAGAGCGCTTGGACACATTGAGCATCGTGGCTTGGCACTCTTACGCGTTTCCGGTTATCACAGGAAGGGCACATGCATTTGGTGAACACTTTCAAATTGAAGTATATACAAGAAAAAGCAAGCGGGTGCTGCAGCAAAAGGAATATCTCGTAGCCTAATGTACTTCTACAATTCTAGGCCGGAAGGCAGCGGCTGACTTTGGACCCTTGCGCCTACACTACTGTCAGCGTCCCCGTTTCCAACAAACATGAGGCTGGATTGGACTGACCTTGCATTTGTAGCCGCTCACACACGTAGTAGGGCCTTTCCAATTCTTGCCGCCGCATTGCTGATACTGTAGAATCAACAACATCAGCTCCTCGTAGTTTATAGCCAAGCCCAGCGCAGTGTGCAGCGGCGCATGTGACGACACCATATCCTTAACCGCCATTTTTGGTTCTTTAAAATGAGAGAATCTTTTAAACACGTACCGCACCAGCCTGTTTGGTAGGCGTGGATGAACCGCTGCCGAGGGCGAGGATCTTGGCGGCGGCGTGCTCGCCGACGGTGACGATGTACGATGTCGGGTTCGTGGTGATGTGGCTAAGGTTGATCAGTATTAGTCCGACCCCGTGCGATGGAAGCCTTACCCAGGGAAGATGGAAGCATCGACGACGTGGATGTTGTCGGTGCCGTAGACCTGGGTGTTGGTATCAACGACAGACGTTCCGCCGGTGAGACCGCTGTCAGTTCCAATCTTCGCAGTGCCAATCCAATGGTTGGCCCGACGAGCAGCAGGAGTCTTGGGAAGCTACAAAGGTGTCAGCAGCTGAAAATAATCGCCGGTGGGGGAAAACATACGCTAGCAACATAGGCTTCAACGGTCATGTTGGCGGTCGGCACCTCCCAGGTGATGGACGGAACCTTGGCAACAGCCGCCATCATGCTCTTGAGGCCAGCGATGACAGCGTCGGTATCGGCCTGATCTTGGAGGTAAGGAGCCTTGGAGACGTAGATGTTGAGGGCTCCGTTGATGGAAAGAGTTCCGCGCGAGGTAGAGCCACGGCCAAGGTACTGGCTGATGGTCATAGAGTGAGTGTCGTTCTCCTTGGGGCCTTCAACACGAGCAGTCCACTGCAGCTGGCGGTCTTTGCCATCTGACCCCTTGACGACCTCCCAAGCGAGAGGACCAATGTTAGGAGCAGACTGAGCGAGGATTCCGGAGCGGTGGTTAAGGTAGGCATCCTCATCAGACGAGTTAGGGGTATCCCATGCCTCGTAGAAGTCATAGAAAGAGACGTTGGGGTGCTGGATAACGAGATCGGTCTGCAGCGTTATTAGTAATTTCTTAAGGAAAGAGATGAGGTGATACGCACATTGACGTGGTCGTTCAGATTCTGGCCAACCGGAAGGTTGATCCATTGCGTCTCGTTGATCATGGTAGCACCATCAACAGCACTGTCCTTGACGACGGTGAGCTGGTCCTTGGGGCCGATACCGCTTCGGAAGAGCATCTTGGATGAGCCAAAGGTTCCTGCGGAAAGAATGACACGGCCACCCGGGTTGAGGTTGACAGTGCCGCAGTAGCCACCCTCAAGCTCAACACCAGTAGCCTTTGAGCCAGTGCGAACAACACGCCTGGCCCTCGTGTTCATCCAGAGCTTGAAGTTGTTTCGCTTCATAGCAGTAACGAGGTACGTGCCGAGAGGGCCCTGCCTCTGTCCATTCTCGTACATGAAAGGAGAATGGGAGTAGACGAGGTTCTTCTGGTCCGGTTGCTCGTTAGCGACAACCTGCTTCCAGCCACCTGCAGACAAAGCGGTGGAAAGGACTTCGAAACCTTCCTGCCTGTATCGCTTGCCGTCCATGGAAGGAGTATCAGTACCGGGAATGCGCTTGAAGACAGCGTCAATCGAGGACTTCATGTCTGTAGACTTCCAACCGCTTGGGAAGTTATCATCCCAATCAATTGCGACGGGCTTCCACCACAGGGCAGCGTTGACTGCAGTGCCTCCGCCGAGAACGCATCCGGCCATCTGGTCAATGTCGGTGCAAGCTATGCCAGCAGAATCGACCCAGATCTGGTTGCAGAGACCTGGAACGTCGAATCTAGTAAGGTCGGTGCCGTTGAGCCAACCGGGTTTCATGGTTCCGCCGAATCGTCCTAGGGATGGCGGGCCCTTCTCAATCAGGAGGACTTTCTTGCCGGCCTCAGAGAGCTTGTCTGCAACAGGAATACCACCAGCACCAGCACCAACGACGATGTAGTCATAAGTATCGGTTGGGACGGGTGTGCCAACGCACGCCGTCGGGCCAGTAGGAGTCGGAGTGGGGGTCACTCCACCAGAAGGAGTCGGCGTAGGAGTCGTTGTGCCGTTGCCAGCCAAGGCAGCCCATTGTGTATATTTAGCATTGCGAGCAGAGGCAACCTCAATACCGAATTGAGACTGTCCGTTGTCGTGGAACTTCCATGGAGTGGGGGGTACATCGTTGTTCTGGGCCCAGCCAATGACTTGGACCTCATCCGGAATTTGGGAGCCCGCTGCGCCGTTCTGGTTCCAGACCCAGCACCATTGGCACCTGTAGATCAATTCGAAGTGCGTGTCGTTGATCTTGTGCGAGATCTGGGTCAAGGTCGCGTTTCCGGTGTAGTCATCTGGGGCGACGTATCCTCTGCCGGAGTTTAGCGAATTTGTTAGAATTGGTAATTTTGCTAGACTTACCCTGCATAGACGAACTTGGTCTTCACAGCATCGCCATCAGGCCATGCCACAAGCAGAAGAGAATTGGGCATGCCGCCACCATGACTGACACCTGACCAACCCTTCCTGCCAGTCCTCAAAGAACCGACTATGTGGCCAATGTATTCGGCGTTGCCGGAGCCGGTCTCTGGCAATGCATAACCCCATTGGAAGCCACCAGTGGTCTGGCTCTCGTCAACAGATTGCTGGCTGCAGGGAGTTAGCAGAAAGCTTCGTTAGGCTTGGCTTTTCCTTACAAGAAAGTGATTCCGGTGGCAGCGTCGGTGTATGCACCCTGCGCGAGAGCACTGGAGGCAACTGCGCTTGTCAGTTCTCTTCAATTGAGCAATTGGCATGCCAGGGGACCCACAGAGAGGGGACAGCAGCGAAGCCGCCTTGAAGAAGCTAGAGCCCTTCATCTTGAAGAACTTCTTCTAGCAGCGACACAGGGACAGACCGGACGAAAAGACCAAGGGAAGCAGACAGCAGCGGCCACAGGACCCGACCCATGCTGGCGCGGCCCTCGCGTTAAATACATTTTGCTTTTACCCCGGTTGATGGCAGCAGCAGCATCATCGTTCGGAGTTGAGACCAATTAGCCAAGCCCAGAGCATGACAGTTTCCCTCTCGCGGCGGAAGAGGCTGGCCTTGTTCCAGGTACCGGATCGCAGTGAGATGCACCCTTGCCAAATCTGTTCCGACGTAAGGGCCGGCTGAGAATAATGCGACGCGCCATTGGCTGCAGCGTCACATGGGCACTCTGGATGAGGTCTGGGTGGGAATGTTTAATCTGCGATGATTGAAACGGCGGGGGTGTTGATTGATGTAAATTGATGAAGGACGGGTTACAAGGCTTCATTGCCGTCACGCCCCTGCCGCCGAGAGCAGGCTAAGCCCGTCCGAGATTCCCCACACTCGCTTCGCTATCCGCATCGGGAATGGCCAATCTGCCGCCAGCGAGCTTAAGGGGAACGTCGCTCGAAAGTTCCGCCTACCACGGCCTCACGCGGCGCACCACCACGTCGCGCGCATCCTTCTCGAATCCGCTCGAATTTCCACAGCCCGCAAGCCGCGTGGCGACGACTGCCGTCAAGTTCCACCAGTCTGGTTCCCGCAGGCTCCGCATGGCGATGCCACTCAAATGAAACGCCCTCCCTCGCCCATAGCAGGGACCTTTACGCTGACGGCCGAAACATCGTAGCCTGCCAATAGATGCTAATCTATTAAATTGAAGGTATAGAACGGTCTAATCGAGCTCGAAGCGCAATCCTTCTCACTTTGCCTCTGTCGCTTCCGTCTCGTCTCTAGCAATCAATTTTCTAGAGCGCTTCCATCCGCCCACCGGCATTTCTGCTTCATATCGACATCGCGCAGGCTATTTTGCTACCGGGGCTTTCCTCTTGCAGTTTGGTACTGTCATGCTGTTCGTTTTCCTTCTCGTTGGTCGCTTTTCTTCCTTCGCACGTGCGCGAAGCCTAGGTGTTGGCTTTCGCGAGCCCATTATATTGGGTGTGCTTGGGTCTTGACTAGGCCGTGGTCAAGCCCTTTCGCCATCCACTAGAAGGCTTGCCGAATCTTGTAGAACCTCACGTCTGGCTCCGTGTCGCTCCGTGCCAGATTGGGAGGCCTTCTGAACTTGGTATCAAGCTGGCTTTCTTATAGAGGCTATCCCATCATGCTGGAGGGTGATGTCTGTGGTGGTAGCATTATCAGTACCTTTTAGTTCACTATGAAGAGCTTCCTCCTCACGTGCTCCTTGGTCGCCAGTGCGTCTGCGCACACCATCTTCACACAGCTCCATGTAAACGGAGTAGCGCAGGGACACACGAAAGGCATCCGAGTGCCGGTAAGAGCAGGCCCTCCACCCCACACAGCATGCGTTCACTAACAGTGTGCCACAAGACATACGACGGGTATGGACCTCGAACGTGCAGCCACATTTAGACCGAGATTGACACGTGGTATCCAGGCCAATCACCGACGTGACGTCCAATGATGTTATCTGCAATGGAGGGTACGAGCCACCGAAGTTTCTTTAAGCGTACCATATTGAGATGCATTTAGCCCTAATCCGCTTCGGACTCCCCTCCCTAAGGACATCATCCAGGTAGGTCCAAGTCCGAACGCCGCGCCCCATGAGAATATACTCATTCAGGGGATAGGTCAAAGCCGGGGACAAATTGACTGCGGAGTGGCACCATACGTTAGACAGCAACCAAGCGACCGACAAGTCCGATCCCATCGACCCGGGCCACCTTGGTCCCGTTATGGTCTATTTGGCCAAGGTTGACGACGCCCTGACAACGAAGGTTACTGGCCTGAAATGGTTCAAGATCTATGAAGATGTAAGCCAGACTCGTTATACGAGCATCGCACTTTTGCTAATCGCATCGTTACATTAGGGCATGGACGCCAGCGGAAACTGGGCGGTAACGAGACTATACAACAATAAAGGCTTAGTAGTGCATCCAGCCCGGCCAGTCAGTGTCCCCTACCCCTTCCCCCTTCCTCTTCGCTCCGCCCCAGCTAACGCCACCAACAGATACCTCCTCCGAGCCGAGATCATCGCCTTGCACGGTGCCGGAAACTACCCCGGCGCACAGCTGTACATGGAATGCGCTCAGATTAACGTGAGTGGAGGAGGAAGCGCGAACCCACCAACTGTAAGCTTCCCTGGCGCGTACAAGGGAACGGACCCAGGCATCAAGTTCCAGCTCTACTGGCCGAAGCCGACCTCCTACACGATTCCGGGACCCAGGCCGTTCATCTGCTAGACAGCTATTGTGACGAGCATTTTGATATTGAGGCACCAGGGGAGCAAGTGGTGTGGCGTCCGGAGAATGCATTCGAACAGTCTCGATCAGGGACGCCTCACTTGCACATATAGTCTATAATATCAACCCTTCAGACCAACCATGACCACCATGCACAGAGTACAAAGTACCTAATCGCTCAAAACTCCCGCGCAGCCTTCGCTCCTGCCCCACAGTCACGTGCACCCCCGACCCAAGCTCCAAGTGTGGCTCGCCTGTTCTCCGCAATCTCATCTCACCACCGCCTCCACAAACTCTCCACAACGGCACCGCCGCTGCACGACGCATTTTACCCGATCGATATTGTACCTGCGCCGCAGAGCCGCTTTGCCGCCGTCGATCCAATATGCACGACGAACGTGAGTTCCCCAGGCCAGATTGCTCTCGTTCTGCTTGTGCGCTGCCCGGCTTCCCCGCTATGCGCTTCAATAGCGCGCGAGGTGAACGCGGTGGATGAGCGAAGCTTCCCCGCATGTTTTGGAGCTTCTAGTAAGCTTTGATACACTTGGAGGGGTTTGGAGAGGTGGAATTGGCGTGCTGCTGCCTGGCTTGCTTCGTCCGGACCGTTGCTCGCGCAGAGCAGAGCGCGGCGCGCAGCATTTCCGCACATTGCCAGACCTCACTGCAGTCCAATCGCACATACCAACTCTCTAATCCATACCCGCCAACCTCCCTCTTGTCTACACTCCGTCGTACGCGATTTGAAAAAGCAAGCTGAGAGCGACTGCTAACATCTCCTCCGGTCCTACAGACCCCCACCCCCTCCTCGCCCAAGTCCCCCTAACAATCTCCCCCTTCCTCTCCCTCCCTACCGCCACCCAGCTGCCCTACACCTACAAACAACTCCCATCCACGCTGCCCGCCAGCATCCTCTCGTCCCCACCTACCGCTACCGCGGCAGACCCCGCGCAAAACCAAACCCAACAGCAACAGCAACAACAACCAGCCTACATCCTCTCCTCGACCGGCCAAACCGCCACGCCCGACGCCATCCTCGCCTCCTGCCTGGCGCTGCAATCGCACCTCGAGCACCTCTCGGCCTCCGCGCGCGCAACGTTGCAGGAATGGGAGGACCGGCGCAAAGCGGCCGATCTGGCGGAGAAGCGGCGCGTGGCGCCCGGCTGGCTGGACAACGAGGTGCATTTGCTGCGGCCGGAGAATGTGAGCGAGGAGGCGCAGATGGCGGAGGTGGAGCGGGAGGGGAGGCCGGAGGCGCTGAGGCGGACGAGCGTGGGGATTAAGGGGCTGGTGGAGAGGAGGGATGGGGTGCCGGATCCGAGGGAGGGGGAGGAGTTGGATCGCGCGTTTGGGGGGCTGGATATCAAGTGAGCGATGCTCTTGCCTTTCCTCTGGCAAGATCATATTGTGGAGTTGGGCGCTGGAAGGCGTTTACGGTGTAGCCGCTACACCACGATTCATGGTTTCATGAAGCATCACGAGCGGACGGGCGAGCGCAGAGACGACAACGCGACCAGCGGCAACCAAGATAAATTAATTTACAAGTCCTTTAGAAGAATCAAGCTACTACCCCATCCACTCAATGCCTTGCCAAACGTTTTTAGCTCTCCGCGACCCCCTCAATCTCATCGCAACCTGCCCAGCGCACACACCAGGACCCGTCGCGACACGACATTACAAACATATGAAAAGGAAAAGGAGGGGAATCTCGAAAGGTAGAAGATAGGCTCTTTGACGAGCCAACGGTGCACTTGAAGAAGTGTCAAGCCAACGCCATCGACGCCCTGGACGCGCCGCTTTAACGACGGCCGTGCGAGCGATTGCCCATGGTGCTCTGGAGATTTTCCACCTCCGACTCGAGCTGCTTGATCATAGCGTGGCTCGCCTCGAGGTCCTTGTTGAGGCGGTCGCGCTCTGAGATGAGCTTCTGCTCCCACTGCCTGAATCGCTGCTCCTCGACCTTGACCTGCTCGGTGAAGCGCTTGCGGAGCGCCTCTTCCTCCTCCTTGAACTTGGGATTGTCGAGCTTCCGCGGGCGAGCCTCGCCGAACTTGCGTGTCTCCATCTGCTGCGCACGGTACGCCTCGTAGTGGTTTTCCTCGGTGGTGTGGATGAGGTCGAGCATGTGGGTTCGGATGAGGATAGCGCGGAGCTTCTTGAAGTCGCAGTGCTCTTCGTTCTCGACTTCGGCAACGCCCCAGGCATATTGCCGGCCTTTGACGGTGCGGTTGTCGTTCGTCTGGACGTCCTTCTCAGAACCGATGACGGAGAAGGGCATGGCAGTGATCAAGCCACGAGCGTGGTTGAGGGCGGCATCATCGTCCTCTTCGAGTGGCGGCTGGTAGATCTTGATACCCTGGGCCTCAATGACAGCGCGCACCTGCGCAAGTTAGCATAGGTTCACTGGTATTGGAACGCATAACGCACCCTCGTCTTGAATTTAGCCAGATCCTGCGGGCTCAGAGTATCCGCCTTAGCAATGACGGGAATCAAGTTGACACGCGTGCAGAGCCTCTTCATCACCTCAATGTCCAGCGGCTTGAGGGTGTGGCCGGTGGGTCTGATGAAGTACAAGCAGGCGTGCACACGGAGATCGATCTTATCGCTGCGGCGCGGCTGCTGCTCCTGCAACATATACGACTCATGCTGGTCGTCGAGGAACTCGATGATGGGTTGCCACGAGTCGCGGTTGTTGACGTAGTCGCCGAAGCCGGGGGTGTCAATGACAGTCAGGCGGACTGGCAGCGTCAGCATCCAAAGTCGCAACAGAGCATGTGCTAGCTATACCCTTGAAGAATTTCTCCTCTAGCTCTGCCTTTGTGATCTCGATCTCGACCGTCTTGTCGACCTGCTTCATGTGGCGGCGCTTGTGGTCGGCGTAGTTTTTGATGGTAGTGGAGAAGAGGGTGTTGATGAAGGTCGTCTTTCCGAGTCCAGACTCGCCCGCGACCTGCGCGCGTCAGAACAGCCCATAGCCATGTGAATATATCTTGCCTTACCATTATCGTGAAGGCAGCACCACGCTTCGCGACGATCTTGTGTCTGTCCAACGTTAGGCTCAAACGGGGCGTGTGCGCTGGCTAGGAGCATACCGCTGGTTGGGCAGCTGCAACAGACGTTAGCAAGATGTTGAGGTAGCTGTAGAACAGTGTACATACATTGGCAATGCCAATTGGAGAAGCCGACTCGGCCATGGTGTCGTCCTGCGTTCAGGCTGCTGTGTGTGGACTGGGTTCTGGCGCGCCAGTTAGCGGAGGGCGGTCCTCTGCAGGCTGGAATTCGCGCAATTACCGAAGAGGAGCACTCCAAGGCACCCGGGCAGTTTCGAGCGTGGAAGAGATGCACAGGGTGCGGGCGTGGGGAGTGTTGTGGTGATGGCTGCGTGGTGTTGCTGGATATTTGGCGTCCCCTTTCTCTGCACAACTCCCTTCGGCAAGCACTGACCCCGAACAGGTAAGGCGCGCTCAACGCCCCCCGACTTTCCAAAGTCTACGAGTGGCCCGAGCTCCAACTCGAAAAAAAGTGGAAGAAATTCCCCGCCCCCGCCGACACGCGATGACAGTTATTCGACCTTTTGCTGCAAGATGAAGACTGATTTTCAGGTGAGTCTGATGCGCAATACTACAGTCCGGCGACTAACAGGTTGCGCAGTTCTCCAATTTGCTCGGGACCGTGTACAGCAGAGGCAACCTTCTATTCACACCGGACGGAACATGTCTTCTCTCGCCGGTCGGAAACCGGGTGTCAATATTTGACCTCGTCAAGTATGCAGCGACTTGAGGAAGGAGCAACCCAGCAAAGCTAATTGCCCTTCTAGCTCAAAGTCATACACGCTCCCATTCGCACATCGACGGAACATTGCTCGATTAGCGCTGAATCCAAGAGGAAATCTACTGCTCTCCGTAGACGAAGACGGTCGCGCGATCCTCACGAATATACCCCGTCGTATCGCGCTCTACAATTTTTCCCTCCGCGGCGAGGTCAGCGCCCTTGCCTTTGCGCCCGACGGCCGACACTTCGCAGCGGGCATTGGCAGGCAAATCGAAGTCTGGCATACGCCGTCGACACCGGACGTAGCAGACGGAGACCTCGAGTTCGCGCCCTTCGTGAGGCACCGACTGTATACTGGCCATTTCGACACGGTACAGAGCATAGAATGGTCGACCGATTCACGCTTCTTCATCAGCGCGTCGAAAGATCTGACCACGCGGATATGGAGCATGGACCCGGAAGAGGGCTTCGTGCCTACAACTCTATCAGGTCACAGGCAAGCAGTCCTTGGGGCCTGGTTTTCGAAGGATCAGGAAACAATATACACCGTCAGTAAAGATGGAGCGCTGTTCGTTTGGAGATACATGCTGCGGTATGATGCACCAGAAGATGCCGAGGAAATCGACGAGAACATGCAGTGGGGGATTGCAGAAAAGCACTTCTTCATGCAGAACAACGCACACGTCACATGCGCGAACTTCCACGCCGAATCAAACTTACTTGTCACCGGCTTCTCCCACGGCATCTTCTTCATCCACGAACTGCCGGACTTCAGCCAAATACAGAATCTCAGCATCTCACAGAATGACATCGATTACGTCGCAATAAACAAGACTGGAGAATGGCTCGCATTCGGGGCATCGAAGCTGGGGCAACTACTTGTCTGGGAGTGGCAATCTGAGTCTTACATCCTCAAGCAGCAGGGACATTTCGACTCAATGAACACCATAGCCTACTCGCCCGAAGGCCAGCGCATCATTACCGCTGCTGACGATGGCAAAATCAAGGTCTGGGATGTCAACTCTGGATTCTGTGTTGTTACATTTACAGAGCACCTGAGCGCGGTTGCAGCATGTGAATTCGCGAAAAGAGGCAACGTCTTGTTTACAGCTAGCCTTGACGGGTCAGTAAGAGCGTGGGACCTGATAAGATATCGCAACTTCCGGACTTTTACAGCTCCATCAAGGATACAATTCACTTCGCTAGCAGTCGACCCTAGCGGCGAAGTTGTGTGCGCCGGGTCGCTCGACTCTTTTGATATCCACATTTGGTCCGTACAAACGGGTCAGCTGTTGGACAGACTATCAGGCCATGAGGGTCCTGTTATGTCATTAGCTTTTGCGCCCGACGGAGGCACATTGGTTAGCGGAAGCTGGGACCGCACCGTTCGTCTCTGGAACATTTTCGCTCGTACCCAAACGAGCGAGCCGCTGCAACTCATGGCTGATGTCGTCTGCGTTGCAGTGCGGCCCGATTCGAGACAAATTGCTGTCACAACGTTGGATGGTCAGTTGACGTTCTGGTCCGTATCGGAAGCTACCCAGCAAGGTGGCGTAGACGCTCGACGCGATGTATCCGGAGGACGCAAAATGACCGACCGACGGACTGCCGCCAATGTCGCAGGGACCAAGAGCTTCGATGCTGTGAGGTACAGTGCTGATGGCACTTGTGTGCTTGCCGGTGGGAAAAGCAAGTACATTTGTCTATACGACGTTCAGTCAGGTGTTCTGATCAAGAAGTTCACCGTGTCGATGAACTTATCGCTTGATGGGACGCAGGAGTTCCTCAACAGCAGACTTCTCACTGACGCGGGACCGAGGGGAGAAATCGACGAAACTGGCGAAGCATCTGATTTGGAGGATAGAAGAGATCATACACTTCCAGGTGCTCAACGCGGGGAAGGCGCACGAAAAACAAGACCAGCAGTTCGTGTGCCTGCCGTAGCGTTTTCGCCTACTGGACGAGCATTCTGCGCAGCATCGACGGAGGGGCTCCTCATCTACTCGCTAGACACTACCTTCCAGTTCGATCCGTTCGATCTCGATATTACAGTAACACCCTCAACGACGCTCTCCACTCTTGCTCAAAAGGAGTATTTGAAAGCGCTTGTCATGGCTTTCCGTCTGAACGAGCGCAATCTCGTCCGTCGTGTGTACGAAGCGACTCCCGTCACTGACATTCCACTCGTCGTTAAAGAGATGCCGAGTGTCTATCTTGGTCGATTACTTCGCTTCGTAGCGCTACAGGCCGACGAATCACCGCACCTCGAATTTAATTTGATGTGGATAGAAGCATTGCTGAGCAAGCATGGGCGTTGGTTGAAAGACAATAGAGGAGGTATGGAAGGAGAATTAAGGAGCGTGGAGAAAGCGGTGAGAAGGATACAGGCTGAGTTGGCGAGGCTAGCGGACGAAAACATCTACCGCATTGAATATTTGCTTGCGCAACCTGTCGAGAAGAAAGAGAAGACACTACAGCTTGACTTCGGAGTGAAAGAGATGGAAGACGGAGCAGATGCAATGATGGCCGATGGTGAAGATGAAGATGAGGGTGCCTGGATGGGTTTCGACTAAGCTATTTAATACCACAGTGCAGATGCATTTCGAAAATACGGCTAGCGGACGTTGACGCCGTACCTCATGCCTTTGGTCCGGATTCCATGCGATCCCTGAGTGGCCGATGCGCTAGTCCTTCCGTTTCGCATTTTCAAGAATGATCCCCACGCAAATGAGAAGGGTCGGTACGAAGATATCGGAAGTCCGCCGCCTTATCTTGCCTTCTGAAACCAAACACCAATATCTCTGGCCTTGGCAAGCTTCACGATGCAGATCAAGCAAATCTCGTCGCATCTCGGCGCTTCGGCATTTGGTCGGCTTTTAAACACGCCACCACAAAACATGACGCTCCCTTCGAAACCTTATCTGCGCCACGATCCAAATCTACAACATCACCAGGCCTAAGGATATATGGTAGGGACCGTGTCACAATGTATTGCATCATCTACGGTGGGTACAATTACCGAGGCCTGTTTAAGATGTGCGGCTCCTGCAACACCGTCCCAGGTCGCTTTGTACAAACAGTCCAGTAAACCTGGGAAAACAATCGTTTGTTCCCATGTTTATCGTACGAACCTCAGCGGCCCCGCTCTGTGTGGATATCAAGGGGATGCATCTGAGGCACGAAGTGGGCAGGAAGGCATTCACGACCTACCTCACCATCAACATAGCGTCATCTTGAGTGGATTCGCGAAGGCTCCTCAGGAGCATGCATGCCTGGCCCAGCGTTTAGGCTGACGAAATGTGCGCATATCTAGGATGAGGGGCTGAGCGTTCATATTGTGGGTGCTGGCAGGTTCAAGAGTCTTCCTTCCAGTCCGTCCTCTCTTGCTCCTGGGATACTGTAGATCCGTTCTTTTCGTCGTTCTGTCTAATCTTCATTCTCTTCTTTGAGCGCTGTGCGCTGTGTATATTTCAGCAATGTATTACCAGCCTTCTATCATAGCGCTGGCCGCGCTCATCACCTCCGTTCATTCCCACGGCGTCATTCTTGCAGCCGTGGGCGACTCGGGCGCATCCCAAGGTTTCCTCGGTAGTCCATCCCACCCCATTGTACATTAGTCCACCTTCACTTACACACCTGCCACACAGTCGACCAAACCCTCGCCCGTAACTGCACCACCATCAGCCCCTGTCAGCAAGACTCAACCATCATCCGCGACTCGGAGATAACACAGAACATCGTGAACTCTTGCGGTCGGACGGAGATAGCGGGGAACATTGATGTGGGCGAGCAGACGGAGAATGAGCTGGCAGCGGGGAGGGTCACACAGGTTAGCAGTGGGAGTGTGCTGGCGGTCACTATTCATCAGGTATGCTGATGGCTTTCAAGATAGCGATATACTACAATATCTAACACTAGTACGCAGGTGAACGCTGATGGTGCCGGCCCGTACGAATGCGATCTCGACCAAACAAGTGAGGCTCCGTTCTCATCCTATCAAACATCCCCTAACGAAGCCAGGCAACGCGGCAATAAACTTCGTCCCCCTGACAGTCGCCAACAACGTGCCTGGCACGAACGGCCTCTCGCAAGCCAAAGAGCAGGACTTCACCATCAACGTCCAGATGCCGCAGAATTTTAACTGCATAGGAGGTACTCAGACTCCCCTCTCTCCCGTTCAGTTGTGAGCTGTGGGATAGCATGGGCCTGACGAAGAACACAGCATCCACAGGGGACATATGCACCGTGCGCTGCCGCAATAACGCAGTCGCCGGTCCATTTGGTGGCTGCTTCGCGGTCCAGCAGACGGATGGGACGGGGAGGACGAACACAACTGCTGCCGGTAAGTTAAGTCCGCCAACTCCCTCATCTCCTGCCCTTACCACACCCTCCCTCATATATTCCCTTACAGTCCCCCGTCTGTTCCCTACACTATTCTATCCTATTCGTACACGTGTTATGCGAGATGGCGCACGTATTGTATGCTGATTTGATTCTGCACCCAGCCGTCGACACGGCGCAAACGCTCGCCGGCATCGAAGCACAGGTCCTGCAGAACCAGCAGGATCTCCCGGCTGCTATTGCGGCGAATCAGGCTGCGGGCGCGGCGGGTGGGGATGAGGGCGCGAGTGCGATCTCTGGTACGTTGTTTTCTTTCTTTGTTTTCGTCCTTTCCTGAGTTCGGCGTTTGGACGGCGTGGAGGGTGTGCATCGGATCGTTTCGGAGCTGACAATTTCTTTTTCTTGTAGCGTTGATTACTGCGACGCTGGATCCGAGTGCGACGGCGACAGCCGTAGCAGGGGTGGGGAATGGGAATGGGAATACGAATGGCAACGGCAACAACGGCAATGGACGGGGCAACAGGAACGGGCAGAACGCGAACGGTAATGCAAATGCGGCGACGGGTAACACGAACGGGAATGCAAATACCGCGGGCGGAGCGACAGGAACTAGAAATGGGGACGGACGAGGCAACAGGGGCAACAGGTTTGGAAAGCAGAGGAGGAGAGCAAAGTTCCTACCGTGGCTAGGTCTTTGAGACAGAGTAGCACCCTTCGAGCTGGTGACGTCTTGCGATAGCACTCTAGAAATGAGTTGGGTGGCTGTGGTCGAAGTAGCTGGACTAACGACCCTTGGGCTGACGGCCGGTGCGGCGTACATAGGCACGGTTGTCATCTTTCTTTTCCTTCGTGTTGTAAATACTTTCGTCTTCCTTGCGTTCCAACACCTGGGTGTGCGGCGCAAAATATGAAGGCTTTTACGAGGAACATATGCTTCATTACACGATTCTATTCTAAACTGCACAGGAAAAAGGCGTTTCATGTTAGGGTGCCTCTTGTCTCAATTTCCCGGACTCTCTGGTGCGAGGCTTGCCGGCTGCAGTATCCGTCCACCCCTCACCCTCGTCCTCCTAGAGCGTGAACCCTCCGTAAGCTTAGATACCCTGCCCGTCCTGCTTGATGGAAGCTGCAGGATTCTCCGTTGGTCGAATTTGCCGAGCCGAGAGCGATGACTAGATCGAGAACCTAGAAACGCTACCTTGAGAATGGTCCGTGTACCCCTTTGTCTCAAGCCCTCAAAAAGTTGCACGAAGAGCTGTGACCATGCCGAGCCGTCTTCGTTTTCTTGACCTAGGAACTCCAGGTCTATGATAAAATAGGCCTGGGGTAATCCTTCTAGGACGGCCCCGAGGAGGGAGAACCATTCCTCCGTTGACGTGGCGCTCTGGAAGCGTGCAGCGTTCAGAGACAAGGACCGCTCATTCAGAAGCGTGTGGTTCTTACGGAGAACTTGGCTGATGAGGTATTTGATAACATCGCCGGATGTGAACTCGCCTTGGGACTGCGGCAGATGTAGTGCCCACACCACTGGGATCTGCGCCTCCATGATCAAGTCGATGGCGTTCACAGCAAAGTCTCGAATTGTTTGCCGATGGCTAAAACCCCCACACACGGCGAGCTGAGAGGATTCGGTGGCCGATCCCCAAGCCAGGAGCTGCGGCATGTTCTGAAAGAATGGAGTACTGTCCAGTCCTTTTCGTCGGCTGCGGTTCCGTCTGGTCACGAAATAGTCTCTGCTGACTTCGGGTGAAGAGATTGCAGAGGCGCTCGCGAACGCCATTAGTTGCGAGAACTGTATCTCGCATACTCTTCTATTTGTATCCACGAGACCCGCGTGCTGGATCGTATGATAGGCTGGATTATTTATGTAAGTAGTAGTTTCTCGGATACACGAATGAAGATAACTTACTGTCTAACTTCTGATTTGTTTTTTCTAGCTCAAGCCGCGTCTTACGGAGTTCGGCCATGCTTAGAGTCAGAGCAAGGCGTTCTAATCTCCGCGATAGTTCGTTTATGTTCTCAGTCATGTCCTGGAACCGCAAGCTGAAAGGCCGCACAATCGATGAAGCGACGTGCTTGAGCCGACTCTCACTGTACCACTTCCGCGCTCGTCGCGCGAACTTTATTATCTGCACATACAGATCTGTGACTAGTGTCTTCATCGTTGCAGTCGGATAAAGGATGAGATGAAGCTCTGCTTGTGGCAAAGCGTCTCCGATTCGGCACAAGGCTTTGGCCAACTCCTTCGCGAGCTCTTCGTGGTTCATGACGCCCTTGGCCAGGGTTAGAATAGCAGAAGCAGAGACTCATTTCT
Source organism: Trematosphaeria pertusa (assembly GCF_010094035.1). Lineage (NCBI taxonomy): Eukaryota > Fungi > Ascomycota > Dothideomycetes > Pleosporales > Trematosphaeriaceae > Trematosphaeria > Trematosphaeria pertusa. The sequence continues at coordinate 201,715 of NW_022987222.1, read as the reverse complement.
GATCGAGCTTACAACGACGACGAATTTGAGTGCCCCCCACGCAAGCGCGACGTATTCCGGGTGATGTTGGGCGAGAACATCCAGGACGGAGCCATACACCGAGATACGCGCTGACAGCCTGGTAAGCCACTTTCGTGCCTTGCAGCGGGTCCGATTCTCATAAAGTTCCTTCGCTCTGTTGACTTCTTTGGACACATCATCGATTCTTAGCTTCCCGTTCATCCAAGCGCGGACCTCGTCTTCTGGGAAGTGACTTAGGCATATCTGTAGTGCCTCTTCGAAGGCTTCTTCGGTCGGACTGCCAGGCTTAGTGAGGCTGAAAATTCCAAGAGATCAACTCACGTTGCTTGGGGTTGGATATGATCCAATCCTAGTTGGTCCAACTGTTCCAGGAGACTTGGAGTGCCCATCTTCAGGATCTAGGGCCGCACAACAGGACTGGGGTAGCTTTTGTTGTGCTAAAGAGTGTCGTTTCCGTGCATGGCTTTTTCGACGATGCGCTGCATGCTGAAGTGGCGGCCCGGATCCTACTTAGCGAATAATGCGCGTCCGTGGCGCGGGGCTGAGCATGAGGCATGCATACGCGCATGCAAGCTTTAGACCCCGCTCAGCCTTGCTGTGAGATAAGAAGCACCAGGCTGAGCTACTGTAAAACTTTCCTGTCTCACTGACTGTCTTCTCACCTCGGATTTGCTCGCTTCTTTTCAGAATGTCGTTGAGGTACCCAGATGGAGACGGTACTGTTCGGGGCCTTCTGCGGTCCATCAACCGTAGTTTCGACGACACCGACCGGACCCAACAGGAGCAGGGAGGGGATACTGAAGGCATGTTCGACGATGTGTTGTTTCCAGAGCGGGTGGATACACGCCAACATCCCCAAGCTCCCACAACCTGGAATGGGGGCACAGATCCTTCCGGGACTCCCAAGGCTGCATCTTTGGCAAGCCCGAGTCCACCACCGGTCGCATCGGTCAGCAGGCATAAATTTCCCGATCACTACGGCCTTAAATCTCATCGCATTTGCACCCCAAAGTAGGCGCTGATTCTCGAGTAAAGAACCTAAAAAGACCACACGATGCGACCACCGCAGAAGACTACCCCAACGGCGAGCCCTACACGAACTCGAAGCGTCGAAGAAGTACAAATGGGCGCGAGGATATAAGAGCTGTTACGAAAGCAGCTGCAAAGCCTGAGTCGAGCTCTAGTCAGCCTGCCTGGAGACAGCTACTGTCTTCGCTCATAGATGCGGACCCGGAGGTGGATGATGCCGCTCTGATAGAGGGCATCAACAGTGTGGGTCGCATTCTAAAGAATGTAGTGCGGCTCAATCAGCCCATATCACCTCCGAAACCACCTGATCCGGAGTATAAAGTCCTCTATCGCGTTTGCTGTGAAGCGTTTGCGGGCCGGCCTGCTTACAGTTTAGACACCGATCCACCGTACCACAGACCGCACTACGGATATGAATCACATCTGGTCACTGGAAACCGAGTTACGAATCTGGATCTGTACATCGAACGCAATCGGCATGCGCCATTCGTCGTGTTCCGCGAGTATATTTGCTGCTCAGAGAAGCAACGAGACCTGGTACAAGACAACCCGGAACCGCGAACGGAGAAGCTTGTGATTCTGTCTCCACGCCTACTGAAGGTTTTTAACGAAATAAGGCATCAAGACTCGAACACAAAAATGCTGTATCCTGAGTTTCAGCTAGGCACCGAGATTGAACGGCCTCATCTGTGGACATACTTTGGAATGGAGGACATTGAGAGATCATTCCTAGATCTGTCAGCGGAAGACGGTGCGGTGGATCTTAGCCTTTTCCTCGCTTACTTTCGCGATGAGAAGGAAGACTTGCATGACCAGCTCCGAGTACTGCTATCGAAAGGACTAATCACATTGAACCTCGTCGAATATCTCTTCGTGAGTGAGCTCTCTCTTTCTCTTCTTACTAGCCTTCACTAAGGAGAGGCATTCTTTTCCGGGAGAGAGTAAAAGCATAACGGTGAGGCTTAAGGTTCCAGTATCTCCAACTTGATACGCCGATTCCATCGTGGTGGAGTGTGGTTGCAGGCCGCTAAACTTACATCCCGGGCGGAATGATCTGACCAGTCGCTCGACAGGCTCCCAGTACATTGGTCCTCCGCCGCGATAAGAGGGGATCGGAGTTCGAACAAGCCATGAAACTGGTATCCTGGCCCATCATGACGTATAAGTGGCCCAAGAGGGACGCTGTCACAAAGCAGAACCTATTGAACACTCAGGAGCTCAAGTGCAATGTCCGTTTTGCATTCAAGGGGTTGGCATGGGACTACGACTCCAACTTCCAAGAGATCAAAAAGGACGGGGAGGCGAATCAAACCTTCAAAGGGGATACTCCGTTTCCGATTTCGGAACTTCCATTCTACCCGCTGCAGCTTGCGCCTGAGAGCATTCGCAAAGCTCTTGTGGAGAGGGGACGAATGTACTGGAAATGCCGCAGGCAGCGGTACGTACAATATTCCGGGAATGATTTAGAGATGGTTAAGCACCAGGTAAGTAAGTATCGCAAGATGTACTCTACTCGAGCTTTAGGCAATTGGTTGACCGAAGACGCAATAGCCAGGAACTCGCTTCATGGTTGATATGTCAACACTGAGGCAGTTTACGACGGATGGTCAAAGCAGTAATAGACTCAAAGACGAGCTCGGCCCCGCGATAATGAGGAGCGATGAGCCGCCTGGAGGAGATTTTGTCCTCCTTCTTCCGAGCACCATAATGGGTTTCGATATGCAGGACAAGCGATGGAGTAAGCTTTGGCGTCGACAGCTAATGTGAATATGTCCTTGGAGTGCTAACGTCAGTGCAGGAAAGCTTTTGGTCAGCAACATCAGCGACGTTGTCTGGGATCAAGATTCTTTCAATACCTTGGTCCTACCTGCGGATACAAAAGACTTGATCATAGCTCTTGTGACGAACAAAATCGCCGCAGACCAGTCCACAGATTTCTTCCAAGGGAAAGGAACCGGGCTAGTAATCTTGTTTCATGGGTTCGTCTAGCGCAAGGGGATCTAACTGGGACAAGGAACTGACCAGGCGCAGAGCCCCGGGCACAGGAAAGACACTCACGGCGGAGAGGTCAGTTTCAACGGATTGGTCCAGAGTAAGTTCGCAGCTGACGCTAGAACAGTGTTGCAGAATTGGCTAAGAAGCCACTGTACCGGGTCACTTGTGGCGATGTTGGAACGGAGCCAGACAAGGTAGAGAAGTACATGAGGTTTGTACTGCAGATCGGCAAGGCCTGGGACTGTGGTGAGTAGGGTGTATGCACAGCCTACTTATTTTGAGCTCTGACGATGTTTAGTCGTCCTTATCGATGAAGCGGAGGTCTTCCTCCAAGAACGGGCATTGAACGATATACAGAGGAACGCACTCGTATCAGGTAAGAGAGCCCACCATCAAACAGCTATACCCAGCTATCGACTAACCTTGAACGCAGTCTTTCTGCGGACTCTCGAATATTACGATGGCATGTTAGACTACAATGCGCTCGCGACCTAACTAACAAGTATGTCAAGGCATCCTAGTCCTAACGAGTAACCGCGTCGGCACCTTCGACGAGGGCTTCAAATCTCGGATCCAACTCGCAATCCACTACGAGAAGCTCACGCACTCCTCCCGCGAACGAGTCTGGGAAAACTTCATTAACCGCCTGGAATCCTTCCACTCCGACGACATCGACATAAGGGATTTGCGGCGCCACCTGAAGGACCTAGCGAAGTTCGAAATGAACGGAAGACAGATCCGGAACGCGGTAACAACTGGGAGACAGCTTGCAATGTATTACAAGAAGGCCCTGGATTTTGATTGCATGAAGCATGTTATTGGTGTATCGAGTAGGTTTGATCGGTATTTGACGGGCATCAATGAGGGCATGGATGATGAGGATGTGGCTAGGGAGGACCGCCTTAGATAACGTAGAGAGAAACTAGAAATAAGGACTATCTAGGGTATAGAATTCAATGGCCCAATGACTTACCCGAGCTGCGCCCCAATCCAACTCGTTAAACAGCATCCCATCTCCTCGGACCAGCATCGAAACTCGGTCTCTCAACCCTCCAGTCCTCTATCTCCCTCTGCCCCGTCTCTAGCTCCCCAGCTGGACTCCCCACCCGACTCATCACCTCGCTCTTGATCTGGAACTCCGTCGTCATCAGTATGCCTCCCTCGGCCATCATCTGCCGGAATGCTTCGTCCCTCTCCCTTCGGCCTTCTTCGCTGCCCCTAGTAGCGTGGGTGCTGTTTGGCCAGATTGTTTCTTCGCTCTGTGTGTCGGTTGAGCGTCCGATGGTAGACTTTGTAGACTTGCCCGTAAGAGTGGTGGAAAGCGGTGTATCGATGCTAAGGCCGACGCCGAAGGCGTGCCGGGACAGGTGGAGAGGCGGGAGTTGATGGGCGTCGTGACGCCGGCCGTCGCCCGTGTACCCGTAGGAGGGACGTTTGGTTGATGATAGAACACCGAGGCGGTGCAGCGTGCGCTCGAAGGGCGATTTGAGGCAAGGAATGCATGCTGCAATGATGCCGGTTTGTTCTTCCAGAACGGACCACAGCGTGAGATCGATGGCGTCCCAGAGGCTATCGCCGGTGCTGCCGTAGTCCTTGACAAGTGTGGTCTTGACGATGCTAGCTGCAGCCGCGAAGACGCCCAGGCCCATGAGGCAGGACAGGACGAGCTTTTCCCGGAGCGGGCAGTGCATCGTGCGGATAAAGGAGATCGGGACGAGGGCGAAGATGAGGTCCGTCGTGATGCTGATGCCCGAATTAACGTACAAGCTCACGTACATGGACTGCAATTCCACGCATTCGGCATCCGGGTGGTGGACGGGATCCCACATGTAGCCTAAAGGTATGCACTGGACGAGCTGGAAGATCAAGCTGGCGAGGCAGGACAGGATCTGCACGGCGACCATGGCCCAGAGGAAGATGCGCCATGGCCGTGTGTGCTTGATGCGGAGCAGCATGCTCGCAATGCTGATTTTGATAAACATCATAGACATGGCCCAGGGGAGTGAAGAAGCGAAGAGAAGGTGCTTGGCGGGGACTTGGTCGGCGTAGGAGACGTAGTAGTTATGGCGGCCTGCGCCGTATTGAATGGCGGCGAGGAGGAGTGACCATTCTAGGAGGGCGAGGATCTAGAGTGCTGTTAGTAGAGGGGATGGTGAGGAGATCTGGGAGGGAACGGATTACTTACTAGGGCGAATGTGATGGTGTAATCGTCCCATCCGAGCCGGCGGTGCTGGAAACGCGTGTAGATACGTGCAGCGAAGAGGAATAAGGCGACGATGTATAAGGCGCCAGTGACGCCGAGGAGTTTAGGCGCGGCGTTGACATTGGGACCTGGAGACTCCTCGACTGCTGGAGGTTCTGCCATCTTCCTGCTCCGAAAACAGCATGAGAGAGGTGTAGTTAGCGAAGGACAAACTTGTCGAAGAAAACGAAGTATGAATCTAGGAAATAAGTCTGCTTAAGTCTGAGAAGAGGGGTCAAAACAAGCTCTCATCAAGCCCACCCTCCGGTTCAAAAGAGTGCATCCTCCGTGAAGAAAAGAAGAACGATCCATGTGCCGTTCCTTCAAGCGCACTGATGCCATGATCGCCGAACCTGCACGCCTTCCCCACTGAGCTTCCCACGTTCTATATAGCCAGATACTGCGGCCAAATTTCCCGAACCCTGGAAAGTGCCCTTATGCGACAGTGATAAGCGACGACGTGCATTCGGATCCAGTGTTTGCGGTTGTTCCATACAAGGGGAGACTCCTTCCATAGTGTTTGTTTTGCCTGCGTATGACATGTCGTCAACGGGTGCGGAAGTTGTCGATTTAGCCTGTAAGTGGTGCCGACAACCTTCACGATCTGATTGGCGAGGAAAAGATCCGAAATGCTGGAGAGGAGGGGTATTAAGTTTTCATGTCTCAGTTATCGGAGGGAATGTTTTTGCGCATCGCTGCAGGGCGTTGGTAGACTAAGCCTACGACGTGGCGAAAGAACGATGTTTAGGTATGCTTCTCAACGAAGGTAGATGCCGCATGCAGTTTTGCCTCCTCGTGCAATTCTCCGCAGAACTCCAAGTACGGTACGAAGTAGATATGGGTAAATGCTGAAACACTCCCAGATGGAACCTGCGGATACGACTCGTAAGCAAATGAATGAACAATAGAGGCATCCATAGAAGGAACCGAGCTGTCTCCGGATATCTTTTAGTCATGTTTTCATAGTACATATGAGCATCGGTCGGTGTGTGAACGAAGAGAAGCATACGCAGGGAGTTCTCGAGAAAGCAAGAGCGTTGAGTAAGGCGTAAGGGCGTTACGTTGGATAGAGGAGAGCATACTGTGGTATCCGGCATATATTTTGTAAACTTGGCACCTGTGCGCAGGGGCCGCGTACCTCGCGAAGGGCTGTGATAGCCAATTGCACGCTACAAAAGAGCCTGGCTAGGACCGTGCGTGGCCGTGCGCGCAAAGTGGAGAGTTGACAAAATATATGCCGGATACCACAGTACGAAAGAGGAAGCCGCCCTCCCGCTCTTTCCAGACCGCTGACGTCATAATCAATCCTATCCCAAGGTCTTCACGATACTTTCATTATACATCGTACGGCCACCAAACTCGAAGGCAGCTTCGTTTCCTTCCACAAACCTCCTTTACAGCATTCTGTTCGGATTTCGTGGATAATAGACTGCGGGATGTATAACTTGCAGGATGAGGTACCGCGCAACATGCTACTCGAACGCGAGGCTCCCTCACGCGCCGATATTTGTTGCGTATCTATACTACCAGAAGACCAGATTTATACAGACCTCCAGAAGAGGCGGAATTTTTTCGCTATGTCTGCGGCTGAGAAAAAGCAATGGCGGCTACTCTGCTAATAAGGGTGGGGCTGAAATACAAGGCTCAGCTACCTGGTAGGTACGGTTTCAGCCCAGCGCGGTCCTCTATCCAACTACCTCAACATTCCATCTCCTCTGGCGAATCCAAAATGGCGTCCTACGACCTCTCAGCCATCCTCAATGCTCTCCAAGGCTACCAAAGTCAAAGCCGTCCAAGACGACAACCAAACAACCGCTCCGTCAAGCAATACCTCCTCAACAAAGGCGTCCCCGAACGCATCGCATGGCTGACCTCAATGAATGAGTTCTGCTACTGGACCGAGAAAGAGTTGGATGAAACCTTTGATGCCTTGGATCTTCCTGCCGGCGTTCCGCTAAACCAGCTGATCTCCTTCACGCCCCAGACCGGCAGCCAAGGCTCCACAGCGGAGTTCGTGAAACCTACCCAAGAAGACATCCAACGCTCAGTAGACTGCCTAGGCGCGCTATGTGTTGACAGGAACGGGAGTTTCTGCATCAATCCAACAGACGGCTTCGCAGCTCTCTCGCACGTCTGGTCGCAAGGCCTCGGCGCCGACGACGACAATCGTGGTCTGCACAAGAGCCTGTTGGATCAGGTATTCGACAAGGTAGAATCTCTAGGGATCCGCTGGATATGGACGGACAGCCTAGCGATTCCGGGCGGAAAACGCGCGCTCAACCTGCTTGAGGAAGAGCTCAAGGGTGCGCTGATCAATGCCATGGCCGATATATACAGGCAGGCGCAGTATGTTGTGATATTCGATGCCCTGTGCTTGAGATTGAACAGCACGGAGCCCGTGAAGGTGGCTGCTGTGACGAGCCTTGGTAGTAAGTAGTTGGAAGCGGGAGCAGGTGTTCAGTCTGATGATGCTAATGGACACCAGCATGGATGACTCGCATGTGGACATATCAAGAAATCAAGCTCGCCACCAACGCCATCGTAGCCACAAAAACTGGCTTCGTCCCCTTCTCTAGCCTCACGCAAACCCTCAAGAGCCACGCCCTGCAAGAAGTCGGCGAAGACTACACAGCCGACACCCCCGGCAAGTACCCTAGTCTAGCAAAGACCTTCCTCCGACTGCAACGCAACGACGAGCTGGGCATCTCTCTCCCTGACGCCGCCATCGGCTGCGGGTACCGCGAAGCCTGGGATCGACTGGACTATGCCCGCGCGCTGTTTCCAACTTTCAATATTGAATGGCGAACCAATTACGACGTCGGGCAAGCAATGGAAAAGCTGTACACGAGCCAGAAGTATAATGCGATGCGGCTCGCGCTGTTCCATGGACCGCCGCGAGCTTCGATTCCGGGGTGGGCGCCTGCAGTTTTCAATGGCCTTGTTGATTGTAAGATCATCGAAGCTGGGACGTGGAAGCACCGTGGTATGCAACGGTCGTGGCATACTACGAAGGTCAAGGCGATAGTACCGAGCAAAACTGGAACCTTAGTTCTCGCGCTGGAGAGTGACTTCGCTGATCGAGCGTTGTCGGTTGGATTTGTTAGCGAGGAGACCCAGAAGCAGAGTCCGCACAGCGTTGAACTGTTCAGAAAAGCGGTGGCGGAAGGGGAGGCATATCTCCTTGCAGACGAACCGCTGGTGCCGAAGCGACATTTTTCACGGGTCGCGCTGCTTGTTCAGCAGTTTAGCAAAGTGGACGAGCTCGAAGCCTGGGTGTGTCTAACGTTGGCTGTTGGAGAGACAGAAGAACACTATAAAAGAGAGAAGCGTGATTGGCTCCTGCTGCATGAGAACCCGGTGTCGGAGGAGGACTTGAGCGGGAAAAAATCAAGCGAACTGTTCTACATAATGACACAGAGTATTCGGCCGGGCATGACGGTGGATTTGGAGCAGTTCCCGTTGCATCAGGCAGCAATGGAAGGGAACCTTGAAGAGTGCAGAATGCTGCTGACTGTTATCGACGTCAATACGGTCGACTCAAGAGGTTGGACGGCTCTGCATGTTGCCGCCGCGGCAGATCAGAGGACTATAATCCCTCTTTTCGCTGAAGCAGGCGCGAACATGGATGCTTTCGACCCGAACGGCCAGAGCGCGTTGGTGCTGGCGATAGAGAACAACCACATCGACGCCGTGATAGATCTTTGCGAAGCTGGCGCAGACGTCAATGTAGCCCACAGAAACGGGTTCTCTCCCTTGTGCACGGCCGTGCATAGAGGAGTTGAGATGATCAACCTTCTCCTTGCTCTCGGCGCGGACCCTTCGGCCAAGGACGCTGGTGGCTGGGTCCCTCTGTACTTCGCCATCTGGGAGGAACCGAATACCGACGTCCTGGAGGCTTTGCTGGAAGCGGGTGCCAACCCAAATGTCCCCAGTCAAGACCTTGTTTACCCCATCGAAGGCGCAGCGCGTAAAGGCAACGCATTCGCGACTCGCCTCTTGCTGGATCACAGCGCCGATCCAAACATGACCATGAGGGATTTTGATCCAGCCTTATACCACGCGATCGCATCGGGCAGCCTAGAGACCGTCCGGGCTCTTGTAGACGGTGGCGCTAGCTGTACAGTCAGGTTTAAGGATGGATGGACGCCTATGCTGCTGGCTGCGAAGAAAGGAGACCATGAAATGGGGAGGGTGCTAAAAGCGAAGGGAGCGGATTTGAATGATACGACAGCAGAAGGTTTGACGCCACTGCATATTGCGGGCATGAACGGGAGTCGTGTGTTCTTCAAGTGGCTGCTGGAAGAGGGTGTGGATAGGAATGCTAGAGATGCGCAAGGAAGGACGGCTTTTGACGTGATAAAGGGGTTTGAACTCGCGATTTGAATAGCAGAGAACCGATCTGGGCCCGTCAGGGAGATCGATTCAATATTATGGTGATGGTTGACAGCCTCGGATTAGCGGAGCCAACGTCCTCGCGATGCGGGAGCTTCCAAAGAACGTGCAAAGATTCAGAGTAGAAAACTGCTTCAACTTCCGAGCTAAGTCAAAGAAAAATCACTAAACAACAGGGTATTACTTACTTTCGAAGTCCGTAAAGAAGTCGGGTCGACTGCAAAAGGACGGCGAGCATCCAAGCCCTTTCGGCGACGACCCGAGCCCCATATCGCCGAGCTATCTCCGCCCACCCTGCCAGACCTCTCAGCCCTATGAAGTCAGACCACTCCCGTCACCAGCCTCAGAAAAAACATTGTTTAAAGAACAGGCGCGCACCACCCGTAAACCCCTCAATTGCGCCTCGTCACACATTCCGCCCAACTCCACAATGAACACAGTAAGTCCCACCCATCGTGAGCTTTAGCATACGCAGCTAACAAACCCCCAGATAAAATCGGTATAGTACGTCACATCCACCCTCCCTCCTCCCTCCGCACACCTCCCATACCGCGCAGCCCGCAAACACCACCCCCGCTAACCCTCCCCTACAGCTACGGCTGGGGCGCCCTCATCGTCGCCGGCGGCGGCGCCTACTACTTCGCCAAACGCAGCATCAACGCGGACCGCGCCGCGAAAGCCGAAGCGGAGCGACAAAAGCGCCTCGCGCAGCACCAGCTGGAAGCCGCCTACTTCGGGCCCCGGCACCCCGCCGACAAATCCTCTTCCTCCACGCCGTCACCGGCGGTGCCGAAATCCGTATCTAGCGAGGTGGCCAAGCTGCAGCAGCGGGCTGCAAGGCGAGACGAGGACTGGGGCGCGCAGGCGGACGAGGCGAGTAATCCGAGCAAGGAGGCGAGCATGGATCCTGCGCCGACGAGGCATGCGCCGGAGGACGAGGCGCAGAGGATGCGGGAGAAGAGCAAGTATGAGGCTAGTGAGGTGTTTCGGTCGAGGAAGGGGGATCGGTTTTCGTGAGGTTTGGGGGAAGGGAGATATCTGCGAGTTCTGGATGGATGGATACAAAGGTTCTGCGATACCATGACAGCGCCCAGCGAATAGTCCACGGGACGTGCAGCTTCCAAGGACTGGCGATTCAGGTCGATTTACATTGTACGTGTATTACGGGCGATGGCTTTCTGGGCTATGAGGAGTTGCCTACATGGCGCGAACGATAATGCATTCGATTCCACTCTTTGTATTTCTATCGTGTACAAGGGTCATATGCAAAAAGCCTTGCTCGCAACAAGGGCTTTAACAAGCAAAAACAGGCCAATTCGCCAACCATGTGCGCCAATGCAATATATCGGGGTATAACGCTACGCCGGATCATTGCCAATACATATCCATCCGTCATCTTTCCTCAGCATAGCTCAATGCTCAGTTGAACAAGCTGCTGCGCGGGCTGTCCCTCCGCTTCTCATACAGCCACTTGTTATTCAGGCCCACGCTCGCCTTGCCCTGCACCGGTGTCGGTGTCCCTGGCGTAGCGCTCGAACTGCTGTCGCCAAAGAAGCTGCTGCTCAGCGGACTGCCCCCATAGCTCAGACGCTTCGTTGCCGATCCTCCACCAATAGCCTTCTGAAACAGCGGACTGCCTGTGCTCGGCGAGAAGGGGGAGTTCGAAGTCGACTTTGCCATGCTTGCGCGGGGGCTGCCGGACAAAGGGGACTGCGACCCACGCTCGCCGGGGGTGCCGAAGCTGCTCCGGGGAGTCGACTTCTGGTACCGAGGCGGCGTGACGTAGTTTGGGGACGCATACGCTGAGCCTGGTGTCTGCGGGGTCCCATCGCCGGGCTTGAGGCCCATAACCTGGCGCTGCGAGGGAGTGAGAGGGATGTCGGCGAGGTCATCAGGGTAGTAGCGGCGAGCAAGCGGTAACAGGGCGACGACAATGTTCGCGAGGAGAACGAGGCGAATCGTCAGGGTGATCCATTCGTTGTAGGGGACGGTATGGATTAGAGCAACCAGCGGCTTCCTAACGTGCTCGTTAGCTTTGTCCAGAAGCCACATCCGCCAGGCCAGCGAAGGGAAGACATACGCGAGGGCACGGAGCAGGGCTACCTGTGTGGTGACCGACGATGCTACGCTAGAGAGCAGCAAGAGGGCGGCATTTGCGAGTATGATCTTCACGTTGCGCTCGTCGAAGGTGGTTGCGTACTGCCGGCGCGCGATCTCGTCGAATTTTGGGTGTTTCCAGGCGCCAGCAGGTGTGAGATCCTGCGCCTTTTGTGATGCCGGTGTGGCCGGAGCTGTAGGGGTAGCAGGTGATGCCACCTTGACGAGCTGGCTCATTGCGAGGTGCGGTCGAAGCACTTCTGACGTCTGTTTACGGTGGTTCTCAAGGGGCGGAAGTGGACGCCAATTGTCCGGACAAGCCTTTCGCGTCGAGGCTGCTGCTGCTGTGGAGTTAGTGGTTAGTAGCTCGCCGGGAGTGCAACAGCTATAAATGCATCGTGTCGGGTGCGAATGTCGAGGTAGAATGTCAGGGCCGCCGCGGTTTGTTTTCACAATGCCCTGCCTGTCGCCGTTGTCTTGGCAAAGGACCCTAGTCACTTTGCGGTCGCCCCGCCGCGCCGCTCGCCGGTCAGCTTCAACACCAGTCCTCTCCACTTGAAGCTTGCTTGCTTTTGCCGTACCTGCAGCCATGGCAGGAATCGTTGAGCAGCTTGATGGCATCATAGCCGAGCTCCTCGCCGGCTGGAACGTCTACACCTCCGTCCTCCTCGTCGGCATTCTCGGATTCGTTGGCTGGGTGGTCTACGACACGCAGGACGCTGACACTCACCCGCTGCTACTCGCCCGCCAGGCACAAGCTTCCTATGTCAGACAGCCTGGCGAGTCGGCTGTCTTCAGGTCTCCCGAGACGCCGCATGGCTGTATGTATATGCTTCGACGAGTTGCTAAATCTCCTCCGCTGACATTGTATAGATCCGCTGCGGACCGGTCTCGGTGTGAAGCCTCCAGGGGCTCCCATGTACTCTGCTGGCAGAGATGGCGATCTTCGAGATATCTGGCGCCGCGTCACCGGCGAAATACCACTCGACAAGATCGCGACCTCCAGCGGAACAGCTAAGATCATGACAGTGTTTGGGAAGGAGGACATTACCGACCACAATGTTGCGGATATCACCAAGGAAATAAACATCATTGGAAAGCACCTGAAAGAGCATGGCGCGAAGAGAGTGGCCATCTACCTCCCGAACAGCGTCGAGTTCCTGGCCGCGCTTTTTGCTGGCGCTTTCTACGGCTTCAGTCCGGTTCTGATCCCTTACAATCAACCACATGAGGCCTTGGTTGAGCTCCTCATCCGGACTGGTGTGGACTCGCTCATTGCCGAAGCCGGCTCGCTTCCGCTTGCTGAGGTGAGCAAGGGAGTCTCAGGCCTCCGTCAAGTTGTCTGGACCGTCGAGAAGACAAGCAGGCACATGGACTGGAATGAGGTACCGGAAGGCATTGGAGGCAAGATCGATGTATCTGTGTGGCATCAGCTTGTTCAGGATCAGAAGAACGGCAGTACGACACTGCCCGCGGATACCGACAAAGCCCCGAACGTAGTATTCCTCTGGCAGGAGGGCGTGGGCAAATCTGCTGAAGTCGTCGAGTTCACCCAGCAGAATCTCTCCGCCGCCACTGGTGCTCTTATCTCCGCTCTCCCCGGCCCACACCGCTTCAGTGCTTCCGATACGTTCCTGCCTGCGGACGTTTTCAGCAACTCCTACAGTTTGTGCCTAACGCTGGCTGCTCTATACTGCCACTCGACCGTCATTGTCAACTCTGTGGCTGGACCGGGCGTCGACTTGACTCTCGCTAGCCGGTCTATAGCCCCTACGATCGCGGTTGTCTCAGCCGAGTCTGCTGCGAAACTCCACAGCAACACTACCACCTCCATCGCTGGCGGCCTCAAGAAGTTTGCCCACTACCTCGAGACGCGAATCCTGACTTCTGGACGACTGCCTACCGACACATTCCTGACCCGTCTCAATGCACCCACGAGAGCGAACATTGGAACGACGCCGGGCAAGCTGCGCCTTCTCTTCATCTCTGAGAGAGCGGGTCTGAACACTCCCCCATTAACTTCCGAGGACCTTTCTGACCTCCGCATCTACACCAAAGCTCGCGTCATCTATGCTTTGACAGCGGCAAAGGTTGCTGGTGCAGTTGCGCAAACGAACATTTACGACTACAGGAGAGGCGCAACAGCATCCGGCAAGCACAGCCACTTCGGTGTGCCGCTGAGCTGTTTGGAGGTGAAGTTGACAGATACCGCATCCCATAAGACCACCGACGAGCAGTGTGTTGGAGAGGTTGTGGTCACTGGCGCGTCGGTCGCAGGCGGCGAGACAGCAATCGGCGTAAATGGTAGGTCCATCCAAAATTGTAGTTGAAAGTGCCCCTTCACTGACAGAACGACAGGCACATTCCGAGAAGACCATACCTTAGCATACATCTGAACCCTTAGTGATACCGATCAAATTCAACACAGAATCCATACGAATGAAACCACTATTCGAGATCATCCCAAGCACTTTTCCTTATCTTCGTGCCAACCATCCACTCTCCAAACATACGATTGACACGACAGCCACAGATACCGTGTGGGCAGGTGTCAACTAATACGAGGCCCAAGACGGCACACGTCGCTGTTGGCCGAAACGCACTCTCGAATTCCAGCATGCTGTTCTAGATTGCCATCTTGCCCTAGCCTGCTGCAGCTAACTGTTCGCGTACCATGCTCTTGCACTCACTACAGTGCAGCCCTATTCCCAATCCCAAATACAAGGCTCCTGGGACGATTGTTCCTCGGAGTTCCACGTTCGAATATGCGTCGCGTGGGGAGCCTAGCAGCCGGCCGTCAGACTTGGATCGTCTGGGGAAGTGTATCCTGTAGCGCTGGGCCGGCGTGAAGATCGCTACCGGGATGCTTATCTCGTGCGCGTGAGCGTCGAATGAGAAAGGAGGGCTTTTGACAAACGTGCAATTGTGTCGAAACTGCGCGTGCGGTCCAGATTTCCCGAGGTAGAATGGAATCCTGCCTCTTGGCTGCTCTGAGTGGCCGATGATGGAGTCGTCTTTGTATGGCAGGTCGTCCAGCCATACGCGCGCATGGCGGGACGTCGTATGGCAAATCTTTTTCGGCATGGCTTATCTTATCGTGCAGACTAGTGGTAGGTATGCAGGGCAGCCCGCGATATCTGCTGGGTCGTTCGAGTACATAATGGGTATTTCTGTGGCCGGGATATCTGCGCGTTACACGAGAATAAAGGCGGGCTCCTCCGCTCGACGTCTTTGTCTTCGTGGCGTTCGACATTTCTTTGCTCCACGTTTTCTACCCCAGCGAACTAGATCCTGCGGGTTTGAGTCGCGATGCCTGTGTTCAAGCGCCCGCATCTGAAGGTGGAGCAGCCGAAATCGGCGTTTGCGGAGGGGAACGAGAGATGGTGAGTTGCATGGTATTGATGTTGAAGGAGGGGCTAATTGAGCGGATGCAGGACGAATAAAGATCTTGATCCTGTGCCCCGACATGCTCGCAAATGGGGTGTAACATCCCTGATTGCATATTGGATTTCTGATGCGTTCAAGTGCGTCGTTATTCCAAAAGCTGAATTGTGCGGAGAAATAGAGCTAATGAGATTGCAGCGCGGCAACATGGCAGTTTGCTTCTGGCATCATCGCAGTTGGTATGGATGCTCTGGCTTCTTGCGCGTTGAATCCCTCTTACTTACGGCATCTAGGTCTTACATGGCGCGAATCCCTCGGTATCGTTGCGCTCGGCTTCTTCATCATCTCTATCGTTATTGCTCTAAACGGAGCTACGGGCGTCATTCGTATGCTCTATACAAAACCCTCTCTCCCTCACAATCTCTAACCTCTCCCAGACCATGCACCCTTCCCCGTCCTAGCCCGCGCCTCCTGGGGCTTTTGGGGCTCCTACATCGCCATCATCTCGCGCGCCATCCTCGCCATCTTCTGGTTCGCCATCCAAACCATGAACGGCGCCAACACAGTGCGCGTCATGCTGGGCGCCATCTGGCCGTCCTTCCTGACGCTGCCCAACCACATCCCCGCCTCGCAGGGCATCGAGACGAATACCATGGTCTCGTTTTTCCTCTTCTGGCTCATCCAGCTGCCGTTCTTGTACATGCATCCGAATAATCTGCGCTGGCTATTCATGGTGAAGAGCGTCATTGTGCCGGTTGCGTGGATTGCGATTCTGGTCTGGGCGTTTGTGGCGACTGAGGGAGGCGAGTTGTTTGATCAGACGCCGTCGATTGAAGGGAGTGCGTACTCGTGGGCGTTTCTTTCGTCGCTGACGTCGGTTATTGGGAACTACGCGACTTTGTCTGTTAATCAGGTAAGCATTCTCTTCAAGTGCGCTCATGGTGTAGCCCCTGACAGAGATTGCTACAGGCCGACTTTTCCCGCTACTCTCGCGTCTCTGTAAAGTGGCAGCTCATCTACGTTCCATTCCTCCCCGTCGTCTTCACGTTCATCTCCTTCATCGGCATCGCGGCCTCCTCCGCCGGCGCCGTCCGCTACGGCACCCTCCAGTGGGATCCCATGGCTCTCATCGCAAACTGGTCATCGCGCGCATGCCGCTTCTTCGCCGCCTTCAGCTTCGCGCTCGCCGCGCTCGGCGTCAACATCAGCGCCAACTCGCTCTCCGCCGCCAACGACCTGACGGCCCTCTTCCCGCAATACGTCAACATCCGCCGCGGCCAGCTGCTCTGCGCGATCATCGCATGGGCGCTCGTCCCCTGGAAGATCCTCGCGAGCGCGGGCAGCTTCCTGAACTTCATGGCCGCATACGCCGTGTTCCTGGGCCCCATTGCCGCCATCATGGTGTTCGACTTCTGGTGGATCCACAAGCGTAAGTACAACACGCTCGCGCTGTACCAGCCGCACTCGATCTACCGCTATTGGCACGGCGTCAACTGGCGCGCCGTGACTGCCTTCCTGGTCGGCGTGGCGCCGAACCTGCCCGGCTTCATCAACAGCATTAACCCTAAGATCGAGGTCGGTGTCGGCGCCAGGCCGTACTATTTTGGGTGGCTGCTCGGGTTTGTGGCGACGAGCCTGGTGTATGTGGGTCTGTCGACTGTGTTCCCGCCGCGGGAGAGCATGATTGAGAGGGCGGTACTGCCGGATGAGGTCTATGAGGAGAGTGGGTATGTGGATGAGGGCGTGAGTGTTGGGGGTGGGAGTGGTGGGGAGGAGGAGGGGAGGGTGGGCGAGAAGGGCGGGTGGAAGGAGAGGTTGGATCGCATGTTGTGAAGATGGGATTGAGGAGATGGGGAGGAGAGAATAAGGAGAGCACGGATGGAGCGGAGGGTAATAGAATGATAGATGCGTAGAGTGGATTTTTTCGAAACGCGGTCCCTATCAATGAAGCTTCTCGCGAGGATTCTAATGCCTGGTGTTGCAATGCATGTGTGGGCTGTCAATCCAGTCCAGCGGTACTTGCACTGCTGTGGGTTCCTGCTGTGTCTGCAACTGTGCCACACCGCAATGCCCTCGTGCCGAAACCGAAACGCGCGAGAAGGCGGAAAGCAAACTCTCCCTCAGAGCAGCCTTCAACACAACACGAGCACTGCCTCGCTCCCGGCTCTCCAAACATCCTGTCCTGCCAGGGCCTGCCACGAGACTGCTTGCCTGAATGTCGCGATATCGGAGCCGCACAACCTCAAGTCAGCACGAGTAATCGCGAATTCGTATAGCAGCAATACGTGGACTCGGTGAGCTCATAAGGCGCTCTGCATGCTCATGTAGGACGCGTAGTCTATAGCTGACCTTTAAGCCGGCTTGCCTTCTGTGCTGCGCTGCTGTCACAGTCAGACCCTGCATCATGTCGGCACTTTTGGCGTCACTTCCGCCGACGTGTGGGGATCGACCGTCGGCGTTTCCTGAACGAGGATCCCGACGCTCGTCCGTTCCCCACCAAACCACTGTCTGCGCGACGTCCCCTCAAGTGTATGCGCGGACAAGATGCTTGACGCAACCACGTTGCTTGCGATCTCTTGATCTGTCCATCTTACTCACCACCCTTTGCGCGACGCCAGCCAAGACAGATGACGTGTGTCAGAGCTGCAGAGAGCTGCAGCCGCAGACTGACAAGGCACGGCCGCCTCTTCTCCGCGCTTTCTCCCCACCCCATTCTCCGAAGCCATGTCTCTCACTTTTTGCACTGCCGAACCCACATCCAAAACGCCGAACATGCTCTCTCATCTCACTCCGTTTCTAAAACAAGCCCCTAGACGACCCAATCAGAAAATTTCTCATCGCTCTGCCGTCCACGCATATGGCTTGGAAGCGGCGCATGGTAGGGCTGATCCTGCCCCTCCACCAACCGTTACACGGCTTCGAGCTTACTTAACCGGGCGCCCAGTCGCCTAGGACGTCTGCGGGTGTTGCTTTGACGCGTCAGCGGGGTCTTGAGCTGTGCCGCTGTCTGATGCTTTTGGAAGAGCTCTGGTGGAGGGTGTGATGTGCATCAGCCTCACGGCACCCCGGGACCCCTCCGGCTGGCGGATGGCTGCTCTCCATGACGGGGCACGGCTTGCGCCAATGAGCGCCCGGGCCGCGTATGTCGTGGTAGGCGTATATGAAGGTAGGTGTTTTCCCGCGTTTGTTTTCTGCATCAGTTCATCGAAGGATTCTTGGGAGCTTCACATCCTAGGCTCCGATCAGTCCACCGCATTAATATCAAACTTCGCGTCCGCGCTCTCTCCTCCCTCTCGGATTTTTCAAATCTGAACTAAATACGAACATCCTTCTCGGCAAGACAAAGAGAAGACGAAAATGAAATACATCGCCCTCAGCCTCGCGGCTTTGGCGAGCTACGCCGCCGCCCAGACAACAACAGCCACGCCCGTCGTCCCACCGTACTACTCCACCAACCCCGGAGAATGGTCCTCTATCTATGACTCCCTCGTCTCGAACGGCATCATTCCCTCCACCGTGACTGCCCCGCCATGGCCGACTTCCGGCTACGGTCCTGGATCCGGCCCGTGGGGCCCAGGCTACGGCCCTGGCGGACCCGGCGGCGGTCACGGACCTGGAGGCCGTCACTGGGGCGGGCCCGGCGGCTGGGGCCCATGGGGATCTGGCACTGCGGGCTGGGGCCCGTGGAGCGGATGGAGCACGAACTCAGCGTGGACGAATGGCCCCTGGACGAACTGGTGGGGTGGAAGCGCGTGCCCCGGGACGGATTGGCCGGGATGGACTATGGGCCCCTGGAGTACGGATGCGCCGTGGACGACGTGGGCGGGCTGCTCGGCGACCACGACGGGCACAGACGTGGTTACGACGACGATTTCGGGTCAGGTGACCACCACGACGCAGTTTGGCGTGCAGGTTGCGCAGGCCGAGGGTACGGGATCCGGAGCCACTGCTGACGCTGGATCAACGGGCGCTGCTGCCCCGATGAGGACGGCTGGTCCCGCCGTCGCTGTCGGTGCCGCCATTTTGGGTCTTGCTGTGGGCTTGTAAGCTGAATCTCCATCGAGGATCGGATGAAAGCGGGATGAGCACAAAAGGATACTGAACGAAATTGCTGAAATGGCCTGGTTGACGAATGCATTATCTGGATGCATAGCTGGCGTGGGCGGCGCATACGTTCCCTTATGACACATGGGTCTGGCACTTTGCGGCGTTGGTGGTTTGGGAGGGGATGTGCTGGGTGTAATGAACTATACCTCCGCTCGCTACATAGTAGTCCCTAATGTTGTATGAATAATATTTTGATGGCTGCAATGCTGGTTAGTTTAATGTACCGCGTTGGCTTGCATGTGCTTAGGAGGGTGTAAAGGACCCCCTGACTACTAGAGTTTTCGACGTTACTGCCGTCATGTATTAGCAGCGATGAATTCCGGCTCTCTTAGCATTATGTCTGTATCTATGTCGATTGAAATATCGAGCTTTAGAGTGAACAGAGAACTGGCACCTGTCGGAGGATATCAAGCATTGGACGTAAAACGACTCTAGTCTCTTTATGAGCTAGCGCGGTGCTGTCTTGGCAGGCGCGGAGCAGCCGAACATTTACTTGGGCAACATCGCTGAAGCCAGCTGCCCACTATTGAACGATACCCCCCCACCACTCGCCTTCTCTTTGCGCATAATGATACGGTAAATCCTCGACTTATTCTATTCTCTTTCTGGCCATTCCCGACTTTAACAATGGCGTCTGCGGTGTTCTTCCTGGACCTGAAGGGCAAGGTGAGCGGCTTGTGGGGTCCCCGCGCTGAAGACACGGACTGACGTAGTCGCATAGACCCTTCTGGCGCGAAACTACAGGGGAGATATTCCCATGTCGGCGGTCGAAAAGTTCCCTGTACTGCTCAGCGAGGCTGAAGAAGAGAGCTCCGCCGTCCCGCCATGCTTCTCCGACGAAGGCATCAACGTACGCACCACCCATGAACTCCGAGTCCTGCGCGACGAGCGACTGCTTTATGAGGACAGTATGGCTAATGGCAACTGATCTCCGCAGTACCTCTACATCCGCCACAACAACCTCTACCTCCTCGCCATCACAAAACGCAACACCAATGCCGCCGAAATCCTCCTTTTCCTGCACAAGATCGTCGAGGTGTTTACAGAGTACTTCAAGGAGCTGGAGGAGGAGAGCATACGGGATAACTTCGTCATTATTTACGAGCTGCTCGACGAGATGATGGACTTTGGGTATCCGCAGACGACGGAGAGCAAGATATTACAAGAGTGCGTCTACCCTTGGTGTTATGCACTGGTTGTGGGATGTAGGAATACTGATATGTGTGTGCGCAGGTACATCACTCAAGAATCACACAAGCTTGAAGTCCAGGCGAGGCCACCGATCGCAGTCACCAACGCCGTCAGCTGGCGAAGCGAAGGCATCCGGTACCGCAAGAACGAAGTCTTCCTCGATGTCATCGAGTCGCTCAACCTCCTCGTATCTGCAAACGGCAATGTGCTACGGTCCGAGATTCTCGGCGCCATCAAGATGAAATGCTACCTGTCCGGGATGCCCGAGCTGCGGCTAGGCTTGAACGACAAGGTCATGTTCGAGACAACGGGGAGGGCGACAAGAGGGAAGGCGGTGGAGATGGAAGATGTCAAATTCCACCAGTGCGTGCGGTTATCGCGGTTCGAGAACGACAGGACGATCAGCTTCATTCCGCCCGACGGCGAGTTCGAGCTCATGAGCTACCGGCTGAATACCCAGGTCAAGCCGCTCATCTGGGTGGAATGCATAGTTGAGAGCCACTCTGGCAGCAGGATAGAGTACATGTTGAAGGTAGGAAGCCCTTCAGCGTTCAGTCAGTCCAGACTGATACCGTGACCAGGCGAAAGCACAGTTTAAGCGACGAAGCACAGCCAACAACGTCCAAATCTCCATACCCGTCCCCGAAGACGCAGATACGCCCCGCTTTCGCACAAACATCGGCACCGTACACTACGCGCCTGAGACCTCCTCGATAGTGTGGAAGATCAAGCAGTTCGGCGGTGGCAAGGAGTTCCTCATGCGCGCCGAGCTCGGGCTGCCCTCCGTACGCGGCGACGACGAGAAGGGCGGCGGTATGATGGGTGGATTTGGCGGTAGTATGGGAGGTGTGGGGGGTGGCAAGGGGAAGAGGCCCATTAGTGTCAAGTTTGAGATTCCGTACTTCACGACGAGTGGGATTCAGGTGCGGTATTTGAAGATTATTGAACCGAAGGTGAGTAAAGGTATTTTTTCGGGTGCTTCTGGGAACCTGGCTGACAGATATTGTAGCTTCAATACCCCAGCCTGCCGTGGGTCCGGTATATTACGCAGTCGGGCGATATCGCTGTGCGGTTGCCCGATGTGAACTAGGGGGTTTCTGGGCGCGGTGATATATATATACCAATGAAGATATGCAAGCATGGCTATCCGAACTGAGCTAAGTTGCTTGTTTGAGACGTGTTGCCTTCCTCGTGAACACAGGCTTCGTGCTCTGAAACTATTGTGCGCTGCTCCTTTCCACGATTTCGACGTTGCATGCTGTCCGCTCCGCGCAGCAAGCGATGGACTTCTTGGCTTCCTTTGCGGAGGCGTAGATGCGTGCGTGCACGCAACGCCTTTCTTTCTTAGCTTGGCCATGCCCATTCCCGTTGCGGATGATGTGAAGGTGTTAGGAAGCAGGCGGGAGTAGGCGGGAGTTTTCCGCCGCCTTGCGGAACTGGAATTAGATTGGATTGGCTGCGTTGGCTGTGGCATGGGGAGGGAGGTAGGATATAAACCCTCGCCCCCTTCCTTATCCTTTTCCTTTCCTTTCCTATACCTTCGAGCGGTTGCGCAGACTAAAATCAAGTTCGATGCAAGACATGGCGTTGGCCTGTTGGTCTGTCGGCCCTTGGGGAATAAAAAAGGAGCGCGAGTGGGCGTTATGCTGTGCTGGGACTAAAACAAAAGAGCAGTGACGATGGCGGATGGGGATGGGGAGTTGTGGTATGTGGATGGTGGGACACGGGCAAAATATTCGACATGACTGTTCTGTGGTTTGGGTTTTTGAAGGAGAAGGGGAGAGGGAGAGGGAGAGGGAGAGAGAAAGGGGTTTCTTGGGGCATTGGTCAGCTGAAGATGGAGAAGGAAGGAAAGGGCTCCCTTGGGGTATATAAGCCTCCCTCCCCTCCTCCCGCGATCAGCGTTCTGAGAAACTTGAATACAGTCTCTTCGGCGCGCTCGGTTTGGCTAAAGTCCTAACACTGCAGTGTTCATGCGTCTGTGGGACGAAAAAAGTCCTTTGTGAAAGATATGATGGCTGCGGTTTGTGGACTGGGAAAGATAAGGTGCGAGAGGAGTGGTCCATGGGGGGTCTTTCTTCTTGTTGCTTGCGGAAGGAAGGAGGGAGGGACGGCATAACGAAAAAGCGACTCGTGAAAGCCTTCATGTCTGCTGTCTGTGGACTGGGCTGGGAAACGACAAATTGGAGGAGGAGGGGTGCATGGGAGATCTTTCTTCTTCTCGCGAAAGTCATAACGAAAATGTTTGGCGAGGTGTGTTTCATGGCGCTCTGTCGCACTTTGAGGGGTTGCGTCTGAGTGTTCTTGGGGGATTGGTTGGTTGGACGGGGAAGGAAGGATGGGCTCTCGGTTGGGTGGGGTATATAAACCTCTTCGTCACCGTGATAGCTTTGAAGCACACGTCCGCAACTCTCTCTTCGCTCAAAACAGACTTTCCGCTACTACATGGCCTTGTTTCGCTGTCGCTCGTCGTTCTAAATCAAGTGGAGAGACGCGTATGAGTCTCCGCTGGAGATTATCCGTTCCAAAAGTACGGACTGTTCCCAGAAGCGAAGGTTAAAAGAACTTATGGATGAGGACATGGCTTGGAGCTCCTCTCTCTCTCCCTTCAAACTCCTATGTCTGCGGGGATGGACGGGAGTGAGGATTTGACTGCTGCGTTGTTTAGCTGGCTACTCCTGCGTGCTCTGCATGGGGGTATTTAAATCTCCTCTTCCCCTTCCCTCCCCTCACTCACTTTTAAATACGCACTTGCCACTACTATTATCCGAATCGCTCTACACGACTTGTCATGAACTCTTCTCGCTGCGCTGGGTCTAGAGTCACCAATGACGAGGAGTCATGTTTTTGGTCTAGAGCGTATGATGGATATGTGCAGATGGAGTTTTTCGAGAAGAGGAGAGTTCGAGACTTCAAAAACGAGGAGAAGAATTCCATGGCCTGAGTGGAAACATGGCTATAGGGACACCATGGTGTCTGCTCGCTGCTCGCTGCTCTTGCTCCAAAATCCTCGATTACTCCATTCATGGTTCTTGGATCACGGCGCATATAACGGACAAGTACGGACGGACTCTTTCTGGGAAGAGGCAAATCCGAGACTGTACAATCGAATGAGCAAAATCGCCATTGCCTCAGGAGAATCCAAAACTTACCACTCATCATCTAAACACGATGTACACGGCGAACATGTGTGTCCGCTCACCGCTCTGGTTCCAAAATTCTCACGCAAAACGCTCACATGTGTTCGCGTATCAAAACACGAAGACGATCGCGTTATGGAGGTTCCTGGAACGTGGATCCAGCATTTTAAAATCTGTCGAGGACGAACTCATGTCCTGGAGATGAAAAAGCATGCGAAGCTTTCGATGGGAGGGGGGATTCCGCGGTGTACAAAGGAAAATACAATGCCGTGCATGCTGCGGATTGCTTGGACTTGAAAGGGCATGAAGTAAACCTATATGTGCGCTGCTCGGAGCGGAGCTGGGATGTTGGACGTCTAGAAGTTTTCTGCACATGGGATTATGGATTACGGGGAGCAATTTTTACCTCACCTCGCCTCGCCTCGCCTCGCTAGAATTACTCTGAATAACGGCTTATGACTGTTGCGTCACTAAACAGTGGGTCGAATCGCAGCATGTCTCCTTCCCTGCTTCGGATTCGCACATTGATCTTCTAAGATCCAGTGTTCGAGCAGAACGCTTCTTGATACCGGGACTCGAGGGTTTGATGTTCAAAAGACGCATCTGCATCATCGTATGGCGCGCGTTTCCTGCCTCACCGAAATCACCTGGCGCAGGGCTCATGGCATTCGAACGTCTGATGGAGCAGCGAATGTCTCCTGCTGTCCTGAGGAATTGAAAATAGAGACGCTAGGGATCCGGTGCAGGAGTATCGAATGTCATCGTAATCGGCCACCTTCA
The DNA here is from genome assembly GCF_010094035.1 of Trematosphaeria pertusa. NCBI lineage: Eukaryota > Fungi > Ascomycota > Dothideomycetes > Pleosporales > Trematosphaeriaceae > Trematosphaeria > Trematosphaeria pertusa. The sequence goes on along the minus strand of NW_022987222.1, from coordinate 177,337 downwards.
CATCATAGCCCATGGTAGACAGGATGAGCTGATGGGTAGAAGATACCACTAAAACGAAGTATTCATGGGCATGAGTTCTCCTAAATCACACAACTGACAAGAGCATAGATTCTGTGGCTTCGGCAATCCACTACTGGATCCTGCTATGGTTTTCTTTGTCCTGCGTAGGGCGTATTAGAAAGATTGGGAGATGTGTCTATGGATTGACTGACTGGGAAAGTCGGTGATGGGAATCGTGCTTGGAAGAGATTGTGGAGTTGCGGACTAAAATCGCACCGAAGTCCTTCTTATGAATGGTTGCGGGGACACCTTTCAGACTACTCAAACTACTAAGCTGCAGATATATAGAGTTAGAAATCACGATGTTCAACGCACGGAAGAGTTTGGGGGATGGCTTCGGTCGAGCGCAAAATTGGAGTAAATGATGATGTTTCTTTGGGAGGCGAGATTGGATTGCCCAACTCCGACGAAAAATGTTTTTGCATTGGGCTATGCATTATCGAAGTGCTTAAGAACAAGAGGACCCGGAAGGCATATGGATTGCTCGGCCCTGGCATATCGTTAGGAAGAGTGCTTCTCTGAAGCCGCCGGGTTGACCCCATCCGTTGCCCGGCTTGTGTGGTAGGATCTTGAGGCTAAGAGAAAGGCTGTCTGTGGACCTGATCGCGTGGTTTTCGTAGGAGTCTATATGAACACTGGAGGAAGATGAAGTAACGGAGTGAACTCGAGGGCCACTACGAAAATTGACTCAATTCTTGAGGAATGCACTAGACCCCTCCATCCGAGTCCTCAGCCCTTTGCGCTTCCAGAAAGTGATTAAATTCCTCCTGTGATTCTCCCACTTTTCCCTGATCATGTAGTACACTTACTAAGGCTCCCAACGCATCATAGGTATCGGAATGATCATAGCCGAGCTTGGAGATCCGTGTACGTAGAACGGTGCGTAATAGATTCTCGGCTTCAGAGAACCTATGCCATACCCTTAAAATGTGACCAACGTAGGCCATGGATTCTAGAGTGAAGATATGGGTTTCCCCCAACTGAGCTTTCCTAAGCTGTAAAACTTTTTCGTGCAAATCCATTGCTTCTTGGAGACGGCCTTGGTGGACATAGTTTTGAGCGAGATTGCTGATACTCGTGGATATGATGGGGTTGTTGGGCTCGAATAGTCTTTCTCTGCGGAGAAGGACGTCACGCCACACCTCTTCTGCTTCCTCATACCGCTCTGTCCTCTCTAAGACTAGAGCCAAGTTGTTTCTCGATATGAGCGTCGCTGAATGGTCATGGCCTTGTACCTTTTCACCCATCGCCAGCGCCTCTCGTGTCAGCTCTTCGGCCTCTTGGTACCTTTTCATGTCAATGTAGAGGTTACCAAGGTTACTAACGGAAGCTATGGTGTCGAGATGCTCGTCCCCAAGGGTACGTCTGCTGAGTTCCAGATCTTCGCGGAAGAGTTCCTCGGCCCGTTCATATGACTCCATTTCCTGCAAGGCCGAGGCTAGGTTGCTGATGCTGACTTGAGTCTGCGGGTGTTCATTTCCCAGAACGTCCCTCCGTCCCCGCAACGCGCGTTCGTTCCAGTCTACCGCGTCATCTAACCGGCCCATGTCTTGCACAATCGAGGCCAAGTTGGCCATACTTTCGTAGACATCGGGGTGCCTCTCTCCTAGTACTCTCATACGGCCTTCTAAATCTCGGAGTGCCATCGACTCGGCCTCTTCATACTCCCCAAGCGCTTGCAAGACGACGCTAAGTTGTCGCGCACTCTCCAACGACTCCAAGTGATTGGGACCTAAAAGATGGGTCCGTCGTTCTAAAGCTTCTTGATGCAACGTCTTTGACTCACTGAATATATCGTTCTGCTCCAGAATGTTTGCCAGAACATTGATGCAACGCAGGGTCTCTTGATGGTCCGGTCCGAAACGTCTCGTGTACCCTCCCAATGTTTGCCTGACTGTCTGCTCCGCTTCAGGAAAGCGCCCTTGATCAATCAACAGCCTGGCCAGGATCATGCGCAAGTTCAGAACTCCGGCATGATCAGACCCTAACGCCGCTGAGAGATCACTGATCTCTCGGTTGTATTCTTCTTCGACTAGCTGTAGAGAAGGCTCATGACGATACTCCAACCCATACTCAAGGCTCTGCAAATTTCCGTTTCGGACGAGCTGGGAAATGCTCTCGTTCTTGTAACTGATATCTTGCTCGGCTTTCAGCGCGGATATGGTGGAGGAAAGCAGGCCCATTGACATTCCGGACACCGTGAGCCACTTCTGAGCGTCCGTTTCATTCCGCGGGCAACCAAATCCGATAGAGTAACAGACGGCTAACTGGAACGCAGCATTTCTCCGGATTTCCACATGGACCACATGCTCAGCGCGCTCTTCCAGGCCGTCTCTGATGAGCCGACGTAGTCGATAGTGGGACAGCACCAGCTGTAAGAAGTCGGAGGTGATCTAGGCCCGGCATGTTAGTTACCGAAAGCTCGCTAATGTGATCGACTTACTCTGAAGTCTCTCGGCGGCGCCGTGGGAACATGCTGAACCGAACTACCTGCGTGTACGTCCATAGAAGGATGAGCCCAGGGCTGGCCTTCGGAGGCTTCCCGCGATGTGATGAACACTACAGATCGCGCGAGCCCATCTTGCATGAATGCAGCTTCGAAGAAGGACTGCCAAGCCTCCCGCTCGGTTTCAGCCATGCTTCCCTCAATGCTGACCATTCGAGTAGCAATTCGGACCACCTGTCCGTCTTTCTTCCACTGCTGGACAAGATTAATTCCGTGTTCGGAGAAGAACAGTTCTTCATCGCCTGTGCCATATTCGGCATTTAGCTTGTCGCCAAACAGCAACCATAGACAGAGCAAGCCTAGGGAGTATGCATCAGCCCCTTTTGCTTCATCAAACGACCAAATGCGTGCGTGGTGCACGACTTCTGGAGCGTTCCACGGCCGAGACACGGGTAAGGCTGCGGAGCCATCTTGCGCGAGGACTAGGGACGAGTATCCAAAATCTGAGACTCGAGGGAACGGCGATCCGTCTTCATCCTTGAAGGCAAGGACATTTTGTGGCTTTATGTCTCCATGTATAATGTCTTTCTGTGCTGTTAGCGACGTCCGTTCGGGGTCCACGGGCACGTCCAGTGATCGATCGGGTCCATAGGTTGGTGACTCAAAACGAGAAAAATCAATCAATCGATTAATTGATCGATCGGGTCGGACTTACTGGCTTTATGGAGAGAGATCACAGCGTCAATGACGTCGCTCGCAAAAGACATCCGGTCCGCCAAACTCATCGCCTGGCCTTCTTCACTTGCCATGAACTCGCGCGAATCTCCGTATTCTGCTCGCTTGAAAACAAGCACCGGCCGTAAAGACTTATCGGACACTGAAGGGTCCCAGCACACGCCCTCTAGATCCAACAAATTCCTGTGACGTCGGACGGCTGGATGCCGCAAGATTGTGGCTTCACGAACGAGCCAGCCGTAAAGGGCATCCTCGTCGACCGAAGTATAGTGGGACAGCGGGCGCTTGAAGGCAAAGCTCATCTGCAAATTGACGAGCGACTGTCGGACCTCTGCCGTGGCACCTTTGCCGAGAACGTCGAGAGCATCTTGCCAGGTGATGGCAAGAAAATCTACGTCGTTTTGTTGCGCCGCCTCGAGAAAAGACAAGAAATCGTACCGCGGGCGGCCTTGCCTAGCACTCTTCCGGATTTCCGAAGTGAAGAAATCATTTCCCCCGAAAAGAGTGGAAGAGGCTCCTCCGGCGGGCGGGCCCTGATATGATAACGAGTATGGCTCCTGCATGATGCAAGCAGTCCTTCTGAGAACTCTGTGGGTGCTACCTGTTTAGCGCGCGTATCACTGAATTTTATAGACTGCATTCGCCTCGGCCTGCCGCTGCCGGTGCGCAACGATTGCAGGAGTTTGACAGCCCCTCACCGGTGAAGGACTCCGGTGAAGGACTCATGGACATGCTCAGGGGTGCTTTCAGCCTCGTACCATCGGTGGGGGCTTGTATGACGTGGCTAGCTTTTCATGGGTAGAGCAGGCTGGGGTAGAAAGCCAATCGCCGCCGTCCAACACGAAGCCACGCGCATGTCGTTGGATATGCACTTCGCCCCGCATTGGCTTAGACTTCAGGCACCCGCACCACCGGCGTCTCTCCACTCCCTAGGTATGCCTTCCACCACGATTTTCCTCGACACGCGTTATGTGCAAAGAAACGAGCTCTTGCAATTACTGAACATCCTATTCCCGGCCCGGTACACAGTAAGGGTGCGCAAAACTATCGTGGCGAGAGAAAATGGTCCGCTAATTTGTGCTAGGAAGAGGAGCATAACATGGTCATCACTGCCCCACGCGACTTCACCACCGTATTTGCCCTACTCCAACCATTCGCACTTCAATTATACTAACGTGATATCAATACAGGCTGAGCGCGAATCCGTTATGCAAGAGCAGAATGCACCGGTGAATTGACGTTCTCCGATAGTTTACGGCACGTACATACCTACCTAGGTACCTAGGGAACTTGAAGAGCCCCTTATCTCCTGCTCTTCGGACTTGGAACTGTACTAGGGACGATGCTCGCTGGTGAACCAACCCTTTGTCATGGATTCAGCATTGGATAGAGTCCACAAGGCTCTAGGAGAAGAGCAAAGAAAGAACAACATAATGCGCGGTTATCTACGGAACCCTGATGCAATATCGGCAATCTTGACTCATGAAATAGTGCGCGGCATTATGATCGAGGCAGGAGTCCAAGCTCACAGAATTCCAAGTGCAGTAGCGATCGTACGCGAACAAATGCCCCTAATCTTCGCAGTTCTCATAGATATGCGCAAGCCACAAGGTATCGAAGATTTTATCGAAGGAGGCATCGTCGACGCCAAACTACCCCTTGAGCTTACTGCCATTCCCTCCAATATGGTCGATCGGAAGGCTTTCTATGATGCCCAATGGAAATTCACTCCGTACAGGTTGACGAGAGGTTCTCATCGTCATATCCGACGCGAATACCCACTGCCGATTGCGAAGGAGGAGCGTCTTACCCATTTGGACGGCAGCTTCGGAATGATCTCAAGCATACGACTAGCCCCAGAGCTTGACGAGCTGTCTCCACCACATCAAAAGGTAAGTCGCGAAAACCTACGTTCGACAGACTCAGTCATGTGTTTATGGGTTGCTATAGCTGAAACATCTCTAGGGCAGTGTCTTGATCATAAAGCGCATGATGCCAGCATCTACGAAGACGGGCAACACCGATGACCAGTTCCAGAATGAAGTCAACTGCCTCCAAATTCTTCGAATGCTCAAAAGTGCAAACATAGTGGAGCTATTGTGTTCATTCACCTACATGGACCATTGCTGTTTGGTCTTTCCTCTGCTTCCTATGAATCTCTCGGAGTTTTTGAAGCGGGAAGAGCGGTTCGGGGACTTTGTGCACGACCTCACGTTCTATCATGCTCTGCAAGGCCTCTCCTCGGCTCTCGATGCAGTGCATAACGTGAAATTGAGCCCGCATAATCACGACGCGGAACTGCACCGAATAGGTTACCATCATGACATAAGGCCTGCCAATATCCTCGTCAGTCAACACACCTTTCTGTTGGCTGACTTCGGACTTGCGAGGATCAAAGATGTTGAAGAAAACTCAAAGACATATTTCAAAGAGACCAAAGGAGATTATTTTGCGCCGGAGTGCCAGGGAATCGACTTCACCAACCAGTTTGTCGGTCGCCCCATCGACATATGGGCTTTAGGGTGCATGATCGTTGATATCACTACCTATTTAAAGTGCGGTCCTATTGGGCTCCGGGAAGCAATAGAAAGAAGGGGGGTTGAGGTTCTACCTGGCTGGACAAACTTCCGGTTCTATCACGATGGAGACTTGAGGCCGGCGGTAAAAGCCCATATGGACGACCTAGTACGGGAAGACACTGACGTGGGAGAGAGCGAAGGGTTACTACACGTCGCGAAACTGATGTTGGAAATCAATCCTACAGCGCGCATTCGCTCTGCAGACGTGTTAAGTCATCTCTCCTACATCACCACGAGGGCTTGCTTTTATGCCGCTACGAAAGCCGTCAAGGAGTACCTCGTCCACCTCGAAAAGGAGCCCTCTGGTGGGCCGTCAAAGTTGGATACGCGGTTTGCTCTCGCAAAACTGAGCGCTTGGGGAGATCTACTAGGCTTCCGTCACGAGAAGATACGGAGCCGTGATTTTGACACTGCTGTTCGCGCACTGGATGGAAGCGAATATGTGATGCAAGCCGACCTTCGAAACATCGAATCCCAATACGCGCTTGCCCAGAGCCAACGCCCTTCGCCGGGAGCAACTGCAGACCCCGACCCACATTTTGAGCTGGAGGAAAATTTCGGCAAAGTGGTGCAGCGATTGGTACAACGTATAAACGAGAGGTCCCAACGACTTCTTGAATCAATGTGGGAACGTCAGTTGCTTGGTGCTGGAAACCTGGAAAGCACCTCACGTTACGGAAAAGCTTTCGGGGAGACTGACCCTCGTCTTCAGAGACTGGAAGCGATGGCAGAAATGAAGAAGCTTCAATCCGCCTTCTTCAACTTGACGACCCTGGAACCGTCCTATGAAAACCTCCTCATTAAAGAACACTACCTGAAAAAGGAGTGGGAGGTCGATGGCCATTGCTTTGCTCGTCTGGCGCTATCTGGAAATGAGGAAGACGAGGTCTTGGTGGAAAGGATCCCTTACAGTGCCAACTGGAAGAATCAGTCCGCTTATGAGAGGATCGTCCGAATAGGTTCTCTCGCCAAGCTTCTTGCGGACGAGCAGCGACCTCCTAGCTTCCGTACCCTCCGATGCCGTGGTTTCATCCTGTCGGATTCTGAAGGAGCATACAAATTTCTCTTCGAGTTCCCCAGCTCAGATGCCAAGCGTGCCCTCACCCCGAAAACTTTGCTCAAGCTTCTTAGTACGAGCCTTCATCATGGTTGGAAGCCTGAGCTCCAGCAACGGATCCGCCTCGCCCAAGGACTCGTCAACGCTGTGCACACCCTGCATACTGTTAATTGGCTTCACAAGGATCTCCGTTCGCTCAGCGTGATCTTCTTTCCGACAGCTTATGAGAAGCTCGAGGACATCGGCTTCTCAGAATTCTACCTAGTCAACTTCCGTACCAGCCGCCCAGATGGCATAATATGGACTACGGATGGACCAGATCCCAACGGCGACTCCCGATATCACCACCCCGACTATTTTGAAGAGGGATGCATAGGTACGTGTTTGTTGCTTCGAAATGAGATACTCTACTAATGTAGCTAGAAGATGGAAGTCGTTATTGCAAGGCGTACGATATATATAGCCTCGGCATTCTACTTCTGGAGATTGCGGCTTGGAAACCGATAAGGTCGTTCCACGAGCGGCATGTCGGCGAATCTCCCCGCGCATTCCGTAGGATACTGCTGGATAAATATGCGCCTAGAATTGCTAGGGAGGTAGGGCCGAGGTATCAGGAGATTGCCCAGCGGTGTTTAAATGGTTATTTCGACAATGATGTGGATGAGGAGACCGCAGATAAGGGTGCCACACTATTCTACAAAGATGCAGTAGAGCCAATGTTGGAAATCTTTGTGGGGTAGGTCGAAACATGTTTAGACATTCAAATTGCACTTTGGTTCGATGGCTAGCTACACTTACGCTCCCAAAGTTTCGCGGCAAGGATGGTGAGTACAGTGAGGCTGCAAGTGAGCAAAATATAGATTCCGATCATCATCCCATAGCTTCCTGCACGACCTTCGCCATTCGAAATGGGATGAACAAGCTCCGAACTGAACACAGACTATGCTATGTGAGTTGAGACTTCCGACTATATAGAGATTAGGGAAAGGCCAACACTCACGGATACCAAAGTTGCCGGAAGATACACTAGCGCGATCATGCTGATCGTCTTCATAGTCTTGGAGTCTCGCCGGGTTTGATCAGCAATGTAAACTATGAGCTTGTTCTCGTTCGAGGTGGTCCGAGCGATGTCTTTCATTGACGTATTGAGATCGTACGCCATGTGGGTCTGGCGAAACTCGAGGATCTTGGTAGTCTAGGCGTCGTTAGAGACGATATCGCTTGATTAAGCTGCGGAAGCTATTCACCAGAAGATCGAGGCTCTGGGTGGACTCAAGTAAGCCGAATGCTTTCGCCGCGTGCATCTTGAGCACGCTGATGTGCTGTGTCAATTCGAGTATCAACTCTCTGTTTCGGTCACTGTCCGTTTCGAAGCTGCCTTCCTGGCAATAGCACTCCCTCGCGTGATCCATCAGAGATTCAGTAGTTGAAATGCAGGACCCGAGTAGCAGATGCACACGCCGGATCTTATTGCGCAGAATTTCGAGCCTTTGACTTTGCTGGAAGTCGAGCGGTAGGCCCTTTAGGTCCCGATCAATACGCGTGAAGCAAGAGACGTTCCTCTGACCTGGACATAAGTAATACTCGCGCAGCTTTGGCAGACAATACTTACCATCTTGGATACAAGATCACTCAGGTAATTGATATACCATCTCCACTCGCTTGCACAGTAGCGGTGGATGAGTACGTGTATTAGCAGCGGAGAAAGCGGTCTCCCTTCTCTTTTCAATCTTGCTCTAAGGGATTTTGGTAGCTGTACGAAAACCCACGAACACGTTCTGCGCTCGTAACTGTACGAATGATATACGGCTGCTTGCCTAAATGACCATGGATCCGTAAGACCGTCTCGTCCATGGCGCTCGACAAAGCGAACGTTGTAACAGATATCTACACACGTCAACGGTCTTAGAGGCATAGAAGTTGTTGCAGACAGAAAACACAGGGTCTTACCTGAACGTTTCAAACCTCCATTGCCGCCCTTTTGGGTAATTGAGGCCTTCTGGCAATGGCATGTAGTGAAATATTCGTCGTCATCTGCTGTTCTGACTCCAAAAGCGGACAGAATCTCCGCAAACCGGGGCATAATGTGCAAATTAAGGCATAGTTGGCGAAATAGGCTGAATGAGATATTCAATCGGCTCCAAGTATGCGCTTGTGATATGAAGCTGAAGTAGGTTCAACAACCACATACTATATGAGAAGGCTTGAACCTACAACATCCATTGACTATCATCCGTGCTCTGGTACGCCTATCCCCAGTGGTTAGTAGCCCTCTGCTCATAGGATCCCAAAGGCTCGTACCGTCAAGATGGGATCGCTACCAGTGTCGCTACAACCAGCGATGCTTTTTCCGAGTCCTATATGATCTCAGCTAAGGGAGCTAGAGACGGTGCAGAAAAGGCGGACGGAAATCTTGTGATGGTTCTCCGGAACTTGTTTTGCGGACTTCGACATCTACGCTGGATGCTTCAGAAGTGAAGATTTGATCACGTCTCCAGTAGAGAGACTTCTGCGCATCGCCCGCGGCGGCACTTCCCGTGTTTGGTATATGTTCGCTCAGCCAAGGGCCAAAGAGATCGTCATGAGAGTGTAGGTTAGCATCTGCCGGGTGTGAATTTCCACGTGATTGGACTTACTGCCATCGCCCCAGAGCCTAATCAGTGAGAGTTATGATAAAAGGTGAATAAACTTTGACCGATACAGGGAAAGCTGTTTTATACTGAATACCTAGCCCCCACTTCGTCCAGCCTCGGGCATCAATGTCACCTTCCGGTCAAGGTGATTGCTAATTTTAGCCTCATCAGGCGGTGACCAGTAAATAATAAACGCATCTGGTAAGCGTGGTGTCTCTCGTTCCTCCAACTGTCGTTTCACCTCGTATTAGGCTTGAACGCTTAACGCAGAATCCCCGTCCTCTAGAGATCGTTTCTAGCGCTTTACCCTATTAGGACAAGCGCAGTTAGGCTTTCGGGAGTTTCCAAGATTCGACGTAAAGCTTGGAAAGCGGACTGTGTGAACGTCACTTAGATGAACAAATGAGTAGGGGATCCAGAGCAGCTCGCTGGCTCGTCGATGAGAACGGCACTGGAAGCATCTGTTTCGCTGCTGCCACACGTGGAATGGCGTCATTCGCCAACGGCCCCACTTCTTGAGGCTCACAACTCGTCCTTCCCTCTCCGGAAGGCAAGCCACGCTTCCGTTAATCCATTCCTCTTACTGCGTATAAACGCGACAGTATTCTAATACATATCTTCCTACTAGCGTATCCCTAGCGCAATCCTAGACGCTTCCCTCTCGAGTTCCTCTCAAGCTCTCGTAGCAGAGACCAGTACCTTTTTTAGCCAATCCTCTATGCTCTTTAGGCGCTCTTTCTCGCGGTGTATGTGTCTCGCCGCCTCTGTGCGTTTACGCCACGCACGACCTATGTCGTCCTGCCGTCCTTCAAAATCACACATCACTCTGTTGCAGATCCGGTGCTCGATTGGAACGAAGCATTGGTGGGTGTCAGTCCTCCTAAATCACACAACTGACAAGAGCACGGATTCTGCGGCTTCGGGAATCTGAGACTGGATTCTGATATGGTTTCCTTGTCCTGCGTAGGGCGTATTAGAAAGACTGCAAGATGTGCCCATGGACTGACTGACGAGGAAAGCCGTTGCCCGCAATCACACTTCGAAGAGATGATGTGGAGCTGAGGACCAAGATAGCAACCGAATCCTTCCTATCACTGGTTCCGGGGACAACGTTCGGATTACTCAAATCAAGCTTGCCCCATTACATGGCACCGGGAATCGCGAATCTGGCGTTACGGAATGACTTGGAGAGGCTTGGTCGAGCTCAAATTTAGTGCATGCTATGGTAGTTCTATGGGAGGCAGGATTGTCCAATTCCTTTAGGGGGTATTCTGCATTGAAGAATTGCCGACGCTACCTAGCTCCCAGTATTATATGGACTATCCTTGAAACCCTTTGGCTTCGAAAGACTTGAAAGATACGGAGAAAACCGAGAAAAAAAGGACAGATCGTGATCGGGAAATGTCGGACCAAGACGCTTTTCAACGGGGATGCCGACGTAGAAAAGTTCCTCGAGTAGCGCTTCGAGGCTGGTTCCAAAATCGTGGTATTCCAAACGCCGCCGTATATCCCGTGTTTCCCCTGGATCCCAGCTCAGCTCTGATTTTAGGACACGGTACATGGGACAGCGACGCGAGCGGATCGGTTTCCAGGTATCCTTAACCGCCGGATGTTTTAATAAATTCCGAAGGATTCGATTGTAGTTCCAGCACGAAGGGCTTGAATCTTCAAGATCTCGCATATGGTGAGCGACGTGGTCACACCGCTGCACCCAATCGTTCAGGAGAACACGGCAGTTTTCGAACCCGCAGGCGTAGGCTTTTTGCGTCTGGACGATGTCCATGTGGTATCTGGGGTCGAAATTTGGATGAGTGTGACCGTGCCTCATCAACTCCTCCACGTTACGCGCAAAGACTTCAGCGCAGTCGGGAAATGCACAGCGACATCTTTGTCCATGTTCATGGTAATTTTGCTCATGTCTCTTCCAGTCCTGCTTGGTTTTGAAACTTGAGACCTCGTTACCCTCCAAACAGAAGGTACAGAAAAAAGGGCGCGAGGCTGTCAGCCAAGAACCATAGTGTTGGAAAATGGGTAGCGAGAATTTTGTCGTAAGTTCTTTGCTCGTCGAACCGGAACTCGACTCTTGCTCTGGAGTGTCGATGGTAGCAGTAACATTCTCGTCCCCCTGTTGGATTGGGGCAGTGCCACCAACAACACCCGATGTTTCGGCTGCGAATAGGGCACTCCGGCTAGTCGTACGACTTGTCGGTCTTGTAGTCGTGTTAATGATGTGCTTTCCATCTCCGGAAAACCCCTCCATTGCATCTTCGTGATATGCTGGGAGCGATTCGAGAGCAAGGGACTGCAAGTGGCCTATAATATGATCTTCCAAGCTACTGCCAGTCTGTTCCAATCCACATAGTGGACAGGAGGGAAACAACGGTCCTATAGTTCGTGCGGTCCTTGAGGCAAGCGCGTGAACCTGGGCGTCAGTGAAGGAGCCTTTGTGCCTTGTTTTCAGATGATCTTCGTATTCGGCACTGCTACTGAATAGTTGGATCCCATGAGATTTCGACTGGCAGCGCCATCGTAGACTGTGTCCTCGCATATGGCTTAGCCAGTCCTTGCTATGTCGGTAGAGCTCTTCCGGATTTTCGCAGTCTTCGAAAAGGCAAACGTAGGCATCAAGGTCGTTGATGACGTGCGCGCTAGAGAAGGGTTGTCAGTGAGCGCAGTTGAAATGCTATATACCTCATTGTTACGTACCGCCATTGTTTCTCTTCCAGAACATCTTCAGGCGCGAGTACGTAGAGGCAAAAAGGACAAACAAGCTCTTGCATTTCCCCTTCATAGTCCTCCCAGTCCCTTTTTAAGGTTCTCTCGAACTCCCTATTGGCTTCTGAGATCCTTTCGAGTACCTCAGCATTGGAATCGTAACTGTGTTGGCCAGCAAAGCTTGAGGGCATTCCGATGGCCTCAAGTTGAGCAACGTGCTCCTGCTGGCGTGTCTCTACTAGCTTTTGGTATTTCTGTCTCGCGTATGCCCCTGGTGCAGGAGGAAATACGAGATCATGGTGGTTCTCCAAAAACACGGTCCTCGAGACTGATGCCACTGAAGGACTCGAAGCTTCCTTGAGCTTAGCGGCTGTCGGGGTTGTGGCGGTTAATGTTGTCGATTGCACAATGCTTTGGCTGATATGAGTGGCCATTGAGGGCTTTGATACGTCCGATGCTTCTGTTGGCATGGGGGCCGACATGGAACTTTGTAGTCCGGGAGGAAGCTTGATGGCGGGTTGCGTTACGCTTGTGGTGGGTCTGGTGGGCGCTTTTCCATAATGGATCGTGGTATACAAGATTCGTTTCCATCTGAGTAACATGGTCGCAACGAGTCGTTCCTTGATGGCATTACTGATGCCGGGGAATTGGTCTTGTATGTTGCGTGCGAACAGCTCTCGAACCGTTTGTTCGATGTTATTCCCTTCATCGTCCTGCAACACGAATGTCTTGGCTGTGTGGGAATTCTGCGCATCTTTGCTGGCTTTACGAATGGTATTCATGAGCCGAAAGAGGAGCGTTGTCTCATCAGCCACCTTGCGGACCATCGTACCGAAATCGGCACCGGGATCATTGTGGGCACCGATGGTTGCGAGAGAAGAAAGGCAGACATAACCTGCGTTGGTGTCAAGGATGCTCTTTCTCACCCGCTCGGGATTTTGCGGCTTGGTCGGCTACTATGATTGTATCCGGACCGGTAACCACAATGACTGAGCTAGAGGTACTTACAGGCATGAAGGCGATCCTGAAGTGTTTCCAGGAGGCCTATGATTACCGCCTGTACACCGGGCACGCCCTGGAGACGATGCTCAAGTGATGCTCGCGGGGTTGCAAACACGCCGGCATTGGTGACCCAGAGAGAGAACCGAGCTAACTGATCTTCAACTAACGAGATGTTACGCGGATGTCCGGTTCCAGTTAATTTAAGGCAGTCTTTGAACGAAACGAGGCATCGACATGTTGCGTCGGCGATAAGCGCCGGGGCGGGGTCGCGCGGCATGATTTATGGAAGAAGGAATAATATGGCCCTGACAAATGAGTATTTCTGGGGACCGTACCGCATTTCTATCGCAAAACGATGTGTGAGAAGAGGTTTATCTAGTGCATGTGTGCAGATGCGATGAAACACGAGGCGCACGGGCCAACTCTCAGCCGCACGCGCCTGGGGCCACTCGATTTCACTTGCCATCACCAACACCTGGTCACCCAACCCCAAGGGGAACTCTTTTCTTTGTCTTGACGGTCCATATCGATGCGCTCCCCCGGCCGTCTTCAATGAGCGTCGCCATCATGAGCCGTACCTCACGAAACCGGCCTGGTGCGGAGATACACGAACTCCTTCCCCCGAACATCAAACACGGCCACCTATGTCCAGTTCATGGCAATGATACCTGCTCTATCTCTCTGGCTTTAGATTGGTCCCAGACATTCCGGGAGATGGCTGAGGTTCTCCGCCGAAATGAGATAGTGCCTGAACTTAGGGACTTTTACCTGCATTTGATGGCGTATTGCCTCCTGATAAAAGACCATGCTAGCCGCATCAGATGTGCGTTTGGTGCAGGCCGCCAACTCATGCATACGTTCTTGGATCAATTCGAATCCGTTGTGGCAGCAGCAGTGTTGGATGAACGCAGTGTTTTCCGGACGTCAGTTGACTTCCCCCGACTCCAGAAACTCGACCAACTCTGGAAGCAGATACAAGCCGATGACGAGACAACAAAACTGAAGTTTCTACAACGCTACCTGGATTTTGGAACTACTTCGAGCCGACATCAAGAGCTCTTGGCGTCTCTTGAGAGATTGGAAGAGGAGATGAGGAAAGAACATCCGGACAAGGACCTTTTTGCACCAGCGGATGACTGCACACCCAAACTTCACCGAGACGAATCGCCGCACTCTGTGTGGAGTGCCGCTTGCTCACTGTCTAGAGCCTTGGCATCTTGCAAAAGCTGCACATGCCACTCAGAGCAAGACCTCGGCGTGACAATGCGTCTATCCACATATCGAAGAGCGCTTCCCGAGATGGAACATGATTTCGAGATGTTTCTCTCTCTCTCGAAACGGTGGCAAGAAGCACATGTGCGCATTGTGGAGGGGTCGGAGGTGCGGACGGATTCGGATTCGCCAATGAAGGTCAAAATGCTGTGCCAGCCGTTGCAGAAGATCCAGTCGGCGCCCCCAAAATTTCTCAATCTGAAAGTCGAAAGAGACGAACTCTGGAAACTGCGATCGAAGAATAAGGGTTACATGATCGACAAAAAGAAACCCCCTGTTTCACTCCGGGAACTCCTCACCGATGGCTCTCCTCCCTTGACTACGAAAACAAAACGCATTCTCGCTGTCTTGCTCAGCTACGCTGTCCTCCACTTCCACGGAACATCATGGCTCCCGCGCAATTGGAGCTCTTCAAATGTCCTCTTTTTCCACACAATTTCCGCTGAAATTCCTTTAAGACCATACATAGAGGCGCAGATCGAACAGGGAAGTTCATGTGCTGATACCTCGGGTAATCACTCTGGTGGCCAACAGGAGCACACATCGGTTGATCTCGACGACCTTGATCCGGATGACATTGTATTTCACTCCTGTCAATCGCTTGTCGCTTTGGCGGTCATGCTACTGGAACTCTACATGGGTATGCCATTTCGGACACTAGCCAAGCGGCATGATATCGAGCCGCTGGACGAAAATGATGATGGCGTATCATTCACCACCGCAGTATATGTGTTCGAACAATGCCTCCCCGAAATTGAGGAAAACACTTTATACAGACATGCCTTGAAGAACTGTTGGGATCCATCTCTTTGGGATGACAACGATGGCAATAAGCTCGACAGCCAAACATTAAGGACGAACATGTATGAATACGTTGTCGCACCACTGGAAAAAGAATTATGCCAAGCTTATAGTTCTATTTCAATGGATGAGCTCGATAGCCTCGCACAAGGGCTCGATCTCAATTGCTGGGGACAAGCAATACGGGATCCCCAAGCTGAACCCCAGTCCTTCATTAGAGAAGATTTCGAACTCAAAGTCCTCGATTACAACTCAAGGTCATCCGGCATCTATCGCAACTCGCTTCGGCACGGCGTTTCACCGCAAAACTCCGGCCAAGGGAATTTCAACGCGCGAAACTACAAAAGTGCTGAGTTTTTCGACGATGAATCAGTCTCCGAAGAGCATACCCGAGAAGAGTAGGTGCTTCTCACCGCTTATGTTTCTGATGCAAGCCTACTGACTGTATGATTCCAGGTGCACTAGATATCGAGCTTGGAAAGAAGACTTCGAAGCGGTATACGAAAAGTTCATTACGAGCGCACAACGTACCTCTTCACATCCACCCATCAAAATCGCAGTCCTCGATACTGGAGTGGATTCTAACCATCCGGATATAATGGCGCGCAAAGAACAGATCAAGGACACCCATAATTGGGTTGATGTGTGCTATGCAGCGTTGATCCCCGATTACAATGGCCATGGTACTCATGTTACCGGCATTGTCCTTGACTATGCACCGGACGCAGAAGTATACATAGCAAAGATCGCCGACCACGAGCTTGCTGATGCGGGGATTATAGCGAAGGTACCGGCACAACAAGCGATATACAGTCTTTAGCTGATATGTATAGGCCATCGAAAAAGCCGTGCGCGAATGGAGGGTCGATATTATTTCCATGTCCTTTGGGTTTTCAACCCGAAATATCCCCGGATACGATGACATCGAGATTGCTATCAAAGAAGCGCACTCCAAAGACGTTCTCTTGCTTGCGGCTGCTTCGAATGGTGGCGCCAACCATGACAGAACATGGCCAGCCCGCGATGACCACGTTCTTTGCATCCATTCAACAGATTCGAAAGGAAATCGATCGAAATTCAGCCCTACCGCGGTTCACGACAACGTCAATTTTGCAACAGTAGGCGAAGCCATCGAGTCAGCCTGGCCGTTTCAGCTGTGCGGGCCAGGTGAAAAGTTCGTCAAGTACAAGTCCGGAACGTCGTTTGCCACGCCGATAGCCGCTGGAATCGCCATCTTTCTACTGCAGTATGCTAGGTTGTATTTGGGTGACACTCATCTGGCTAGACTGAAACGACATTCGGGCATGAAGTCTGTATTAAGGAAGATGGCGAGCAAGGCTGAAGCTTCCAGGAATCGGGATGATTACAGCTACCTCGCACTGAGCTTGCATCCTGACAATTTGTTCGGAAAGAACGAGGATTTCATAAAGGCTACTATTGAAGAGTCACTCAGCTGAATCCGAATCGAGGATGGATTAGCTCCGACGTTCCGTGGCTTTCACCGAAAATGGAGATGCTAGGTTCCAGATCCAAGAGGTAGCAAGAAGACCACAGTTAACCGCATCGTATCCTTCCATCAACTCCACAGCCTTATACCCCTCCTCTGGTGCCGCCCCCTCTTCTTCCACTATTGTGATTTCAACCCCCGAGAGCTTCGCCTCTTCTCCGTTATCAAGCATAGCACCTTTTGCATACGGCTTCTCGCTCTGCACCGTTCCCGTCTTCTGAACCCGGACTCTGCTTACCCTGAACGCGAACACAAAGTCACCACTCCATTCCCAAGATGTTTCCTTATCGCTCGCTTCCGCCAGCTCTATCTGCGGTCCGCCACTGACAGGTACCATCCCGCCACTCCAAACAGTTCCGTCCACCTCCAATCCAATCGCACCCCCTCTGACCTGGGACGTGGCTGTTCGAGCCTGTGCGCCGCTTACAACCTTGACCCCTGTAATTATGTAGACCGGCTTGCGATAGCGTGCTTTCTCTAGGTAGCGGCGAACAGGCCCGGCTTCGGCGCACTTCCGAACGTACGCATCCGTGGGGATAAACTGGCTGGTCTCTATGCGATCGAAGCTAAATGAGCTCGCATCGGTACATGAAGTCAGTGCCGGAAGTTCATTTTCGATCGAAAGCGGGGATGCGCAGAGCAATCGAAACCTTACCTGTTCTCCCTACTCAGACCCGCATCGGCCCCGAAGCCGAGGAAGCTGAGAAACGTGGTAAGGATGGAAAATCCACCCGACCTCAGCTTTTCCTTCGAGTATTGCACTGTCGATTTGGTGGAGGAGAATACGTCGGTTTCGCTGGGGCTGAGCAGCGCGAGGGGCCGTTCGGGGGTATCGATAGTCGCGAGAACGGCGCCGAGTTTGATGGGTCCGGTCGGCGGATAGTCCCATGTTGGCGCGAAGTAATATAGCGCCTTTTGGTTTGCCATGGGTCGAAGTGAAATTAGTTATCTCGGTGGGTTACTAGTGCGCGTTTTTGGCGGCGGTTGAATGTTTGTCGCAGTGTGGTCCTGCGAGGAGACCGGTGAGCCGAAAGAAGGAAAGTGTTGCCGAATATGGTTACTCCTTCACGTGACCTGGTCTGTATATATAGCCATATTTCTCGTATTCTCAATCAATCAACTCATGTCTCAATACTTGCCAATTCACCTGAAAGAAAGGCTTTGCGACAGAGGGCATAGCCACCACTAGTAACAATGCATGTACCTATGTCTTCGGGATACGCTACGTCCTATCTCGCTATGCCCATATCTTTTCTCATTGGACGGTTCCCATGTGAGATTCCCACAACTCAGCGGCGGAATGTTGCCCACAAGCCTTCCGACTATGCTGGAGGTGGTGGGCTGGGGCGCTGGCCTTTTCTGACTAGTCCCCCTAAATGGTTTCATGGCATTGTCGTCCGGGGAACTCACAACTCATCTCTCTCTCCCCGGAAGGCAAGCCACGCTTCCGTCAATCCATTTCTCTCACTTCGTATAAACGCGACAGTATTCCGATACATATCTTCCCACCAGCGTATCCCCAGCGCAATCCTGGACGCTTCCCTCTCGAGTTCCTCTCGAGCTCTCGTAGCAGAGACCGGTACCTTTTTCAGCCAATCCTCTATGCTTTTTAGGCGCTCTTTCTCACGGTGTATGTGTCTCGCCGCCTCTGTGCGTTTACGCCACGCACGATCTATGTCGGTGTCTCCCGGGAGTAGGCTGCCCCTGGGGCGGGTCTTGGAGCAGTGCTCATGCGCATCCCCTCGCGCCTGGGCGGCTGCTTCCTTTATCCACTCCCACTGTTTGTGCTGCCAGTTATGAACGTTTCCACGCCGCTTGTTGGCTTCATTTTCGTCATCGGAACACAGCTGTCCTTTCTTGGCCGCTATGTCGTGATGGAGCTGCAGGCACTCTTGTAATAGCCTCCGCCTTGCCAGGTCCTCTGCTCTTTCTAAACTGCGGTACTCCCATAGTATGTAGTCATCGGGTTTGACGCACACGCTGTCCGGACACCATCGTTGGACGGTCCATTTCGCTGATCGTAGGTCCTGTTCGTAGTGCCCCAGGCATAGTTCTGCGTCTTGGAGCTCCCAGCCCAGCAGCCATGTCTCGTTCTCGTCGCCGGCTTCGTTTAACTTCTCCCGTATAAGGGCGAGTTCTTGCTGAGTGTAGGGTATTTGGCCGGTTTCTCCGGGCCGGCCTTCAAGCTCATCGATGCGCAGGACTGCCTGCTCTGCCATACCGTGGATTGGGAGTCGGTTTATTGACCACTCGTTGGAAGGATTGTGCCGAAAGCGGGTCATGTCGACATTGAATTGGTCCGCGTCAAAATGATCCGGCCAGCCATTCTTCTCAATGAACTCCCGGATCTTATCGCCAGGTACGCCATCGTCGTGTCCACCGCGCGCCGTCTCCCATGGTATCCACTCCAACACGCGATAGCGTCTTACAATCTCCCTCAGAAAATCTGGCGCATCAAATGAGGGAAGCTGCTCCTTGTGGTCGAGAGGGTCCTCATCCAGATTCACCGGCACCCGTTTCTTTGTATCTAGAAGGCCTATTCTTTTCGTCCGCGTCTCATGTAGTAGCACATACGGCCCATCCGCCATCTTTGTCAACGCTAGGTTGCTCGGCATCATATGTAGGACATCCACCGGCTCATCCTGCAACTCCTCCTCTTGCCTGTAGTCGACGAACTTAGAACCAAATAGCCAGTGTGCGTCATCGACCTCCAGCTTGTCGACGTACGGCATGAGTTCCATGAGCCGCTGCACTGATGGATCCCGGGGTATATGAGAAGTGCAGTCGGGATGGTTGATGCCACTGGAGTCTAGCATCTTGCATCTGGGGAGGGGGCGTGTGATTGGCTTGATGTGGGTGGAGTTGATAGCGTGGGGACCGCGTTTGATGGATGTATGGGGGATGAACGTGAAGTTTGCGAGGATGGTATATATTTCATCTAGAAGGGAGGCGATTTCTTGGAGATGGGCTTCGCTAGGCCCAAGATGTTCGTCGTCGATTGTGCTGGGAGGCGAGAGGGGAGCCTGGTGCGATGGAGGTGCTGTCCACACACGTGGGAGATTGAGCAGCGAAACGAGGATCAAGAGTAGAGGGCTCCATCGTCGAAAGGCATGCCGGGGCTTAGATGAAGCCATTGCTTCCCGGTCACGCACGTTAGTTCTTCGTAAGCTTCGGTTGTCGGGGGATTCATTTGCGACGCGATCTCGGTGCAGGAGGAGTTGACCCTCGAATGTGGCCTACCATGACGTCTCTTAGGTGGGTGTTTGCAAACCGGCAGCGTTTTCGACTTGGGTCCTGTACATCTTCGTGTTGATGAGGCTGAGCAGCCTTGGGAGGAATGAGGTGCCCAGGTGGCGATCGTACACTAGGCCTGATTGGGACGCCATAAGCGAACCATGAGCCGCGAGCCGTCCTCTCTCTCCTACTTTTAATGCACACTAACTTCGCTGCTCCTGCGAATATACTGCACAACATGAGAGCTCTATCTGAAACTCCGCTGTGTATAATGCAAACCCCAATCAGGAACCACTTTGGCCCCAGCAAGCCGTCCCTTGCAGAAACACGACCGCAGGATTCTCGATCGGCCCCCTCAATCTCCCAACACATCATGCGATCTACTGGCCGCAACATTTTGCACAGCCCAGCGACGAAACAATCTGACGACATGCAACTTCCCCAGATTCCTTAATCAGAAATGAGGCGAGGTTTGTTCATCCTCCAACACCGAAGGGGCGGCTGAAGATCCGTGCACTGCCATGTGCGCTGGTGCTAAAGATACCTGAATGTGGGAATGGAGGATTCTTTGCTGTCACAAAGTACGAGGAGATGGAATTAAGGGTTTGTGGGGAGACCAAGGCAGACTGCGACCTACCGATGATGAATCGGATGTGTGTGTGCTTTTGTGCGGGATGGATCTGAGGGTATATAATCACCTCTAGATCCCTTTCGTTGATTAACACCTAAGGCAATTCCGTTTGACTGCATCTCATATCTCCTTCAATCCCGAAGTCACTCATTCTCGTCTTCTTCTCCCTCAATCATCTCTGACACGCCCTCATTCATACTATCAAGATGCAGTACCAAACCCTTGCCCTAGCAGCTCTTCTCGCATGCGCCACCGCACTCCCCTCTCTCCAGAAGCGCGACCAACAAACCTGGGACGAAAACGGCAACCTCAAACTGACCTGTGCGTAATACAACTCCCTCCACTACTGATCTCGCAGCTAACCCACCACCCAGTCTCGAAAGACACCGTCATGCTCGGCGACGTCACCATCGACGACATCTTCGCCAAGCTGGGAGAAGTCTGCCACGAGTCCGGCCAGTGCGAAACCAACGACATCGAACTCGACGGCATCATCTGGTCCAGCAACGACCAGACCGAGATCAAGGTCACCCTGGGCCCGGACGGCGAGTACCCGACGTGGATACGGAACGGACTGTTGGATGGGTTGAAGGCGGCGGTCCAGACGGTGGCGAAGTGTGAGGAGACGACGTATCATAATAGCTGCGGGTTTTCGCCGTATTACTGTCCCGGTAAGTCTTACGGAGTGTTGTGTACACGGAGAGAGTGCTAATGTGTTTGCTCGTAGCCAAGGACTCCAAACACATGCAGTGCGAAGTGCCGAAGTACTGGGGGATCAACTTTCAGGCTAAGGGCGAGGAGAATGCTGCTCCGCCTAACTTGGCTACCAATATGAAGGTGGAGAGGGTTGGCGCGTCGCCGCTCTGCGAGGATATCTTGACGGGATTGGGCGCTGTTGCTGGTAAGCGGTTGATCCACCAAGCTATCTATGAAGTATGTGCTAACGAAAGGATTCAGGTGCTGTTCATGGCGTCGGCGGCGGTATCTTTACGCTGCTTACTTTTGCTTGCCAGTAGTTTTAGATGTTTGTCGCGTTGAAGCGTGCGGTTTTGGATTGGCGCGGAACTTCCCCTTGTGGGTATATCTTCTTGTAGTTACCTTCTTGCTATACATTTACTATCCGCATGGGATACCAGACTCATTTCTATCGAAACAGTCCTGCAAGCAATGCTGTGGAACCTGCCATACGGACGGAATAGCGGAGGATCAGCCTGATGCTGTTTACAGCACTCTAGACCTAAATCGGCGCCGAGAGTTATATGGTCTGCAAGCCTCTACGCACTTATGCCTAGGTAGGAGTCTACAGGGCCAAGGAGGATCACTCTTACTCCTGCGGCCCGTCGCGGATTAGTCATTCACATCCTCGTGTCCTAGTTAGTATGCTCTACCGCGATTAAAATAGTGCATTTGCTTCTGCAGCTTTATAGTTCTAAGAAGAATAAGAAAGTGCGATAGTGTTAGTACGGAGGGCGTAGGAAGATATGTATAAAGGTTTGCGCTCTGTTAAGGCTAGTTCTTTACTCTCTTCTATTCGAATTACTTGTCTATTTACGCACCTATTCTGTCCACCTCTTAGCACGCTTCTTGCTATTAAGCTTGTCTCTCCTCTTCTTAGAGACAACTACTATTAACGTCTTTGCTAGGCTCGCATAGCCTAATAGTTATATTAAGCTACGTCTATAGTTCTCTTAGTATATAGAGGTAGCTTAAAGCTTTTAGAATGCTTTAAAAGAAACAATAAAGGTAAGAATAAGTAGTTCTTAGTTCTAGATAGTATATTTATAGTTACGTAGAACTACCTTTACTATACTTTATACTCTACTTCTAAGACTTATCTACTATATCTAGTAATTAACAGAACCGCGTTCTAGATAATACTTCTAAATACTTAAGATAGTAGAGCTATAACTCTATACCTATTAATAGAAGAGCTAACCTAAGTAGCTAATTCTAGAGTAGTAGTCTAAACGCTTTATAGTCTATAGTATAATAGTTTAGCTTATTATAGTATAGTACTCTAATAGTTACTAGAGCTAGAGTATTAGATTAAAAAGATAAGACTAAGAGCTATATAATATATAGCTAGTAATATAGCTATACGCGATTAATATTATATTAGAATATTAATTAATAAGAGAGGTATCTATATATTATATACTAACGTACTTTATTATCGAACCGACTATATTATCGAGCCGACCACCTTTCTTTTAGCAAGGAAAATTAACGAAAATTAACTCGTTTTTCTTAAATAACTAGGCGAAACCTTAATATCTTTCTATAAAAGTTTCTATATATATTCTTTATAGTATATTATAACTTATAGTAAAGTTATACTAAGATATATTACGTAATTAAAAAGCTATACGTATTTAACTAACTTTTAAGAAAAAACCTAGTTTTCTTCTAGTAAGTACTACTATATCTCTATAATAATCTATAAAACCTATAGTATATAATACTTATAACGTAATAAAGGTTTCTAAAAAACTTTTATAGAGCTAGCTCTTCTAGATATAGTGTAATAAGAAATAGAAGTTTAAAAAATATCTTCTTTAGAGTTTTCTCTTCTAACTATATATATATAGTTAATCTAGCTATATAAAGTTATATACTATAAGATTATATATACTATAAGTCTTCTATATATTTAGAAGTAATAATTTTAATATAGTTTTAGTATATTTCTCTCTTTCTATACTATACTACTAAAAAGGCTTTACTTTTAAATAACTACTTAAAGCTACTATATTATTAGTTAATTAGCTCTATATAGTTAAGGCCTACTATAATTTATAAAATAATAAGTTTATAGAGCTAGATTAACTATATATATATAGTTAGAAGAAGAAAACTCTAAGAAGAAATTTTTCTAACTTCTATCTCTTATTACGCTATACCTAGAAGAGCTAGCTCTATAAAAGTTTTCTAGAAACCTTTATTAAGTTATAAATACTATATACTATAAGTTTTATATATTATTATAGAGATATAATACTACTTACTAGAAGTAAAGTAGATTTTTTCTTAAAAGTTAGTTTAATACGTATAGCTTTTTAATTACGTAATATATCTTAGTGCAACTTTACTATAAGTTATAATATACTATAAAGAATATATATAGAAACTTTTATAGAAAAATATTAAGGTTTCGCCTAGTTATTTAAGAAAAACGAGTTAATTTTCGTTAATTTTTCTTGCTAAGAGAAAGGTAGTCGGTATAACGGTCCGGTTTAGGGATTTACCTTAGGTTACATGACCTCGAGTCACGTAATCTTATCACGTGACCTGACCTAGCGCCTTGGCGCTTAGCACCTCTGTATATAGAGCCTCTTAGAGCCTTTTCTTAACTTCTTACCTTTAAATAGCTAAATTTAACCTAAACTACTCTACTTATTACTCTTATTCTTATAGCTTATAGAGACTATATTACTCGTAATTAACTTACTTAGCTAGGTGTTCTAGAGCGCACGTATAGTAGTAGAAACTATAGAACTAGCTCTTATATTATCTAAAGGTTAATACCTCTTTAGCTAGAGATAGCAGTATAATATTAGGCTAAACTAAGTAGCCTTATAAGAAGCGTTTACTAATAGCTATACTAAGAATTAGAGCTATAAGAGTCTAGTTACTTACTCTAAGAATCTATTAACGTTACTAATTAATTACTTACCTCTTAGCGCTATATAAGATCTACTAGTAGATCTAGTTAGTAGTAGAAAAGATACTACTAGTAGTAAGCTAAAGAGAGCTATAAGAGCTCTACGTATAGAAGAACTTCTATAGAACTTCTATATATAAAAACTCTCTCTATTTTAAAAATTAATAATTAGCTGCTACGCTAGTAGTATATACTTTCGCTTCTTAAATAAGAAGCTATACCTAAGTTAAACTACTTAAACACTATAGGTAAACTCTCGCGAAGTAACTCTAGAAGTAAGACTCTAGTTATATAGTACTCTTTTACCTCTATAATTCTTAAATTCTAGGTAGAGAACCTACTAGCTAGCTACTTAAACTAATATTATTATTACGAATTACCTATTCGATAACATAACATAATAACTAATAAGAATTAGAATATTAACTTTAAATAGAAGCTAGCATAGCTACGCTAGAGCTTAGTAATACTAGAGTTATTAGTAGTAGATAGCTCTTATATACTCTCTACCTCTAGAAAGAAGCTCTAAGAGCTTTTTCTAGAAAAGCTAAGTAAAATTGTTAATAAATTAGTTAGCTAATTACTTATACGCTAGGTACTTAAATAATAGACTTATATATATTGCTAGATTACTACTAATGTATTTACTAAAGAAGATACTATATATAGAGAGTATTAGAATTTATAGTAGAAAAAAGCTATTGCTTTAGTAAAGATTTAAGAGCTATAAGCGTAACTATAATTCTACTTTAGAAGCTAGAAGCTACTTACTTTATTAACTTAACGTATAACGCGCTTTATAAGTTAAACACTATATATACGCGAAACTAGCGCGTTATTACTAGATAACTTAATTCTAGGTTCTTATCTAACTATGTATACGCCTACTATACTACTAGTAACTAAGTAACGTTTAGAAAGCTAAACAAGACTTTCTACTAAGTTTCTAGACTCTCTATTACTATTAAATAGCAAGGTTATTACCTTTAAGTAATAGAAAGACAGCTTATAAGATAAGCTTTAAGCTAATTATAACTAGTACCTAGAAGAGATAGCTAAGAATACTAAGAAAACTATTATAGTATATATACGTACGCGAATAGAAAAAGACGCGTACTAAACTCTCTCTACTATTCTACGTTCTCTAAGAAATAGTAGTACGTAGATCTTCTATAAATATATACTAGATTAGCTAGAGAGAAGCTACGCGAACCTATATAAGAGGCTAAACGCCTACTATAATTTTTAGAAGCTGTATTACTAAAATACTACTAACTTCGCGTACTTTTAGGTTAATTTCTTCTACCTAGCATAGAAGCGCTAGCTCTCTATAGATTAATAGGTAGAAAAGCTTTATAAGAAGCTTCTAGTAAACCTACGTACGTAGATAGGTGTCTACTAACGTTAGTATACCTATAATTACGATTAATATATAGATCTTGCTTAAGACCTTACTAGAGAGCTTGCCTAAGAAGAAGCTCGCATAACTAGAAAGGTTAAAAAACGCGACGCGCTTACGTTAACGTTACGTTACGCGTCTACTACTCTACTAGATATTCTACTAACTTCTAATAAAGCTCTAGTAATTAGAAAGCTAGTTACCTACTTCTAATACTAGTAACCTAGCTATATAAGCTATAATTACCTAAGTACTTCTGCTACGCAGAAAGCTATTAAGAACGTTAATCTAGAGAAGAAGCCTGTAGAGCCTATAGAGCTGTAAACACCTAAGAGTAACACGTTAGAATATAAATCTAATAATTTAAAAAAAGCCTAGCTCTAGAAGAAGTCTTCTCTCTAGAGCTACCTACTAGAGTAATAAACCTACGCGAAAAGCTATTTAGTAGTTCTATATTTACTCTACTCTACTAAATATTTATAAATAGTCTTATAATTAAGCTTAGAGGTTTAATTAATACTAGAGTAGGTAGCTACGTTCTAGTATACCTAAAGCACCTTTAGACTCTTAGAAAAAACCTCTACGTTAAGCTAGCGCGTATAGAACCTATCCCTCTTACTAGATATAATAGATAACCTAATAGCTAGATAGATAAATACTTTAAAGCTAATTTAGTATTAGAAAGCTACTAAATACGCACCTACTTTATATATTATAATACTAGCCGCTATAATATAATAATTAGTTATAAGCTACTTAAAGAAGTTAACGTTTAGGTTAACTATAAGTAGCGCGCACTAATATAGCTAGATACTAATTAATTAATTAATTATAAACGCGACGCGTTTATCTCTATATAAGAGCTAGATTCGCGGTCTCTACTACTATAAGCGCCTCTAGAACACCTAGCTAGGTAAGTTAGCTATAGGTAGTACGGTCTCTACAAGCTATAAGAATAAGAGGTGCTAGCAGAGTAGGTTAAGTTAAATTTAGCTATCTAAAAATAAGAAGTAGAGAAAAGGCTCTAAGAGACTCTATATATAGAGGTGCTAAGCGCTAAGGCGCTAGGCTAGGTTACGTAATAAGATTACGTAACCTAAGGTTATATAACCTAAGGTAAATCTCTAAACTAGACTATTACATTACCCTCTCTTATAGAAAGAGCTTATCCCTAAGCTCTAAAATACGCCTTCTAGGTTTCTCTTCTTCTAAAACTCTTACGTTATACTTTTAACTATTTCTTTTAGCTTATAGTAAGTATATTTATATTAGTTTTAAACTAGAAGCGCTTTTATAGCTACTACCTTCTCTCTAGAGAGAAAGAGGCTTATTTCTACGTTAGTAGAGCAGCTTTCTTACTAGCTCTCTTCTTAAATAATACTATAAGCTTAGTAGAGTTCTAAATTACTTAATAGCGTCTTTACGTTACTCTTACGTCTTCTACTCTTACAAGTTTTAAATTCTCTACTATCTTCTCTAGAGTCTTCTCTTTTTTATACGCTTTAATCTAAGTATCTAATTATAGTAGCAGCTCTAGCTTATCTAGGTATACTACGTAAAAGTCTTTTACCTTATAGAGAGCGTTAATAAAGCCTATAGTATTATACTAGGTAGAGTTAGAATTATAAGTAACCTATGCAGCGTAGTATTAAAGGTAATTTTAATAAAAATAGCTATCTAGAATTTTATATACAGGCTATTCTAGATTACTATTAACTTTAATAGGTAGCTACTTAGGCTCTACCTACTCTAGTAATAGCTCTAAGGCTTTTTATAACTAATTAGCGTAAAAAACGTTATATATACGTATATACGTAGATAGCTAGAGCTAGAAGAAGTAACCTTTTATAGTAATAATTAGGTAAGAGCTATATATCTATTAATCTAGCTTTATACTAGGCTAATCTATTAAAAAGCTACAAGGTTTAATATAGACAAGATCGCCTATAGTAAAATTAGGTTCTTAGTATTTTTTATTTACTTAGAGCGTCTATCTAGCTTACGCTTTTATAATATTACCTTGTGTAATTTTAGTAGCTTTTTTTATAGTATTGTATTACTTCTTAGTAAAATTCTAAGCTTTCTAGTATAAGAGATACTTACGTAGAGTAGAAGCTTTTATTATACGCTTCTTCTAATTCTAGTAGTATATTAGCTAGTATCTAAATTAAATTTTATATACTATTAGTTCTATAGTTTTATATAGTAACGTAGCTTATACCTAGTCTATATAGAGTAGAAGATCTAACTAATTATTCTAGTAGTAGTTAATAAATAAACGTAGACGCTAATATAGATATTAATTAATAATTTCTATATTTCTATTAGTTTGCGAGTAGTATGTAGTAGAGAGCTTCTACTTAATTTCTATAAGCTAATAGAGCTTATCTATAAAGGTAGAGGTAAACTATAGGCTATAATTTAATATTATAGATCTAGAAGAACTATATATACGCTAGATATATTAGTAATATAGCTCTACTATACGTTAAGCTATAATTTTCTTATAGTAGAGTAGAGAGAAGCTCTACTTACTTAGCTAATCTATAATAACGTATACGTAGTTAAATTCTTTCTTATTAAAGGGAAAGCTCTTAAAATCTATAGAGACGTTCTACTATACTCTTTTAGAAATAGATAGAGACTTTAGAAGACCTAGTATCTTATTCTATAGAGTATAGCTCTAGTAGTAAGCCTTATATACTACTACGTACGTATTAACGTCTTCTTATATACCTAGCTAGTAATATTAATCTTATAGTAACTAGGTAGTTATCTAAGTAGTATACACGGCGCGTATTAAATATGTTTATAGGTAGTTAATAGTAGAAACTATTAATTAATTCTAATAGGTTAATAAGCTGTCTTCTATTTTCTAGGCGAAGCCTAACATAGTAGCTTTTTCTTAAGCTAGCTATAGAGAGTTGTCTAATTAGTTAGCTATAATAACCTAATTAATTATAGTATATAGATTCTTAGTAGAGAGTACCTCTATAAACGTATTAGTAGTAGCGATTTTTGTAGTACTACTAGCTAATTTCTAGGTAGCTAGAACTAATAACTTACCTAATAATTACTTAATAGCTAAAAGGCTAATTTACTTCTTACTTAGAAAAGCCCTTATACAGGTAGCGCGATTCTTCTTTTTTTAGGTCTTAAGCTCTTCTTACTTTTATAATAACGCGTTCGCTGCTATATTAGCTAAACCTAGTTAATAGGTAAGCTTAAGGTTATAGTTAGTAATATTATTCGTCTAGTAAACCTACCTAGTAGTAAGTTTCTACTTAGTAGCAAAGTACTCTAAGGCTTAGTAGTTAGTTAATACTATAAAAGGCTCTAGATCTTATAAGCTAATTAACTAGCTTCTCTACTTCTATACGCTAAGAATAACTGCTAGTATTTCTTTATTATAAATACTATAGTTTATCTAGGTAGTATTTATTATCTTGCTAAAGAAAGCTACTAGTCTCTAGATACTATCTTCTTAAAGTTATAAAAGAACTCTAGTAACTATACTATCTAATACGTCTATTTCTACTCTTATATAGTAATAGAAGAAGTAATAAGCTAGTATAGTATTAGATAGTATAAGATTCTTAACCTACTAAAAT